>NW_026623030.1:8017500-8617500 GCF_023065955.2 Ursus arctos | reverse complement strand
TTTTCCTGTCTTCCCCCATCTCTTGGGACCCACCCAGCACGCCGCACAACTAGAATCTGAGTCCCACGGATGGAGCCTGGGCAGGCACTGGGCGGTGGGCTCGGTATGAGGAAAGAGGGGCTCAAGCACCCTACCCTCACCCCCAATTCTGAGACTAAACGGGCTCTGTCCCAGGCTTGGCCCGTGAGCTGCCAACCCGGTGGGCCGAGAAGGTCCGGGATGCCCTCCAGTCTGGCTGGCAGCGGGGGGCGGGGAGGGTCTTTGTTCGCCCTCGGATCACGCCTTAAGACCCCCCCACACTCGCACTGGACTCCCAGCGCAGCCTCCCTTCGGTCCCCCAAGCCCCACCCAGGCCCAAGTCTTGGCAGCACAGGACAAGTGCGGGCGGCAGAAGCTCTCCATCCAGGAAATGAGGGACACTCTGGGAAGCCTTTGCCATCCCCTGAACACTGCCTGGTACCCCGAGACCCACCCTCGACCCCGACCACAGGGAACGAGGCTGTCCGCCGGCGCGGGGACCGGGACGCTTAGGGAGGGAGGGCTGTGAGCACCGGGCGGCGGCTTACCTCGGGTCCGCGGTCCTGCGGCGCGAGTGCAGAAGGCTCTTTGTGCCCGGGCTCACGGCGCAGAACTGGGGGAGCCCCTGCAAGCGCCTCCCATCGCAAACTCCTCCCCGCACTCGTCCGCAGCCTCCCTCCCTCCGGTCCCCCGAGCGCAGCCGGCGTCGTCTTTGTAAGCTGCTGCAGCGCCCATGAAATTTTAATGCGGGAGCGGCTGGCGGGCGGAGGCGCCCCACCCCCGGCCGGCTCGTCTGCCCCCCTCGCGCCTCCCCCCGCCGCTGCAACCTCGAGGCCTCCCCTCGCACCCTCCCCCTGGGGGTCCGGGCCCGCGAGCTCCGGGAGCTCGCCGCCGACCCCGCGGCACAAAGGGGCGAGCCCGGCCTCCCGCAACCCCGCCCGCGGCGCTGCCATGGCAACGCTTGCCCTGCTGGACTCAGCCCGGGGCGCTCGGCTGGAGAGGTGCGCGAGACCGCGGGCCCGGGGAGCCCAAGTCCGGCAGCCCCGTGTAATCAGAGGACCCAGGACACTGGTCCTGGAGCACCAGGTGCATCACCCGCGTGTCCTCCGAGTATGCTTCTCAATTAATCCTGCTAGATGGACACGCGCTTATGGTGGAGTCAAGATTCGAAACCCTGCCTGGGGCTTCATACCCTTGTGCATGCCCCAACACCGCCTGGCCTAACCACCTTTACAGGTTTGTCCTTTTATTTTTCGAACGGCTCTCTGCTAGGTACCTACTCTTCAGAAAGTGGTCCTAGACAAGAAGCGTCAACATCACTTGGGAACTTGCGAGAAATGCAAATTCTCAGGTCTCACCCCAGCGCTACTAGGTGGAAAACTCTGAGGTGGGGCGCAGAGACCTGTATTTTAACCAACCTTCCAGGGGATTCTGAATCACATTCAAGCTTGGGCACCACTGTGCTAGACCGTTCCAGTGGCCTCGCTAACCAGCCTGTGGTGGGTTCCAATTTCAGCTTTGTCCACATCCCCTAGCAGATGACCTTGGACACACCATTCCTGAGACTCAGTTTGGATTAAATGTGGAAATGCATGGGGGAGGGGTGCTTAGCACAGTGCCTGGCACTTAACAAAGGCTCAAAACACAATATTTATTATTTTAATGCTACGACATTCATTTAATTTTTACACTTCTGTGTATATCATTTATCATCTTCATTGCTCAGATACGGACACTGAGACTCAGAGAAGCTGTGAGAGCTGCACACAGCCACAGTAGGGGATCCTGGCGGGATTTGAATTGACCACTTCAGGTTCCAAGTTTACTGGCTCTCTTCCACATTGTCCGTCTCCCCCTGGGACACCACCCCACCCCCCGCTTTGGTCTTCAGGAAATCCGAATGCCATTCAACAAACCTACAGCATTTCTCCAATGTGCCCAACCCAAGGACTTTGCAGGAACCCTAAAGATCCCAGGGGAGGTCCCAGATACTGTCCCCGCCCTGGCAGAGCTAGAAGTCCCGCCAGGGAAGTAGGACTCACGTGGAAGAGCTAGAGAAAAGGCAAGACGGGGTGTGGTCACAGCATTGCCCAGAGTACACAGCCGAAATATTGCCATTACCAGTTCTACCACTTTCTCCTGGATCACCAGACCACAAACAAAAAGGAAGACTTTTTAAAAGTACTCCCAAGCCACCTGCTTTATAATCTGTCCTCAAATTCTCCTGAGTATCAGCCTATCATTTCCAATATCCATTTGGATTAAAAAAAAAAAATCAAGGCACTTGTCTGCTCCCAGATTTCCAACACTTCTCCCTTTCCCTGGGGCTTCTTAAAGATGAACAATGATGAGCCCGTGGTCCTATTTCCAAGTATCTTTCATTCTAGGGAAAGCCTTTCAAGGAGAGCATAGAGAGAAAGGGCGGGGCAGCAAAAGAAGTGATCGTGAGAAGCTACTGGGAGGACCATGTCTGACTCAGGTGGACTCAGGGTCAGCCATAAACTGAGTAACACAAGGAGGGACCAGGACCCCCCCCCCCCCATGTCCAGCAGACACCAAAACCAGCCTGAATCCGCCTGGCTGTTCTCTGCCCCAATCTTGTATAATACAGCACATTTCTTGATCACGGGGACCCCAAACTAGCTCTCCTGGGGCTTCAGTTGGTCCTATGCCCTCTTTTTGTCCACCTGTGGTGAGCAAAACCCCCCCATTTTCCTGGGGAGGGTTAGAAACGCACGGTGCCCTCTTCATCCTGCAGGCTCCCAGCACTCAGTACCACCTCCTTTGGGACTCACGTCTAGCTTGAGAGCTAGATCCAACACCCTTCTTGTCTCCCCATCAATGTAACTGTGACTCTCACCTTATCCTGTGGGGAGGCCCTGGACATTGCAGAGCACTCCCCACGATGGTAAATGTCATCCTCACCCCGTCTTGCCAGGAACTCGTCTTCTAGGTGACATTTACAGAGCTGACTCGGGCCCTGAGAGCCCCCAAGCAGATAAGAACACCAGATGGAACCCCAAAGAGAAGTGTCAACGTTCCCTCTTCGGCCTCTCTTGAAAATGGCCTGAGCCTCTTATGATGGAGCGTTGGTTGCCATGGCAACGGGAGGAGGCGCCATCATACATCTCAGAGGATCCACTTGAGAGTGAACTTTCCTCCTTTAAATTGGACCACGCAGCTCACCCATTCTCACCAGGATGTGCAAGCAAGATAGTCTTTGGCTCATGATGCTGCCTGCCACTCAGCCCGAGAGTTCCAGGGGACACTGGAACCAACACTGGTAACATGTTCAGAAGCGGGGACACAGGTTTCTTTTTATCCCTAAAGCAGCCCCTGGAGAAACCAGGATGGTCCTCAGAGGCCAGGGTTCCAGTTGCGACGCTGTCATCGGTACGCTGGGTACCGCTGAGCACGCATGTACCCCACCATGGCTGTTGGATCTTTTAGTTGAACCTCACATAATATAAAACTAACCACTTTATTTTCTTGTCTTGTAAATATTTTTTTCCATTTATTTTTTCTTCAATGTGAAAGTGTATGCTTTAATTCCCATCCCCTATTCCCCCATCCCTGCACCCCACCCCTCTGGTAACCAGCAGTTTGTCTTCTAGAGCTAAGAGTCTATTTCTTGGTCTCTCTCTCTCTCTCTCTTTTTCCCCCTTCTTGTTTTTTTTTCTTAAATTCCACGTATGAGTGAGATCATACGGTATTTGTCTTTCTCTGACTTATTTCACTTAGCATTATACTCTCTAGCACCATCCATGTCACTGCAAATGGCAAGATTTCATTCTTTTTTATGGCTGAGTAATATTCCATTATATTTATATACCAATCTTTTTTATCCATTCATCAATCGACAGACACGGACTTTTTCCATAATTGAGCTATTGTAAATAATGCTGGTAGTAACATAGGAGTGCATGTATCAGGGTGCCTGGGTGGCGCAGTTGTTAAGCGTCTGCCTTTGGCTCAGGGTGTGATCCCCGCATTCTGGGATCGAGCCCCATATCGGGCTTCTCCATTAGGAGCCTGCTTCTTCCTCTCCCACTCCCCCTGCTTGTGTTCCCTCTCTCGCTGGCTCTCTCTCTCTGTCAAATAAATAAATAAAAATCTTAAAAAAAAAAAAAAAGGAATCCCTTTGAATTCGAGTTTTTGGATTTGGGGGGTAAGTACCCAGTAGTGTGTTTCCTGGATCGTAGGGTAGTTCCAGTTTTAATTTTTTGAGGAACCTCCACACTGTTTTTCTGCAGTGGCTGCGCCAGTTAGTGTCCCCACCAACAGCGCACCAGTGTTCCTTTTGCTTCACATCCTCGCCAACATCTGCTGTATCCTGTGTTTCCGGGTTTAGCCATTGGGGACAGGTGTGAAGTGACATCTCACTGTGGTTTTGCTTTGCATTTCCCTGATCATGAGGGATGGTGAGCACGTTTTCCTGTGTCTGTTGGCCATCTGGATGTCTTCTTTGGAAAAATGTTTGTTCATGCCTTCTGCCCATTTTAATCGGATTGTTTGTTTTTTGGGTGTTGAGCTTTATCCGTTCTTTATGTATTTTGGAGACTAACCCTTTATTGGATATGTCATTTGTAAGTATCTCCTCCCATTCCACCAAGTTGCCTTTTAGTTGTGTTGTTTCCTTCCCTGTGCAGAAACTTAAACATTCACAGTGTGCACCTGCCACCTCTGTCTAGTTCCAAAACACATTCATCACCCTAAAATACCCCCCACCCATTAAGCAGTTACTCCCCATCGTCCCCTCCCCCTAGCTGCTGCCAACCAGTAATCCGCTTTCTGGCTTTATGGATTTACCTATTCTGGTTATTTTCTTAAAATGGAGTCATACAATATTTGTCTCTGGGTTCCAGCCTTTTCCACTCAGCCTAATGTTTTTCTGGTTTATCCATACTCTAGTATGTGCTAGTATATTCCATTCCTTATCGTGGCTGAATACCATTCCATTATATGAATATAGCACAATTTGCTCACCCATTCGTCTGGATTTTCGTGGTTTCCATCTTTTGGTGGCTGTGAATCGTGCCGCTCTGAGCGTGGGTGTACAAGGATTTGTTGGAGCCTCTCTTTCCAATTTTTTGGGAAATATACCTCTCTGTACCTCATTCCTTTTTACACTGTCCCAATGCATGTGGTCAGGGGGTTCTAGAGTTAGTGACAAGGTGGGCTGCTTTACCTTGTTACCTAAACTAGTCACACACTCCCCACCAGCACCAGCAGCACCAGCGCCACCCGTCTGCCCGGCCACACCTGCCGTGCCTCCTGACACCTGCCGTGCCTCTGGAGGAAGGGCTGTGGGAGAAGATTCAGTCTGCCCTCAAGCCATGTTGTTGACCAAGACTGGGTGCATCCAACACGGTGTGAGGGGAGCTCCTCTTTGACAGCAGTTCCCTGAGCAAGCAGCTCCCTGTCCCACCCAGATAGAAAATTCCATTTTGACTCATCAAAGCAGCCATCCTAACCCGGAGTGAGGGTGGGGCTCCCTGAATTCAGGGGGAGGCATTTTATAGCAGAGGAGAGCTGCTGTTCAGTATGTCCCAGAAAGAATGTGCCTTTCAACAATTCCCCACAGCCACCACGTTCTCCTGCCCCCTGGAATCACCTTCAGATGCAATGACCTGGACCCCTTGCCCACTTTCTTGACACTGTTCTAAGTGTTTTATCCACATTGCTGCCTAACACCCTCTGAGGGAGTGTTGACGTCATCTGATAAGGAAAGTGAGGCTCAGGGAGGGAAAGTGACTTACCCAAGGTCAGCCAGCTAGAAAGTGGTGAAGCTGCGATTCACAGCCAGCACGGTCTGATTCCAAAACTTCCATGCAGAATCTCTAAAAACCCATCTGCATTCACGCTGGCCCCATCTGTCCCCGGAACAGCTGAACAATGACCCCGTCACCTTGATGGGGTCGCTCTGGGGTCCTTTCACTTGCCCGGGGATGCACAGCAGTGGTTAATCTCTGCCTCAGTCCCAGAGGAACATCGCTGGTTCAAGATCATTTCCATGGAAGGCTAGTGCTCAGGGCTCTCCAGCCGCTGTCCTGCCCCCAGTGGTGTCTTCATGTGTCCCCACTGGATAAGGCGCGGACAGGTGCATGACCCTGGACTATCCCAGACCCTGAGACAGGGATGCAAGTGCAAGTAGTTAATTTGGGAGATGATCCGAGGAAGCATTAGCTGGGACAGTGAAGAGAAGAAAGCCAGCATAGGTACTTTAAGGAATGTCTTAGTCTATTGTGGCTGCCATGATGAAACACCACAGACTAGGCGGTTTACAAACGAGATTTCATCCTCTCACTGTTCTGGAGGCTGGAAGTCCAAGGTCAAGGTGCAGTCAAGGTTGCTTTCTCCTGAGGCCTCTCTCTTTGGCCTCTCTCCATGGCTGTCTTCCAGCTCCATCCTTACACGGTCTTTCCTCTGCGCACGTGAACCCCATCGCTTCCTCTTCTTACAAGGACCTCAGTCCTATGGGATTAACACCCCACTCTTATGGCCACATTTAATCTTAACAGCCCCCATAAAAGCCCCATCTCCAAATACAGTCACTTTGGGGATTAGGGCTTCAACATATGGATTTGGGTGGGGGGAGGGGGCACTAGTCAGTCCATAACTATGAGCCAGCTGTTGAGGGCAACTAGGACTCTGTCCTGCTGTGGTCCTCTGGGAGACTGAGTGGGACACACCTGAGCCATCCCACTTGAGGTCAAGGACGCCAGGGTAGCTAACCACCAGCTCCTACCTGTCATGGTTAAAGGATGCTCCTTGCACATCAACCCCTCGCCACCTCCAGGCTGCCCTGGCAGCAGACCAACCACGTGCCCCTGGCCAGAGAAAGCCATCAGCAGGGAGTCACAGGGCCTGCGGTACAAAGCCACCAGTGTGCCTTGGCATGGTAGGTGTCTAGGACACATCCACCATAGGGGATCATTCATTTCCCCATCACCCATCCACCACACAATCCCACCCAGCAGAGCCCACGCGGGGCCCAACAAACCTCCCCGGTCTGAGAAGCTCCCACCCACTCTATGCCAATCTGGCCTCATCTGGGTCGGAGACAAGCCCCTTTGCAAGTAGAGTCAGTACAACCAATGCCATAATGTAGGAAGGTCGAGAAGCTAATGGGAGTAAATATGAGTGACACAGCTGGCCTTTGAGATCAAGAAAAGGCCGAGCGAGTGCCAGACGTTGTACCTGGTACTGAGAACTGAAAATCACAAGAATGAGAACATCACAAGAATAACTCTATCCATCACTATTATTTTCAGGATCGTTTCAGTTTCAAGTAGCAGAATCGAGTCCACAGCTATTCTGGTTTCAGGCACAGCTGTATCCAGGTGTCCAAACACCACACCAGGCATCTGTCTTTCCCCAGCTGTCTGCAGAAGCAGGGAAGAGCCCAGCAAGGGCTGCCAAGCCCCCTGCCAACCGATTCTTTGTCTCGCTTGCTTTCTCTGCCTTCCTGTCAGCCAAGACATGGACTCCCATCGGGCAGACCTGGGTGTGAATCTCACATCTGCCTCTTACTCACTGTGTGACTTTGGGCAAGGAACTTCACCCCTGTGGGCCTCAGTAAATTCCGTAAAATGGGGATCACATCACTTCTTTCAGAGGGCTTTTGGGAGAATTCAGTGACGTGAGTGTGAAAAACACATGGCCCACTAACGGGCTCAGTAAATTCGGACTGTCTCTTTCTCTCTCTGTTGGAAGAGCCACTAGAGAGTGTCCACGGCCTGGGGCTTCTTATCCTTGGGAGGTCATTCGAAGGGGGCCTTCGGAACTCCACAGACGCCAACACTGTCTACAGAGCGGATAAATAACAAGTCCTGTCCACAGATGTCCTTGGTCTTTTTTCCCATGTGCAAACATGCAGTTGAATTGACCGGACACAGGCCAGCGTCGACCCCACCCCACACTCATGGTTGCTTCCTTTATTGTCCTCAGGACATCGACTTTGTGGAGTCCACGAGCTATTTTCCTGTCAGAAAGAGTCTGATGGGACTGGCAAAGTTCGGGGTGCACTGGTCTCCCCCGACCTCTCATACACAGTGCCCAGAGCAAGGCTCGGAAACAAGGCGGCCCTGCCCAAGGTCAAGGGAGACTTCCCTGCTTCTGCACCCCTTGATCTGCGTGTGCCTGCTTCTGCTCTGCCCCGGGGGCCTCTCCTTTGTCTCCAGCATGTGCATGCCCTGTGGGCGCTGCGTCCTGGTCCTGCCTCCCCAGTGCTTCTTTGTCTTGGCTTTTGTGTCCAGACAACAGAGAAGGGGGGCAGCGTGTGTGTTGCTGTCATCCACCCTGTCTCGTTATCCATCTGCAAACAGACCCCCTCCAGACGCCCCGCACCTGCTCCCCAGCCCTCCCAGACGCCCCAGCAGGTGCTGCAGCCAGCCAGCCGCTCATGGCTGCTGCCAGAGAAAGGCACAGACCTCATCCAGCCAGCCGCCAGCCCCACCACCGCCTCCCCACTCCTCCCCGCCCTCCCACCTCCTCTCTTTCCCTTTATGGGCAGATGCCGCAGAGCCAGGCAAGTCCCGTGGCAGACTTTACAAGGACCCCAGACACCTGAGAGGAGCCATGCCCCCTCACCCCTAGATCGGAGGCACCCCCAGCCCCATCAGCGTATCCTCTGGAACATTCCACAAAGTCATCCTCACTCCACCCAATGCCACCGCAGTCTCTGCCTCCATTGCCCCCTCCTGGGATGTCCAGCCTCCACTGCCGCATCCTCCGATCTGCTCCCCTTGCCCCAGCCAGAAGCCTCTTGAACTGCAAAGCTGGCCTCACACTCCCCACCCACAGCCAGTGATACCCCACAGGTCTCAGGAAGCAAAGCAAGATCTCTACCTTTACCTGCAAGGCCCTCCCTGGCCTGGCCTCCCGTGGACACACGGAGTTCCTCCCTCACCAAGCTTCTGCTGTGGCCACACATCTCCCAGCCCAGCCCCACCCGGCCTCATTGTCTCTGGGAAAACTTCTCTGACCTCCGGGTGAAAGTCGAGTCCATTAGTTCCACACACTCCCTGACGGACCCATGCCCCTCTCCTTCGGGGCTGATTTCAGTTTGGGATTATACAGATTCGTTTGTTTGTCTGTCATACACACGTATATTCTACAATCTGGGAGATCTCTCGTGGGAGAAACTGCTCGGTGTTGCCACCATGGCATCACCAGGGGCTTGGCATAAGGTCCGACACAGAGAAGACCCTCAATGTATGTGCGTCCAAATAACTAAACCTTCAACCTTAAAACCTGGCAGCTCTGACTAACCAGTTCATAGATGGGCAAACCGAGACCCAGGCAAGAAAAGCGACTTACCCAAGTGCTCTATTTCAGTGCGGCCAAGCTGATGGTGTAATCGCGGTGTCCGCCACAGTCCCCAGCGTCTTCTGCCTTCCAAAGGTCACCTTCTCCTTCATAAGCCAATCACACACTTCAAGCTCCCACCCTGAAATGCTTGCAGAAATGCACCCCCCCCCTTTCAGGGACTCATCCATCTCTTGTGAGTGGTGATGGCGTCTTCACCTCTTGCTCCAAATACCTGCTCCTGTCACTTGGAGCACCTCCACCTGTTTCCTCCCCTTTCCTATAGCCTGTGGTCCTCTCCCCAGATGCAGATGCAGTCCTGACCACACCCCGCTTGCTCCCCTTGGCAGAAGCCATGCAAAAGTCTTGCAGAAGACACTAAGGAAGTTTGGAGCAAACAATAACCCTTACTGAGCCTTTACTGTGTTGCCCGTTCTGGCCTAATGCTGGAAAAGCAAAAGTTAGGGGACTTCTGGGTGGTTCAGTCGGCAAAGCGTCTGACTCTTGGTTTCGGCTCAGGTCATGATCTTGGGGTCCTGGGATGTAGTCCCACGTCAGGCTCCTCACTCAGTGGGGAGTCTGCTTGAAGATTCTCTCTCTCCCTCTCCCTCTGCTCCTCTCCCCACTCTCTCTCTCATATAAATAGACAGAATCTTTAAGAAAAAAAATTAACAATAAAATAAAAGCAATAGTTGTAATAGCCCGATGGTGCCCATGTTGATATCATTGCCATTTTACAGACAAGGAAAACTGAGGCTAAAGAAACCCAGCTAGCGGGTATCTGAACCAAGAGGCAGTCCCAACAATCGACATCCAGATCCTGGCCTCATAAAGCCTCCTCCCCACCCTGGTCCCATTACACCTTCCCAGGTTCTTACGGTCCCCTGCCCTGACAGCAGCCCCTATACAATCCTCTCTTCTTCCCTTGGCTCCTGTCTATTCCAGACTTTCCCACCCCCGCATGGCCATGCCGCAGCCAGTCTGCAGAACAGTACATTCTTTATTTATGAGATGCATCTGGGCTCTGCAAATCAGCTGGGAATGCCGCGGTGCCTGCAGACGGGAGGTGGGAGATTCTGGGAGCCAAAAGTCCTCCGGGAGGCAGGCAGGGGTTGGACCCCTAGGCACCAGGCTCTAGCCGGGGCACCCAGATGGCCTGCAGAGCACAGAGTGGGCTGGGGACAAAGTGATCTGTACTTGGGATCCCTTATGCATCCTGGTCTGCCATAGGCAAGCAGCAGAGAGCCCTGGGGGGATGGAGAGGTGGGAATAGGGTAGGCATTTATATTAACTGAGTGAGCATCTTCTCAAATCCACACAAAACCCTGCAAGGCGGGGATATCTGTATCCACTTTACAGGGAAGGAAACTGAAGCTTGCAAAAAACAAGCCTCTGAATGTATTTGCTTTATCCCCTTTCCCCCAAAAAATGGGAGTTAAGATGGTTTAAAGCTCATCATGGCTAGAAAACTGACTGTAAAATAAGATAGAAAAATGAGTCCCAGAGAAAGGAATATGGAATCAAGGATTAAGTTCCTCTTCCAAATGCCTGTCACACCGTTCTGTCTAGTTGCTAATAATCCAGTGGACTGTCCATTGGTTCTGAGCACCCTGGCAGCCTAGGTAAAAAGAGAATGCAATCAGTTTTGTGAGTGTCGGGTCTACAAGGAGAAAAGAAACTAGAGGCATAGAGACATGGCCGTGGCTGATATTGAAAACAGAAAAGAGATATCAGGACCCTTAATCTAATATTAGATCCTTAATTTCCCAGAAACTGTCCCTTGCGCCCTGTCTCTATTCCACTGCCCCAGGCAGAGCAACGGTCTTCAGACTGGGAGGATGTGTTTCTCATATGCTACCACCAGGTGGCAGTGCGGCGCAGGACTCAGGAGGAGCGTTTTCCAGATCTGAGTTTGAATATGCTCCCCAGCAGCCTGGCTGGCGCGGGGCGGGGCGGGGCTGAGACCCCAGCCGGTAGGGGCTCCGCTTTTGGTCGAATCTCAACGAAGAAATCAGTGTCGTGCTGGGCAGAACCAGGCTGCACTGCTTCTTCACAGGGGGACAGAAGGAAGGGCCCTGGACATGGAGTCCGGAGTCCTGCGTTGAAATCCCAGCTCTGCTTGCGATTCTCTGCACCAACTTGATCACATCAACTTGTCTCTCTCGGCCTCCGTCTTCTCATCTGAGCAAGGGGGTGAATCGTGCTAGCGGGAGAGGAGCCTGAGACAGGGATCAGGAAAGATGGTGGTCACTAAAGCCTACAACAGGCCAGAGGGCGAGGGGCGCTGAGCTTCTGAGCTACTATGGGGGAGAAAAAAAAGGAACCATGCTCCCAGAGAAAAAACCCACCAAGGCCCCGGGCTGGGGATGAGCAGGCGATGCGGTGAGGTCCTCTTTGTTTCCTCAGGTGGGTTTGGAGAAGTAAAAGAGTTCATGACCTTTCCCAGTGTAATGACAGGAATCCTAGAATGACTTAAGCCAAAAAAGAAGAAGAAAAGGCAGGGGGACAGTGTTACGTAGTCCCTGTGATAAAAGGCACAGGGGACGTCTGTGTCATAGGACGGTGAGACTCCTCGCCATTTCTGAGCCCTGCTTTCCCCGACACTGCTTTTGTTCTTTCTCACTTTGGTGACAAGTTCCAAGTCTCCATCCCAGAACTTAACAAGCCCAGCATCAAGAGAGCTTCTCCTTCCAGAAGGTTCCCACCAAAGTTCCAGAGCTGGCTCTCATTGGCTCAGATTGGGTCATGTGACCTGGCCCAGTCATGGAGGCCATTACTGACCAGGCCAGGGTCGTGTTCTGGCCTCCAGGATCCGAGTGGGCCAACCCCATTCAGTGCCTAAAGGAGAAAGAATAATTCTTTTAAACTCAGAGCTACTCCCAGAAGCTGCTGTCTGTCCCCAGAGGGTGACAAGAGCAGACTGCCATCTCTGGGAGCAAGCTGTCATGACCCACGGGCCTGCCTCCCCTGGCTCTGTTGTCAGAAGATTCAGGAGCTCGCAACAGGGAAAGGAAGGGCCTCCCAAGGAAAGGAATGTCCCCCCCACCTTGTGATATTTCCCCTCCATTAATCCTGTAATTAAGGCCCCTGTAAACAGAGGCCCCAGGAAGTAGGGACTGGGCGGGTGCACCGCCCCACCGAGCCAGGAGCAGGGGAGTGCAGGACTCCACCCTGGGTCAGGTGGGGGAGGTGGGGTGAGGGGCTGGCCGCCCCAGCGGCTGGAGCTCTGCCCTGATGGATGTGTGAGGGCCTGGCTCTGTGCCCAGCAAGCCCAGGAGATGCTTTTCTTTCTCTTTTCCACAAAGGGCTGTGGCAGGGGCTGGGTCACTGTCATGGCACTGCTCTGGTCCTTGTTGGGGAGGAACAGGTGTGCAGGGAAAAGCACGTCCCTCTCTTCCCCACTCCTCTCCCTTCTTCCCTCCTTCACGCCCTCCTCTGGCAAACACACCCAACATGAGTGAGATCTTCGGCTTGTCACTCTCTTCCATTCTAGGTCGTTTCTTTCCTCTCTGGTTGACAGTTTCCACCGATGTGTGGTCCCAGCGACTTCCCTTTCCGGGGGAGTGACTCAGTGAGATGGTAGAGAAAGGAATGTGTGGACAAGAGAAGGAACTGGACAGATGGGGCTGTGGGGACAGAGAGGACATGAGTGAAGGATAAAAAGAGCCTCCCCTGTCAAGAGCCCCTCCCCCAAAGGTCACCTTGGCTGATATACTTGGGATCCAGGATTCAGACCCAGATGTGTATGCAACTCCAAATGCATTGTCACCCTTGGTGCCACACCCGCTCCCGGGAGCAGTAATGTGGCTAGTGCTTGCTGCGTGGTCCTGAGCTAGTCCCCTCCCCTCTCTGGGCCCAGAGGTTGCAGGTTTGGGATCCGAAGTTCCAGACCCTGGGATTGGTCCTGCTGGCTGGGTGCAGTGTCCGGGATGACGGGCGTTCTGTGCCTACCACCGCTTCTGGCCAAATCGCATCAATAATTCAAGTTCCCTTGCCTTTATAACCTAGGAGAATTAGTCTCCTGGCAAGATCAGAAAAACAATTTCATGCTCGCTTTCCACCCCTCCTAAGATCACCCCTGACAAATTGTCTCATTATTGCCTGTCACTCCAGCTGCCATCGCATATCTGGGGTACCATTTTTTATGGTTACCAGCCTCACTCTTGGCTTTGACTCTGGCTGGCTCTTAACAAGGCTGCCAGCACATTCGAATGAGCCTCCCCTATTCATCCATCCATCGATTCATCCATTCATTCAGCAAATATTGCCTGCTTCGTCCCCCAGGATCCCAACACTTCTCTATGATAGATTAGAAGCTCCCCAGTTACTCATACTTAAGTGTGAGGGGCTACTTTCTCAAATCTATTAAGAGAGGACAGGAGCCTAACAACTTATAATGTTTATAAATGTTTATAAATGCCATTTGCGCCCGTTATCTCTTTAATCATCCCCCAAACTTTACACAATCCACAGTGAGCTCAATCTTCTTACAGGCTGGATGGCTTCGGGCAAGTTGCTTGACCTCTCTGAGCCTAGGACCCTCAAGATTGTGATGGGTTTTAAAGGAATATTAATGATGTCAAGGAGTTACTATAACATTTAAATTACATGGCAGGAGAAAGGAACCAAAATCACATCTACCAGCAACATTATCATTATCATCATTATCATGAGGAAGGGATACCCAAGGTAGGGGACTGGGGTGGAGACTGGGGGTGTCAAAGCAAAAGGACAGAGAGGTAGAATTTCCACCAATCGTTAGTGAGAGATTACGTCATATGTGTTCCGGGGATAGGCATGTATAATACATCATTGAACTTTTCAAAGGGAAAGAGGTGGGTCTTGTGTGTCCCTGGTTAGCAGAGGAGGAAACTGAGATCACAACCTCGTCAGCCCAAGATGCAAACTGGGGCTGTGATGGCTGCTTCCCCAGAGGGTGGTGCCCGCCCAGAGCGGTCAGGGTCAGAGAGCTGCCCCTCCACGGTGGGCACAGCTGTAGGGGTACGACCCCCCTCCCTCCCCACCTACATCCAGTGCCTTCCAGAGCCTCAGGGTTCAGGGTGAGGACACATCTGGTTGGAAGATGGTGACCAGGCCCGGCCCCCATCCCAGGCCTTAGCGAATTGTCAGAATCCACAGAGACTGATTTCACTGTCCTCTCTGTAAAATTTCTGCACTCCTGTATCTTTCTAATGCCTGTTCCCTGGGACTGACCACAAGACCGCTTCCCGGGCAGCACCCCTACCTACACCCACAGCAGCACTCACTCTTCCATAACCATTTCCTAAAGCCCTGCTGAACAGCAGGACCCAAACATGCTAACTAATTCATACTAGGTTGTGATTGGTTATCATGGCTAACTTTAGCATGTCCCACCTGTGTTCCTCAGGTCACTCGTCATGCAAGATGATTCCACCAAAAAAAAATTAAAAGAATAATAATAATAATAGTAATAGTTGTGCAGTCGAATTAGTTTGGGAAACTCTGAACACTCCATTTTCCCGTCCAGAGAGTCACAATACACAATAAACTATGGCTGGTTTTGAGAAGGCCTGCGGAAGAGACACCAACAATGCCCAAACCTTTTGGCCATAATTTTTTTCAAGGAACAATGTAACAACATCTGCAAAACAGACTTTGAAAAATCGTAACTGAAGAACCATGGAGCTATGGGGGTAACATCTGTGTCCCCTAACTAGAATTAAAATTCCTCAAAAGAAGGGATGTTTGTCTGTTTCATTCCCAGCTAGATCCCCAGAACCTGTAACAGATTTTGGTATATTGTAGACATTTGGTACGTGTTTGTTGAGTGAATGAATGAATGAATGAATTGGGTTTAGTTGGAGAATATCAGCAAGTCTGTGTTCGAATCCACACTTTGCCTAACGCACTGTATGTCCTTAGGAAAGTCCTTATCCCTCCTGGGGTTTCCATTTCCTCGAAAACCAAAAGAAAGGGTAAGACTCCATTTACATTCTCACTGGGGGCAATAGCGCCCCCAGGAGGTGAAAATTGGTTCTCAGCGAGGAAAAAAATAAACCTTAATTCCTTTTATGTATAAAGCACAGATACATAGAGGACACATACAGATACATATGATATTAAAATTGTAATATAATTTCGTATTAAATAGTAATGTAATTTGTAATATAATTTTGTATTAAATCGTAATATAAAATTGTATTAAAATTTCATGGGGGGGGTTGACCATCTGGAAAAGAATGTCTAAAAAGACTTCTGGAGCGGGGACGACAATAATTAAGAAAAGGTTGTGAAACACTAGATTTGATCTAGAAGGTTCCTTCCAAATCCGACAGCCTATGAACCTTTGACTCTAGGTGAGGGGGTGTTGGTGGGAAATATCTGAGGGAACAGGGAACAGCAAGAACCAAAAAGCCTCAGCGTGGGAGGAATAAACCTGGTATTGTGGACTGACATGCTTCCCCCCCCAAACTTCACATGTTGAAGTCCCAGCCCCCAGTACCTCAGAAGTAACCAAATTGGGGGAAAGGGTCTTTATAAAGGTGATTAAGTTAGGCCGCCTGGGTGGGGCCCTAACCCAGTAGGACTGGGTCCTTACCAGAAAAGGAAGGACCACCAGGGGTGTGCACGCGTGCACAAAGGAATGGTCACGTGAGGCCAGAGAGGAGGCAGCCATCTGCAAGCCAAGGAGAGAGGCTTCACCAGAAACCAACTCTGATGGCACCTTGACCTTGGACTTCAGCCTCCAGGATGGTAAGAAATCCCTATCTGTTGCTTAAGCCCCCCAGAAGGTGGTGTTTTGTTTTGGCAAAGAGCCTTGGCGCATTTAGGGAAGACTCCCCAGAGGGACCTGAGGTCAGAGAGGCCACAGGAGAGGCAGGTGATGGCCAGCCCTGGAGGGAACTACAAAAGTGTTGCTGTGTTTTGTTTTGTTTTTTCTTGGGAGTGGGATGGAAAAGTGTGGGATGGTTTTGAGCAAGGGGGTGACAAGATCCGCCTTCCATTTTCAACAGGACCAACCACTCTGGCTGCCAAGGCAGAGAACAGGTGGGTTGCTTGTGGGCAAAGGTGGGAGCAAAGGGGATGGTGTTTGGTACGTGTTTGTATTCTGGAGCCTTTTGTAAGTACGGCCGGCAGGCTTTGCTGATGGATTGGATTACGGAATGAGAGAGAAAGAGAAATGTTATGGATTCTTCCTTGGGTTTGGCCTGAACAGTTGGGAAATTGTAGCTTCCGTATTGATGGGTTGTGTTTTGTTTGAGATGTGCATTAGACATCCACACGGAGGTGTCCGGGAGGCAGCTGGACATTCAGGGATCAAGTTCAGAGAAGACGTGGTCCTCGAGATGAGCACCAAGGAGAGTCTGCCCCTCCCCCACCCCTCTCCTGTCATCTGCCCCTATCCCAGCCCAACAGCCCTCATGCTTCCCCAGTATCACAGGACATTGTGACAAACTGGAAACTCGTCCTACTTCCCCATTCAGGCGGGTGAGAGAAAGGTCTTCAAGTCTCTTGTGTACCACTTTCCAGGGCCTGGTGCACAGAGGGTCCCAGGCAAATGATGGTCTGAATGGATGGGACAATAGCCAATGAGGGGTTAAGAATTACTCAAGAGCCAGTGTTCCCAAACACATCCCTCCCCTTCCTGAGCCAGATAATGTTATCTTTTCCAGCAGCCTGCTCAGACCCCACCCTGTCCGATCTCTGTCCCACTTACTGAAGGCAGAGGAAGCTAGTCTGGAAAAAGAGCCAGAAGGCTTATGAAGTTAAGGCAATCTACATAATAAAGAACCTGGGGGGTGGGGGAGAACCCGAGCTAGGGCCAGATCCCTGCTCAGGCTGCGCGTGGAACGGGAGTTTATGTCTTTGTTTTTAAAGACCTCCTTTAGAAGGTAGAAGATGTCAATTGAGACACTCCAGAGTAGTGTGTGAGAGCCAACTGTGGGTAAAGATAAAAGGAATATGAGAAATTTTGCGAGGGGAGAGAACTGGCTCCCTTCGCACGTGGCTTTAAAAAACACAAACTAGGGGCCCTGGGTGGCTCAGTCGGTTAAGTGTCTGCCTTCGGCTCAGGTCAGGATCTCAGGGCCCTGGGATAGAGCCCTGAGTCGGGCTCCCTGCTCAGCGGGGAGTCTGCTTCTCCCTCTGCCCATCCCCCCCTTATGCTCTCTCTCTCTCTCTCTCTGTCAAATAAATAAATAATAAAATCTTTAAAAAATATATGTGTATATGTGTATACATAAGTGCACCTAATAACAGGGTATCAACATTCTAGAATAAAGAAAAAAAATCAGGAAGCGAAAATGCTTAAAACTAAAGGGAGAAACAGATAAACCCAGGTTATAGTAGGAGATGTTAACAAACCTCTCTCAGTGATTGATAAAAATTTGAGTTAAAAAAAAATCAGCAGGGGCGCCTGGGTGGCTCAGTGGTTAAGCATCTGCCTTCGGCTCAGGGCATGGTCCCAGCATTCTGGGATCGAGGCCCGCATCAGGCTCCTCCTCTGGGAGCCTGCTTCTGCTTCTCCCACTCCCCCTGCTTGTGTTCCCTCTCTCGCTGGCTGTCTCTCTCTGTCAAATAAATAAAATCTTTTTTAAAAATCAGCAAAAATATAGAAAAATCTAATGCACACTTGCCAAAAACACTAACTAACCTCAGCTTGACCTAACTGACATTGACAGAACATCATACCTGACAACTGCAAAATTTAAGCAGTTTTCAAGTGTGCATCCAAGTCTATCAAAAATAGACCACGTGCTGGGCTATAAAATATGTCTGGACTCATTTTAGAGTGTTGAAACCTTGTATCATTCCAACTTTAGTATAGGAGCTGCCAAAGCGAGCACAAGTGTGGAAACCTTAGAGGGCGTTCTCTGACCACAACGGACTTGAGAACAAATCGGTAACAATACAATATCTAGAAAGATAACATACCATTAAAGAACCCATGGGCCAAAGGAAAAGCTCATGAGGGAAACCAGCAACTATGAGACTGAATGATTCAAATTTGGAGGAAGCAGCCAAAGTTGTGCTCAAGGGAAACTGATAGGCTCTGAATGACTCCTTTGGGGGAGAAAAGCAGCAGCAGCTAAAATCAATGACCCAAGGGTCTACCCTTACAAGCTAGAAAAATTAAGACTAAAGTAAACCCAAAGTAAAAAGAAGCAAGGAATGGTGCAGATAAAAGTAAGACGGAGCAAAGTCAGACACACAGACACGATGGAGCAAATCCACAAAGCGGAAAAACCGGTTCCTCGAAAGGTTCAATGAAATTGAAAAGCACAAGCTAGCACTAGACCTTCTTTTTTATTTCTTTTTGTTTTTCGTGCTGACTTGCATGAACTGGCTCACATGGGTGCTGGGTTCACAGGGGCTGCAGGGGGAGGCAGAGGAGTGGGCACGGAGGAACCTCCCAGCTCCTCCGTCCAGACAGGCACACGTTCGCTCCTCGGTGCCACGCCGGCCCCCTGCTCACTGCTGGATCCTGCGGACGCTCTGCACCTGGAAGGTCTGGGCGTGAGAGCCCCACTCTCGGAAATGCTTGTAGTCGCCTGAGTGGTGATCGCACTCCAGAACGTACTGAAAGCCTCGGTAGCCGGGAAACTGGGAGCAAACCCAGCTGGGGAAGGGAAGAGGCAGACGGTCACCCTAAAGAGGCACCGGCAAGGTAAACACACGGGGACCAAGGGACCCATGCTGCATACACATTCTGGCCATCCTGGCCTCCCTTTGCTGCTCGGAATGTGCCCTGCTCCGCCCACCACTGGGCCTGTGATCATGCTGTTCCTTCTGCCAAGAACACCATTCCAGCCATTCTTTGCCTGGCCCCTCACCAAGTTGGAGTTACCCTCGGGTCTCAGCTTGTTCTGAGGACTGGTTCTCCAAATCAGGCTACACTCTTACTGGTCCTCTGTAGCTCTCATATAATTAGATAATTAACCGGTTATTTGTAAAATGTCAGCTTCCCCTGCCAGCAGGTGAGCTCCTGGGTGTAGCGGTGTGTGTGGGTCTGGTTCACTGGGATCTCTGATGAGGAGTGCAACGCCCAGCACAGAGGAGGGGCTAATAAATATTGAAAGAAGGAAGGGAGGGAAGGAGGGAGGAAGGAAGAAGTGGAGAATCTTAGTCCTTCCTCTTCTCCCTTAGCCAGAAGCCCTTCCAAGGAAAAAGCTATTCTTTCCATTCATTGACCCCTACATTGTTCAGGACTGGGCAAGAATTGGTGTCTCACTTTCTGAGCTTCCATTTCCCCTTCTATAAGAAGGAAGTGGACTCAAGAATCACAAGAGGTCCGTGCTACTCTGGAACAAGATTCTCTGATGGTTAAAAAACAAGCAAACCAAACCAAACCAACCAAACAAAAAACCCGCCTCCCACCTTCACCCCTGCCAGGAGCCAATGGGCACTTAGAGGGTCGTCTTAATGTCCTCCCTAAGTCAAGCCCTCGCATCCCGCACTCACCTGCCGGCCCCTGGGGGGAAAGGGTGGGAAGGGTCAGTCAGTTCCCAGCTGGAATCTGGCTTCAGTCACCTAACTCCCTGCCGACTTGGAGCAGGTTGCTTGAGCCACACCTATTTAGGCCGGGGGATCCCTTCTCTCCACCCCTCCACCTCCCAGGCAAGGTGGGAAAACGCTCGCTTGGGCAACAAGCATGTGACCAGTCCTAGCCAATCAGATCACCCCTTCTTGCACATGGCAATTGGTTCAGAGTTGAGCACCTGACCCAAGTTGGGCCAATGAGAACCTTTCCTAGGACCTTTGGTGGAATCACTGAGAAAGAGGCGCTCTCTCTCCCTGGAGCTTGCTTGAGTAAGGACGAAGCTACCCCGTTGCCTTTGCTTAGGAAGAGCTTGCCTGAGAATATTGCCACGATGAGGCAGACAGAGCAAGAGAGGGAGAAAGACAGAATCCTGCACCTGGATCCAGCTGTGCCTGAAGCTAGTGACAAGGGTCAATAAATATCCTTTGGGCACAGTATCAGTTTGATATGGGAGTCTGCCACTTGCGGTCCCACAAATTCTGCCTGATCCCTCCCTGTGCCTCAGTGTCCTCCTCTGGAATGTGGGCATCAGAGCCCCAAAGTCCCCAGCACAGAGTTTTCACAGGAGGTAGCCCTACCCCGCCCAACAGCCTCTCCTTCCCTGCCAGGCAGAGCCTTGGCTTCACTTACGCCCCTGAGTGGACGTGGAAGGAGCCCACTTCATTGCCGTCCCAGCCCATGGCCTGGAGGGAGGGGTAGTCATCACTCAGCTCCCCTTTCCTGCCCAGAAAGTTCTCTTGCTCGAAGATGGTCAGCCTTGAGTCACGATGGTTCTGTAGGCAGAGGAAACGGTCAGACCACCAGCCACCCAGCTGAGAACCCAGGAGCCTCTGCTGACACCCTTGCCCTTGTCCGCCAAATCAGCCTTCCTTACAAACCCTTTGGAAGGGTAATAAGCCAACAAAACCTTACAAAAGGTGTATACTATTTGCCCTTCCTGAAATGTACACAGAGAAAATAACTAAGGAACAAATAAGCCACAGGGATGTTCATCCCAGCCTTAGAGATAACAACTGAAAAGATAAGGAAGGAAAGGAAGGAGGGAGGAAGGGAGGGAGGAAGGGACTCAACCTGAATGGCCCCAACTAGGGGATCAGGTGGTTAACTGAGGTAAGAAGAGGATTATTGTGATCTGGGTTCAAATCCTGACTCTCCACGTACCAGCTGGGACATGGCACATAGTGTTTCTCAGCTGTTTCCATACCCATAAAATGAAACCAACTGCCTCTACTTGTCAGGATCGTTTGGAGAACAAACGATGAAGGTGAAAATATATGCGGTGGTCTGGTCCAGATGTTACCCATTCTTTTCCCCCATAATGTGGCTCCATTTCAAGATGAAGAGAACAAGGCTCAGAGAGGGGAGGGAGGGATGCCACATCACAGAGCATGAAGAAGCGACACGAGAATTTGAACTCTGGGGTAATCAGTTCCCAAACCCCACTGGGACGAGGCGGTGGCAGAACTCACAGCACAGGCCACCGGTCGGAAGGAGGTGAGCCTATCGGCGGGGTAGGCGGTGTTGCCACTCCAGGCATCCCAGCACGGGTACTCGCCTCGCTCCAGCACATACTGCTGTCCTTGGAAGCCAGCATGCTCAAAGCCTACCCACCTGTGGATAGAGGGCAGAGAGTGCAAGAGGTAAGAGACCCTTCATCCATCCCAAGTTCTAGATCAATGGTCATCATTTGGGAGTTACCATTTGGGAGGCATTTAACCAATGTCTAGAGATCTTTTTAGGTGTCACACTGGGAGGAGGGAGGAGCCTGTACCTCTGTACCCCTACCCTGGAGGGTACAGCTGCGAACCACAACTGAAGCATGGATCAGGTCCTCAACAGCAGGGTGCCCACCACTCCTGCTGTCATCTGGCCCCTTTTGGTGTCATCCTGTGGGACGAGGGACACAGGAGGCTGCCACCATGATGACCTTGCATTTGCTGTCTATGTAAGTAACAAGCGGTCTTATGTAAATAATAAACCTGAGCTTATTTTCTCCTTTCAGGCAAAATCTGTCAGTTTGCTGGACTTATCCCTGGACAGGTCGCTGCTCCCATCTGATCCCCAATTCCCCACCCGTACAAAGCAGAAGTTAAAAGAGTTTTTCCCCCCAGGTGTCGAGGTGCATAAATGCCACCCAAGATGACCAGAGTGCCACTCACAGGCATGGTATAAAGTGACTCCAAATCACATACAGAGAACATTGTTCTCCTTTCAATCTACTTCCCAAACTTCTAGAAACTTCTATCTAGTAAGGTAGCCTCTGGCCACATGTAGCTAATTAAATTTAAACTTATATAAAATTAAATTAAATTAAATTAAAAATTCAGTTCTTTAGATGCACCAATTACATTTCAAGTCCTCAACGGTCATATACAGCCAGAGTTCCAAATCAGATAATGCAGAAAGTTCTACAGAAAAAGGTGCTGATATGGATAGAAGCCTCAGTATATTAGTGTGTCATTAATACTTCCACATTTCATGAATCTCCCTCTTTTGCTTTTAACACAACCTATCTCGTGCTCAGAGCCTCTGGCAACAATGTTCAACTAAAGATTAATAGCATTATTTTTTACTATATATATTTTTATAGTTACCTTCTATTTTTGGCAAGTGATTTTTTCTTTTCATTTATGCTTTAGAGGGACATTTCAGACCCAACACTTGATTCTAAAAGTCTGCCCCTACAAGGCCGGCTCATCCAATGGGCAGGATCTGTGTGAATGGTGATTTCTACATTTGGGCAGTGCACAACCTGCTTAACCTTACACTACTGTCTTGTGCACTCCTCAGCACTTTGGACCCAAGGAAGGCACACTGGTACAGTTAGAGTCTGGGAAGTTAGGGCCTAGAACACCCCTTTCTAGATCCCTTCCTGTTCCCCCCACCCCAACTCAGATCCCCCCCCCCCCCCCCGCAAGACTCACGCTCCGCTCAGCACTTTCAAAGACCGCACAGTCTCAAAGCCAAGCTCCAGCACACTGGGGCACTCCGCCGTAAACTCATGCCTCCGGCCCTGGAAGCCCTCCTCATCCCACACCACAATCTGTGACAGAGAGAAAAGGTGGAGGCCAACATCAGAGTCCTGTGGGGGACCTCACCCCAGGACTAAGGGTGGGGCAGGGCAGGTAAAGTAAAGACTGCAAACTCAGATGCCTCCAGGGTAGGTAAAGAGGGGGGAGGGCTGCAAACTGGAAAGCACAGACCCCATAAATGGGTGATCTCTGCTCCGCACCACCTCTTTTTGCCACCTAGGAATGCCGACCAGATTTTCCAATTTCTCAAGACAATCACTGTATCTGGACTTTTCTATGGACCCTCCAGGTTTTTAAAGGCTGATGATAAATTCGAAAAAAAAAATTATTTTTAACACCGAGGGGACCAAAGAAACCATGCCCAAAGACTGTGTGCCATTACCAGTTTGCCATCTCTGCCAGAGTGTCACTGGTTAAATCTGGGGACCAGAAGACCATGTGTTCAAATCAAGACCATGTGTTCAAATCAAGACCATGTGTATAACCTTGGGCAAGTCCCTTCCCCTCTTTGAGCCTCAACTGCATCTTCTGCAAAATGGGGCCTCATAACACTCCCCCCCCAGAGTGAGGTGGGGATTCAACGGAGGAGGATGGAGGGGGTTTGACCTCTGCACCCCCCTCACTCCTCAGACACACCCCCACCCCTGCCGTGCCTCTTCCTACCTTCCAGTGTCCCGCAGACTTGGTGCACTGCAGGGTCATGTTGCCAGCTTCCTACGCGAGAGAAGAACATGATAACCTGCCACCCCCGACCACCTGCTGTCCTTCCGGATGATCGAGTCTGGCTTGGGCAAAGTCGGCATCCAGATGGGATCCAGGTGAGACTGGGCTAGTCCTCTCCTTCCCAATCTGTGACTTTCCATCTGTAACTAATGTCATCTCCCTTCCTCGCGTCTTATACGCCATCTCAAAACTTACCCATTCTGGGTCCCCTTGCCTCTGAGCCCCACTCAGTATTAATTGAGCTGCTCACTATGGGAAAATTTCTGTGGCTACCGGTGGGATGGGTCACTGTAGCCTGTGCCAGGGTGCTAAGTTTAAGAAAGCCTCCCCAAGACGGCACCTGATGCAAAGAAGTGACTCTCATGGTGGCAATCAAGGTAATAGGACTATAGGAATAATTTGGTTTTTAAATGAGGGTGACAGGTATTGGTCTTGACCTTGGGGGCCTGACCTTGGTTAGGGTGAGGATGACATTCAGGATGGCACAGTGACATCCTCAGGACTGGAAACCTGGTCTCCCCACCTCCCAAGATGCTCGCTCAGAGCATGGATCCCACCCCTTCTCCAAGCCTGGGACTTACCAAGACCGACCCAGAGAATATGCCAGAACATGCTGGGACCAGCCGAGGTCAGGCTCTTATAGGCAGGGAGGGGAGAGGGCCCCTGGGAGATAAAGCTCCGACTCAGCATGTGAGCAGCCGAAACAAAAGCCGGTCCTGGCTCAAGTCCCAGTGGAGAGGTGTCAGCAGCGTTGGCTGCAGCTGGACGGGAAGGGTCAGGTGGCCTCCCTCAGGGATCAGCCATGAAGAAGAGAAGGGGAAGTTCTACCTTCATCAGCTCCATGGGACTCCAGATTGGAGCAGGAGAATGAGCACTGGACAAGGCATCCAAAAACTTCGCCCTTCCAAGCTGTGTGACCTGCGGCAGGTCATTTCTCCTCGGTTTCTGCCTATAAAACAGGACAAGAATAAACCACATCACGGGGCTGTTGTAAGGCTATGTAACACGCCTGGCACAGAGAATATATTCAACAAATGCCTATATATTTCCTCCTCCCACACTCCTTCATCTTCCAGCAGGGGCAATCAGGGTAGGCTTCATGTTGGAGGTAGCATTTCCTTTTTTTAAAAGATTTTATTTATTTATTTGAGAGAGAGAGAGCAAGTGAGCATGAGCGGGGGGAGGAACAGAAAGAGAGGGACAAGCAGGCTCCATGCTGAGCACAGAGCCGGTCTCGGGGCTCCATCCCATGACCCTGAGATCATGACCCGAGCTGAAATCAAGACTTGGACGCCTACCTGACTGAACCACCAGGCGCCCCTGGAAGTGGCATTTAAACTAGACTCCAAAGGGCAAGGAAGATTTGTGCAAAGTGAGATGCAAGAAATGCTTTTTCTAAGCGAAAGTGTGGAGGTGGAACTCGGGGTATATGTACGAGAAAGAGCTGGTAGCCCAATTGGGCTAGAGTTCCGGGACCCTCCGAGAGGGAGCTGGGCAAGAAAGGCCGGCTGAGCCCGGGTCTCCAGGACCCACAGAGTTCAAAAAGGAGTCCAGATGGCCCTAGGCAGACTGAAGCAGCTGTGCAAACATAAGCGCACCTGCCAGGTCTCCAGGGTTTGTGAAACGCACTTTGAATACCCTCCCCCTACGCTCCTACCCCCCCGGGCTGACCCAAGAGGGGCCTCTCACAGTGTAGGAAAGAGTGTGGCTGGAAACAAGACCACTCTTGTGGGTGGAAGCCAGCCCTGCCTCCTAACATCTGGGTGACTTAGCGGATGTCTGATCTCAGCTTCTGGCCTGTAAAATGACAACATTAGCTCCCTTCTGGGCCGGTTACGTGCAGCCTCATCAAATGCATGACTTTGATGAAAGGCTACCATGAAGACAAAAGGCTAGGAGTGCAGCCTCTGGGGCCAGGCAGCCTGGGTCCACATCCCACCCTGCTGGCCGGGAACCTTGAGCGTGTGACGTAATCTCTCTGAGTTTCAATTCCCTCGTGTACAGAATGGCTGTAAAAATAAATAAATAAATTGGGCTTAGCCTAAAAGATCAGGGTATTGTGAGGGCAAATGTGAATTACACACGAAAAGCACTTTCTGTTAGGAACTGCTCCTGAAACACGGAAAGCATTATGGGTCTCCTCATTGTCATCATCATTGCTAATAATAAAAATGATTACTATCAAGAGATCTGTGCCTCCGTGTTGATTGCAGTGTTATTCACAACAGCCAGGATATGGGGAGAACCTGAGTGTCCACCAATGATTGAAGGGATAAAGAAGATGTGATCTATACACATATGTATATTACTTCGCCATGAGAAGAAAGAATCCTTCCATGTGCAGTAACACAGATGGACCTCGGGGGCATTATGCTAAGTGAACTATGTCGGACAGAGAAAGACAAATACTGTAGGATATCGCTTATATATGAGAACTACAAAAGACAAACACAGAAACAGAGAGTAAAAGGATGTTCCAGGGGGTGGGGGGTGGGGGAAGCGGGGAGATGTTGCTCGAAGGGGACAAACTCCCAGTTATAAAATTAGGAAGTTTGGGGATCTAGTGTATTTGAATGTGGTTAAGAGAGGAGATCGTCAGTGTTCTCAACCACAAAAATGAAACGGTAATTGTGCGATCTGGTGGGAGGTGGGAGCTAATACGATCGTGGTAGTCATTCTGCAGTCAATGCATTGTACGCCTTATACTTACACAGCGTTATGTGTCAATTACAGCTCTGTAAAGCTGAAAAAATACTCCTAAATAATTCTTCATATAAAAGCAGGAGTGCATCATTTTCAAGAGCTTAGATTCAGGAGTTAAAATGTGACTCCTGATTCCATTTCATCGATGAGCTAACAAGCTGAAAGCGGAGGAAGGGACTTGCTTTGGTTTCCTCATCCGCAAACGAGATTGATCCCAAGCCCCCTCATAGAGGATTACAGGACCCAAGTCTGTAAAATGCTCAGGGTACAGCCACCCAGCTTGGGGTCCAGCCCCTACCTCTGCCCCCACCCTTTGGCAGGCAGCCCATGGCCACGGGGAACAGGGAACTGCCCCAGACAGCCTGGCCTTGAAGCCCAGACCTGTGGGTGCCCCCCCCCAGCCACAGGCATCTTGGCCCCCGTTCCACTGGCTGCCCCATCCTGTGGTTCCTGCCCCCCTCCCAGGCCTTGGCCCAGGATGAAAGGCTGAGGGGGAGGCTGGGAAGTGAGGGGATGTTGGGTGGGGCTGGAGGAGGAGACATCAGAGTTGGTCCCAGGCCATGGTGATCTCAAGGCGGAGCTGGGCTCTGTGGGGGGCTGGGTCCCAGGACCCCCACAGAAGAGGCAGGAACCCCGGGGCTGCTGCCACTACCTGGGGCCAGGAAGCCAGACAGCAGGCTGATCTCACTCAGCAGTTCCCCAGCTCTACTGTGAGTTCACACTGTGGGACCTTGGAGAAGTCACCTGTTCCAGCTGGGCCTCAGTTTCTCCATTTGTGAAAGGAGGGAATTGGATCAGAAGACTCCTGGCGTCTGTTCCATTGTTCTGAGTTTTTACAGCTCTATTTGACTTCTGTCTGTCTTCTCCCCTTCACTGTCCATCTCCCCCTCTGCTCCTCTGCATTTCTGTCTTCTTTTTTTCTCTGTGGCTCTCCACTTCTCCCAGCCGGTCACCCTATTTCTCTCCCCCCACCCTGGTTCCCCTTTCTCCCCCTGTACCCCAGCTTCCATTATAAGCCATTGGCAAGACCACTTATTCCTCCCAAATTGATCGAGGGTGCCGTCTGTGCCAGACCCTGTGCTCAGTGCTGGGGTCCAGCAGAGCACAAGAAATGGTGGGGTTCAGGGCTTCCCCAAGGAAGCTCCAAGACGGCCAGTCATGTTCCTGGCCACCAGCTCTGGCCCTGGGGTCAGAGTATGGAGGGGAGCTTCTCCAGGCAGGTCAGGGAAGAGTAGGGAAGGAGTCTGGGCCTCACATGGTTAGAGGAACAAGACACAGGCTCTGAACATTCAACTCACCTGAGCCCAGCCCCCCTCTTCCCCGCCCCTGCTCTATCCTGACCTCTACTGACCTCTAAACCAGGGGCAGAAAGTCAGGCCAGAGCCAAGGTCAGATAGCGTGAGAATGAAGCAGACAGACTCCCCAGGCAGCCTGTTGGGGGCGGTTCCTGGCTCTGACCTTTCTGTCAGAGAGCTCACTTGGCTCCTCTGTGAAATGGGTACTGAAAGTACCAAATAAGGTGGGTCGTCCTGGGGCTTGACCAAGGCGGGCTCGCAGCCAGCACTCAGCAGTTGGGGCTGTTGACGTCACACCCACACTGGCCTTTACAAAGCATTTTCCCGTCTGCGGTGCTCCTCACCACCCAAATATCCTGCCCCTTGGGGCTCCCCTTTCCCCTGCCCCAGGATTGGCAGCCAGAGGGGACCCCGTGGGCCTAGCACAGCTGGGGTTTTAGAGAAAGGCCTCCAGCTAGGGGCCAGGCCCAGGGCGAGGTGAAGTGGCAGCTGGCCAGGGTTTCTGCTGCGCGAGCTGGGCTCACAATGGAAAGTGCTGCCCTCCGCAGGAACTCCGGCAAGGTCGGGGGCCCGGGGGCAGCGCCGGGGAGGGGGGGGGGGGCGCTCCCTGCCCAGAGTCCGCTGAGCCAGCTCCTGCTTTGTGCCACAGACCATGGGCCCTGGTGTCTGCCAGACTATAAAATGGGGGGTCGGCCCCCAGTCACCCACTGCACCAGCCCGCCCGCCTGACCGCCTGCCTGTCCTTCAGCAGGAAGTAGCAGGTCCCAGGTAAGAGGGGACCCAGCAGCTGATGAGCCGGAAGGGAGGGGAGAGGAGAGGGGAGGCAGAGAGAGGGGGAGGCAGAGAGAGAGGGAGGCAGAGAGAGGGGGAGGCAGAGAGAGGGGGAGGCAGAGAGAGCCATGACAGAAGAGAGAGAAAGGCAGAGAGAGAGAGAGAAGATAAAAGTCAACAGAGAAAGGCAGAGAGAGGAAGAGAGGAAGGAGAGGGAGAGAGGTAGAGAGAGAGAGGGAGAGAGAGAGAGAGAAAGAGAGAGCATCAACATCCCCAGGAAGGAAGGAGCCCAACTCAGGGGAATGTTGATTCACAGAGTGACACGGGGGTTGTGGGGGTTAAGCGAGAGTGTGCAAGTCACAGATGTGGCCCAGATGTCTGGCCTGCCCAGAATGGGCAGGTCCTCAGGGGAGGTGAGGGAGGGATCTGCTTGCCCCGAAGACCTCCTTCTTATAGAAAGTGTTCAGGAATCAGCTGGACCAGAGGGTTTCAATCTGTGCTGTCGGGGGTCCTCAAATCCCCGGAAATTACCTCCAAAATTAAAGTGGGCCCAGGACAAGGCGTTCTTCAAACACTCAAAGGTGTCCGTGACCATGAAGAAATGAGGAATTAGACTGATTGACCAGAGCCATCTCCAGCCAGAGCCCACACAGGCATAGTCACCATTTCAGAGCCACCCCCCCCCCACACACACTGAATGCTGACGACCCCTTGATGCCCCAGTCCCAGGCCCATGTCTGCACCCACACACCCATTCCCGGAAAATGCCAGAGGGAATGGAGTCAGGAACCAGCACGCATTCATTCCCCGAACAGGTGTCAGTGGGGAATCTCCTATGGGAGATGCTGCTGGGCCAAGTGCTGGGGACCGAGGGGTGGATTTGTCCAAATAAGGAAACAGCAGAGCAATTAATAACCCGGTTGCTGGGTCCATCTACTTGAGTTGAAACCAGAGTCCTACCTCTAAGCGGTGGGCGGTGTGCACTTGAGCGGGTTACCTCCCTTCTCTGAGCTCAGTGGGGATTCCATGGCACCCATTGCACAGGGTCAGCGTTCATTCATGGGCATAACAGGCCTGGCATACCCCAAATACTCCCCAAGGGGACGTGTTATTAATCTGGTGGGGCTAATTGATATAACGCCAGCAGAGAAGCGCGGTGAGCGGTGTGCACAGCTACGGGGCGCAAAGGAAGGACAGAGCTGGGGAACAGGGGTGGAAAGGAAGGTGTGGCTGGTGAAAGGCCTGGAGGAAGGCATTTCAGGGATGCGTGGTCCCCAGACAGGGAATTTAGAATGAGAGAGAGAGAGCAAATGAGTTCAAAGAAGGCTGCGAACATCTGGTGGTGGGATGTGGGACCGGGGGGACAGCTTGAGGCTGCCATTCCTGAGTGACCCAGGCCAAAGTCTTCTTTACAGAGGTTTGCAGGTGGGGACCATGTCTCAGGCTGTGAAGGCCTCCACTACGGCTGCCGCTGCCGTGAACCCAGGGCCTGATGGGAAGGGGAAGGGCACCCCGGCCACAGGACCTGCCCCAGGCCCCGGCCCCGCTCTGGCCCCAGCATCCGTGCCGACGACCAAAGCCGGGGACCTGCCTCCCGGCAGCTACAAGGTACACCCCTTGGGGTGCAGGGGCTGGGCACCACCCCTGTACATCCTCTCCTTTTGTCCCCTCTCCCCTCCCCTGCTCTTCCCTTCCCCTTCCTCTCCTCCCTCTCCCCTTACCAGTCCAGCTAGTCTGCACCAGCCTGTGCTCAGAGTTTCTCAAAAGTGAGAAAACACCAGCCTCCCCAGAGGTACTCTAAGAGCAGCAGGTGGCCTCAGACCTTCCTGAAAATTCTTCGAAGCAGTGAGGACTGAAAGAGCTTCCCCAGTCCCCTGGGGTTGGCTTGGTCTGGTTTCAAACTCCTCCAGTGCACAGAGCTGGGGTCATTTTACAGCCCTGGGTTTGCGACAAGCTCTCATGGGCTCCACGCCTGGCTGGCTTTTGTCCTTCCGTTACTTCGTTAATCGTTCATTTTTATTTAACTTTGAATAATACGACAATGCCTGCAAACACCCCCCCCCCGATTAAAAGCCAGAACCTGAGAAAAGCCCTCTAACTCTGAAGTCTGCCCCGCGAGCCCACCATCCTTCTCCCCTACTCAAGGCAACTGCCGTCATCACCCCTGCCCGCCTTCCGCCTGCGTGCATTTTCACGCCTTATTCCTTTAAAAGAAACTCCTTTCTTGGTGTTTTACGTGTTTTTAACTTCTTGAAATATGCCATGTGCAATCGTTCTGGGTTTTTCTCTTTCCTTTTCACCTACTGTGAGATCGCTAATAGTCACCGCTGCTGCTGTGTTTTGCTGTGGGCCGCTGGTGTTGGCAGCTGTCTGATATTTCAGAGCGAGACTGTCGGGTGGTTGCTAGCTGTGCGGTGCACAGCATGGCCAGGATGTCCTTATCTGAGTCTCCTGAGGCCCATGTCCCAGAGTTTCTCTTGGGAGGACAAGATAGGAGCGGAAGGGCTGGGTCAAGAGTATGGGAACCTCCTCCTTGTAGAGCTGGGGAAACTGAGGCCAGGAGAAGGAAGACACTTGCCTCGGTTGATGTGAATGGCAAGGTTTTCCCAACTTGGGACAACGAGCAGATGAACACCCAAAATAGTAGAGGCTCAGTGAAGCTGGGGATTAGCCCAAGTTCAATGCGGAGGCCCCTACGTTGAGGCAGGTGGACTGGCGAGTGTTTTCTGAGCATCAGCTCGGTGGCAGGTCCTCAGGCTGAGGCTGGAGGTGCAGAATTAGAGCAACCCCACAGCCTGTCCCGGAGGAGCTCTTGGTCTTTGGAGGTTGAATATAGGGGGAAAGGGATGCATAGAGAGAGAGCCTGGAGCAAAGCAGCAGTGACTGTATTACTTGTGCCAATAACGGGCTAAGCACAGTGTGGGAGCCCTCAACCAAGCCCACATGGGGCAAGAGCATCAGGGAAGACTTCCTGGAGGAGGTGACATCTGAGCCTAGAGCAGGACAGGGAACATGAATTCCAGGATGGGGATGTATGGTGGAGAGAGCATTCCAGGCAGAAGCAACAGCAGAGGAAGGAAGGAAAATTCATCAGTCCCTAATGATGGTGCAGATTCTAAGTTCAGAAATGGAAGGAAGGGAGGATAAGACTGTTTCACAGAATTTGGCTCATGGCCCACTCTTACATGATCTGTGCAGGACTGCTTTTATTTAAATAGGTCCTTAATGAAGTTTTGACCTGGAGCCTCTCCAAATGGGAGGTCTACCTCCCCCTTCACTCTGCACCCCTTTCCCCTGGGACGGGGGTTCTCTCCTGCAGCTGGTGGTCTTCGAGCAGGAGAACTTCCAGGGCCGTCGTGTGGAATTCTCCGGGGAGTGCTTGAACCTAGGAGACCGTGGCTTTGACCGAGTGCGCAGCCTCATTGCCGCCTCTGGACCGTGAGTGTGGGGCGGGAGACAGACGTTCCCAGCACCAGGGTAAAATAATAAGGAAACACAGTAGCTGCCATTTACTGGGCAACTGCTCCGTGCCCGCCGCCTTGATAGCCAAGACACACATACTATTGCCAGTCCTCACTGCAAGCTCAGGAGGGAGGTATTATTCCCCTTCCCATTTTACAGATAAAGAAACTGAGGTCCAGAGAGGCGATTGGATCAGCATAAGGTCACACTCAACAGTAAGTCATGATTCTGGGGGAGAAAGGCTGTCTCTCTATAGAAGGAGCCCTGCGCATCATTGAGGGTAGGAGGAGACCAGAGGGCCAAGGGTCCACAAGCTGTCCCCTCTCATCAAGCAGCCCCACGAGAAGTAATAAGCATCTGCTGAGCACTCACTAGGTGCCAGACACTGACTGAGGGCTTTACCTAGATGACGGTTGTGTAAAGGAGGGACTATTCTTATGCCCATTTGACAGTTGGGAAAACGGAGGCTCAGAGGGGTTAAGTCCCTTGGCCAATCACGTAGTGGTAAGTGGCAGAGCCTGGATTCAACTCAGGTCAATCAATGTCATCCACAGTGCCTTTGTCACTGTACTCCCCTGCCTGCCCCTGACTCTCTGGGCTTCTCTGAGCCTTAGTGACCCCCACGTAAAGCAGGAATAATTGTCCCTTGCACATAGTGGCTGTACCAGCTCCGACCCCTGTGGGCTGAGGTCAGGGCACAAGGACAAGACCCACCTGGTCCATTTGCCTCTTGTCTCACCAGCCCCAAATCCCGCAAGGGGTATACGATCAGCCTGTACTCCCAGCCACGTGGGACTGCTGTTCAAAGGGCAGAGATGGGCTTTGAGGTCAGTCAGGCCTGAGTTCAAGTCCCACCCCTCCCCTTAGCCTTGTACAATCTCCCAGCCTCAGTTTCCCGACTTCTGAAATGAGGAGAGTAATGGTCCCTACCACTGGATTATGCTGAGGCCTGAAGGAGAGAAGGCAGCATGGGCCTGGCACGTCGTGAGAGTCCCAACATAGCAGGTGACAGTGACGATTATTCACCCTCCTCATTGTCCTGTGAGTTCAGCCAAGTCATCCCAGTCCAGGGTAGGTGGTGGGGATGGGCGCGTTTCTACCTCCTGCCCACCCCCCCTCCGGGTGTGGTCAACACAGCCTCAGCCCCACCCCCAGCCCCAAAGCCCAGCTGGGAACAGAAGCTGCGGATGTGGCCAATTTGGGTTTTCAGGCTTTTTTTGGTGACGGTGACTCAAACCCAGAGTATTTCTCCTCCAACAAAGATGCAGCTGGTCTCTGGTGCGTGCTCTGGGGCTGCGCCCGATGGGGAGAGAGAAGGGGCTGTGGTCCAGTGCCCTGGGTCTGTCTCAGGCCCCCCGGGGCTGTGGGAGAGACTGTGGTAGAAAAAGGATGGAGAGGGTGAGGTGGGCAGGGGAAGGAGAGGAGAGGGCTGTCCTCAGCACAGGAGTGAGGAAAAGGGCAGGGCATGAAACTTAGGAGCCTTCACCCTGACACCTGACACCCGACACCATCCTGGGACCTTAGCCCGTGACTTAACCTCTCTGAGCCTCAGTTTCCATTGCTGTAATATCCCTGCCCTACTGCTCTCCTTGCTCATAAGGCTCCAGTGACCCACAGGAGATGAGAAAAGACTTTAAAATAAATATTTACGGTCCTCATTCTTATAATAGGTCCTCACTGGGTGTTATGACTCCCAGAGTTACGACAGGGGAAGTTTTGGGGAAGGTGGGCCGGAAGGCAAGACCACATCAGTGTCTGTCTTTCCGTAAGCTCGGACCTCCAGCAGCTTTCCTTCCTTTCTAAGCATCAAAGAGAGTGTTCATTGTGCATTCTCTGTGCTAGACTTGCTCTGCGTATTTCTTTTTAGACCCTCATAACCTCCTGACAAGGTAGATGTAATCTTTCCTCTCCTGAGGCTTAATGAGCTTGAGTCATGCAGCAAATAAATGATGAGCTGGGATTAGAACTTAGGTCTGTCTGTTTCCAGAGTCAGTGCTCTTAACTCCTACATGGCACCATTTCCCAAGGCTCCCTTCCCATCCACCCACCCATCCACCCACCCATCCATCCATCCATCCATTCATTTTCCATTTATTCATCCATCTGCTTACCGCTCTCCCACCTTCCCTCTATCCATCCATCCATCAATATACCCATTCATCCACCCCGCCATCTGTCCTTTTACCCATCTACTTACCTATCCACACACCTACCCATCCATTCATCTACCCGTCCACTCAACCATTACTCACTCCATCCATCCATCCATCCATCCATCCATCCATCCATCCATCCTTTTCTTATCTACTCCAGATCAAGCAGGGCTGAGGCAGATGCCCCTCTATTCTAGGAGTACAACTCCGTCTTCAAGTCTGTCACTCCAAGGGGGGGCGGCTCATTCCTCAGACAAAGACCTGAGGCTCCTGGGACTCATTGTGTTTCAGTCCGTGGTGGTAGCTCACCCCCCACCTGCCCCCCGCCATTTCATTCTGGGTTGAGGAAGATCCCAGAGAGATAATACTAATGTCAGTGTCCCTCTTGTTCCCTGAGAACTCCTGAATGCAGATAGAGCAAGGGGTCTCTTTGCCTCAAACTTCTCATCAACCTTTCCCAGAACCAGGGGATCCCTTTAACACAAGTTCACTTTCCCTCCTTATTCAGGTTGCACTGGGAAAGCCAGGAAAAGCTTTGTAATCGGTTCTCCTAGAGGACTGAACAGCTTCAAATGCAGTCACATTTAATTCTCAGAGGTATCTGAGAGGTAGATGTTACTACAAGTTCCCTCCCACTATCCCCATAGCAAGTACAGAATGTGTTCTGGATTCCAGGCCTCGTATGATGCCAGACCCTGTATCAACTTTCCCCTTACCCCTGTATTTCCAGGACTATTATTTATTTAATATATTTCATTTTAAATGACCCTTTTGAACACAGATATATATATATGTATATATATATATATTTTTTAAGATTTTTTATTTATTTATGTGACAGAGAGACAGCCAGCAAGAGAGGGAACACAAGCAGGGGGAGTGGGAGAGGAAGAAGCAGGCTCCTAGCCGAGGAGCCCGATGTGGGACTCGATCCCAGAATGCCAGGATCACGCCCTGAGCCGAAGGCAGACGCTTAACGACTGCGCTACCCAGGCGCCCCAGATAGATATATTTTTTAAAAACCTTTACATCACTTGCACAAATAGAAAGCCAGCATCCCTTACCATAAGTAATAGGTATCCATAAAAAATGAACACAACGAACACGAAACAGTGCTCTTACACCGCTGCCTGCTCCAGGCTCTGGGCGGGCGGCTATTCTTGCCTTGTTTCAGAAAGAGAGGCTAGTAGTGTTAAAGGTCCACTAGCATCCAGCAGAGACTTTCTCCTAGCTGTAATCAGGTTTAAAATAAATTGTCCTCTCATGTCTATTTCACTCCAGGTTCTCGTAGTACTGAAATGATGTGAATCCCACAACTGGGGAAACATTTCACTCACATAATGACACACACACTATCTCATTTACTCCTCCACCAACTCCAAGAGAATAGGCAGATTAGCTGAAGAAAGCAAGCCTCAGAGAGGCAGTGCCACTTGCCCAAGGTCACACAGCCAGTAAGTAACAGAGCCTAGGATCAAACCCGCTGGCCTCAGGGCTGCCTTGGAAGGGTGTGGGGAGGGCTTCTGCTGATGGTTTCTCTCCTTTGCTCCTCCTGGCCCCCCTGTCATTCTGTCCATCCCTCTTAAATCCAGCTGGGTCGCCTTTGAGCAGTCCAACTTCCGGGGGGAGATGTTCGTCCTGGAGAAAGGCGAGTACCCGCGCTGGGACACGTGGTCCAGCAGCTACCGCAGTGACAGGCTTATGTCCTTCCGGCCTGTCAAGATGGTGAGTGGCTTCTGAGCCGGTCCTGGGAGATCAATGGGGAGGACAGGAGTTCTCGGGCGTGATGGTGGGCAAGAGAATGGGGGACGAGAAGGGGGAAGAAGGAGGAATGGCAGGCAGGGAGGTGTGATGACCAGAGCGCTGGGCTCTGGTGCTCACTGATTCTTAAGATGTCCCTGGCACCCAGCCCCGGCTAGGAGCCCTGGACAAATGAGAAACATGAACCCCTGGTTTTTTCCCTTCCCTGCTGCTTTTGAGACTCAGGATCCCAGCTGGCAGAGCCAGAAACTTCAGTGTCTTCCTTGCTTCTGTTGGTGGAATGTTTCTAATTCCTGACGGCACATTAGACCCTCCTAAGAGGTTTTGAAAATCCCAGTGCCCACCCAACACATCAGACATGCAGGTTTAAGCTTGTGTGGGAGCTGAGAAGACGGATGTTGTAGAAACACACCTTGAGCTTCACGATGATAAGACAATATAGGGAATGAGCTCCTTTGTAATATTTAACTGAGTTAAATAGCATAACTTAAAGAAGACTCAAAGCCAAGATCAGTGAATCAGTGGTGTCATCCCCAAGAAATTGTTTTTCCAAAATTGTGTCGATTACGACTCACGAACCAGCCACGTTTTCATTCACCAGTGTTCATTTCCCGTGGCAAACCAACTTTTGCCTCCATGATGGGAATTTTCATGAAGGACGTTCATGAATGTCCATGATGCCAACTGTTTCGGCATCACCAAACTTAAATAATGGATTGTTCAGCCACATCATTCCCACTGTATTTCTCAGAATTTGGGGCTCAGTTATCAGGCTATAATGAACCCTTTGTAAGAATTCATAGTTTCACTTTGGGGCGCCTGGGTGGCTCAGTCAGTTAAGCATCTGACTGTTGATTTCAGCTCAGATCATAATCTCCAAGTCGTGAAATCGTGCCCCATATCTGGCTCCATGCTGGATGTGGAGTGTGCTTAAGAGTCTCTCTCTCTACCTCTCCCTCTGCCCCTCCACCCACCTCTCCCCCACCCACCTCCCTGGATTCCCTGCATATGCATGCTCTCTCGAAAGAAAGAAAGAAAGAAAGAAAGAAAGAAAGAAAGAAAGAAAGAAAGAAAGAAAGAGAAGGAAAGAAGAAAAAAAGAAAAGAATTCATAGATTTATCTCTTAGTCAATGGTCCTTAAAAGGCAATCTCTGTCAACAGAACTTGTTTGGAGGACTGACCAGCCAGGGCATTTCTAGTAGCTTCTAAAACTTTACTGTCCAATACTGTAGGCAGTAGCCATATGTGGCTATTGAATGCGTAAATCTTGACTAGTCTGAATAGAGATGTACTCTTAGTGTAACATACAAAACCAGGGTTTGAATACATGGTAAAAAAGTAAACAAGAATGTAATTATCTGGTTAATGTTGCTATATTGGTTGCATATTGAAATTACAATAGGTTGGACATATTTGCTTACATAAAATGTATTATTAGGAAAAAACAAAGCCCAGTGCCTGGACCCCACCCCAGACCAATTAAACCTGAATCTCTGGGGCTGGGTCCCAGGCACTGATATATCCTCCATGCCCATCAGGTAGTCTCTGTAGCTGGAGCTGAGAGCACCAGTCCACTCTCTCTCCTCTCCATCCCGGCCACTGTCTTGGTGTGGGCCACCATTATCTCTTCCCTGGGCAGCTCCAGCTCCCTCCCCCATGGGTTCCCTGCCTCCTTCCCAGCCCTTGCTCCTAGGAAATTAGATGCATGCCTCACCTGACCATCTTCCACTTAGAGTCATGCATTCAAACCACTATGGGTTGAACTCTCTCTGCTGGGCTCCGTTGCAGTCTCTGGGTGCACAGCTCTTCACGGGACAGGCAAGGTTCCTGGCCTCACGGGAGGCGGCTGCTGAAAACCTAAGCACAGAAATCAATCTGTAAGCACAAAGCACATGGCCCATGCTGCACAGGGGCCATGCCGAGTGCTGGGAGAGCAGGAGAGGAGAGTGCGGCTCTGATGGGGTGGGGGGTGGAAGCCGTCCAGGGGTGCTCAGGGAAGCCAGCCCACAGAGGATGGGAATGGAGTCAGCCACAGGAAGCCTAGAAGGCTTGTCCGCTGCAAAGTGAGTGCAGAGTCCTCAAAGCACAAAGCACGAATGAACTGGGTGTCGAGGAACCTGAAAACAGCTGCTGTGCCTGCGGCCAAGGGACCGGAGGGGAGAAGGGTGAAAGATGGGAGGGGAGGAATGAAACACTTCTCTGAAAGGTTCTGCCCTCACTGGCTGTGTGACGTCAATCAAGAATCTTGACCTCTCTGAGCCTCTGCTTCTCTGGCCATTGTTACCATTTAACAATAAGGATAAATGTTTTGGTAGCACTTGGCGTATGCCAGGCATTGTGCTAAGGGCGCTGTAGGCATTACTTCATTGAATCGTCATGACAACGCCATAAAATCGAGGCTGTTATCCCCTTTCCCCAGATAAAGAGGGCCCTTCCAGGCTGGACAGTGGCAATCCCAGGCAAGTCCCATGGTGGCCTGAGCAGATTCAGCTCTCTCTCTCTCTCCACACCCAGGGGGGCCCTTGAAGTTACTTCTCTTTGCCCCGTTCATACTTCACAAGCCCGACCCAGTCTCTCCTTCTCTAGGACTCCCAGGAGCACAAGATCTGCCTGTTTGAAGGTGCCAACTTCAAAGGCAACACCATGGAGATCCAGGAAGACGACGTGCCCAGTCTCTGGGTCTACGGCTTCTGTGACCGCGTGGGCAGTGTGAGGGTCTCCAGTGGAACGTAAGCACCCCTCGGGCCAGACCCTTGCTTCAAGCCCAGACAGATTCAAAGGCCATCCTCCTTATAGGCTATACCATCGGGTGCATAGGGAAGGCCACACAGCTGCTCCCAGATTCTCCCAGGGCTGGTCCTGGGTTTCCACCCACGGAGCTTTCTTCCTCCGGAAAGTGGATTCGTACTTTGAGGAATTACATGCCGAAGTAAATGAATGTGGATGATTGGTTCTAAAAAGATGGAGGGTGGGGAGAATGGGTCTGGGATTGCAGAAATAAGTGAGAGAGGGAGCCAATGCAGGTCGACGAGTCTAGGTGTGTCTAGGGAAAGAACATATGCAGGGACATCCAGAGCCTCTGGCGAAATGAGCAGAATGACTTCTGAGAGGCGAGACTGTGAACGCAGGGGCGTTGACCTGTCACTGAGGGGCTGTGAGACCCAGGTGAGCCCCGTGCCCATCTCTGTGTCTCAGTATTCCCATCTACACAATGGGCATGCCAGAATCCTTGATCTAAAAGGGCTCTTTATCCAAACTCTTCAGATTTGAAGCTTTCAAAACAGAGCCCTGGGACCTCGTTTCTGTGAGAACACAGAGGAGGACTGGATGCCCCAAGGAGATCACCGTCTTCATCCTTCTGCCTCTGAACAACCATGCCAGACACTCCTGGTCTCCTCTAGGCAAATATAGGGCTTCTGTCTCTCACCCAGGCTCTTTCTGGGTTCCTGTGACAGCATCAGGCTCTGGCTTTTTGCTTGGCCTTTCTTCTTCCCTGAAACCTGCATCCCTGCGTACAAACCACCTGAAATTGACTAAGCATGGCTTGTGGGCCAGGCACCTGCAGTAGGACCCTGGGGGAGACAGGGATGAATAAGGCTCAATTCCTGCCTTCAGGGGGCTCATCGGGCCCAGCAGGGAGGCCCACCTCTACCCATGAGATGATGTCCAGCAACACTGGGTCAGAGATAGTCCACACAGGAGGTCAGAGGAGGAAGGGAGGTTTCTGGGACCCAGGTGTGCATGCTGGAGTGGAGGGCAGGTCAGAGGTTTATCTGAGGGGCTAGAAGTTAAAGCAGACTTTGAAAGATGGGCATGGGGTGTGGGAGAGGCCTGGACTGACCCTCCCAGCACAGGCAATGAGAGAAGTCCGAAATGAATCATTGATGATAATTGCGTACCAAGCAGTGTGCTCATTAATTCTCGGTGACTAGCTAGGGAATCTTTGTAACAAACTGATGAGGTAGGCACGTTAGCATCATTCCACAGACAGCAAGCTGGAGTTCTGGTAAGTTCTTGACTTCGACTCTTGCAGCTAGCAAGCAGCAGAGCTACGATCTGAACCGAGGCATTGCTGACACCAGGATGCGGGTCCCTAACCACTACATGTAAATTCACTTACATACAGGGGAAACCATTATTTGAAAGGAGACTCCTCCTTCTTCTCTGCCTCCTGGCTAACCAGTCCCCAAAGCCTATCCTCATCCCTTCCATCCTGTTCTGTAAGCCCCGGGTCACCACAACCAGTGGGATGCGCTTTCATCTCCCTACCACGCACTCACACCGCATACACACACCGTATACTTAGTAAGCGCTTCTGGTACATTTTCCCATTTCGCCCCGTAATAAACCAGCCCTAGTGACCACTCCCACTCTCTAGAAGGGGAAACCAAGGTCTTTTAGAGAGGTGAAGTCACTGGCCAAAGCCAATAGGAAGCTCCAGGAAGGGACAAAGCCAGGACAAAGGAGCTACGCCCCCGTCCTGTGACCCAAGCCCACGAAGGATGGAGAGCGGATGGCAGGGATGGGTGGAGAGCTGACTGGTCCGGGCTGGGGTCCGGGTGCCAGGCAGGGAGGCTGGCCATCTCCACCCTGTCCTTCTTGCTTCCCTCCCAGCTGGGTCGGCTATCAATATCCGGGCTACCGCGGGTACCAGTACCTCCTGGAGCCAGGCGACTATCGGCACTGGAACGAGTGGGGGGCCTTCCAGCCGCAGATGCAGTCCGTGCGGCGCCTGCGCGACCGGCAGTGGCACCGTGAGGGCTGCTTCCCAGTCCTGGCGGCCGAGCCCCCCAAGTGAATACATACCCTGCTCTTCTCCCTTGCCCCACTCTCCCTCAGACTCAGTTTTCCCATCTTTCCCGTGCAAATAAAAGTTCCTAAAGCCAAAATGTCTCTTGGATCTGTGCATAGCTTTGGGGCTCCCCATCATTGCCGGCATGTGACTTCTTCGGTCTTTTTTTTTTTTTTTTTTTTTGAAGGTTTATTTATTTATATTAGAGAGAGAGAGAGAGTGCAAGAACAAGTGAGCAGGGGGAGGGGCAAAAGGAGAGGGAGAAAATCCCAAACAGACTGCCCACTTGAGTGCGGAGCCCAACGTGGGGCTGGATCTCAGGATCATGAGATCATGACCCAGGGGAAGGCAGCTGCTTAACCAACTGAGCCACCCAGGCGCCCCATCCTCAGTCTTCATAATTGTGTATACTAGTAATAAAAACAGCAAACACCACGAAGTTCTTCACACACGTTCTCTTAGTGTACCTTTTAGGAGACAGGTATTATAATCATTCCCATTTAACAGGTGAGGAAATTGAGGCTCAGAGACGGAAAGTGACTTGCCCAAGGTCACACAGCCAGTCGAAAATTGAACCCAGGCAGGCTGGCTGCTGAGCCTACGCTCTTAAACAAATCTGTGTTTTCAAACTCTGTTCCTTCGTGCACTCTCATGATTTTTTTGTCTTCTTGGCTTAACACCTGTTTTGTTATTTACTTAATACATATATTTTTAACGAGACCTCCTATTTTGTGCTTAGAGGCATTGATTTGTAAATAAAGCTTTGTAACACCACGGGAAGCGGAAAGTCAGCATCATAGGCCATAGATAGAAAGCAGCTGTGTAAATAGAGTTTTCAGAAGGCAGAGTATCGAACAGACACCACTGCCCGCGGAAGCCTCGAAGCCCGTTATCCCCATGCTCTTTGATAACATGGGTGATTAGCAACTGTTGGAGGTACAAAAGACATGCTTGCTCCAGACAGATTTTTCCTCCCTGATATAATCAAAGAAGATTAAAATGAGCATTATTTTCCTGTATCTGATGCAGTGTTATTTAATCCTGGGTCCAAGTTCCACTGAGAATCATCTGTCCCACTCTAAGTGGTACATGCCCTGCTCTTTGGAAATCGGCACCAGGCTCCATTGACCCCCAAATCAGCACTTAGTATTGATCGATGTTATTAACCTTTAATCCACACAGGAAGGCTAGGGGAGGTGTTGTCATGGAGGAGGGGATATTGAGGGGGCTTGAGGGATGGGACAGGAGCTTGCTTGGTGGAGAATAGGAAAGATAACATTCCAGGCAGAACAAACAGCAGGGACCTTACTACCCCACATGGCACCTTTGTACGAATGATAAAAAGATACCTCTTTCTCAAGACATTTGACTGCCATCTGCCAGAATTTATTGGTCTAAATCTACGATGTTTGCAGTGTGAATGCAATACCCTTGTGCAGTGCCCAACTTATACAGCTGTACCTGGCAGACCTGGAACGCCACGGCAGGGAGGTTGAGAGAGACTGTGGTGGGGCCAAGCAAAGCTTATTTTCATGAGAGCACTAGCTTGGTGGTTGTGTGGGCAGAAGCAGGGGGTGGGGCTGGGGGTGGGAAGAAGTCGCCGAGCGTGGCAGGAGATGAAGCTGGAAAGAAAGGTGGGGCCTCATGATACTCCACTTTGTGGTTTTGTTGAGCTTCAAAGTTGAGGCACCACCTGACTCAGAAGGTCTTGCACTCTGGGGCATGCAGGCTCCCTCTCCCTCCCACCCTTGCTCTCTCCGCCTCCACCCTCTAATACGACCAGTGTTTTGCATTAGAAGACAGGTTCTCCTGTCTTGGACCAGAAGATGGGATCCCCAGGCAGGAATCTGTAGATGCTGGGGTTTGCCCTGTCTTACTGTTAGAAGCTGCAAAGTGTTGGGCAAATGGCTTCTGTTCCCTGGGACTTGTTCTTCCAGTCTCCACACAGGCAGCTCGAATGTCCACCCAGCCCCAAGTTTCTGTCCGACCTTGGGATTCCATGGCTCCCAACTTCCCTGATGCTCCAAGATTCTGCAATTCATCTCTAAGCTGCCATGATTCTCTGACTTCCAAGTCAAGTTACATAGATCCCCAGTCTCAATTCCTAAGGTCCGTGGGTGCAGCTTTAAAATTTGACTATGGTGGAGTGAAGCCTTCCAGTCACATGGGCCACACGAAACAAACTCTACGGCCTCACAGACCACAAGACACACGATCTGATGAGAAAGAGAAAGGGAAAGAAAAACAGTCTCCATGCAAATATAACACAACTGCTTTCTGATCACTTAGAATTTGTGTTTCATACTTCTTGGAAGAAATATTTTGGACATAGCGGCTGTTTTTTGTTCTGTTTTGTTCAGGGTATCCATCTTGTGCGTCCTATAACAGGCAAACAGAACAGAAATCCACTGGTTCAGTGAGTGGTAAAATTTACATGCATTCATAATCTAGATTTTCCAGATTGCTCTAACTCAAAGAAAGGTGTCAATGCCCTCATTTTATCAAGGGTGTTTTTTGAAAACAAGGTGAATGTCAGCAGTGCTAAAACATGAGACAGACACTTGGCAAAACCAACCAACAACAACTAGGATGGAAATAACAAAATAATTATTTTATATTTGATTTATTATTGTATCCACACATTTATTTAGCTTTTTTAAAAAAGCTTTTATTTATTTATTTGAGACAGAGAGAGAGCAAGAGAGAGAGAGAGAGCATGTATGGGCATGGGGTGGGAGGAGGGGTGGGGAGAAGGGGGGCAGAGGGAGAGAGAGAAGTAGACTCCCCACTGAACAGGGAGCCCAGGACAAGACTCAATCCAAGGACCCCAGGATCACGACCTGAGCCGAAGGCAGATGCTTAACCAATTGAGCCACCTGGGCACCCCTATTTAGCTCTTGTTAACAAATTTATAAATAAACACAACATGTATCAAAAACCAGAACAAGTACAAAGTACAAGCAAGTCCAAGACCAGAACATGGAAGAAGGCTGGGAGGGAGTGCGATGTAAGTTATGGACAGAGTAAGTTGCAAGTTATGTAAGTTGTAAGTTGTAAGTAATATGTAAGTTATGTAAGTTGCTCCTGCTGGGGGTCCTCCTTCCACCTAGATGTGAGCTTCTCACCACCAGCAACAGAATTTCAGAGCTTAAAGATAAGTCACATGTTTCACCTTGAGATTGAAACTGAGTATTTGACTTTCTCAGGTTGCTCAACAGCAGTCGTGCTGATGGTCACCGCGCTGGAGGGCCCCACAGAGCCGGACTTGGCCCCGTGGCTAAGATGCCCATTGCTTTCTTGGGGACTTCTCCCTGCTGGTTTTAACTCTGCAGGAGCCTTGCCCTAAATGCTGGCTTCCAAACGCAGTGTCAGCTGGGATGTCATCATGTTTCAACATCAGATCCCAGCTCATGAATCTTGGAGTCGCTGGCCTTTGGGGAGACAAAGCACCTTGGTTATGGAATGTTCTCTCCTGTCCACAGCAAGAGGAGGCAAGCCACCATCTTTCGGGCAACAGGGCACGGATACCAAGTCAGCAGTGTGTGTGTGTGTGGGGGGGGAGAGGGTGCAAGAACCACCCAGAGGTGGCCATCGCCAGATGCTGAGGGACATATAGCAACCGAGTGTTGGCAAAGGGGCATTGTGCCAGGGTGTCCCGAGGAGCTTCTAGAGAGGTGAGCATCTCTTTAGAGCCTTGTTGTCATGACGGCGAAGCATCTGGATCAGCTACATAATACCAGAGTGCTTTGTGAAGCTTGGGTACCCAGCCAGGAGTGGTGCGCATCCTTCCAGCGGGAGAAAACCACCTGCCCTTCTAGCCTCGCTTCCTTCCTGTCCCCTGCAGGGCGACCTCCTCCCACCGCTGTCCTGAGTCGGCATCTCAGCTCTGACATCTGCAAGCTGTTGCCTGTGGTCAAGACAAATAACCGGATGAAGCTTCTGTTTCCTCATCTGTAAAATGGGAGTAATGAGGTTGTTGGGAGGAGTAAAGGATCACCTTGAATATAATACATCTAGGAACCTAAAGGAGCCTAAACAACAGCAAGCCCTGACTCATCATTAGCACCAGCTTCTTCAACGTCAGAGCCGGAAAGAGTTTTGGAATCAACGTGTTATATGCCACATTTATTCTTCCTGCTTCAGACAAATATTGGCTGACGGCCTCCTGAATGCTGGGGAAACAGGTTGGGGGAGAAGACAGAAGAGGCCCCCCCACCTGGCTGTTCACAGACTGGAGGAGCAGACAGGATGAGATCCTTCGTTTGCTTTCAAAGTCACATCAAATTCCTGGGTGGCCTGGGCCAGTGCCCATCTCATCAGGATCTCCTGGGGGCCAGGTAGGCTTCCTCGAGGAGGGGACAGCTAGCTTGAGACTGGAGGGGTTTGCCGAGTTAGAGGGCTGATAGGAGGTCTAACCTAGAAACCAGATCATCAGGTCCCTTTCTTTAGCCCTGCAACTGAGATCTGCTAATTCTGTCTTCCAGATCTCTCTGGAACCTGAACACTCCCTCCATGCCTCTGGCTTTGCCCTGGGTTGGCCACCTCCCCTGGGGTACTTCAACAGCCTCCGAATCTGCTTCCCTGCCTGTCCTGCTCCACGGAGCAACCAGAGAATATTTGCAGAAGGCAAATCTAACCATGTCCTTCCCCAGGGGAACACCTTCCATGTCTCTCCATTCTGCAAGATAAAGTCCTGACTCCTTCCCACGGTTGGCAGCATCCAGCCCCTGCACACCCCTCTGACCTCCTATCTCCCCCTCTCCCCACATCCTGTCCACCGCACTTTTGGAAAGTCTGCCTCTGAAAGGTGCTTCCTGCTGGGCCTTTGCACCTGCAGGTCTCGGTGACTTGCACACCCTTCCATGCTTCAGGCCTTAGTGTGAACACTCCTGGCTCTCCCTCCCTGGTCCAGGTTAATCCCCCCTGTTTCCTCCCCAGTTAGAGGTGCCCACTTTATCATGAGTGCTTGTTGAAGGGTCTGGTTTCCCCCTTGGATGCAGGGGCCTTGTCCTGTCACCTGCTGAATCCCAGTGCCTGACACGAGGTGCTCAGGAGAGGCTGTTGCCAGCTAGAATGTTATTAAACAAATGCTCTCCATTCAGATCTCTTCCCTTGATCTCCAGTTCTGCACCCACAAAGGGGTATTAGCAGAGGGGAGCCTGGGTGGCTCAGTCAGTTAAGCATCTGCCTTCTGCTCAGGTCATGATCTCAAGGTCCTGGGATCAAGCCGGAAGCTGTGTGTGTGTCTGCTCCCTGCTCAGTGGGGAGTCTGCTTCTCCCTCTTCCTCTGCCCCTCCCCCTGCTCATGCCCTCTCTCCCTCCCTCCCTCTCTCTCTCTTTCCAATAAATAAATAAAAATCTTAAAAAAAAAAAGAAAACACCCAGCAGAGTTACTATGCAGTCATACAAGGCCTCTAATATTTGCACAACAAACGCTATATGATATTGTTTTCCAATAACAGCCAGTTTCATGGAGACAGAGGATTTGATATTGTCAGTCTCAACACTTTCTACAAGGGAGGCACTATTTACTGGACCCGTGAATGAATTAATGAAGAGCTACAAATGAATACATGGCTAGCCAGGGGCCCATCACTTATTATCTGTATGCCTTGGTTTTCTAATATCTGTATGCCTTGGTTTTCTTATCTGTGAGATGGGGGTGATAATAGACCTATCACACAGGCTATTTATAGTTTAAATATGTAAATATAGATGAAGTGTTTAGATAGATGCTTCGCACTTAGTGTGTGTGTTTGCTGTTATGGTTGTAACTATTACAGGAATTTATTTTAAATTTATTTAAAAAAAAACACAAAACTTTTCACAATGAAAAGTAAGCCTGCATCCCTTCCTTCCCCTTCCTTCAATGCATATGCATGTAATGCATAGATAGATCCATCATATACTCATTTTACAGATAAAGAAACAGAGGCATAGCGAGGTTAAATATCTTGAGACCTACCAGGCTGGAGTTTTATTTTACTCATGTATGTCAGGGTTTCTCAACCTCAGCACAACTGACATTTTAGGTTGGGGGTGGGTGGGTGGGGAAGGGGCTGCTCTGTATTACTGTGCGATGTTTAACAGCATCTCAGGTCTCTAGCCACTAGACACCAGTAGGACACCCCGCACCCCAGCTGTGACAACCAAAAATGTCTTCAGATATTGTTAAATGTCCTTGGGGTGGGGCTGGGGGAGCAGGGCAAAATCGCCCCCTTCTTGAGAACCCCCGATGTCTATGAATCTGTATGATAACCCCTCCCTCTTTTTTCCTTGCGCTACACACACAGTAGCATAAATGCACTCTGCTCAGGGTCTAGTCTTCTTCTCTTACACCACTTCTCGGCAACCATTCCACTTCGCTGCTTCCAGACAGAAGAGAAGTTCTCTGAAACAGACCTGTCCCGACAGGAAGAGGGGTGAGCTGCCCGTCCTGTGGGTAAGGCAGCCCGCAGACCAGGACTTCCGGGGTGGGGTCAGCTCCCGGGCCATCCCGCCCCTCCGCGCTGTCCGGAGGCGGCTCGCAGAGACAGGGAGCGGCTTTGGGCGGGGCCTCGGTCTGGCCCCGCCCCCGCTCGACGTCACGGCGCCGCGGCCCCGCCCCCACGCGCGGGCGCCTCCCCCTCCCCCGGCCGGGGCTGCTGGCCAGCCCGGAGTCGCTGGGCGCGCGGGGTCGCCTCGCAGCGCCTCTGCACGGTAGGTGGCCGTGGGGTGGCGCGTCGGGCCCGGGCCGCGGCCGCCGTCAGGGGGGCGTCTGCGGGTCGGCCTCGGGCTCCGGGGAGCCCTCAGCCCGGGCGGCTTTTTCCCGGGCCCGACGCGGCTGCTGGGGCTCCGGGGCTGGGAGCTGGGCGGGAGGCGGCGCGCGCGGCCGGTTAGAGGATCCGCAGGCGCCGGGCGCCCGAGCGCTGTCCGCAGGGTGCGGCAGAGCCCCGGCCCCCTGACCGCGCTTCTCAACTCGGACCCCGCGCTCGTGGGGCGCTCAGCGTCCGTGCGTGTGTTGGAACGGGGGGGCGGCGGCGTGTCACCGCCGTCGGGGTCCCCGGCCCCTCCGCGGCGTGCGGGGACCCCCGGGCGGGCTCCGGGACGCGCGGGGGGCGCGTGGAAGTTAACTTGCAACGCCGTGCAGTTGCGAGGCGTGTCCAGAGTGGAGGCGTTGGGGGGCGGAAATCGCTGGCTGGGGAGGGGGCCGCTGAGAGCATGGGGTAGGGGGAGCCCTGGTGAACGTGAGGAGGAGGGGGCGAAATTCCGCCAGAAGACCCCACCGCCCGGCAACCTCCCCCTCTCAGTGTGAGCTGGACGGGAGGTGCTTGATAAAGCTGGGACTGGAAGTGGCAGCGAGGGAAGGGGCTTGGTCACCCAGGCCTGGTTGCCGGACTTGGCAGAGTCGTTATTATCATTTGGGGCAGAGGTCAGGTCTGACTTTCCCACTCAAATGCCCAATCCTCTCGGGAGGAAGGGTGGGAACCATCCAATGGAGTGCAGTCGTTACAAGGCACTGTGCTTATCACTTGCCCACTTCCCCTTTTACAGGTGGGGAAACTGAGGCTCAAAAAGGTCATGTGCCCACAGCCCTAGTAGGTCACAGGTGGGATGTGGCAGAGCTGAAACCCACCCTCGGGCCTCCTGACTTCATGTGTCATATATGGTTGTTGGGGAGGGGAGCTGGCAAACTCCTACTCATCCTTCAGAAGCCTCAGGCAGTGCCCGGTCCTGGAAGCCTTCTCTGGCACTCTGCAGGCAGTGTTGGGTGCTTCCTGTTGTGAAACCCACAGAGGTGACTGACCCTTTCCCTCACTTATCAGCCTCCCATCCTGGGCCGTGGACATTTCTCCCTGTACCCCGTCTCCTATCCTTTCAGGCTTCTGGAGTTGGGCAAATCTCGGGGTGACTCACTCTGGTTTAGTAATGATGTACCCTGTGCGAGTCATTCCTCCTCATCCAGCCTCAGTTTCCATGACTGTGAAATTGGGTTTGTTGAGTCATTCATGGACCAATTTACCTGACTGAATCCCAATTGTACTATTATTTACTCACTGTATGTGTTTATATCACCTTATTTTTTAAAACCTCATGTAATCTCTTTATAGCAGCTTTTCTGAGAGAGAATTCTTATATCCTACAATTCACCCTTTTAAAGTATTCAGTTCAGTGGTTTTTTAGGATATTCACAGAGTTGTGCATCCAGCCCCACTACCTAATTCTAGAACATTTTCATCACCCAAAAAGAAACCCTGGACCCATCTGCAGTCACTTCTCAATCCCTCCTTCCCCAGCCCCTGGCAGCCGCGGATCTACTCTCCGTCTGTATGGATTAACCTACGCTGAACATTTTCTGTAAATGAGTCACACACAATGTGGCCTTTTGTGACTAGTGCCTTTCACTTAGAATGATTCTGAGGACCATCCTTGTGCTAGTATGTAGCTGTTCTTCGTAACTTTTTTTAAGTATTTCATTACTTTTTTTTTAACATTTTTTTTTTTTTTAGATTTATTTGTTTATTTATTTATTTGAGAGAGAGCCTGAGTCGGGGGCTTGATCTCGGGACCCTGAGATCACGACCTGAGCTGAAACCAAGAGTCAGACGCGTAACTGAGTCTGAAATATCCAGGCCCCCCTGGTATTTCATTACTTTTTTAAAAAATTTTTTATTTTAATTCCAGTATAGTTAACACACAGTATTATATCAGTTTCATTACTTGTACTTCATTACCTTGTAATGACTGACTAATATTCCATCGCATGGCTATACTCTACTTAACCACTTTTCAGCTGGTGGACATTTGTGTTCTACTTTTTGGCCATTGTGCATACTGCTGCTGTGAACATTCGTGTACAAGTCTGCATGTGCCCATATGTTTTCAGTTCTCCCCGGTATATCCCTGGGAGTGGAATTGCTGGATCGGATGGTAATTCTATGTTTAACCTTTTGAAGAAGTGCCAGGTTCCCAGAGCAGCTGCCCCGTTTTACAGTCTCACCAGCAGCAGATGAGGGTACCGATCATCTTAACTAAATACAGTGTCCGACGCAGTCATAATCTTTGAAATCACTGGCTTTGATGTGCTTGTTATAAATTACTTTCCGATATGCATTGAGTTAAATGCCTCATTAGCAGATTGAGGAGTGTCCTGCGGGCCACCAGGAGCATCGCTGGGTCCGCCAGGAAACCAGAAAGCAAGCCCGTGGAGTGCTTCGCCGAGGCGTGTGTGTGCTTGTGTCGCTTCTGTAACCGGGACGTAGTTGCTGCGGGCGCTCTACCGGGCCCTGTACTGGACGGGGGGCACCGAGGCGCTCACGGGCTCACAGTGCCCACCCCAGGACCTGGTGGTGCCTATTAGGAACCTGTGCATAGGAGAAGAGAAGAGTGGGAGCTGCCCAGACCTTCCTACCCCAGGCCGGGGACAGAGGCCAGTCTGGGGCTCTCAGCGGTCCTGCCTGGGGCCCCACCCTGGCCGCCCATGCTCATTCTGCAGGTGACCTCCCCTGGTGGCCATGTGGGGTGGGCCATCTGAGCGGCCGCAGGGAGCCACTGCTTGTTTGAACAGATGCCACCACCCCCCTCACCCCTGCCCCCAGACCTGAGACCCACAGTCCTCAGTTACAGAGGCCCTGTTGGTGCCCCTCCGGAGGACACGCAGATAACCCCTCCCTCCTCTTGGCATCGCCCCCGTGCCTGGGACCCCCACCTCTTCCCTCACGCTCTTTGCCTTCTATGAGGGTGAAGTTGCCTGGGGAGAGCCCAAGTCAGAACATGGCATTTTCGCCGAAGAACCAAGTTTCTTGGAGGTCAGCAGTTCCTCCTCATGTTCTTACGCCTGTCGTCTGCTCCTTCTGGAACCGAACCCAGCATCCCTCTCTGCGTTCTGGGTTCCCATCGAGCAGCCTCGTCCTACCTGAGCAACTGCTTTTTGGGAGGGCCGTTGAGACGGGCCTCTGGCACCTGTCGCCAGCCCCTCCTGCCTTTGTTCATTTGTGCACACTTTCCCTTCCTTGTCCTTTTAAAACCGAGCATTCCTGGATAGCCTGGGGAAATGGAAACAGGGTTCAGGAGACTAGGCCGGGGTCTCTGGGCCTCAGTGTATCCTGCTGGGGAATGGGTGTGGACTGAGACAGAACTTGGATGTGGCGCCCCCTTGGGATTGGTAAGGCTGTCAAAACGTGTTATCAATGTGACTTTGTGAATCGATTTGTAGTAGGAGAGATGGGACAGCAGTGGCTGGTGGTAGTGATTTGAAGGCCTGGGTATGGCCCACATGGCCCTGATCTGCCCTGTGGCACTGCAGAAACATGTCTGGGTGACAGCAGCCTCTGGCCTCCTGCCCGTGCCACCTGTTCCTGCCACCTGCAAGGCCCCTTCTCTCCGCTCTGCAGCCACGCGTTGACCCTGTCTGGGGCCACTCTGGAGAAGGCTCTGAGATGCCTGTGCCCTCCCATGGCCCTTCTCTGGTCTCTTCCACTCTGGGTTGTGGCATGAGGAGGATTCATGGGAATGATTCTTTGAGAACGGCCCATGAGGTGGGCCGAGCCCCAGCAGCAGCCCTGCCCACATGCCCTGGGGAGCCGCCAGGGCTGCCGCCCAGGGAGGAGCTTCGTGTTATCCTGCATGCTCAGATGGTAGGAGGCAAGCTCAGGGCAGCCAGCCTGTCTGCCAAGTGCATTCTTGCATCAACCAGACTTTTGACCGGGCTGCTGTGGCCAGAAAGCAGGCTGGTGGCCAGAAAGTGGGCCTGGTGGCAGCGTGCATGCTCGAGGGCTCGCGCCTGCATCGGATTCCGGTTGTTTCGCTCAGCGGTTGTGCGTTTGTGTTCGTTGGCTGCCTTCCCGCCACATGGGTTTTCTTGTCTGCAGAATAGTGGTGCAGATAGGACCTGCCTCCTGGATTGGACCAGAGGGCACGGGGTCCAGTGCTTACCTTGTTGCAAGGCAAAAATGGGACAGCTCAGGGTCAGACAGGCTGTTGGAATCTTGAGCGTGTCCCTTTGGGAGCCTCAGCTTCCCCATCTGTCCAAAGGCCGTAATTATAGCCGATACCAGCAGAGCTCACCGGGCGCGAGGCAGTGTTCTAGGCGCTCTATGACATGAACTCATTTGATCCTCCCAGTGGCCATAGGAATTGGACAAGCCGAGGCACGGAGAGGTGAAGTCATTTGCACAAGGGCATCCTGCTAGGAAGTGGGAGAGACAGGATTTGAATCCAGAGTCTACACTCTTAATTACCGTCTTACCCATTCTCGATACCCTTTTTTTTTTTTTAAAGATTTTATTTATTTATTCGACAGAGATAGAGACAGCCAGCGAGAGAGGGAACACAAGCAGGGGGAGTGGGAGAGGAAGAAGCAGGCTCATAGAGGAAGAGCCTGATGTGGGGCTCGATCCCACAACGCCAGGATCACGCCCTGAGCCGAAGGCAGACGCTTAACCGCTGTGCCACCCAGGTGCCCCCTCTCGATACCCTATCTTAATGCCCAGCACATAGAAAATACTCAGATACTCAGAAGTTGTTGGTTATTATTACTCTATTACATTGTTACATACTGTTATAAATTATTATGTATTATTAATGCACGTTTATCCCTTTCCCTGCCCGTTTGTCCACAGTCCATTCTGGATGACAGAACAAACAGGACTCTTGGCTTGTGAAGTCCGGATTCCTACCCCCCAACCCTGATCGCTCCACTCCCTCCCATTCCCCCACACTCTCCTGAGCAGTTGGGGCCGGGTAGGGGCTTGGAGGCAGCTGAGTCCCAGCTGGGCTTCCGAATCGCTGTGTGACATTGGGCAAGGTGCTTTCCCTCTCTGAGACTCAGTTTTCCCGCCTGAGAAATGGGCAGGTTGGACTGCAGCAAGCTGTCCCTGATGACTTTGACCCACAGGACAGTTTCTGTTTAGCTCCCATGGTGTTTTATTTTAAATTGAGCCAACATTCGATTATTTTTAGAGACTCATCCAGTTTCCCACTTCTTTTGGGAACTCAGGAGCTTGGGCCAAACTGGAGTGACCTGAAGCTCCCCCTTAAATGTGCTGGGCTCTCCTGGTCATTGTGGTGCCCAGCACACCATTCCCCACCATCACATGCATGAACTCTCTGGCCCCCAGGGCCCTCTGGCCCAGTACAGGTCTTCACGGCTCTGAGGACGCCACGGGCCTGCCTGGGTGGGTGTCACTTGAACACATAGTTCATTGCTTTTTTTTTTTTTTTTTTTAGATTTTATTTATTTATTTGACACAGAGACAGCCAGCGAGAGAGGGAACACAAGCAGGGGGAGTGGGAGAGGAAGAAGCAGGCTCCCAGCAGAGGAGCCCGATGTGGGGCTCGATCCCAGAACGCCGGGATCACGCCCTGAGCCGAAGGCAGACGCTCAACGACTGAGCCACCCAGGCGCCCCTACACATAGTTCATTGCTTTAAACACAAAAATTTTTAACCCCTGGTTTCCACGTTCTTCAAGAGTCCTTCCAGCTCTGCTTTTCTAGGACATCGGAGGTTGTCTGAGGCTTCCTGGTAACCTGTTTTGCCACTAGAAGCCTCAAGGCTTTTAGCACATCAGGAGCTTGTCCCCATTGCACACTCCCTGGGTGGGAAGCCCCTGTCTCTGGGCCCCAGGGTCCCACCTTACCTGGTTGAGGGCCCCACTTAACCCACGGTGAGATATTCAGGGCCAGCGGAGGTCCCTGTTCTGTGAGTCCTGGTGAGTATGTGTCTGTGTCCCGGCATATCTACACCACCTGCAAGGCTCCGGGGACACCATCCCATACCCTTTCTCTCTCCTCACAAGGGATCCAGGGGGGCATTTGTTACTGACCACTCCATTTCCTGGAAACTGAGGCTCAGAGACAGTCGAGTCACTTTCCCCGAGGTCCCACAGGCCTGGTGGGACAGCAGTGGAAATTTGAACCCAGATGTGCCCAACTCCAGAGGCCGCCCACGGGAGTCATCCATCCGTCCCCTCACTGCATAGATACCAACTGAGGGACGCCCTCCACGGGCATCTGTAGTCACAGGGCTGTGGCCCCAGCACCTGGCACTGGGCCTGGGTCACCCTGGAGGACTCAGGAACTACTTGTGGCCCACAGACCTGTGGAAGGTTCTCAGCTAGATGCTGGGGTGCAGGATTTAAGAAGCTACCAGGTCCCATTTTTCCTGGAGTTTACCCTCTAGTGGAGGCATCAGACAAGAAAAAAGTCAACCAATAAAAAAAGAAAAGAAAAGAAAAAGTCAACCACATCTCTGACCTAGGTGCCTACCTAGAAAGTTGGCAAACTACAGGCCCCTGGGCCAAGTGTGGCCCACTGCTTGTTTTTGTAAATAAAGTTTTATTGGAATACAACCACACTCATTTATTTCCATTCTGTCGGTGGCTGCTTCTATGCCACAAGGGCAGAGTTTAGGTTCTGCCCAGATCATGAGGTCCAACAGAATTGAAAATGTTTATTGCCGGGCCCTTTACAGAAAGTCTGGCAACCCCTGGATCTAATTATCTCTTGGGTCCCTTTAAGTTTCAATATTTTGTAAGGTGATAGTAAAATAATGATTGCCATTAATATTTGAGTGCCTGCTGGATGCTTAGCTCTTGGGGCTTCTGCCTGAAACTTTCCCACATAGCTCAGAGAAGGTTTTGTTTTGATTTCGACTGTCAGAGGGCATCAGGGGGCCTTCACTTCTTTATTTAGTCTGTTCTTGCATTTAGTCAACAAACGGGGTCATGCCGGGTCCTGCGAGGATGTGGGGAATGTCCAGTGGAGGAGACAGCAGGCTGGGGAGGTCATACAGGATGCTGAGTGCTTTGGGGGATACTGGTACTGGGATGCGACGCAGTCAGGAAAGGCTTCCTGGAGGTGGGGGGGGGGGGGCTACAAATTGCGCCAGTAGGAGTTAGCTAGGTAGAGAGGGCAGGAAAGGTGTTCCAGGGGGAGAACCGCAGGGGCAAAGGTTCAGAGGAGTGTGACCCTGTGGCCCCGTAGGTCGCCTAGAATTCATGGCTCAGACTTCCGGATGTTCATAAAGCGTGGGTGGGGGTGGAGTGGGGTGTTAAAATTGGAGGTCGGCAGGAGTCACAACACAGGGTCCAGTGCCTCCCTGGAGGACCCGGGTTTCCCCCTGGAGAATGAGAGTTTTCCTCTCCAGGTCTTCCTCTGCCCTTTGTTGACTCCCAGGAGAGTCATCGATGGGTGCTATCTTTGCACTTCTCTCCGGGCTCCTGTTGTTTAACACAGAGCACCGCCTGCTTGCTGGGCTCCCCCCTCCCCCCCTCCGCCTGGGCGCCCGGGGTGGCCGCCCCCAGCTAGGAGCCTTAAAGATCGCTTCCTTTGCATTTGTTTTTGCAATTTCTTTTTAATTAGAGCATGTTTTTCATTTAAGCCCGTGGCTTCTAGTTTCCTTTGAAAATGTTCTAGCAATATTGAATTCATTGAACAAAAATATGAAACAGGTGAGAGTAATTGGGAAGGTGGCCTTCAGCAGGTGGGAATTTGGGCAGCCCCACGACGGCGCGGGGAGGGGGGGGCAGGGGGCGCGGCTCACAAGGGGCCAGGCTGGCAAGTGACCTTGCTCTCGGGTTCCCCTCCTCCCCGAAGCCCCAGGAGCCTTGACTGAGGTTTGGGGAAGGACACGGAGCTGAGGTTCCGGTTGGCTGTTCCAGCTCCCCCATCTCGCTCCTGCTCCCTGCGTCTGGCTGGGTCTCTATTTTTGTCTCTCCCTGTCTCCTTTCCTGTCCCTATCTCCCTCTGTTCAGGTCTCCCGAACCGGGTCTCTCTCAGTCTCTGGCTGGCTGGCTCTCTCCATCTGTCTGTCTGTCTTCTCCCTCCCCCACCGTCACTACTTCCCCTCCACCCCCCCTACCCCAGCTCTTCCTTTATCTCATTAGAAACTCTCTGTCCCACTTCCTTTGGCTGTGAGTGACATCCTGCGCCCAGAACCTTCGGGACCGAACCCTCACAGAGCTCGGGGACTCCCCGACCACCCTCCCGGGGGCATGGGAGTAGGTGGTGTGCGGATTCCCGCATTCCGGCCGGAGGTGGAGGCCCAGGGAGGTCTGGAGGCCAGGAGAGGCAGCACAGCACTGCAGGGGTTCTGAGGCCGTCCCCCTTCAGCAGCCCCACCCCTGGGGCCCCTAGTGCAGGGGCAGGCAGTGGCAGGGCTGGGGGCCCAGAGGGCAGGCCCCGGGGCTGTGGGGGAGGCAGTGGAACAGGAAGCTTGGGTTGGCAGCAAGGGGGCGGAGTGCAGCTTTGGGTTTAACGTGGTTTGGGGGCTCAGCAGGGGGCTGTCACCTGGGGGCGGAGATGTTGGTTACCCTGCCTCTGGGGACTCCCCCTGAGTCCGCACACGGCAGGTGCGTGGCGCATCGGATCATTGCCCTCACCCTTCCTTCTGTCTCAGTGGCGCTGGGCTCCCTGGGCAGGCCCCACGCTGTGTTCACGGCTCCCTGGTGCACACAGGTCCACAGTGCACATTTGTTGGATAATCTGGGGGAGGATAGCAATATTAGAAATTGAGTCCAGCCTCTTCCTTTCACAGGAGACTCAGAGACTGAGGCTCAGAGAGTGGAGGTGATTTGCTCAGGTCACGAAGGCAGATTTGGAGTACCGAACAGATCTGGGCTCCCCAAGGTGGGTGCAGTGCAGGGAGAGTGTTTAGCTGGTAGGTCCTCTGGTGGCCCTCTGTGGGTGTCCCGTGAACACCCCCCTCCTGGGAGGTGGGGCACTGAGGTTTGAGGCTGGCTCCGCCTCACCCACCTGCTGGGGGAGTCTGGGCAAGTTCCACCCCTGAGATCCTTGGGGGTCTCTACTTACCCCCCCGGGAATGAAGCACAAGGATCCTGAGAATAGCAGAAGGGGTTGGGTCGGTGGGGTCCGAGGTCACTGACCTCTCTGTGCTTGCTCTCAGGCAGGGGCAGTGGCTGCCTTGGCCTTGGGAACCTCAGTCCTCTGGTTAGATGGTGCCTGCTCTGTCTTGGATCACGAGGATACCATGATATCACAGGGTCTTCTGCGACTTAGCTGGGAAAACCCAAAAGGAGAAGACATGGCTCCCACCCTCTAAAGCCTTCACTAGCTCCCTATTGCCTACAACGGCCGCCACCCTCCTCTCCTGCCTCCCCCCCTCCCTTGAGCAGGTGTAGGGCAGTGCAGCACCTTTAGGCAAGCAGCAGTACCCCCTGGGAGGCTTGTTCAACACAGCTTGCTGCACCCCATGCCCAGAGTCCCCCCTTTCAGCCAGTCTGGAAGGGGCCCGAGAATTTGCATTTCTGATGGATTCCCAGGTGCTGCCAGTGCTGGTCTGGGAACCCACTTTGGGAACCCCTGTGGCAGAGGTTAAGCATACTCTCAAAACCAGACGGTGTAGGGGCAAAACCCTGCCCCACTATGCACCTTCTGTGAGCTTTCAGGCAAGGACTTTAACTGCTCGGTGCCTCAGTTTCCTCGTCTATAAAATGGGATACTAACTGCGCCGTTCTGATGGGTCAGTTGCGAGGATCAACTGGACTAGTACATGGAAAGCGCCTAGAACAGTGTCCGGGCACGAAGTAAGCAGTACGCGTACGTTTGCTATTATTACTGTTCTTGCTCTTGTTATTTTTATTACCATTAACATTCAGCCCCCATCATGCCCTTGACCCTGTGGTGCTTACAGTGAATCCTTTGCCAGTCCTGATGCCCCGTGCTCTCGGACACCTCTGGGCCTCCGTGCTCAAGAGCGTCCCTCCCCCGGGACCCCCTCCCCGTCCTCCGCACCCGTTGCCGTGCTGCACAGCCTTCTCAGATTCCTGCCTGAGCCGCCCCACTCCCTGCCCCACGCCAGCCGCCAGCCGCTGCCCCTTCCTCTGACCTCCTTGGTCACCCAACTTATTCCTCCGATCTGGCTCTCTCCTTTCATTCTGCCCGTTATCCTGGTACTTGAGCGTCTGTTCCCCGTGCTGATCCACAGAATTCTCCAGATCTGACTCCTTGGGGCTTCCGGTGGGTGGCAGGTTCCCAGTGGGGCTGGGGTGGTGGCAGGGAGTGGTGGGCACAGCCAGACACGTGGTCAGGAGCCCACGTTCTGGAGGGCGAGCAGGCCCAGGCGCGTGCTCCTTCATTGAAAGGTGATTACTGACCTTACTGTCCCTTTTCCCAACTCTGCTCTTTGGGGACTGGGGACAAAGAGCCCAGGTGAAGTGGGTCATGAGGACTCCAGGGCGCTGAATCTGCGTCCAGCCATTCAGTTCCCGGATCCCTGAATACCTGAGATGTGCTGGTTCCAGAGCAGGCAGGTGCACACTTACCTTTTGTGTGTGGTGTCACTGAACCTTCACAGGGACGCGAGGCAGGCATCAAGAGGAGCCCTGATACGGTGGGAAGATGGGGCCTTCTGAGTCAGGCATGTGGGAGTCAGAATGCCCTCTGGCTGGTGCCCGGGTGGTGAGACCTTGGGCCAGTTACTTCCCCTCTCCGGGCCTCAGCTTGCTCCCCTGTAAAACGGAGCTCACAGTAGTGCCCGTCTCTTGGGTTGCCAGGAAGATGATAGATAAGGTTTTCTGGTGCCCGCTGCACGGAGGTGCTCAGTAATTCACGACAATAAGGATTATGTTGTTCACCCATTTCTCAGATGAGGAAACAGGCTCAGAGAAGTTCAGGGACTGTCCCTGGTGATGTCCAGGCAAGTCTGCAGATAGAAACACTTTCCAGCAAGGTCCCTGGTGTCCTCGGGGCCCAAACCATTTTCCTGTAGGAAAAGGCTGTTCACTCACTCACTCATTCCAAATCTGGAGTGCCCCCCCACCGCCCAGGAGACAGTGATCCGTGAGGGGCTGCCCCTTCCTCATGGCTTTGGATTCGTTAAGTGTTCTTGTTCTTTTTTTTTTTTTTTTTTTTTTTTTAGATTTTATTTATTTATTTGACAGAGATAGAGACAGCCAGTGAGAGAGGGAACACAAGCAGGGGGAGTGGGAGAGGAAGAAGCAGGCTCATAGCGGAGGAGCCTGATGTGGGGCTCGATCCCGTAACGCCGGGATCACGCCCTGAGCCGAAGGCAGACGCTTAACCGCTGTGCCACCCAGGCGCCCCAGTGTTCTTGTTCTGAACAGCTCTTGAGGACTTTGAAACCCTGGCTCTTCTGCCTGCCTCGTGAACAGGTGAGGGAGGAAACTCTCCTGGTCCCAGGCTGTGTTTGTCTGAGATGGAGACAGGGGCAGGTTAATGCCTCGGCAAACTAGACGCCCAGGTAGGTACGGCCCCAGAACCGAGCCTGCAAATTGTGCTCCTAACCACCCCCCCCCCCGGCAATCGCACCTCTGTCCACACCCCCATGCCCACCCACAGTATCACCGGGGATGAAAGCCGAACGCTGCTTGGATGAACCATAAAAAAAAGGTGTAGGCCTTCTTATCTGGGGACATTACCTCCAGCAAATTGTTATTACTTGCTCGCTCTGTTCTTGGTCAGGCCTTTCCACCCTTTGGCCATGAGCCATTACAAAACCTCCGCAACAAAGAAGTGGAAGGTAACGCAATCAAAAAAGCCATAAACTGCAACTGGGAGCAGGGGAAGTTCGCCAAAGACCTTCTGAACTAAATATATGGGAACAACCTGACTCTTTTGTAAGCAAAAAAATACATGGGAACAGCCTGACCTTTTTTTGAGTTGGCTTCCCATGTAGAAAACTCATTTCCTTGCCTTTGGGACAGAAGCGAGTGGTTAGCTGGCTCCAGCCATCGACCATGAGTCCTCGTGTAAGACTTTGGAGATCAGTTTTGCTTAATGTTATTGAAACATTAAAAAAAGAAAAATCATTCTGGGACCTGGGAGAAGACCACGGAGTGGTAAACATGCAAAGGTCAAAGGAGCCTATCGTGTATCTGTACTTATTGGTTCAGGTAAATGGAAAGTCCGGAGGCACATGGCCTTCAGGTATAGCTGGATCCAGGTGCTCTGGGATAACAGGATATGTCTCTTAGGTGGGCTTTTTTCGGTGGTGGCTTTGTTCTCAGGCACGCTCTCCCCAGTAACACTTCTGGGCATACAACCTCCTAACATTAGCAGTCTTGGCTGCAAGAGAGCCGTTTCTCTAGTAAGTCTGGCAAATCCTGGGATTGAATCCTCGTCACCCACCTGGGGTCTCATGCCCACCCGTGAACGTCTGTACTCTCTTATTGGCCAGCCCTCCGTTGCTGGTCTTGGGCATGGGATCAGCCCCATCCTGGTCACAAGGACTGATCCCAGAAGAGCGGAGAATGTATGCTTGGTGGGCAGTTTGACAGATATCCACGTCGGTGGCGGAGCAGAAATAAAAGGGAGAGGCAGGATTTCTACCCTGGAGGGAAAAGTGGAGGCAGGCATTGCCTTTCACTGAGCATTTACTCTGCTACAACATGGTATTAAGGGCTTTATGTGTACTTACTCGCTGTTTGCCTTTTACAGAAAAGAAAATGAGTCAGAGAGACTAAGTGACTTACCTAAGGTCACAAAGCTAATAGGGGAAAATTCAAACTCAGGTCCATCTTCCTGTAAAACCCATTCTTTCACCACTCCCTGATACCTGAGGACACTTACCGATCAACAAAGTGCGCTCGAAAAATAAAATATGAATGCCTGGAGGTGTGCCAGGCTCTGTGTTAAGGGTGGGCATACAAAAGAGAAAAATTTTGAAAAGGCTGCAGGTGCCCTCAGCCCATGAGCTGTCCACAGTCAAGTGTGGGAGATGAAGGGGCAAATGGCAATTACTACAGAGAATGGTGGAGGATAGGCAGAGGGGACTGTGAGACATAGGGGGTGTTTAATCTAATCTGGGTGTTCATGGAGGGTTTCCTGGGAAAGGTGATGATTGAGCTGAGGTAATAACAAACAAGCCAAGATAAAGTTGGGGAAAGGGTATACAGGTACCTGTTAGCTAGGACTCTTGATTGACAAAGACAGAAACCCAGCTCCCATGGAATTAATCAAGAAAGGACATTTATTGGCTCATGGAACTAAAAAGTTGAGGGGTAGGGATGGCTTCAGGCATGGCTGGATCCAGGAGCCCAACTAATATCAGGCAGTCACGTCTCCATCTGTTGGCTCCCTCTTTTTGGGTTGGCTTCTCAGGCAGGCTCCACAAAGTGGTGACCAGAGATGTCCCTGTACCTCCAGCCCCACACCCTTACTTGTTTAGCCTCCCCAGAAGTTCCTGCTGAAGTCTCTAGCTGACGGTCATTGAGAATGAGTTACGTATCCAACCCTGAACTAACACTGTGGCCTGGGAACAGAACACTGTCATTGTCTGGGCCTAGGGCAGTGCCCATACCCGGAGTCTGAGGTAGACTGAGAAAGTGGTTAGAAAAATCAGGGGTGTGTGGCATACCCCTATCGGGTTGATAGATGTTGCGTTTGACATGCGTACTGTTGGAGAGTTGCCTGAGTGGAGGCAGAGGGAACAGGTGGGAGGGGGAGGTATTCACATTGTTCCTGTGAGGTGCTTTCTCTTTGCAGCTTTGATTTGCATTTCCCTGATGGTCAGGGATATGGAGCAATCTTTCCATGTGCCTGTCGGCCATTTGTAAGATCTTCTTTGGAGAAATGTCTGTTAAAGTCCCTTGCCCATTTTTGAATCAGGTGGTTTGGTGTTTTGTTGTTAAGTTTCAGAAGTTCCTTATGTATTCTGGTTATTAATCCCTCGTGAGATATGGGATTTGCAAATATTTTCTCCTATTCTGTGGGTTGTCTTCTTACTGTGGGATAGTGTCTTTTGATGCACAGAATGTTTTAATTTTCATGAAGTTAATTGGTCTGTTTTCTTTTTTTCTTGTTACCTGTGCCTTTGGTGCCGCGGCCATGAAATGGTTGCATGGCTGCATCTTGAAGGTCAAGTTGGCAGGCTTTGCTGCTGGGTTGGACTGGGGTGGGAGAGAGACAGGAGAGTCTAGCTTTTGGCTGCCTTCAAGCCTTTGGGCCTGAGCATAGTACGCTGCCACCAAGTAAGGGCGGACTGTATTCAGGGAGAAAACCAGGAGATCAGCTTTGGGCGCGTTATGTTTGAGGTGCTACCTCCGCGCCCAAGTGGAAGTGATGAGGAGACGGTGTTGCTGAAGTCTGATGTTGAGGAGGGAGTTTGGGGCTGGAGGTGTTAATGCAGTAGCAATCTCCTGCTACCTCGGCCAGCATGTTCAGGTTTGGTCCAGTGTCAGGAAGGGAAGAGCCTGAAAACATTCTCCAAGGGGGGCCAGAGAGAGAGAGGAAGAGAAGCAGACATGACCTCCTTGGCCTCTCATCAGAATCGCCCCAGCCTGGCTGCTCCTTTATTGAGTACGGGTTTGGGGCGGGGGTGTGTGCCAGGAACGGGGCTGTGGGTGGCACGACCGGAGGCCTTGGCTCTGTTGACCTTTCTGTTGCCAGCACCTGGCACCAAGCCTGGCCCCGGGAGAGCGCCTGCCAACGGGTGTTGATGAAGGGAATGAATGGAGTCGTGTGTGGGGAGGTGCGGGCGTGGGAGGGTGCCCGGCCAGCACCACCGTTCCTCAGCATCGGGCAGAGTGCGGCTCTTAAGACTATTTTGTTGAAGTCTGTCATACGTGCAGAAAGGTGCCTGCATCATAAGCGGACAGCTCGATGAATTTTCAAAAGGTGTGACGGCACCAGATCAAGAAAAAAAGCACACGCCTTGCACCCCCTCCAACAAGATGCCTGGCCCCCCCCTCCAGTCAGGCCTCCCCAAAAGGTAGCCACTCTCTTTAAATCTCTTATTAGAAGTTAATTTTGCCTGTCTTTGTACTTCATAGACGTATAAAGTACTTTATATACATAAAAACGCAGATGCTCTCTTTTGTATTGGCTTTTTTTTTTTGCTCAGCATAAATCTGTGAGATTCATCCAGATTGTTGTGTAAATTTCTTTTTTTTTTTTTTAAAGATTTTATTTATTTATTTGACAGAGATAGAGACAGCCAGCGAGAGAGGGAACACAAGCAGGGGGAGTGGGAGAGGAAGAAGCAGGCTCCCAGCAGAGGAGCCTGATGTGGGGCTCGATCCCAGGACTCTGGGATCACGCCCTGAGCCGAAGGCAGATGCTTAACGACTGAGCCACCCAGGCGCCCCTGTTGCATAAATTTCTGACTTGTTCTTTTGCCTGGCTGTTCTGTATGTATGTATATATATATATATATATATATATATATTTATTTATTTATTTATTTATTTGTATTTACGTATTTATTCTCGTTCACAGGCATTTGGGTAGTTTCTAGTTGGGGGCTTTTGCAAATAGTCCTGCTGGGAACATTTTGGCAATATGGGCTTTGGTGAACAGTGAGATGCATTTCTTCTTTTTTTTTTTTTTTTTTTAAGATTTGTTTATTTATTAGAGAGAGCGTGCACGCGAGAGAGCGCATGTGCACAGTGAGAGGGGCAGCAGGAGAGGGAGAGAGGATCGCAAGCAGGGATGAGCGCTGAGCCCAAGGCAGGTCTTGGTCTCACAGCCCTGAGATGATGATCTGAGCTGAAATCAAGAGTCGGATGCTTAACTGACTGATCCACCCAGGTGTCGCCGTTAGATGGGTATCTGATGGATGTGTACTTAGCCACAGCGTTGCTCAGTCATAGAAAAGGTGCACGTTCGGCTTTTGGCTCTGTTATGCCTTCTTCCCAAAGGGAATAGCCAGGTTCCCCTGTCACCTGAACATGAAAGTTCTGGTTGCGACACATCCGTGCTAACACCTGGTGTTATCTTTTTTTTTTTTTTTTAAAAGCTATTCACACGTACCGCGGTCTTATATTAGACTTTTAATTTGCATTTATTTCCCTGGTGAATGACAGTGAGTGCTCTTTCCTATGCTTATTGACCATTGAGGTGGTCTCTTGTATGAAGCGTGTCTCTTCACTTGCCCATTTTTCTCTTCAGTTGCCTATTCTTATTGATTTCAAAGAGCTCTTTATATATTCTGGTTACAAATACCTTGTGTTATTTATGTATTGCAAATGTCTTCTTCCATTTGTAAATTCTTTCCATCAGTAAGAGGAAGAACTGGGCATTTTGAGCCTCGAAGTCATTGATTTGAGGACAGGGCAAGCCCTTCACCCGTATAAGCCTCAGTTTCCCTGTCTAAACCCTGCCGAGTATTTATATTTAGCCCAGTGCTTGCTGTGTAGACGGGGCTGTGACTATTATTAGCACCTTTGCTGGGATCAAAGAACCTTGAACTAAAACAGGCAAAACTCACCCTGTGGGGGCTTTTTCAACCTAAGTCATTCCTGTTTCTCAGGTCAGTTCTATAAATATCTTTTAAGCACCAACTATATACCATTCTCCAGGTTAGGCATTGAAAGTACAGCACTGAACAAGACCCAGTTCCTACCCTTGGAGGTGGTTGCTCTGGGGGCGAGTGCCGGGGGCTGATAGGGCTAGAGCATCACGGAAGGCTTCCTGGAAGGGGTGAGCGTCATGGGGTTGAGCATCGTTGAGTATGCCTCTTGTGTTCAGACACACGCTTGGGTGCCTTCTGTGCGCCAGGCCGTGGTTCTCAACCAGAGGCAGTTGCGCCCCCAGAGAACACTGGTGATGCCTGGAGATATTTTTGGTTGTTGCAGCTTGGGGGGGGGGGTGCTGCTACTGTCATCTAATGATTAGAGGCCAGGGATGCAGCCCGCATGTCAGTAGCGCTGAGGTTGGGAAGCCTGGAGATGGACAGTTGTAATACCGCGCGATGTCACAGTAAGGGGGGGTGAGCAGAGGGACTGGGACTGTCACCCCAGCCGGAGGATGTCAGAGAAGCTGTCACAGGAGGGGGAACCTGGAGCTGAATTTTGAAGGGTTGAGTGGGAACTGGCAGGAAGCGGGAGGTGCCAGGGAAGGGCCCTGGTGAACCACGGAGATGCAGATGGAGCTGAGCTCCCCGTGCTTGGGGCTTTCACCCCCAAGGACAGGCCTGGAAATGTTGCGGGAGAGGACCGTGGGGACCGATCACAGTCAAGGACTTAATCAGCCTGTGTGTCCGTCCTCCTCCCCTTCTCCCCTCCCCCACGGAGCTGTAAGCCACATGGGCTGCTGAGCCCTTGCAATGTGGCTAGTGCGGCGAGGAACTGGATTTTTTATTTCAATTTAACTTAAATTTAGATCTCAAAACAGACACTCGATTCCTTTCTTGGGAAACTTTTAAGCATGTGTGGAACTATTTTGGGATGTGAATGTACTTTTTCAACTGTAAATTTTATGAACTCTAAATACAGATCAGATATGCCTACTGAAAAGTGGAAGGTACATTCCAGATTTCAGAGACCTAGTACTAAGGGGGGAAACATCTCATTAATCTTAATATTTATATTGATTTTAAAGGATATTTATATTTTATGTTGATTTTATTTAAATTTTCATATTGATTAACAGTAATATTTTGGATAGGTTGGGTGAAACAAAATCTATAGTCAAATTTCATTTCACCATTTTCTTTTTCATGTGGCTTTTTTTTTTTTTTTTAACGTGGTTTCTGGAGAATTGAATTCCATGTGCGGCTCACCCTGGACGTCATCTGGACGTCGCCGTTATGAACCGTGGGGAAGGGCTGGAATGTCAGGCCGAGGCTTAGGGCTCGTGGAAGGGTTTAGGCAGGGCAGTGACATGATCGGGTTTCTCTGGTAGTTACACCCTCTGGCCACCGTGGTGAGAGACGATTCCGGAGGATGGGATGAGTCCAGCCATGGGGAGACTGCATAGCCTAAAAGGCTTGAGCTGTGGCCACAAAGAGAAGCCCTGATGCCCCAATGAGATAGTCCACAGGCAGGTGACCAGGCTGGCCCCAGAGGGAGGAGGAGCCTTTGGGGAGGGGGCGGGCACATCCCATGACTGACCTGTCCTTCAAAGACGACTCACAGCTAAGAGACCACAGGAGTGATGTTGGCCGCTGCAAGTCAGCCTTCTGCTAGTCTCCACTCCAGACACCTGCCAGCCCCAGTCCTCCCCTGCCGCCAGACTGCAGCCTGCACCCCACCCAGGTTTGATACGCCACTTCCTGCTTCCCTGCCCTGCTCTCCACTGCTTAGCAGGCTGTGTGACCTTGAGCAGGTGGCCGTCCCTCTCTGGGGGCAGCCAGCTTTGCATGGCTTCACCCCTGTCGCACCTAGGGCATAGGAGAGATCTGTGATGCCCACGGATGATAGGTCTTCCTGGGTTGGGTCTTTGGAGGGGTGACAGTGTGGAGCCCTAGGGGAGGGTGGGCATGGCACTGTCCCGTTCGCTCGGTGGCTTCCCATCTTCTATCTCTGGATTATGTCCCCGCTGCACCGCTTTGGAAGCTGAGGCTCAGAGAGGTGAAGGGGCTCGCCTAAGCGAGCTCAACAGGGGCAAGATTCAGATGGGGGAATGCAGACCTTGTCAGTGCCAGTATACCACTCCCACGGCCATGTCTCTGGGTGATCAAGGCTAGGGTGCTGGTCTCCGTGTCTTCATCTGTCAGGTGGGGCGGACAGCTGTGCTGACCACAGCCGGTGGCTGCGAGGAGGAAGTAGTTGAGGGAAGCAGCACAGCGCCCGCTCCAGACAGGAGACAGGCCTCCAGATAGCGCTACATTCCACTCCTCCCAGCAGCTCTGCGTGGAGTGATGTGAGCCCACTTTCGGGGGAGGAACCTGGGGCCAAGACGGGCACCTAGTCTGTTGAAGCTGGGGCCCCAACCAGCACCATGGCTGTGGCTCCGGGGCCCTTTCCCTCCCCTGTATGGGCCCTGTCCTCACCCCAGGACCCCAACATTAGCTCTTGTGCTTGATGAGGGTGGGCCTGCCCTGTCCCCCACCCTGGCCCTCTGTCCCGGGTGACTGGACATGAACGGGCACAGGGCAGCCTCCCCCGGGGGGCGCTCACGGATGCCCAGCCCATGGAGCCTGTTCCCTCCTTCGGGAACTTTCCTTGCCCTGGTAGGTGAGCTGTAACCTTTCCGCCTTCCTGCTTTGAACTGCGCGTCGACAGAGTGGACGGACAGGAAGCTGGCAGGGAACAGTCCCGGGGCATGGCCAAATTCTAAAAGCCAGAGCTGGGAGAGGCCTTACAGGTGACCAACCCTGGGCTCTGGTTGTCTGGACACCTCATTCAGCCTCATAGCTGGAAAAGGCGAGGAGCCGCCGGCCTGCCGAAAACAGCAGCGTCTGACATACGCAGTTGGTACAGAAGGGGGGACCTTGCAGACGGCTGGCCGGAGGCTCTTCTGGGGGCACTTTGGCAGGTTCGGCTGAGATCTGAAGATGCCTGGCCCCCAGCCAGCTGACCCCTTTTTACTTAGCTCCCCAGATCTGTGCTGCTCAAGTGTTAAGGTACATGGGAATCCCTGCGGTCTGTTAAAACCCAGATTCGATGTGGAACCTCCAGGAGGATTAGCAGGCTTCCAGGGAGCCCTAGGGGGCCTCTCAACATGGGCACGAGGAAGCCTGATCCTGTGTGATGGGGCGGGTTGCAGCAAAGATGAAAACAGCCTAAATGTCCTGCGGGGAGGCTTTGGCCCCGAATGGTGGGCCATCCCTGTGCAGGGGATGCTCTGGAGCAGTTAAAAGGAGGGAGGACGATGCGATCTGATCTGATCCAATCCATACGATACATACACATATATCTTGTCTTCTGTGGGGGTGAGCGCCCTCTGAGCGCGGGGGCTTTGCTTGTGTCATTGGCTGATGCGACCCATGCTAGACTGTGTCTGGCTGGGCTACAGGGCACACACAGTAGGTGCTCAAGTAGTGTTTCCTGGATGGCAGAACTGAGATGCTGGCGTGAAAATACAACCATGACCTAGCGTGGCGTGGAGCACGCAAGTTTCGGAAGGGCACATGGGGCCCGGGGCTTCTCAGCCTGCGGCCAGATGCTTGTTTGTGGCGGGGGCTGACCTGGACCTCCTGGAAAGAAGGGCAGGCGGCCCCTCCTCAAACCCATCAGCAGTGGTTACCTCTTAGAAAAAAAAGGGGACAAGGACAGCATTGGAGATTTTGCTCCCACAAGACTTAAGCTTTCTCTCTATATTTTTTTTAATATGGAGGTGATACCTGTGACTTGAATACTTAAGTAAATTTTAGGACTAGGAAGGATACAAGGACTTCTTCTAGAGTTGTGAGGGGTTTAATTAAAGGGCGCACCTGCAGCGTCCGCCCGGCACAGTGCCTGGCACGCCCTGGGAGTGCAGCCAGAGGAAACCACGTTGCTTTATTTTGTTGCTTTATTTTGCTGCACGCATTCCTCCTGGGAGCCCTAAGCGTATGGAAACATTTTGGGGGACCCCATTTGCATGTGGGCAAATTATCTCCAAGAGAGGGGGGACTTTCCCAAGGTCACGCAGGAAAGTAGAAGGGAAGCAGTCTTTGTTTCTCCTCTGTTGCACCAGGGCCCCTGCCAGGTGTTTGGACCTCCCGGTCATCCCACCTGTGGACTGAGGCCATCTGAGCTCTGTCAGGTCCCCCAGCTTGGGGATCACTTGATGTTCACGTGCCCATCTGGCACCCAGGAAGCCAGCAAAACTGGAAGTGGCAGGGGTGTGGCTTGTGGGGGAAGCTGTGCTGTTTTTGCCCCGCAGCGCTAGGGGGATGGCCTAGGATGTGGAGCCTGTGAAAGAGGACCTTGGCAGAAAAGGCGCCTGTAGATGGGCACTGGCTGCCAGCCTTGTGCAGCTTCAGAGGCCTATTGCACCTCTCTCACTCAAATACCTGCCATGGCTCCCCAGTACCCACATCTGAATTTCCTTCCTGTGCCTGCTGGGTTTTTATTCCATGCCCTTCAAAGGATTCTCCACGACATAACTAGATTCCAAATACTAGTAATAGTGATAACTGTAGTAATAGGACCCAGAGCACCGACGGTTTTCAAGAACAGTACGAAGTGCTTTCCATGCATTATTTTATTTAATCCATACAGAAACCATCTGGCACTGCTGCAAGTCTGATTCTCATTTTACATAGGAGGAGACGGATGCCCACGGTAGTTGAGTGTCTTGCCCAAGGTCACGTAGCTCCTGGCCCTGCCGGGATCTTACTGACTCCAGAGCCAGACTTTTGATCAGGAGGCCAGCCTACCTAATCTCGTTAGGAGAATGAGCCAGCACGATGCCAGCAGAGAGGAGGCTCCGTGTCTGGAAAGCCGGGCCTAGGCCTGGCCTGCTCCATGACCTTGACCAGACTCTGCTCTCTGGGCTTGCCCTCGGCTTTCTCGAAGGGCTGGCTCTATATTCCAGGGCTGAAGGTCTCCACGTTATGCAGCAAGCCTAGAAATCACCCTGATTTCATTTTTCACTTCTTTTCTTCTGTATCACAGCATGGATACACATCCCCTATGCGAGAGTTAGAAAATTCAGGGGGAGGGGGTGCCTGGGTGGCGCAGTCGTTAAGCGTCTGCCTCTGGCTCAGGGTGTGATCCCAGTGTTATGGGATCGAGCCCCGCATCAGGCTCCTCCGCTATGAGCCTGCTTCTTCCTCTCCCACTCCCCCTGCTTGTGTTCCCTCTCTCGCTGGCTGTCTCTATCTCTGTCAAATAAATAAAAAAATCTTTAAAAAAAAAAAAAAGAAAATTCAGGGGGAAGAAAAGGAGAAATAAATGAAGTTCCCATTAGCATTTTAGGGTGTATCTTTCTGGAGTATTTTTCCAACATAAATATTTACCTGCGTGGGATCAGCCAGTCTCTCTGTCACCTAACTTACCTCAGATGTCTTGCAGGGTAATGGATTTTTTTTTTAAAGATAGTACTTACTTATTTGAGAGAGAGAGAAAGAGGGGGGGAGCAGAGGGAGAGGGAGAAGCTAATGACCCGAAATCAAGAGTCGGACACTCCACGACTGAGCCACTCAGGCGCCCCCAGGGTAATGAATTTTTATGGGGTCGCATCCAGGTCTGTTGTGGTTATACTGTGGAATGTTTAATGAGAATACCTAATTAGAGATGACGATAATTTAATAGCTTACGTTTACTGGAATCCTCCTCCTGCCGGGTCCTGCCCTGAGCACAGCAGTCATCCCAGCAACCCTCTGAGGCAGGCCGCTCAGCCCATTCGACAGATGAGGACACTGAGGCTGTTGCCGTGACCTGGCCCCAGGTCTCATGGCCCATCCTTGGCAGAACCGAACGTGGACCAGGTCCCTCCTGAGCCGTCTACCCGTGCCCTTAACCACTGTTGGGCCACCCCGCCCCTTGCCTCATTTCCGTCTTCTCTTTGAGGTGGACACGTGAGCTGGGTGCTGGCCAAGAAAGGAAGGAAGACCAATTAGGAGACACCATGGTGGCCTGCGGTGGCCCGATCTGCAGCCCTGGGGAGTGTTCCTGCTCGGAACAGCCCGTCCTCCCGGGCTGGAGAGCCACTTGGCCGTGGGAATTTGCCAGAGCTGTGTGGGGTGCAATCCAGACTCGCTCAACCGGACAGATTTCCCAAGACTTAAGAGTGTGGGTGGCCGGAGCCTCTCCCTGGAGTCTGTCCGTGGCTTCCAATCCTTAACGAGTTTCTGGGATGCCCGCTACCAGGCCACCTGCTGTGGTCACCCTGAGCAGTGGAGCCCACACATGAGCCTGGAAAGAGTGATTTCCATCTTAAGGTTCAGAGAGGTTTAGCGCCTCGCCTGAGGTCGCCTTCACGGCTCTTGTCATCGAGAGCTGGAAGCGTGGGGGCATCCTGGGTCACACGTCCTGGGGCCCAGCATGAGTCAGGGCATGGATAAAACACTGGGGAGGTATTCTCTTATTTCCTCTCTGCCGCCCCAGGTGGTGGGCACTGCCTGTTCTCATTCTACAGATAAGGAAGCTGACCTCTTATGTCCTTTTTAAAATGCTAACCCTGAGCTGCTTTTTCAAGTGGAATCTTCCGTGGAGTACCCCTTGAGGTGTTGCATCAAAGAAGGTTCTAGCCATTGAAGTTGGGTATGGGGCAGGGAAGGGAGACTCAGAGTTCAGCCACCCCCTCGAGTCAGTGGCGGGGAAACTGAGTCCTGGAGAGGGAAGAGGCATGTCCTGGTGGCATGGCACTTGGGCAGAGTGTGTAGGATTAGAAACCCCTTCCCCTTGTCCTGGGTCAGGGAATGTCACTCTCTGCTCTGCTTTCCAGGCTGGCGGGGCCCAAAGGCCACAGACTGGGTGTCTGAACTTTACGTGCAGGACACGTGGTTTGAGTAAAGACAAGCCTGCCCTCTGCTCTTTCTCACGGTGAAGCCTCCATCTCCGTGAATCCTCACGGCAGCCTTGCTCATAAGAATTGTTGGACCCATTTTACAGATGAGGAAGCTGAGGCCCAGAGGCAGGTGCACACCCAGGCCGGCTGAGTGCCCCTCTGGGGCTCTGTGCACCGCTGGTGACTGACACACACCACTCTTTCTGTTTCCCCACATGGCTGGGTTGCGTGTCTGGGGCCAAGGTCACCCCAGCTCTGGTCCCTGGTATCCTTCACTCGCTTCAGACTTGAGTTCCTATCCAAGGTCACATGGTGGTGTGTGTTGCCAGCATGGGTGGAGGTCATGTTTCTTCCTAATAGTCGTCTTGCCTCCTGCTTTTATTTTTTATGTAAAATCAAAACACCCAAGCCACACTCTGGGCTATGCCCTCAAGCTTTTTCCAGTGTAGACCCCTGCTGCTCTTGTGTTGGACGGTGGCGAGAGGCAACGGGCAGGAACGGGAGCCTAGCCCCCACCCCCCCGGCAGAAGTACAGCTCTCTGGCTCCTGGAGGCACCCTCTTTGGATGGCCTCTGAAGGTCCCGGGAGTTTGGAGGAGGATTTGATTGACTCCCATTTAACATTTCCTCCAGGTGTCCGTGTAGGTGACAGATCCAGGCAGCGGGGCCTTGGTCACCGATAGAAACCACATATATCTTTAAATTGCTTGCTAGTGGCTACAGATATCTCTTCTCGGAACACACCTTACGTTTGTCGTAGGGCCTGCCTCTAGATCGCATTTATTGTTTTAATAAATGAGAATGTAGGTTTATCAGAGCCGGCTTTATCAGAGCCGTTTTTGTAATGCTGTCCTTAGCCAAATTTCGCTATAATTGGTGTCCTTTTGATCCTCTGTATTTTATTTGATTTAAAAACACTCTCAGGGCGCCAGGGTGGCTCAGTCAGTTAAGTCGCCGACTCTTCATTTTGGCTCAGGTCATGGTCTCAGGGTTGTGGGATCGAGCCCTGTGTCCGGCTCCATGCTGGGCGTGGAGCCTGTAAGATTCTCTCTCCTCTGCCCCTCCCCTGCACCCCCCAGCTGCTGCTGCATGCTCTCTCTCTCAAAAAACAAAAAAACAAAAAACAAAAAACCACACCCTTCTCAGAAGGGGCCTGTCATTGTCACCAGACAGCTGAAGGGCTCCACGGCACAAAAGGGTGGAAGGACCAGCTAGACATGGGTCTGCATCCTGTGTGAGGGCCTGGCCTGGGCGGGCACCTCGAACGCCAGTTCCAGTGCCCTAGGCAGCATTTCCTTGAGCGGTGGGGTAGGGGGAGCAGCACTCAGTGAAAGGCAGATCCCCCTGGGCCTCATCACATAACTTCTGTATTGGGCATGGGGCCGAGGGGTCTGTGGCACGGGGGTTTGAGAACCAAAGGAAAGGGGAGAAATCCGTGGTTACAGTCATAGAGCCTATTCTGAGTGCTGTCAGGTCATTTGTTTAATCCTTACAGCTCCGTTAGTATCCCCATTTCACAGGTGAGGAAACTGGGGCACGGAGAAGTTAGGGACTACGTCCCCCTAGCCTCCTACCCCGGCAAAGGCTGCATTTCTAATCATCAGCAGAAGCAGGACTCCTACTCCAGTGCTCATTTCCCCCACCCGCAGCAGCTTCTTGGCAGAGGAATGGAGACAGGGTCCCCTGTGGGCCTGCAAGCGTGTGAGTACGTGTGTGCGCGCGCGCGCATGTGGGTGCATACACGTGTGTGGCGGGTGTAGGAAGCCCCGGCCCCACAGGGTCACCCTGGCCTTCTCCTGTTTGCATTGTTCACCAGGCAGGGGCCCCATGTGCTCCCAGGCAGGAAGCCGGGAGCAGGGGCCACGCTGGGCGCAGGGGGGGCAGCGTCGGGGCAGGGCTGGGAGCCAGAGGTCAGGTGTCTGGGCGGCCACGTGACAAATAGCTTCCCCATCTGTGCGCTGGGTGGGGTCCGGTTTCGGGGAAGTGATGAAGAGCTCCGGTTCTCGCATCAGACAGACCTGGGTTCCAGTTCAGGCTCAGTTACCCTCCGTGTGACCTTAAGCTAGGCACCTCGCCTCTCTGAGCCTCACCTCCCCTCTCGGTAAAGCGAGGCTAATCATACCGTCTACCCCCAGGGAGGTGGTTAGAGGCAAAATGTCCGTAGAAGCACCAGGCACATGCGAATTTCTCTCCCTAAGTCTTTACTTGGCAACAGAACCAGATGCCAGATGATTCTTATGCTGCTGCTGCTTTTTTTTTTTTTTTAATGAACTGTTTGTTTTCCCAAGTCGTACATTTTTCGCTCACCCACCAAAGGCTGGCCACCTGAGGCCTCCCACTGACCCTTCTGGGACGGAGCCCAGAATATACACCAGCTCCCACTGGGGCTAATCGCATTCACATTTCCTGGGCTTGCCTGAGCCCCGCTGGGGGCATGTGCTGCCCCAATGGGTGTTCGCAGCATACGGACCAGGGGGTCGGCCAGCAGTGGCCCGCGGGGCAAACCTAGCTCGCTGCCTGATTTTGTAAATTGCAGCACGGCCACGTGCCTTCCTTGGTGTGTCGTGTAGAGCGGCTTTCCTGAGTGGAGAAGCTGCCACACGGACCGTGTGACCCACGCGGCCAAGATCATTGGTTCTCTGGCCCTTGACAGAGGAGATTTGCTGATCCCGCCTCACCAGGCCACTCGTTTCTTCCTACGTGAGTCCCTTCGTTCTTCGTCCAGGGGCTGTGAGGACAGTGCTCACAATATTAAATGCTAACGTTTTTGCGTGTTGACTCCATGCCGGGCTTGGTGGAAGATATGTAGTTCCTCGAGACTCTCTTTGGTCTGGGTGTGATTCCCATTTGTCAGGTAGGAACACTGAGGCTCGGAGAGCCACACCAGAGTGGGGGAGCCGGGATGTGAGCCCTGGGCCTCATCACTCGCTATCCGCAACTTGTACCTAACAGGGGGCTGAATTGGGCCTCCTAGGGGGAGCCTGGACAGCACATGGGGGCCCTGCTTTGGTTATTTTTGGTAAAAAATGTGAAGATTTGGGTCTTCATCCTGGTTCCCCTGCTTATCAGCTGTGTGGCCTTGGGCAGGTGACCGCACCTCTCTGAGCCCCAGAGATAAGTGGTAATAAGGGAGGGTCAAAGGAGGTCATGGGGGTGGCAGGGGAGTGAGGACAAAATTCAGTGATCTGTGTAAAACCCTTAGCTTAGTACCTGGCATACAATAAGTGCTCAATAGGGGCGCCTGCGTGGCTCAGTCCGTTAAGCGTCTGCCTTCGGTTCAGGTCATGATCCCAGGGTCCTGGGATTGAGCCCCGCCATCGGGCTCCCTGCTCAGCCCTCTCCCTCTGCCTGCCCTTTACCCCTGCTTATGTGCACTCACGGGCTCTCTCTCTTAAGTAAATAAATAAAATCTCTTAAAAAAATGAAAAGAAAACAGTAAGTGCTCAGTAAGTAAGAGCTAATATGTCTAATGCAGCGTGCCAGCCCACCTTCCCTTCTTCCCTTTTTAAGCACTGAGAATGCTTTTATGCCCAAGAGTTATTCTTTGACCTCTTCCTCTTGCCCCGTTGGAATCTGGCTGGTTTCCCTCCAGAGTGGGGCAGCGGTCTCTGCTCCCTAGAGGCCTGACCCCAGAGAGCACCCCTCTCCTGTCTCCCCAGCTCTGGGGTCAGGGTGGTGAGGTCAGGGGGATGGGCGGTAGCCATGGCAATGGAATGTTTGGGAGCTGGCGCCCACAGGGAGAGTTTGCAGGGCCGATGGCTGAGCCCGCTCACAGGGGCACCGGGACCCCCTCCGAGGCCACTCTGTAAGTGCAGCCACCTGCCTGCTTTGCTGGCGTCCTGTGCTTGAGCCCCCCTCCCCGGTCCGGGAGACCTCTGAACCTGGAGAAATCAGGCTGAGTTAGAAAGGTCACACGAGCTTGAACCCAGATCAGTGTGGTCTCATGTAAATGTCACCTCCTCCTGCGGCACCTTATGGCAAGTCTCCCCGCCCCACTGCGGGCATTTCCTTCTGAGCCTTTGTCACAGGCGTCATTATCCCACATGCTGCCTTCTTGCCCTCCTCCAGGATTTCAGCTCCATGGGAGCAGGAGCCTTGGCTGCCCTCGAGGTGTCCCAGCATCCCGATCTGTGCCTGGCACACAGTAGGTGTGAACATTGGTGGAATGAATGAATGTGGGTTTAAAAGGATCTCGAGCACTCAACAGCCCTCTCCCTGTCCCTCCCTTCTAGTGGTCATTCAGGGAAAACCATGGGCCAGTGCAGAGAGAGAGCAGAGTCCCCCCTGGGCCCCCCTGGCTGCCCCCATTTTATGAGTCACGTGATGTGACGCCCAGGACAGCATCTTGGGGACATAGCCAGCCAGCTTGGAAAATGACTCGTCTTCCTGCTAGATGAGTGGCTTCTGCAAACCACTTCAGCTCTCGGCCTTTCAAACTCCTTACCCATCAAGTGGAGATAAAAGGCCTCACCTTAAGAGGTTCTGCCCAGCATGAAATGAGAAAAGGGAAGGGCAATGGGTAAACAGCACTTGCTGTTTGCCAGGCGCTGGCCCAACATTTTCTAACTTATTTACACCTCCCAGCACCCCGAGGAGGTGACTTCCTCGTTGGCACTGACCACACTGCAAATGCCCTATCAGGTATTGCTGTCCTTCCCATTTTACAGATGCAGGAACTGAGGTTCAGAGAGGCTCAGTGACTTGCCTAAGGTCACACAGCCAGTAGCTGGGGGAGCCGGGATCGGAGCCAGCCCAAGCAGCCTGCCCCCTCTCCCAATGTGTGGCATAGAACTCGAAAAATACTAGTCATTCTGTTATTTTATTCTAGAGAAAGGCAAGTTGACAACATTCTGAAGTATGTCTCGAGGAGAAACATGTTATCACCAAACACCACTCCTGATGGCCTTTTCAAGTCCTCGTATTTCCTCCTTGTCTTTTTTTCTTTCTGTGGTTTCTGTTTGCTCTTTGATTTGGCTGATTTGGCAGTTATGCTTTAGGGGCATAATTCTGCACATCCTGCCCCCACGAGGGCCTGTATTATTCATAAACTGGAGAACGGGGGTCAGGGGTGCTCCCCCCTTCCCACATGGGGCTCTTGTGAGGATGAAATGAGGGCTGGTGTCGAGTACACAGTGGTGCTTAATCAATGCTGCCCTTCCTCCTACAAGAAGAAGGGGGCTCAGTGACCCCCCACGCCCATACATCTCATTTGTCTTCCGAATCAGCGCCCTCGGTAGAACTTCCTGCCAGTGATGGGAATGTTCTAGGCCAGGATCCACAAACCCGTTCTATAAATGTCCAAAAAGTAAGTGTTTCAGGTTTTGCAAAGCGGGTAAGGTTTTTATTGCTGCTTCTCTCCCTTTCCCTGCCCCCCCCTTCCCTTAAAAAAAGATAAAAGCCATTCTTCACTCAAAGGCTGAAGTTTGGATTTGGACCAAGGGCCACTGTTTGCTAACCTGGTCTCAGACCTGCCCTGTCCAGCAGGGTAGCCGCCCCACCCCACCCCACCCTAGGGCTACCAGGCCCTTGAAGTATGGCGGGTGCACACAAGGAACTGAATTTAAAATGTTCTTTCATTTTACTTAATTTAAATGTAAATGCCTGACAAGTGGTGGGTAACACCCCCCCCCCCCCCCCCAGCGGACAAGCAGCTCTGAAGAACCCCTAGTGGCTGGCAGGCCTCTCTGAGCACTGTGGCATCTCAAGGGCCGCCCGAGGGCAGCTGGGCCCCAGCCATCTCGCTCTCTGCCTGAAGAGCTTCAAGTGCCTTGTCCCTAATTGTTTCTATTTGTTCCAAGAGGCAGGCCTCTGCTGTGGGCCTCCCAGGCCCCAGGAGCCCCAGGCTTGTGTATTCTGAGGCTCAGGGGTGGGGCAGGTGGGGGGGCTGGTTGCTGTGGTTACACCTGGACCCCCCTTCTCCATCTCTGTGTATGAGAACTCAACACCCTGCTTTTGCGAGGACAGACACAAACTATAGAGGTGAGGCGTGAGCAAGAGGGAGCGAGGACAGAGAAATGCAGTCAAGGCCTTACACCTGGCGGATCTCCAACATGGCACAAAATAAAATAATCGTGGGGGTTTCGGAGTGTTCGTGATGAACGAGTCACCGTGAGCTTTCAACAAACAACCGCCCACTTTACGGAACAGGAAAACTGAGGCCCAGAGGACCGATGATTTATATAGACAGGGAGTCGTCCAACTGCAGAGCTGTGTTCTGAACCACCCCTACGTCCTGGGAGAGGACCAAGAGGCCCAGATTCAGCGTGTGAGGCTGTGATTTGATTTCCTCGTGGGCCTCAGTCATCCCATCTGTAGCATGGGGGGAGGTGAGAACCAGACTAGAACTCTTCCACCCTGAATGGTAAGGACACAGCAGTGAGATGTACACCAGGAGCCCCTTGGTTCCACATTAGCCCCCAGCTTCCTGCCAGACCCCATTGTACTCATAGCCCCGTTCCTTTAGCGCAGTGGTTAAGAGCTGGGTGTCGGGGATGTCTGGGTGGCTCAGTCGCCTAAGCGTTTGCCTTTGGCTCAGGTCATGATCCCAGGATCCTGGGATTGAGTCCCGAGTCAGGCTCCTTACTCAGCGGGGAGTCTGCTTCTCCCTCTCCCTCTGCCTCTCCCCCTGCTTGTGCACTGTCTCTCTCTCTGTCAAAGAAATAAATAAAATCTTAAAAAAAAAAAAAAAAAGAGCTGGGCATCTCAGTCTGGCAGATCTGGATGGGGATCCTAGTTCCGGCAGTCCCCTGGGTCAGTTGCTCTTCCTCTTGGGGTCTTTTTTTCTTCTTTAAAATTGGGATCCTCATACTCTCCTCGTAGGGGGACTAAATGATACAAGGCACTCACGTAGTAGGCATTTGGTCAGTATTAGGTGGCAGCCACAGGACAGTGTCCCACTCCGAGGGTGCCATATTTATCCTAGGCTAGGTATGTGATACCCTTTTGTAGTTGGGCAGTGTACAACATGTTCAACCATACCCAGCAGCCCCGGATGGTGATTAGTGGTATAGTGGTGGTGGTTGTTGCTTATCCTTATCCTGGTAAGCGGCCACGAGGGCTGGAACCCAGCAATGCGAGTGCCCAGGGGAGGTTAGTGCATCCAGAAGGTCCCCCCCCCCCCAAGTCTGGGCTCCTCCACAGACTGCGCTAGAAAGAGCCTCTCCACTCCCCCGGCCTCTTTTACTGGGCAGCTACACTCCCCTGGCTGGCGTTGTCCTCTCTGGTTGAAATGCAGCGGTAGACAGAGCCAGATCGCGGCAGCGTGCAGGGGGCGGGCCTCTTCGTCTCTTAGAAAGATGATGGTCCTGGTAGTAGAAGGCTGAGTCCCACAGGGGACTTAAGCAGCCTCACGGAGCAGATTCAGGGCATGGCCAGAATCCAAACCCTCTGCGTCCCATCTGACCAGTGCTAGGTTTTGTGTGCTGGCTCAGCGCCTCACAAAATTTCCCTAAACCTCATAATAGCTCCCCGAGAGAGGTTATTATGCAACCCCCCATTGCCTTCTGTTCCCTCAAAGCTCCATTCTCTCGCTCCCCGCCAGTGTCAGGAGGAAAGGGTGGTGGCTCTAATTCAAACTAAAGTGTGATTGATTGTCCTCCAGGAGCACTGACACTGAAATAATAAACAGAATTTGAGTCTCGAGTCTAAGAGGAGGATTTCAGTGAGCACTCGAACAAGTTGACGGGTCCTTGGAGAGATTTCTGAGTAGCTTTACGTCCTGTCCAGCCTGCCTTAGCCCTGAAAGTAGCTCTGGAATCAGATTTCCCCGTCCCAGACCCTGAGTTCAGAGGACCAGGGAATCCCCACCATTGTCGGCAGCATGGGACAGGCGCAGTTTTCTGGGGAGAGGGTCCCCAGCTATTTTCCGATGCTCACAGAGGCCAGGGACCCCAGGCTGAGATTAATCTGTGCTGTGTCACAGCAGCATCTGAGGTCAGTGCACCCCACCCCTCTTTGCAGCCAGGAAGCTGTGGTTTACGTGGGGGAAGTGACTCTCCCAAAGCCACATGGCCAGGAAATGCTGGGGCCTCTCAGCAGTTTGGACCCCAGGGCCGAGATTGTGTGTTGCCTCAGTTCTGATGTTGATTTCCCACTTGCTACGGCCCCAGGGGCCCCAGGCAGCCCAAGCCCTTGTGGGTGGATCGGTCCAGCTGCAAACTGGGTCTTTCCGTGGTTTCGGCCAAGTCTCATGTCCATTGAGGAACACCGGCTCCCGCTCCCTTCCCACGGGCCCCACCCCCCTCACAGGCTGCATGCAGCTCCCCCCTCCGTGCTGCGTTCTTCCCTGGCTGGGCCTTCCACTGGCTGTTCCCTTTGCCAGGAAGACTCGTCTCTGTCTTCCCCACCTGGCTGTTTGAAAACCAGCCATTGCTATTCAGGCTCTGCATGAGGGCCACCGCCTGCAGGAAGCCTTCCCTCACCTACTCAGGTAGAACCTGTCACCCCCTCCCAGGTGTGGCTCCACGGTGTGGGTAGACTTGGGAGCGGAGGCCGTGTCTCTTGGCTCCAGAGCCCAACTCCAGGCACGCAGAGGGTACTCACTGAATGTGGGGATAAATAAATAACCAATGACCATGGTAGAGACCACTGGTAATATCCTTTCAAATGCTTCCTATGTGCCAGGCACGTTCCTCAGTTTTTAAGGGAGTCGTGTAATGGTCATGCTGGCCCTTTAAGGTTGAGACTCTTAGACCCACTTTACAGATGAGGCTCAGAGAGGTGAGGTGTGTTGCCCAGGCTCACACAGCCACACAGGAAGGGGAAGAGTTGGGATTCGAACCCGGGCCTGCCTGCCTTTTCAAATGCCCTCAGACCTCAAGACCTCACTTTGATTCTGGAAAGGAGGGGCCTTGAGGATAAACTAGGGAGGAGGGCAGGCCTGTCATTTGAGGGGACTGGAGAAGGGGGTGGCTGGGCTGGGTGGGCCTCCTTCCCAAAACAAGCCCCTACTTGAAGACTTGCCCCTGAAGTCTGATCGTCGTCCCTGGGGGGCATGAGGAGCCCAGTCTGGGGCTCGTAATTCATGTCCTCAGTCATCCCCTGCACCTGTCCCCACGTCACCATCACAATCGCGGCATCCCTGAGTCTGCCGGGGACCAGGACATCAGCAGGAGCCTCCTCTCTGACCTCCCTGCCTCCATTCTCGCCCCTGCAGGCCCTCTGCCCAGGAGCTGCCCTGAGAGTACGTCCTGCTCCATCTCCTGAGAACCTGTGTGGCTTCTGTGTCCCCCGGTTTTTCCCTCTCCCTCCCTTCTGCCTCCACAGCCTCCTGAGGTTCTTCAACCCCCAACACCCTCTCCTGTCTGGGGCTCTTTGCATTTTCTGTTCCCTCTGCCTGGACCACTCCCACCCATCTTCACAAGGCCGGATCCTTCTCATGCAGGATTCAGCTTGGATGCCACCTCCCCTGAGAGGCCCTCCCTGACCTCCCTCCTCCTTCCCCTACTTGAGCCCTCTCACCATGTAAGCCATTTTTACCCTGTGGCTATAGCTTGTATGCTATCGCTTCCCCCACTAGGAGATGTGAGCTTCTTGAGTTCAAAGGCCCTGCTGTCTTCGCCATTTGCCTGTCCCCAGCACTGAGCGCAGTGCCTGGCACCTTTTTAAACTTAATACCCATTTGTGGAATGAAGACTGAGTGAATGCGTAGTGATTCCAGAAGAGGCTCAGAACAGGATAGGCTATTCCACACCGTCTCCTGGGTGGCAGTGTGGTCCTTCGGAGTGGGCCGGCCTGGGCTGGAATCTTGGACCCCAGCTCAGCTGGTCCCCAGGTGGGCACCCCTCGCCGCCTCTTTCTAGGGCCCTCCTGTCCTAGCGCTTCTGGCCTCGCCCTGTGCCTTCAACCAAGGCACATCCCCCAAATCCTTACCACTCACCTACGAGGTGCCAGGCTTTGTACTAGGCTCTGGAGAGACAGCCATGAACAGAACACGCAAAAACCGTGCCCTTGCCAAGCGGATATGCTGCTGAATCCGGACATTCCAGAGCATTGCTAAATGTGGAAACATTTTGAGAGTCGATGTCAGAGTAATTAATACCCCCACTCGTCAGATGAAGCCGACCGTCGGGGTGTGTTTGGTTAGGACCCGCAGCTCACAGGCGTCCCTCTCTCTCCCCAGATGCGAGCCCCTCCGGCCCCCCGCTGACCTGTCGCTGAAGCCGGCCCGCCCCCCCAGGCCCAGCATGCGCCTGTCCGTGCGGAGGGCGCTACTGGCGGCCGGCTGCGCGCTGGCTCTGGTGCTGGCGGTCCAGGTGGGGCAGCAGGTGCTGGAATGCCGCGCGGTGCTGGGGGGCCCGCGCAGCCCCCGGGGGGCCATGCGGCCCGAGCAGGAGGACCTGGTGATGGTGGGCGCGGACCGCGTGGAGTACCGCTACGGCAAGGCCATGCCGCTTATCTTCGTGGGCGGCGTGCCCCGCAGCGGCACCACGCTGATGCGCGCCATGCTGGACGCCCACCCCGAGGTGCGCTGCGGCGAGGAGACGCGCATCATCCCGCGCGTGCTGGCCATGCGCCAGGCCTGGTCCAAGTCCGGCCGCGAGAAGCTGCGGCTGGACGAGGCGGGCGTGACGGACGAGGTGCTGGACGCCGCCATGCAGGCCTTCATCCTGGAGGTGATCGCCAAGCACGGTGAGCCGGCGCGCGTGCTGTGCAACAAGGACCCCTTCACGCTCAAGTCCTCCGTGTACCTGTCGCGCCTGTTCCCCAACTCCAAGTTCCTGCTGATGGTGCGCGACGGCCGGGCGTCCGTGCACTCCATGATCACCCGCAAGGTCACCATCGCCGGCTTCGACCTCAGCAGCTACCGCGACTGCCTCACCAAGTGGAACAAGGCCATCGAGGTGATGTACGCCCAGTGCATGGAGGTGGGCAAGGACAAGTGCCTGCCCGTGTACTACGAGCAGCTGGTACTGCACCCCAGGCGCTCCCTCAAGCTCATCCTGGACTTTCTGGGCATCGCCTGGAACGATGCCGTCCTGCACCACGAGGACCTCATTGGCAAGCCGGGTGGCGTGTCCCTGTCCAAGTGAGTGAAGCCCTCGCCCTGCACCCAGCCCCGCCCCGGCCTGGCTCAGAGGCAGTAGGTGGGAAGAGTAGCGCTGTCTCTCTGAGCAGTGTGGCCTTGGGCAAGTCACTGTGCCTCTCTGAGCCTCTGCTTCATTATCCACAAAAGTGGGGCCATCAACTCTTCCCTTTCCTGAGAGAATCAGCAGGCTTTGAATGTGCTTTATAATAAGCCGTCGTGGGTAAAGGTTGACTTAGGAACACCGATGTAGAACCAGGTTGTCTGGGTTCCCATCCTAGCTCTGCCACTTCCTAGCTGTGTGACCTTGAGCAAGTGTCTCAACCTCTCTGTGCCCCATTTTTTAAAAAAAAAGATTTTATTTATTTATTTGACAGAGATAGAGGCAGCCAGCGAGAGAGGGAACACAAGGAGGGGGAGTGGGAGAGGAAGAAGCAGGCTCTCAGGGGAGGAGCCTGATGTGGGGCTCGATCCCAGAACGCCGGGATCACACCCTGAGCCAAAGGCAGACGCTTAACGACTGAGCCACCCAGGCGCCCCTGTGCCCCATTTTCTTATCTGTAACACGGGGGTGTAGTCTGTCAATCTTCCAGCTACCTATGAGCATCAAATAGGTTAATACATATTAGATGCTATTATTCCTATTATTATTATTATCATCATCATCATCATCATCATGACGTTAGCACTGACATCACTTTTATTGGCCTACACATTATCCTCACCCTCATTACCATGGAGTGAGTGCCTGAGGTGTGGCAAGCACTCAGTTAAGCCCCCAACACACATTATTCCTTTAATCCCCACAGCAGCCTGAGGACATAAGAACTGCTCTTCTCCCCATTTTACAGATGAAGAAACTGAGTCTCAGAGAGAAGTTACCAAAGGCCACACAGCTGGCAAAGTGTGGGGCCAGGATTTGAACTGAGGTCTGCTCTGAGACTGAGAGCGTGTGCTCTCATGCTGTCCACATCCGGGACCCCTCCTCTTTCCCTCCTCTGTCTCTTGCTCTCCACCTTCTTCCTCTGAGGAGTCGTCCCTCTCCTGAGACCCAGAGCATGTGAACAGTGCAGGATCTGTGTGCTATCTCTCTGTCTCCATCCTGACAAGGCCCAAGAATCCCCGAGATGCTGGAGCTGGGATTTTGTAAATTACTGTGACAAAAAAAAAAAATCAGATGACTGAAGGCATACATCTTTATTTTAGAAAATGGGGACAATTTCCCTAGGAAAGGAGAAACAACCTCCAATCCCACCATGCAGATGTTGAGATAGGACCTGCTGGTCCTCTGTCAGGGGCTGTTAAGAAAACCAGAGTCTTACTGGACACAAACATGTCTCTCTGTAACCCTTTTTCACTTTGTGTCCGGGACCACCTGCCCGTGCCCCCCCCCCCACCGCCACCGCAACATCATTTTAGATGGCTGTGTAATATTCCACTCTGGAACATGATATCCTATTCACTGACCCCTGTTTGTGGACACATGGGTTATTTCCAGCTTTCTTTATTCCTCACAAGCATTGCTCCCATTCGTGTTCTGGGATGTCTGCCTCTGTGTCATTTCTGTCTCACGCAGTCCTGGAGATTCAGGGTGTGGAAAGGCTGTGCATATATTTGAGGTCTCTGACACAGTAGACCGAGCTGAGATTTCTATTCCGGTCTGCAGACTCCAAACCCGTTGCTCTTCCCACCCATCCCCGCCCCTCATCCTTCCTGCCCTCCTCCCTCCTGGTCCTGGCCTCTTTTTGCCACATCTCTCGTTTCCATTCTTCTTCCCAATTTATCTCGTAGTTGGGATGGAAACATCTAGAAATAGACCCTGGATCCTGGGAATTCTCCTGCCCTCCATCGTACAAGGCCCTTGACCTATGATCGGTATAGTCCTTGTGATTCAGATGGCTGGGTGAGCCCGTCATAGGGGAGAGTGGAGAAGCACGTCCGACGGATGGTGGTTCCGTTGGCGCAGCCAAGGGTGAAAGCAACCGAAATGGCTATCTTCAGGGGCACGGGCAAAATAAGCTTTGGAGGAAGGGAGCACAGCTGGAGAGAAGAAGGAGGTGTCGGATGCGAAACAATGTCATAAACCAAAACGTACAGCGTGTGAATTCTGCCGTAAAAACTGCAAACCATAGGATTTCCTTGTGTGCATGAGAAAGAAAAAGCCAGCATGTCCTGAGACCTCACAACGTGCCACGTACTCCTCTGGGATTAACTCATTGACTCCCCAGAACGGCCCCATGAGGTGGGTTCTGCCATTATTCCCATTTGTAGAGGACGACTGATGGAGGAGGCTCAGAGAGGTGAAGTAACTTTCCCAAGGCCACATAGCCAGTGCCGGTCAAGCCGGCGTTTGAACCCAGGCAGTCTGGCTCCTGAGTCTGCCCCTAGCCGCTCTCCTGTATAAAGCACAGAAAACGGATTGAGAGGGTGGGCCCCCCAGATGCCAAGACGAGGTCCCTGCAGGAGCCGATGCTGGGAGTGGAAGCCACTCTTAGCCTTACCATTTGTGTTTTATAATTCTTTCTCAAGAACAAAATATCCATCTTAGTCACCAAAATGAAACGTTATTTTTAAAAAGTCGTGACGTCAAGGAAGCAGAATTTTAAGTGCGTGCTACCTAATACTGTTTTCCAGTTTCTCGCCACGTGCTCTTATCCCCAATGTACAGAGGAGGTATGAGGAGGCCAAGCGACTGGTCCGCAGCCTCACATTCGGCGGGGGGGCGGGGGGCACAGCTGCCCCAGGGCCAGGTACCCCCAGCCTGTCCGGCTGCCCCAGGTGCCATCTGGGTCTCCCTGTGCCCCGCACAGCCTATTTTTTCTCCCCAGGATCGAGCGATCCACAGACCAGGTCATCAAGCCTGTGAACCTGGAAGCGCTCTCCAAGTGGACCGGCCACATCCCCGGGGACGTGGTGAGGGACATGGCCCAGATCGCCCCCATGCTGGCTCGGCTCGGCTATGACCCCTATGCAAACCCGCCCAACTACGGCAAGCCGGACCCCATCGTCATCAACAACACGCACCGGGTGAGTGCGTGCGCATGCGCGGAGACGTGCTCCCTGCCGACAGCGGGGGTGGGACGCGGTGAATGGTAAGATCGCTTGTATTTCCATTTTCGCTTGGGCCACAGGGAAGCTCAAAACCAGCTGGTAGCCTGTCTCTCACACTGGAGCAGCTAACAGCGGGCCCGTTTGTGTACTGATTTCATCTGCTTTCTCTGTGCTTTTTCACCCTTTTCCCACTATGTCTCTAGCTTGTCTGTCTGTAAAGCACATCAAGTCTTTGTTGAGCCCGAGTATGAATAAGCTGTTGGTCTCTTTATTCCCCCATAAATTTTAATGTTGATTTCTCAGACAAATGTGAGCTCGGGGCAGTTTAAAGTACTTTTTAAGCTCTCCTTAGTTGAGGCGGTCAAGGAAGAGGACTTCAATGCGATGGTTTTGAAGCATTAAAAGTCAACTAATCCTGCATAAGGGAATAGTTAGCAAGTTCACGGTCTTATTTACATGTTGCTGTCACAGCTTCTCGTCTCCTCTGGGTGCAGGGTTCTGACTTCCTTAGAGGCATTAGTTAGTGAGGGTAACTGAGCGTGGGGCCCAGGCCTGAGGACAGGCCCTGCTAGCCCTCACCCCATTAAGACCCAGCATCTTAATTCCAGCTACGCCCAGCGTTTCCAAACACATGCTGACTTTAGAAAGTAAACAATTCTTTTTGTTGTTGTTGTTTAAGATTTGATTTATTTATTTGAGAGAGATAGAGAGAGACAGTATGAAGAGGGGTCCTGACACAGGGATCGGTCCCAGGACCTTGAGATTCTGACCTGAGCTGAAGGCAGACGCTTAACCGACTGAGCCTTCCAGGCGCCCCAGAAAGTAAACAGTTCTTATGTTGAAGAGCCAAGGAAGAAAGTCATAACTTCTGTCACTTTCCCTTTAATTCTTCAGTGACTCAAGGAGAAAGATGCCGTTTGGTGCTGAGGAAGGCTTTAACGCCTCTACCACACAGGCAGGCTCTCTTAACCCTGAGCTTTGGGGGCTCGGTCCTTGTGATTGAAGCGGGTCTCAGGGCTTCCTCTCCCCCTTGACATCTGTGGATTGTGCAAACATTTATTTGTGGAAATACTCAGAGATCCAGCGTAGATGCTTAGGCCGTGTCGACAGTGTGAATATTCGCAACCTCGATGTGGTCTATTTTTTATTATTCAGTTATTTTAAGTCATTATTAGTTATGTTTTTTTTATAGAGTATTCCTTAGGCTGTACTTAATGTGTTTCATACAGTTTTCTGTACCTATGCTGTATTTCATATACTGTTTTTTATATATATTGCATATATCTTCATAAAATAAAAAAAGATCAATTGACTGGGTTAAAAAGAAGAAACAGCAGCTGGGAATGATCTTGAACTCCAGCCCCCAGGCGCTTCTCACAGGCAGTGTCGGGGCCAGGGTGAGGACCGCAGTGACAACGGGCTCTCCTTACCCTGTGTTCTTAGCCGAGGGCCCAGCGGCAACTTCTCTGAAGTCTCTCTAAAAGGCAGAGACCCAGGGCGCCTGGGTGGCTCAGTTGGTTTAGCGACCAACTCTTGATTTCGGCTCAGGTCATGATCTCAGGTGTCATAAGATTGAGCCCCACGTTGGGCTCTGTGCTCAGCAAGGAGTCCGCTTAAAGGTTCCCTCTCTCCCTCTCCCTTTGCCCTTCCCGCTTGCTCTCACACTCTCTCTAAAAAAAGAATAAATAATAACAAGTAAATAAAAGGCGGAGGCCCCTGCCGTGTCCCAGGATGTGAATCAGAAGCTCCCAGAGTAAGGCCTGACCTTGTGTATTGTATACAAATGTAAACATTTTGATGCGCGAGATCAACTCCCTGAGCCTCTATCATAGTTTCTTTGTTTCAAAGGGAAGCTGTCTCTGGTTTCTTCCCAGTGGCTGCCTGACACTTGTTTAGCCTTTACTGCGCATGTGTGCGTGCGTATGTGTTTCTGCGCATGCGTGCATGCGTGTGTGTTTCTGCGCATGTGTGCGCGCCTGCGTGTTTCTTTGTAGACACCTTTGTTCCTGTAACAGACCTGGGGTGCAGGACGGTCAGGCACTGAGAGGACCCTGGCGCTCGTGAACTTGTCTGCACCTGCGCTGTCCATTAGGGCTTCCAGCCACTAACCTCCCGTGGCCACTGGATGTGACTAGTGAAATCTGGTCCAAATCGAGAGGCATTGTTAAGTGTAAGCTACGCACCAGATTTTGAAGTCCTGGTACCAAAGACAGTATGTCCAGTTTCTCGTTAATCATTTCTCTGTTAATTACACATGGAAGTATGACTATTTTAGATATCTCAGGTTAAATAACTGGAGTTACTTCACTTGACTTTTTGGGGTTTTTTTGTTTTGTTTTGTTTTGTTTTTTAAGTGTGACTACTAGACAACTTAAAATTACACACTTGGTTCACATTACTTTCTGTTGGACGGTGCCGGTCTACATGGTGGTTTATATACAGAAAGATAGTGGAAAAGCCTGGGATTTTCTTTGCCCTAGCTGTGCCCTCTGCCTGGCAGGCTTTTCCTTCAGAGCTGGTTTTCCTTGTCACTGAGGGCTCAGCTCAAAGATCACTTGTTCTGAGAGGTCCTTTGGGACCACCTGCTCAAAAGAAGCCCCTTGGTCACTCCTGATCACATGCCTTTGTTTTATTTTCTCTATGGTGCTTCCCATGGTTTGATATATTCCCGTTTGTGTTTATTACTCGTGGATCCTCGGGCTCCTCCTCTAGGATGGAGGCTCCAGGAGAAAAGGGATTTTAATTGTCTGGTTAATACTGAGCTTAGAATACTCCAGAGCTTAGAATAATGCCTGAAATAAGAGGAGGTCAATAAATGTTGGATTGTTGGATGGATGATGATGATGATGAATGGGTAGATGGATGGATAGATGGGTAGGTGGGTGGATGGATGGGAGAGTGGATGGGTGGGTATACGGGTAGGGGGTGGGGTGGATGGGTGGGAGGACGGAGGGATGGAGGGTGGATGGATGGATGGGAGGTTGGATGGGAGAGTGGATGGACGGATGGACGGATGGGTGGATGGGTGGGAGAGTGGATGGACGGATGGGTGGATGGATGGGAGAGTGGATGGACGGATGGACGGATGGGTGGACGGATGGACGGATGGGTGGATGGATGGGAGAGTGGATGGACGGATGGACGGATGGGTGGATGGATGGGAGAGTGGATGGACGGATGGACGGATGGACGGATGGGTGGATGGATGGGAGAGTGGATGGGTGGGTGGGTGGCTAGATGGGTGGGTGGCTGGATGGGAGGGAGGGAGGGTGAGTGAATAGATGGGTGCATGGGTAGGTGCATAAATAGGTGGGTGGTAACTGGGTGGATGGGAAGGTGGAGGTGACAGGATGAATTTTATTTTTGGTCATTTCCATGACAGAGGTACTTCGTCTCTTTTTCCTAGGTCTTGAAAGGAGACTATAAAACACCAGCCAATCTGAAAGGATATTTTCAGGTTAGAAACCCCAAGGGGAATTCTGAAATCTGTTTATTGGGCTGTCCCACTAGCTTGCGGATGCCCTCGGACACTTCGCTTCTCTAATCTGGCTGATCATTTCCTCGTCAGAAAATTGGGCTGGGGGAGGGTGGATCAGGCCAGGGGCCCTCCAAGTGTCTGATCCATCTGGGGCCAAATAGCAGCCTTCTGCCCGGGTTGCTCCCATCGCCTTGTCTCCTGGCTTGAGAGCAGTTGGAGGATTGGTGGGGGCTTTCTGTCAAGCTCTCTTTCTCTAGCCTTAAATTCAGTTTTGTAGAAAGTGGCAGTCCCCAAACACGACCCAGCCTGGAATTTTCATCAGTCAACCAAAGAACGAGAACCGTAAGGGTCGGTGTGGGTATCCCCACGGATGTAGACGTACAAATGCCCCTGCTGCCCCCAGCCCATCTCCCTGGCTGTGCCTCCCACACATCCTGGGTATGTCCGTGGGGTGCGGTCCATGGATCATGTTAAGAAGGACCACCCCCTTCACTGATATGATAGCCCCCCTTTAAATGAGGTGTCTTAGTTTGTGTATATGGGGGTTGTTTGTTTGTTTGTTTGTTTTTAATTTGGCAGAGAAAGGGTGCCAATCTCCAGTTTAATAATCAAATTCATGAATGCTCATTGTCCGGGGTCCTTGGCTTTTGCACCCATCTTAGATCCTTGGGGAGGGCTCGATGCTCCCTTCCTGGGAGTCAGACACCCAGCCCATCCTCTTGCCGCCGTGAACAAAATGTTACGAGCATTAGTCAGCACTAATTTATTGCCTGCTTTAACCGAAAAGATGATGTAACAAGAGCCACACGCAGAAGAGGGGGTGAGGGGAAGGAGTCACCACCCGAAACGCCTTTCCTTTTTGCATAGTATCTTCTTTTGCCCGCCCGAGCAGGCTTTTGGCATTCCTTGCGGTGTCATCAAGTGAGCCGTTTGGGTTTGCATTCTTCATGTTTTCCCATCTTTCGGGTTTCGCTGTTGCCATTTGGAATGGTGACATAGTATTTTCTGGAATGTAGTATGAGCTACTGTTGCCCCCAGATCATGTCCAGTTTCTGCAGTGTCCCGAACGATGGCATGTGCACTTCATCTTGACCTTGCCGGGCTCTACTGAGCCCTTCCCTTGGAAGACATCGTTATGAAGTGGCATCAGTGGGCGGAAGGGTCCCGTTCTTTTTAAGACTCTTGACCCAGAAGGCTAAACTGTTGTACAGAAGAGTGGGAGTAGTTTACATTCTCTTGCGTTGTGCGGCGTATTCAAGATGTCTGGCTGGCCTGGGACTGTTTCTTGCTCTGTTGGGGGCAAACTGTGGAGGAGTGGCAGGAATGCGCCCTGTCGTCGCGAACACCGCCACGCTCCGGAGAGCTGCCCTGCCAACTGCATCGGGCCCCTGCTTTCCTTCCTCGTCTCCCTTCCTGTCCTCCACGGGGCACCTGGCTTCCGTCACGGTATCGCAGAGTTGGAGAACAGTGTTACGGCAACAGTTCTGTATATGAAGGCATGTGCATTCCACAGGGCACTCTGTAGCCATCTAGAATGATCACCCTGAAACCCCAGAGGTGGAAAAATCGTAAGCAAGCAAAACAGAGCAGCTCACATGTTAGAATTGCAGCGAATGCAGAAAAAGAATCCTCATTCGTGAGGCACCAAACACCACCGCCCCCATTCCAGATCTTTGCTGTTCCTTCTGCCAGGAATGCTCTTCCAGCCAGACCTTTGTGTACCTCGCCTCATTTGCATCTTTTAGAGCTCGGCTTTTGGGGCGTTTTCCAGCACCAACAACCCATTTCTGATTCTCCAGAATCAGTTTGCACAGTGATGCCCAGAGTTCGTGTCAGGCCCCGCAGGTTAAGGGCTCAGTCCCAGAAGACTGCCCCCACCTCAGAGGCCAGCCACCTTGGGGTTCCCCGGCTACCCACATTTCTGCCCCGCCAACTAATATTTGAGAATTTGCTAGAATAATTCACAGGACTTGGGAAAGCACTTTCCTTCCTAGATTAGTGGTTTATTAGAAAGGATACGACCCAGGAATGGTCATGGAAGAGGTACACAGGGCAAGGTACGGGGGAAGGGGTGTGGAGTGTCCAGGCCCTCTTCGAGAACGCCACCCTCCGGCACCTCCGTGTGCTCACCGACCCGGAAGCTCTCCGAAGCCATCATCTAGGGCTTTCTGGGGAGTGCTCGTGAAGTCGGTATGGTTGATTTAATCATTGGTTATTGGCTTACTCTCCAGCCCTTCTCCCCTCCCCAGAGGCATCCCTTGGTCTTTCTAAGCCACCAGCGCCCATTCTGAAGCCAGATACCTGTCATCTCATTAGCATACAAGAGCCGCTTGTTATCACTGGGAGATTCTAGGGTTTTAGGAGCTGTGTGCCGGGAACCCCAGGACAAAGAGCATATGTTTATTTTTCATTGTGCTTCAGCTTAAATGTCATCCCCTCATAGTGGCCTTTCGTGACCACCGTCTCTGAAGTAGCTCCAGAGTCACTCACAGGAGCCCATTGTATTGCCCGGAGGTGGAGGGGACATTATCTTGCATATGTGTTTGTATAAGCTGCAGAATGGGACCAGGTCGGCCATGTTCACAGCATCCCCAGCACCCGGCCTGTAGTAGGTGTGGGGTGAATACCCCATGAGCGAGTGTGTGCCCGCCCCAGTGATGCTGAGGCTTGACCTCAGGGCAGTGAGATCCTTGCACCCCAACCTGGCCTTGACTCCTTCGTGTGTTGCTTCCTCCTCCAGGTGAACCAGAACAGCACCTCCGCCCACTTAGGAAGCTCATGATTTCCAGGTAGGCCTGCAGACGTCCCTTCTCTCCCCCGCCTTCCCCCAACGCCTTCTGAGCCCAGGAGCTACTCTCCTGAAAGCCTTGCCCTTCCAGGGCCTCCCTGGGGAGGAGTGTCCACCAAGGTGGGCTGACCCAGCCCCAAGGGGGGTTTCCATGGTGACAAGCTGGGGAAGCTATTTATAGAATCACAGCTTAGTCTCCTAGCTCTGGATCCGGTGGGGGCAGGGATCATTGCAGGACCAACCAGAAGAAGGTCTGTCTGGCTTCAGGGAGGGGGCACCAGGGACTCATGTGATGGGGCTGGGGGCTAGGATTCTAGAACATTTTGGCATAGAATGTTGTCTGTTTATCCTGCTTCTATAAACAGCAACCGGTTGGCCCAAAGCAATTAATGTTCTAAGAGAAGCTCCAAGCAGCTCTGGTCTAAGAATAACCCCCAGGACTTTGGGCCAAGTGCTGCCCCTGGGTTACTCCGTTAACCGTGAGGATCCCTGGGATGGCCGCTGACATAGAAAAGGAAAGCTTTCAGAGCCCAGAGGGGGCTCTGACTTGCCCAAGAGCACACAGCCACCAAATGGCAGCATCGTTCTTCCCCCCACCCCCCCGCCCCCGGGGCCTCTTCTTCCAGAGTTTGCTTTTGAGGAACGATTTGAAGTGCATGTCTAGCCACCCGTATCTTGCGCGGGGGTAGGGGGACGCGTTCTGACCTTGGTCAGAGATTTAGGATCCCACTTCAGGTTGGCCACCTCCCAGCCTCCATTTGTGACATCCGGAGAAGGGGGATTCACCTGGGCCGGCCGACTGCCGGTGGGGCCGAGAGATGAAGTGAGCTGGCCCAGGTGGGCGCGTGGGAATCCAGGAAGCCTCGTGCCCCCGCTATGCGCGTGGGCGCTGGCGTTAAGGCCCCAGGAAGTTCACTTCCTCTGTCACTCGGGTGACCCCCCAGAGAGGTCACAACCGACTCGCATGGGTTTCTCCCTTTTGCTCTAGACTATAAAGAAGCTTCGAGCCTGGCCTCTATTTTTAGTCTCCTGATCTTATTTTTAAATAATCAGCATATCTTCTAGTCTCTTTCTTTCTTTTCTTTCTTTTTTTTTTTTTTTTTTTAAATCCACTTTGCACCAGCCTCAGGCCCTGTCATTATCAGGGATCCCATCTTGAATGGTGCTGAGATCCCAGAGTTCTGGTGCCTTCCAGAGGCAAGAAACCTCCTATGGGAAGGCTCCTGTGTCCGTGATTCCCGCTCTCCTCTCCCCCTCGTTCTGGGTCTGCAGAGTCTGTAGTCGATTTTTGAACCTTCCTGCTGACAAAAGCCCTCGCTGTACTGTTCCAATGCGGTATCATACATAGTGCGCTTTGGCTCGTCCCTGGTAACCAGTTGGCCTGAAACAAATGCCCATCCTTCCCTCGCCTCCAGAAATCCATTGGCATTGATGACGTAATCATCACCCCTTTCTCCTCGTAAGTAAACAGAGTCTATCTTTGAGGTCAGATGGATGCAGTTTGGGATGAGGGTGAGAACCCCAAGGAAAGCTTTTAAATTTAAATTCTCCCTGGCCATCTGGGGTGCGCAGAGATCACCGCCCCTGCTTATGTGAATAGGCGGCAAGACCCCAATAGTTCCTCGATCGCACGTACGAATATGGAAGGTCTGTCTGACTCGGCCTAACGTGCTTGTCTTCCTTTTCAGATCTCTGCAGATTGTTGCCGAGAGGAGAAGACACTTTGCATTCGAGTGGAAATCGGACCTCTAATCCAAGCATATTGCTTGCTATTAATCGCCAAAACAGGACTGCTAACGAGGAATGTATTTGCATATGTTTGCAAAAGCTGCATCACTGAAAACTTACCTGGAGACTCTCTACCTTTGGACGCTCTGGGGGGGTGGAGAGCCAGGGGTGTGGCAGTAGTCCGGCTTTTGAAACTTAGGTATTTTTTAATCTTTCCCCTCAAGAACTTTTTTTTAAGAAATGGATTTGCCATTTTTCTTAATTTGCGGGACTGCCTTGGTGGCTTTGTTGGCGGGGACAAGGCCCACACCTGTGCCTCTCCTATTGACCCTTACTTTTCAATTCAAAGAATCTATTTAAGAATTTAATATATGAGGTTTTCTTTGATTCTTCCTCAGTTCTACTCAGATTCAGAGAAAAAAATTATTTGAATAAAGTGAACAGGGACTCATTTGTCTGCGCCTGACTTTGACAGAGCGAACAGATTTTTTTTTTTCCCCTCCATATTGGGTTTTGTCGGGTGCATTGATGACAGGCAAACGAGGTTCCCAGCTCGGGTGCTCAGCAGGGCATGCCGAGCTCCTGTGTTGGGAAGAGAAAAGATGCAGATTAAAATCTGCCAAGAAAACAGGTGCACAGGGCAGGGACAGGGAGATCAGGAGTGAGTTTCCAGGTATGCTCACCTGGTGGAGGCTTACGGGCACGCTTAATTCTACCAGGCACGACGGGCCACGAGTATGACACCAGAAAAGCTTGCCTGAGCCTGAGTGTGCCGTTTTTATCGGGCATCCGTCCTAGGCATGGGGCACCCATGTGACTGATCTCAGTTACTCTGGCTCTGGCTCCTGCAGAGGTCGAGTGATCTGTCATGATCCCAGGCCCCCCCATAAATCACATTGTTAGCATAGACCGTCAGGCCTGGTGTGGCCCAGGGTCCCTGGTATGCAAAGACACTTTTATTAAACAGGATATCCCAGGGGTTTAGAGATAATCTCCCAAAGAGCTGGTCGAGGGCCCGTGTTTTCTTTGGCACATACAGGATACGAACAGTCCCAGCCTGCTAAATTTGCGGCACGGCCCCCAAATGCTGAGGGACCAGCTGGGTCCAGAGAAGTTTCACGTCTTTAAGGGTTGAAGTGTTTTCTCCACACTCCCTGGGAAGGCAAAGACTCCCAGTGGTTTGGAGCATAGATCTTGGAGTCAGGCCAACTTACTGGCGATGTGGCTTGGGGCTTCATTTCTTCATCTGTAAAAGGGGGAAGTTAAAACTTCAGGGGTTTATTGGGAGGGGCCGATGGTTGACATAGGCCGTGGGGCCTGGGGTGCGATGAGCCTGCCATGGGAGGCAGCTCTTGTCTGTCCCCGCCTTGGACCTGCCGTGGGAGGGGAGATGATGGCGCTCTGAACGCAGGAAGCTCGTGGACACCGCTCACCGGGGAGCAGAACACATCCAGCCTTGCTCAGCGCCCCACTCGTCTGTTGCGTTAGAACCAGCTGGCCCCACACTTAGTGACTTACAACAGTGTACTGTTCGATCTCTCCGTTCCAGAATTCAGCTGGAAGGAGCTGGGTGGTTCTCGCCGTCAGAGGGTGGCTGGGACCCCTGCCATCTGAAGGCTTCTTCATTCACCCGTCTGGTGCCTGGGCCCAGGTGGTTAGAGCATCAAGAGGCTTTCATGGGCTTCTCTGTCGCATGGCCTCGTACACGCGGCTAGCCTAGGCTTCCTGACAGCATGGCGGTCTCAGGACAGCCAGACTTCTTCGACGGTGCCTGGCTTCTCCCAGAGCAAGTGTTGCCAGGGGCCGCAAGCAACAGGACAGCCAGTCAGTTAAGGGATACGCCTGGCCCAGTGTCACTTCCGCTGAGTTTATCCTAGCCCCGCCCCCCATTCAAGAGAATAGAGAAATTCCTCCTCTTGGAGGTGAGTGGCAAGGTCACAACGCAGAAGTGCAGGTGGGTGAGAGGGGCAGTTGTGGCCGTCTCGGGGAAACAGCTGGCCACGGTCGTCATCAACACCAGTTTATCAGCCTCACCCGCAGGGTCATGAAATAACGCAGGAATACATCACATTAGGGGATCTCTCTAGGAGATGCGATGTCAGCCGAATGTTCCCTTTCTTCACTAGGGTGCGGACTAAAGACATCTCTTTCCTTTACTGTTTAAAGCACAGTGATTCCAGAGCCCAAAAGGCTTAGTCATCAAGAAACCCAGGCTTTTTGGTTTCCCCAGATTCTGCCTTGGGAGCAGGGACGGCTCTTCCCACTGATGGAGCTACTCTGGACCTCCCGAAGCCCCAGATCTGGGCCAAGAACCAGGAAGACATCTCTTGCCCATCCCCCCCACCCCCGTCCTCATTCTTTCTTCTAAAGGAACACTTTTCAGGACAATTAACAAGGAATCCCATTCCTTTGGGTGAAAGCCCTCGCTCCACCCACTAGGGCTGGCTCCTGACCGAGTGCCCTCCACCAACTTAAACCCGCACACAAGCCTGGATTATTCTGGTCTGACCTTGTTGCCATGGTAACAGCTGGTATTTTCAACGGGCTGGTGAGTTGCCTTTTTATTTTAAAATAATTATAGACTCCTAGGAAGTTGCAAAGGTACGACACAGGGTCCCATGGAGCCTTCCCGCGGCTCCCCTCACTGCTGACATCTTGTCCCCGCTGTAGTGTCATAGCAAAACCAGGACATTGACTGTAACGCAGTGCCATTAACTAGCCTACAGAGCACAGGCCAGGTTCCATTTTCACCATTTTGTGCATAGGTGTGTGTGTGTTTTCAGAGTTCCGTCCCCTGTTCAGTGGCAGACCCTTCCATATGCTACCCGCCCCCCCCCCGCCTGCACACGCGCACACACAGTCACATGCAAAAGCTGAATCTAAGAAACAGAAATGGCGCTTCTGATGAGAACGCCATCCCCGTCCCAAGCCCCAGTAACTTCCCTTGGAAGCGCTTACTCATGGTCAAGGTTTTGCATTGATGTACCCGGTGACTTGATTCAAGTTGGTCTTCCTGGACCATACACTGTATGAGTGCAAGAACCATAATTCCTCATTGCTCTCCATTTACCACCCCGCACCCCACCCTGGCCAGGCCTAGCCTGTCCTGGGCTGGGAAAGCCAGCTGCCAAGTGACCCCCCCCCCCCCAGTAATCCTCACCTGCGGGCACTCACACCCCTTTTGTACTCTGTCCCTTTCCACTGAACAGGGATAGGGTTTGGGGTTAATACAGTACTCATGGTTAAATCTGAATTTCAGATAAAACAATTTTTCAGTCTTTTCAAGTATTTCATGGGACTTACTTATACTAAAAACTTACTTGTTGTTCATGTGAAATTCAAATTTAACCAGGGATCCTGTATTTTTGCTTGCTAAATCTGGCAACCCTCAAGGGGGCTGGCCGTGTGACCAACCAATAGGATATTAGGGACATGGCTGTGTGTGACTTCCTCTGTTGTGGCTGCGACCTTGTTCCTCTTTTTTTTTTTTTTTTTTCTTTTGAGAGAGAGAGAGAGTGAACAGGGTAGGGGCAGAGGGAGAGGGAGGGAATCTTAAGCTGACTCCCCACCCAGCGAGGAGCCTGATTCGGGGCTCGATCCCACGACCCTGAGATCATGAGTCGAATGATTCATTCAGCTGAAACCAAGAGTCGGATGCTTAACAGACTGAGCCACCCAAGCGCCCCTGCCTTGCTTCTCTCTTAGTCACCCGTGCTCGGGGAGTCCAGTCATAGGTCATGAGGACGCTCAGCAGCCATAAGCAGGGCTTCACATGGCAAGTTCCGGAAGCCTCCTGCCAACAGCCAGCACCAGCCTGCCAGCTGTGTGAGCGAATCGCCTCGGAAGCGGATCAGCCGGCCTTGGTCGAGCCTGCAGGTAACTGCAGTCCCAGCTCACCTCTCGACGGCACCCCCAAGAGAGATCCTGAGTCTGTAGCAGCACCTGAGTCAGCAGCTAAGCCACTCTGGAATTCCTGCCCCCAGAAATCGTGTGGGGTCACGCTCTCTGTTGCCCCAAACCGCGAAGTTGGAAGGTACTAGTGGCAGTAGGTAATCCCGAGGAGCTCAGGAAATACGTGTGCCTGAGTGAAGGAACCAGTGAATGAATGAGTGATGAAAGCTGTGCTTCCCCCCCTTCCCCGCGTGCTCGTGAGGGCGCTCGCCCTACAGACGCCACCCAGGCCCGTGCATCCTCGCGTCCCAGCTTTGCGTATTAGAATAGTCTTCACAAACTTGAAAGATAGGAGGAAGCATTTCAAGGGAAACCAGATTTGCTAATCTCAGCTCATCTGGATTTCCAGTCGTCCCCAGTTCAGGACACGCTATTTTTGTGACAAAATTCGAACTAAGAATAAGCCATGTGCAACGGTATAATGTCACCGTCCTAGAAAAGGTACTTGTGCTAGACTTTAAATATATCAGCCTCGAAATGCCACTGGTGGATTGTTTCTATGGTACCAACCTATTTAAAGTGGTAACTAAGGGAGGATTCTTTTTTCCCCCAAATCTTTCGAAGGCATTATGGAGTCGGGGCTGTGGAATGGGGTGATGAGGACCGTGGACTTGGGTAACAGAAACAACCGGGGAAGTTTGTGGAATCCACGAGCTGATGCGTGCGGTGGGTTTGTCTCTGCGACCCCAAACAGGCCACACTCTCTACGTATTAGCTCGGGTAAGTGGCCGGAAATGGTGCGGGTGCCCCAGGCGTGGTGCAGCAGACGAAGCACCCAGCTGGACATCGGAACTCCTGGGTTTCAGGCATGGCTCCGTCCTTCAACTCGCTGGGTAGCCTGTGCACGCGGCCCCTTGCGGCCCAGCCTCCTCTGCTGTTTCATCTGACAAGTGTCCACGGCCCTGTCGGGCTCCTGCTAAGGAGCCTTGTTGCCTGGCAACCCTTCTGGGACAGCTCCACGTCTGAGCACCTCATTGGGAATCTAGACACGGGCCTGGATGTCCCCGAGGCCCAAAGCAAGGGTTTTTTTTCGGGCAGTGGCGGGAGACCATGGTGTCTGGTATGAAATTGGCATCTACAACTCTGGTTGCCTCTCCCCTTGCTTTTCTGGAGACCGGGCCTCTGAACCCAGAAATCCTGAGAAACCACCGATCTTTGCGGCTCAGCGGCCTCCCGTGCAGAGAGGTGCGAGGTGGGGTCTTTCAAATGAAAACAGTCATAACCATTTACTAAGCTCTTATTAGTTTTCCTATGGCCAGCAGCTTTAGATGCCTTCCTTAGCCACCCCTCTTTCTTTGGTCCTGAAAACAACCCTTTTAGAGTGCCACTGTCATCCCCATTTTGCAGATGGGGAAACTGAGGTGCAGTGAGGGGAAGCTACCTACCGCCGTCCCACATGGAGGAAGGAGCAAAGTGATTTGGATCCCTGATGTTTTACTCCACTAACTTCATTTAAAAAAAATTCTAGGGATGTGGGGGTGGCTTAGTTGTTAGGTGTCTGCCTTCAGCTCAGGTCATGATCCCAGGATCCTGGGATGGAGCCCTGCATCAGGCTCCCTGCTCAGCGGGAAGCTGCTTCTCCTTCTCCCACTCCCCCTGCTTGTGTTCCCTCTCTCACTGTCTGTCTCTGTCAAATATATAAATACAATCTTAAAAAAAAAAATCTAGGGGTGTCCGGGTGGCTCAGTCGGTCAACCGTCTGCCTTCGGCTCCGGTCATGATCCTGGGGTCCCGGGATCAAGTTCTGCATTGGGCTCTGTGCTCAACAGAGAGTCTGCTTCTCCTTCTCCCTCTGCCCCTCCCCAGGGCTTGTGCTCTCTCTCAAATAAATAAAATCTTTTAAAAAAAATTCTAAGTACACAGGGAACCTTTTTTTCCCCTTAATAACTTGAGACTAAGTTGCCTACCTGATACCCTATCACCCCCCCCAAATACTTCAGTATTTCCAGCAAACAAAGACATTTTCCAGTGTAACCACAGGACAACCAGCAGACTCCGGAGATTAACATCAACACATCATTACCATGGAAACCTCAGACCACATTTACATTCTGCCAGTTGTCCCCATAACTTCCTTTATAGAAAAAAAAGTCTAGTTCCGAATCATGTGTTGCATTTAGCTGTCACGTCTCCTTAGACTCCTTCAGTCTGGAGCCCTTCAGGGGTCTTTCTTTGATTGTCATGACTTGGGCACTACTGAAGATCACAGGCCAGTTGTCTGGTAGAACATCTCTTTATTTGGGTTTGTCTTAGGGTGTCCTCATGATTCCATCCCAGTTATGCGTCTTCGACGGGAACATCACAGGAGCGATGCTACCATCTCAGGGCGGCCTATCACATCATATCACGTGATGTCCACTTGGCCCATTGTTGGGATCAGAGCCTGTACTCTTAGTGACCCCACCACAGTCCACAAAGGCCCCCTCTCCAGAAGCCACATGGCAGGGTCCATTTGATGAAGCGAATCCACGAGCCTCAGTCCCTGGTGATCAGAGTAACCTCAGCTCCACCAAGTGGGCTGTAAAGCTGGAGAGAGAGCTACAGAGAAGCCAAGCTTACTTCTATCTTTGGCTTTGGCCTATAAACAGACGCATATACATTTCCAGGCCCAGACTCAAAACAGTTTCTCTCGTCTCCTTGTTTTTCCTTGCTCTGCTCCCTGGTGAAGCTTTTAGTCTGTTAGACTCTCCCCCCTCCCGCCTTCTCTTGTATGAAACCTCACTTTCTAATTTCTTTCCTGAGTACATACTGTGTGTCAGGCACGGTGACATTACATGTCAGTGGGGACACAGAGACCATGAAGTCACAGTGCCTGTCTCATGAAGATGGCAGTTAACTGGCTTCCTGTAGGTTCTTGATTCATTAATAACAACTGGAAGTTAGATCCAGATCTTTGACCAGAAGTCCAGGGCAATTCTAACAATTGCCTCTTGAATCTTTTCATCATATGGAGATGAGAGAGAGAGAAAGGATATAAGCCAAAATTAACAGCTAACACTTCCTAAGCACCTACGGTGTGGCAGGTGTGGTTGGAACGGCTTACATATTTTATCTCGCCGGATCCTCCACCATTTTGCAAAAGAGGAAACCGAAGCTTCCAGAGATGTAGTGACTTGCCTGAGGCCCACAGCTGTAAGTGGCAGAGCTGACATGGGGACTCCAGAGCCTGTGTGCTTACAGAGTCCAGAGGCAGCCAGGGATTTCCTGGGGGGCTGGTGCCTCTTTCCTTCACTGTTTCCCTTGAGCCTAGCACGGGGTAGGCACTCAGTACGTTTCTATTAGATCAGTAAATTTATTTTACTGATGAATGTATTAACCAACTGGCTGGAAAAGAAGAGAAGGGAAAGATCTCCTGGAGGGAATACTTGGGACCTCTGGAGCTTGCCCATTCATTCCTGCACTCTCTCAAGCTCCCGCAGAACGCAACTGCTCTGTGCCCACGACCGGGCGCCCCAAAGATACAGGAGGCAGCCTTGACCTTCATTATTCCCTCCTGCAGGCCAAGTCCCGGCCCCGCTACTGCCTCACGCTATTCCTCAGGACTATCCAGTGAGCTAGTCCTATATTCCCATTTTACAGATTTTGAATCTCAGGTTGGCAAAGGAGTCCATGCGGGCCAAGGTGGCTCGGCGCCGTCCACACCTAGAGGGCGCGGTAGGGAGGCCGGCGAGGCCAGGAAATACGCCTCCAGCCTTGCGAAGCCCTGAAAATCCCCGCCTCCTTTCTCGCATCTCAGCCCCGCCCTTCCAGAGCCGAAGGCGCTCGAGCCTTCCGTTGCTGCCTTGGCAACCAGCGCGCCGCTTCCGCTACCGAGTACGTCATTTCCGGCGCGCCAACCTAGACACATCCGGGTTTCGGCCGCCGGGGCCGTAAGCTGCTCACCTAGAGCTGGTGGCTGTATTTGGTCTGCGGGACCCGGGGGAGGTGAGTGGGGGCAGGGTGCGGGAAGAGACGGGGTGTGTGGGCGTGGTCCCAGCCAGTGGAGTGCGAGGGACCCCCCGAGCCCCTCCGCGAAGCCTGGCTTCCAGCCCCCCTGCTTTCGAGCTCTGCCCGCGTAGAACCCAGGGTAAGTTGGCCGACTTCCCTGAGCCTCGTTTTTCTTACCTGAAGCGTGGGAACGCTAACAGTACCCACCTCCTAGAAGTGACTTGATGCTTATATTAGCTTATCAGCCCGAAGCTTCTGGCAAGTATTTGGTACTGCTCTGTGCCAAAGGCTCTGTAACTCCTAGCAACCCTTCGGTTATTACGGTGTCCAAGGAGGCAGCGGTATTATTGACTCCCTACCTCCTCTGAGAACATTTCCCTCCGTTCCACTCTTGGGTGAGGTTGGGACTAGCTGCACCCAACCAGTGTGTCAGTGAGTAGAATAAAGCAGGGAGAACTTTGCGACAGAAGCGAGCAGAGGTAGTGAACTCCTTGTCCGTGAAGGCTGCTTGTAGCAAGCAACCGGTAGGTAAGAATCACAGTCGCTGTCCCATATTGAAAGTATTATCGTGAAGTGCACCGTGCTTGGCAGTTCGTCTGTAGGTAATACTCGAATACTCACTGAGTACCTGGTAGAGCTGGGATTTGAAGTCAGGCTGTGATTTTAGCAGTACTTTGTTAGGCTCCTTCCCTAATCCAGTAATAGTAATGATGATGGACCCAATCCTGGGGCTACAGTAACAGCTATTGTTCCTTGAGCGTTTGTATTCTGAGTGTTTTTTAACTTTTTTTTAAAAAGATTCTGTTTGCGAGAGAGAGAGAGAGGAGAGAACACGAGTGGGGGGAGGAAGGAGCAGAGGGCGAGGGAGAAGCAGACTCCCCGCTGAGCAGGGAGCCCGATGCGGGGCTCCGTCCCAGGACTCTGAGATCATGACCCAAGCCGAAGGCAGACGCTTAACCGATTGAGCCACCCAGGTGCCCCTGGGCTAGGTGTTTTTTAAGCACCATCTCATTTGATCTGGCTCACAGGCATTCTCAGAGGCGGTATAGTTAATCTACGGACGAAAGAGACCGCCGAATCTCATGACCCAGCTACCAGGAGGTGAATTCTCTGTGGCAGTACACAGATGTCTGTTAAGGTAGTGTTTATAATTACTACTGCCTTCAGAAGAGGTTCATGTTTTGGGAGGCAAACTTTAAATCTTAGGGTCTCACCAAGTAATGTATTTCAGAAAGCATATTCTAAAATCAGTCACGCCTGAGACTGTTGAGGGTCCAGATATAATACAAACTACAACAAAATCTGGGATCCAGGAAGATGCCCACCCGTTTCTGAGGCAATAATAAATAGAATAACATACTTAGTTATTTTTATGTGGTTTATATACATGTGAGTGTGATGTTTTATGACATTGACTAGGACAGAGGAATAGATGTTTAAGAATCACATGTTGTTCGGACGAGTCTTTTATCCCACCTGTTTAAATAGTGTTGTTTTCTAAAATATATTTTTAATGTCTGCTTTATTGAACTGCAACTGATTTTAACGGACTTTGAGTTTGGAGGACTTTCGAAGGGAGCAAGGAGCAGAGACTCAGGGAAGCCTACTGCTGCTCCCTGCAGGACTTACCACAAGACAGTGTGTGCCTTTTTTATCCCTTTGTTTAGTGACTGGCCATGTCGCTGTCCCACCTGTACCGGGATGGGGAAGGCCACATGGATGATGATGACGATGAGCGGGAGAACTTTGAGATCACCGACTGGGATCTCCAGAATGAATTTAACCCCAACCGGCAGCGCCACTGGCAGACCAAGGAAGAGGCCACCTATGGAGTGTGGGCCGAGAGAGACTCAGATGAAGAGAGGCCCAGCTTTGGAGGCAAACGGTACTGGCCGGCACGGGGCTGCTTCCCCCTTGCTTTAGGGAAGTAGGGAAGATGGAGAGGGGGTTGGGCAGATACCCCACTAAATATACTTCTCTTCTGGCCTTACTGAGTCCCGCAGCTACAACATCAGCTAGGGAGGCCCAGCTTCCTCTTTGGCTGGAGGGCTGCTCTTTTGCTGATTGAACCATCCGTTGGTGTTTAACGAGCAGTTATATGTATTAGGTCTTATACTCCCATTCCTTGCCTTCCGGGAGTCCAGACACTAGAGCATGGAGATAGGCAGGCATCAACAATTCCCACGGTGGAAGTCTGTAACTGACTTAGGACCTGAGGGAGAGTGTGACCTATACCGGGAGGTGAGGGAAGAATTCTCTAGAGAAACGACCCTTGAGCTTCTATGACAACAGAAGATAACGAGGGTGGTAGGGGAGAGGCAGGAGTATGCAGAGGCTCTTGAGGGGAGGTGACAGGTGTCCACGAGGGTACAGAAGGTGTTGCAGGCTGGAGTGCAGAAGAGGCCCGTGGGTCTGTGGTAGAGAGCAGATGACAGGGCTAGCAGTTATGTTTGGAGAAGACCTTTTGATGTGCAGAGTTGGCATGGAGCTCCAGGGGAAGGGGGAGCTCTGTGAGGCAGAGACAGGGTCCCTGCAGGGTTGGTGGCAGGGAGATGAGGATTCAGCCCAGCGTCTTTCTCCTCAGTGTGAGGTCCTGTGTGCACTGGCCACAGCTCGCTTGACCAGAGCTTGTAGCGAGTTTGGGTTTGTCTCCCTGTCCTGTCTGCGGCTATAGGCTCCAGCTTGTGGAGACTGTGCCTTTTTCACAAAGGAGGCTGGGGAGAAAGAGTATGGAGATTGGCTCAACCCCTTCTCATCTGGCAAAGAAACCTGAAAGTGGATGATAGAAGGATCAGAGGTCAAGAATTACATAGCTATGAGATAATGACGGCCCCTCACTTGTTCTGCACTCGTTGGTATCCTTTACCTTGTCAGAAAAGTACCATTATCAGCATCCCGTTTTACAGATGAAGAAACTGAGGCCAAAAGCACACGGCCAGGCTGAGAATCTGGACCTGACTCCTGAGTTTGGGCTCTTAACCCCTAAGTTACATTGCATCTTTTAGGAAACAATCCTCTGAATTCTGTGACTGCCGTGGGGATGTTTAATGACAGGCTGGTCATTGTATGAAGGGAACCGAGGTTTATGACATTGTAAGTACTGTTCTCGGGACAGTCCTGGTCAGCATAGCTACTCTCCATCTCGCGGAGTTAATTCCCCAGGTATTTTACTTTAGTTTTCATATTACTAAAAAAGGTAACGGACTTGAAGTTTTTCTAAGAATTTGACCGATATCATTAATATATTTTCCATTCATACAATTTTTTTTATTGTGTTTGATGGTTTTTATCTATCAGAATTTCTTTCTTGCTTGGTTTTTGTACTTGAAATAGGTCCAAAACACATGCTTTTTAAAGTAAGTTAATTTTGAAACATGTAAAAGGAAAGTTGCGTTATCTTGTCATATTTTGCATTTTTTTCCTGTAACTGACTTAGGACCTGAGGGAGAGTGTGACCTATACTGGGAGGTGAGGGAAGAATTCACCTGCAGGTGCCTTGAACACATCAGGCAACAGTGTTCGTGATTACAGGAAGCTAGATCTGGGGCCCTTTTGGTATAAGTGAATGTGTTGGTCTTTTAAAACGGATCCCTGGAGGTCCCCTCTAAGGGGTTCGCAGGCCAGAAGAGTTTCCACAAGCGATGCTGCAGAAGGCTCCTTATGGACCCCTGGGGGCCGTGTGTGTCCGCAGGGCCCGCGACTACTCCGCGCCAGTCAACTTCATCAGCGCTGGCCTCAAGAAAGGGGCAGCAGAGGAGGCCGAGCTGGAAGATTCGGAAGATGAAGAGAAGCCTGTTAAGCAGGATGACTTTCCTAAGGATTTTGGACCCAAGAAGTTAAAGACGGTAGCATCTTCATCTTAGGCTTGTGACCTTCGTAATGTCCTCGGGAGGTCATGCAGCCCAAGCATCTCCTACAGGTCGCGGGGGGGTGGGGCGCTCAGCAGAGGCCGGTTGTGCAGCTTTCTCCCCATGGTGGCGGGTTCCTTTGAGGTGCGAAGTGGGCAGTGCAGTCCCTTTGCTTTCCTAACACAAGGCACAGGTCTATTTTTGCTTCGTATGACGCTTTTCATGATGCTCTGACTGCCAGGCCCTTTTCCCGTCATCCAAGCTTGCTTTTTTAGGTTCTTCCTTCCTTTTCTTTTTCCATCAACTAAACTTTGGGTTTTTTTCTGCTCAGGGTGGCAATTTTAAACCCAGCCAGAAAGGCTTTGCAGGAGGAACCAAGTCTTTCATGGATTTTGGCAGCTGGGAAAGACACACAAAAGGCATCGGGCAGAAGCTGCTTCAGAAGATGGGCTACGTCCCTGGCAGGGGCCTCGGGAAGAACGCACAAGGTGGGGCGCCGGTGCCCTGCAGTCAGGCAGGAGGGCGGCGAGGCGGAAGAAAGAGGGGTGGGCTGGGGATTGCCTTGCTTTGTCTCTTTTCAGAGCACTTGAACCCGGCCGCCTGCTCCGCCAGCAGCAGACAGTTGTGCCCCTCAGCTGTCTGCTTTATCACACTCCAACAAAACACCTGTTCTGCAGGAGAAAGAGGCTTAGGCTTTGTAGAAGGCGGCTCAAACAGGCCGCAAACTGATAGGCTTCTTTGGGGCCTATCCAGTGTTTCTTAACAAATGAGTTTGTTACCGGTATTTATAAATAAGATACTTTCACCTAAGATTTCCGACTTTGCCTGGTAGGAATGGTCTTAGCTGCCAAGGACCTCGTGGCCTCCACACTCCCTGTTTTCTTTTGTCCCGGCACGCTTCCCTGCACATGAGTTTTCCTGGAACCCGGAGGCACAGGAGCCGGCCGACCGTGCCCGTGGCTATCTGTCCTTCAGGAATAGCAGTGACACACAGTGTGTAGCTTTTCCAACCCTAGAGACCGGAACCCTGGCTGAGCAAATCCCACATCGGGGCCTCCGTCGGCAGCCAGCAGCCCGGTCTCCTGACCTCGGGCCCCGTCCACACAGCTCCACTCACACGTCCCTGGCTCCTTGATACCTAAACCACACAGACCAAGCACTTGGGCTCTTCCTGCGGGACCTTGCTCGCTCTCTGTGTGACCTGTTTCCCGAGAGCCGTCACCAAGTGCACATAAATAATAGTGTCGATAATCCAGATTCCACCCCCCAAGTAGTTGTTCGGGTCACACCCAGGGTATGTTTTGAACACGTTAGGTGTGGGAAAAGTCCGAGAACCCCCATGGAGCTGGAGATGGTGACCTGGAATGAGAACAAGGGGACTGTCCTAATTCGAGCTTGTGACAGAATTAGCTGAAGGGGCGGGTGGGTGGTCTTCGCTGAAATGCTGTACTCCTGTCTCTAAACCCTTAGAAGAAAAGTTATTTCCAAGGCTTACGCGTGCCGTAAAGCGAGTAAAGTCTGGGACACAGGAGCTACCGAGTGAAATGGAGGGGGCCTCACTGAACTGCCACTTCACCTGCCTTCCTGCTGTCTGTAGTCTCTGACGGGTTCACTCCCTTACCAGAGCCTCCTCCAAACTGTAGAGTTTAGCACGCCAGAGTTCCCACTTACGTATGAATAGTTCTTTTCTCCCATACCAAAAAAAAAAAATCCAAGTGGACATAAAAAATCTGTATTTAGGACACACATAGCCTAATGTCAGCAACCTGTTGGGTGGCCCCATAAATGCTTAGCAATTTCAGATCCTACGGAACCTGAACAGTGTTCCAGGGGCAGAGAAGAGCCTTCCTTCCTGGGTTGTGTTACTCTGTGTGAGGACTAAGCAAGGGGGTTTCACTGATGGCTTGTCCTGTGATCTCGTTTATCTTTTGCTGAAATTTGTCAGGTATCATTAACCCGATCGAAGCCAAGCAGAGAAAGGGAAAAGGTGCCGTGGGAGCTTATGGCTCGGAGCGGACCACTCAGTCCCTGCAGGACTTCCCCGTGGTTGACTCTGAAGAAGAAGCGGAAGAGGTAACCAGAGGTCGGGAGTCACGGGCGGGTGACGGTGGTTGGTTCGTGCGTCTGTTCATTCGTCCCGTCAGTCTGCAGGTGTCTGCGGCACGCCTCTGTCGGCCCCGTGCTGGCGCGGGCTGTACCGCGAGGAACGGCGTAGAGCCCGGAGCGCAGACACAGACAGTGAGCAGCTGCAGTGTGCTTAGTGAGGGCAGGCGGCGCGGGGAAGTGCCCGCGTGGGAAGTAAGGTGGGGGGGTGACATACATAAATGGGGTGGTCAGGGAAGGTGTCTCGGGCAAGGAAACCATCCGTGCCTATGTGGCAGAAGAAGGCACAGGCACGGGGCCAGTCCTGAGGCCAGAGGACGCAGAGCGCGAAGCCCCGAGCCTGCCGGTGGAGAGGCCGTAGAGGCTGCGGCGGGCTGGCTTTCGTCTCGAGTGTGGCAGGGAGGCCGCCAGGAGCCGGGTGTCGCTCTGCTCCGGCAGCAGAAGGGGCCAGCTCTCCAGACTGAGGTACTTTTTCCCCCTTTGCGTTTACGAGGGGAAGCAGGAGCCTGCAGACATGTGCTGTCACCGTTCTTGTCACGGAGCCTCTCCTTTTGTTGAGGCAGCAGGTGTCCACTGCTCGGAGTCGGGGGCTCCAGGCACGCAGCAGACGTGAGCAGGGAGCCGGGTGTGAGGCAGCGAGGAGTGGTGGGGCCTGAGGCCGACAGGCGAGGGCCTGGCTCTCTACAGGCTGCTTCCTGTTCACCTCCAGGCAGTTGTTGCTAGAAACACGGGCTCAGTAGTGCTTGATTTTCAGATTTTCCTGAAGTAGAAGTCCAGATTTTTTTAGGGGGAAAAAAAAATACAAGTTTAAAATCAGTGTGAGGAAACGAGGGCAAGCACAAAACCCGCTTCTGTGGGCTGGACTCTCCTCCCCTCAGAGCGAGTTTCCTTCTCCGCTGCAGGTCTTCCTGTGGAAAAGTTTTGCAAACCCTGATTACAAAAGGTATCTTCGCCTTAAGACTCGGGCCTGCTTATTTACCTTCATTTTCAATGAGAACTAAGGTTTTGTGTACTTAAAAAAAAATTCTTGATATTGTTCCCTGAGGTGAATTTAAAACTAGCCTAGTGCTCGCCCCTCGTAGCTGCTCCGTAGCGTGGCCTTCGTCTGGGTGTTTCTCCTTCCGGTCTGGAGCACCTGCTTTCCGAACCTTCTCATTTCTAAGAGGGGCTGGCCGTCGGGGAGTCTCAGGACCCGGTTTTAGTATCACACAGGCACACTGCTCAGCACAGAGCCTTGTGTAAATGGAAGACCACACCGAGTGAAGGTCTGTGAATGGTCTCCACGGCCCCAGCTGCTGTAAAAAGCGGCCTTTGTTGTTTGACGCACCGCCTCCCTCTGCTTCAGGAGTTTCAGAAGGAGCTGAGCCAGTGGAGGAAAGACCCCAGCGGAAGCAAGAAGAAGCCCAAATACTCATACAAGACAGTGGAAGAGTTGAAGGCCAAGGGCAGGATTAGTAAGAAGCTTGCCGCCCCCCAGAAGGAGCTTTCTCAGGTCAAGGTAAGGGGGCCCTCGGGACGGGCCCTGGGAAACACAAGTAATGCCACACCCAAGCCTGGTCAGTCACCAGACGTTCTCGCGGGTCCCGTCGGGTCTTCTGTCTAGGCTAGTGAATTGTTTTTTCTCACCGGGCAGTAGCTGCCCCCGTTCACTGCACTCACACGTCCAGGGACAGCTGTCGCGTTCTGAGGGCCGGGCACTCAGGGCGCACTCGTGGTACGTGAGACAGTGGCCCCTTCTTCCTGAAGTGACAGTCTGTGAACTTAAGAACATTCCCGTGATAAAAACGCAGTGTGAAGATGGTTTTTAGTGAGTGTGTAATCCCAGAGAATGAAGTACTAGATTATTTGGTCCTACCCGTGTGGCTAGACCTTTCACGGTTTTCTGGTTTGGTGTGGGGCTGGCTAGTTTGTATATAAGCCTTGTCTGTGTTTCAGACATTCTCTAAGGATAGATTCTTAGAAGTACAATCACTGGGTTAAAAATAGGAAGCTTTTTAAGGCTCCTGAATAGTGGAAAGGGTGCGCTAACTCAGTCTGTGACTAGGAGTGCACGAGAGCGTCCTCGGGGCGTACCAGCATGGAGTATTTTCAGTTTTAGAAATGGATTAAATTTTCAGCCACTGTTAATGTGCCTATAGTCCTGGGTTTTCCATTACTTTCCCGAGTGGCCAGAGGACAAGGGTGACCGTTGTCTGTTGCAGTTTGGCGTAGGACAGTGTGTGTGTGTGTGTTTCTCGGCGGGGAGGGCTGGTAAGCCACGCAGCTGCGCAGGGCCTAGCCAGAGACTTGGAGTCCGTAGACGCAGGCAGGGCCTGAGGTGTTCCGTGTTTAGTTTTCTCCGGCTGACTCTAACGCACGTGGCTCTTGGGGACACTCTTACTTCCCGTGCTGGCGGATGGCTTTGTCTCAGTATGCTTTATATTCCAGTTTTTCCTCCGCTTTCTTGAAATGCTCATTTCCTAAGTTGCCCTTGCCTAATCACTGTTTTCTCGTGTGTCATTTTGTTTCTAAGTCAAAAGACGACTTACTACAGAGCAGTGTGTCGTACCATTTAGGCAATTAGGAAACACAGAGACAAAACTATTCTTTTCCTTCCTTCCTATAGGTTACCAGTTTTAACACCTTGATGCACGTCCTTCTAGATCTCTTTCTTTGCCTAAATACGCATTTTTCTTCTACCACAATGTGACGGTCTGATTGCATATGCTGTTTTATTACGGGCCTCCGTCAGTGTCGCCTCTCCTTTGCCACAGAACTAGATTTTCTTCTCAGCTAAGTAGTCTGTACTCACAAGGGACCAGGTTGGAAGTGCTGGCTGCGTCCTGCGGGCCCCCCCAGCCCCCCGCCATAGCGGGGCTCATGCACACCTGCACCCGTGTCCTGCCGTCTCGCGCTCTCACAGGGCGGTGACGGCGCACACTGACCCTCCCCCCACGCCACCTCCTCCCAGGTCATCGACATGACCGGCCGGGAGCAGAAGGTCTACTACAGCTACAGCCAGATCAGCCACAAGCACAACGTCCCCGACGACGGGCTGCCGCCGCAGTCCCAGCAGCCGCCACAGTCCCAGCAGCCGCCACAGCCCGGCAAAGAGGCCAAGGCGCCGGGCTTTGCGCTGCCCGAGCTGGAGCACAACCTGCAGCTGCTCATCGACCTCACGGAGCAGGAGATCATCCAGAGCGACCGGCAGCTGCAGCACGAGCGGGACATGGTGGTCAACCTGTCGCACGAGCTGGAGAAGATGTCGGAGGTCCTGGAGCACGAGGAGCGGGTCATCGCCAACCTCAGCAAGGTCCTGGAGATGGTGGAGGAGTGCGAGCGGCGCCTGCAGCCCGGCTGCAGCGACCCCCTCACGCTGGACGAGTGCGCCCGTGTCTTCGAGACCCTGCAGGACAAGTACTACGAGGAGTACAGGATGTCCGACCGCGTGGACCTCGCCGTGGCCATCGTCTACCCGCTCATGAAGGAGTACTTCAAGGAGTGGGACCCGCTGAAGGTGGGTGGCTGGTGAGATGAGCCCCTCTGCTCCCACCTGGGGTGGGGAGGGTGAGGGGGTGGGCCCGGGCCGGGAGAGGCTGCACGGGGCAGGGGGCTGCGTCACGGCCGCGTCTCCCCCCAGGACTGCGCTTACGGCACCGAGGTCGTCTCCAAGTGGAAGAGCCTCCTGGAGAACGACCAGCTTTTATCCCACGGCGGGCAGGACCTCTCGGCAGATGCCTTTCACAGGTACTGACTTGGGGACGGGGAGGAAGATGCCGCTGCGGAGGGTGGGGACTGGTCCTGCTCTAGAGGTTTCTGTTTACTCATCCACCCTGCGCCCGTCAGCGTCACGCACGGGCTGGGCGCCGGGCTTGCCCTGGGAGTAAGGCAGACAGCCTCGGTCTGCAGGGAGTGGAAAAGGCAGGTGGAGGGTAAAGAAGCGGACAGACAAGGCCAGCGATGGAGAACAGAAAGGACACACCCGTTTGGGGTGGCGAGAGTAGTTGGAAGCAGACGTCTCTGAGAGGAGGTGACATCTGAGTTGTGACCCACGAGGTGAGTCAGCTGCTCACAGAGCTCTAGTGGGAAGGCAGGCTGTCCCTGGAAGAGGGGACCCTTGTGCCCCCACAGCAACCCTGCCAGGCAGGCGGGAACTGGCAGGGCGCCCCAGGCCCTGCGGATGAGCAGACGGCTGGGCGAGCAGGGATGAGGCAGGTGCAGGTCCGGCCAGTATGGGGACTGGCCCGGTGGTTTGCTGTGCTTGCATTTCTGTGCCTTTTTCTTTCTTATTCCGGAGAGGTGGTGGGCGTATTTGGTCTGCTTTGAAACCTGTCCTTGCAGTTAGGCTGCCCGCTGCCTTTCTCCCACAGGCTGATATGGGAGGTCTGGATGCCTTTTGTTCGAAATATCGTCACCCAGTGGCAGCCAAGGAACTGCGACCCGATGGTGGACTTTTTGGACAGCTGGGTGCACATTATTCCCGTGTGGATCTTAGATAACATCCTGGACCAGCTCATCTTCCCCAAGCTGCAGAAGGAGGTAGGGCCCCGAGTTGTGGGGGGACCGCTGGCGTAACCAGGGGCCCTTCTCTGCTCTCTCGGTGCCGCCAGGAGGCCTGGAATGAACCAAATCTGCTGACACGGTTACTGTCCTATGGGTAACTCCAGCCCTTTTGTCGGCACTGTTCCCCCAGGGCCTCCCTGTTTAAGGAGGGAATCCATTTTCTTGGTTTCTCTCATGCGAACAGAACGTGTGCCATCGCGGAGATTCCGCGCTTGCCCCGGGGGCGTTAGTTTGGTTGTGCAGAGGCCTGTGGGAACTCCGTGCTCTTGGCCACACGGTGCATCTGGAACTGCTGCTTTGTCCCACGCCTTCTGCAGGTGGAAAACTGGAACCCGCTGACGGACACTGTGCCCATCCACTCCTGGGTCCACCCGTGGCTGCCCCTGATGCAGGCGCGCCTGGAGCCCCTCTACTCCCCCATCCGCAGCAAGCTGTCCAGCGCCCTGCAGAAGTGGCACCCCAGTGACTCCTCCGCCAAGCTCATCCTTCAGCCCTGGAAAGACGTCTTCACCCCGGGCTCCTGGGAGGCATTCATGGTCAAGAACATAGTACCCAAGCTGGGTGAGGAAATGGGGAAAGGGCATTAGGTCCAGCAGCTTTGGTGCCCTGGTGTCCTGGCCAGCAGTAAGGATCTGGGCTTCCTAAAACATGGGCTTGGAGCTCCCGGAGAAAGCCGAGGACGCAGTATTGCTTGCCACGCTAAGTGCCATTCTGCGCACAGAGGTGGGAGATAAATGTACCCGGGGTCCTGACGACATCAGCGGCCTCAGACTCCGCAGGCCTCCTGGCTCCTGATTAGTCTGGTTGGGGCTTCTGGGAACATGCTAGGTGTTGGTGTTCTGAAATTTTCGTGGTATTTGATTTTAAATACGTATTATGTCTGGGTTATAAAAGAAAACGGTTTTTAAGAATTGCCATGTCAAGAGCTTAAAACTGACGCATAAAAGCAGATGTAGCCCAGTGTTGTCTGATGAGGAGTCTGCTCTGTGCTTCTGTGACTCTGCCTTAAAGCCTGGGCTGCTCTCGCAGGGATGTGCCTCGGGGAGTTGGTCATTAACCCCCACCAGCAGCACATGGATGCCTTCTACTGGGTCGTCGACTGGGAAGGGATGATCTCTGTGTCCAGCCTGGTGGGGCTGCTCGAGAAGCACTTCTTCCCCAAGTGGCTCCAGGTACACCCTGCTTTGCCGTGGTTTGGGGGGCGGGCTGGGATGGAGGCGGGTCTGACTGGAGGAGCTTGATCCCTGGACCGCTGTCAGGTTGTGCTCTCACACAGAGCAAAGACGAGCAGTGATCCCAGCAGCCACTATTTACCGAACGTGCACCACACACCAGATGATAAGCACCTCTTGTGCGTTCGCTCTACTCCTCACCCCCTACCTTTGCGGGCGGGGGGGGGGGGGACCGTCGTAGCCCTGTTGTTTAGAGGCTGAGGTTCAGCGAATTTACATTCAAAGGCACTCCGCTGCCAAGCTGACTCAGATTCCGCGCTAAATGCCAGACTGTTCAGTCCCTACAAGTGTCACCAGCTTCTAGGACCACAGTCAGACCAAAACAAAAGGCCCCTTGGGAAGTTTTGCTCCCATTCGCCACCACTGTGGACGCAAGTTCCTGATTTGTTTCTTTTTGGCAGGTGCTGTGCTCTTGGCTCAGTAACAGCCCGAATTATGAGGAGATCACCAAGTGGTACCTGGGCTGGAAGTCCATGTTCTCAGACCAAGTGCTGGCACACCCATCTGTCAAGGACAAATTTAACGAAGCACTTGACATCATGAACAGGGCGGTGTCCTCCAACGTCGGTGAGTGGGGATTCTGCTCGGGATGTCCTGGCCCTGAGCACCATGCTTGTGAACATGCACGTGACACAGAAGCAAGAGTTTTTGGGTACCTGTGGGCTGTCCGCTCTAACACGGACTCTTCCCCACCGGCCCCCCTGCCCAGCTCTCCCCGCACTGGGAGGGGCACAGGGCCCTGACCCGAGCCTGACGGCAGCTGGATTCACACTAGGGGGGAGCCTGCCTCTAGGGCCACCTTCCAGGTTCGCCAGCATGCCTGTGGAGAGCTCAGTGCGCCAGTCCAGTGCGCCAGCTCGCCGCATGGCGTCGGACACAGCCTCTCCTCACCTGGCCTATTGACTGTGAAACAGAATGCCTGCTTCTAGAGGTTCTTACCTCAGAGGGGCGAAGTGAGCCACAGTCCATACAGCACTTTGCAGCTGGTGTCTTTGTTGTCCCCGAAGTAGGCAGGTGACTGTCCACTTGATACCCACCCCCAGCTTGTGCCTGGGTGAGTCACTGTCTAGGTCAGTGTGCTCGCACCCTACACAAGGGCCACTGTGGTACCCAGGCCAACCCTGCTTCAGAGAGAAGCTCCATAAGGCCGAGAGCTTGGTCAGCGTCACACAGCTAGAGTGGCAGCTGGGACCGTAATTTCTATTTCCTGAACCTTTAATCCTTTGAGCCTGTTACACGAAAAGAGCGTTCACAGAGTATATATTCTGTTGAACGAGGCAGATAGACTTCCACGCTCTCTCTCATCCAGGCCCCTCAGTGGGCCGTCCCCAGTTTCATACTCTCCAGAAACTCTCCCTCGGCCGCCCCGGCCCCAGGCCACCTCCTAGAGCTGTTCCCACCCGTTCCCCTCAGCACTGGACACTTGTGGCCCTGCACTGTCCTTCAACATCTATTTGAGCTCCCCAAATGCATTCTAAATTCCTCCAGGGCCGGGGCCTCTGTGGAGAAGCTCAGAGTAAACTAGGCTGGGCCGTGTGTTGTCAAGGTTTCCAGCCCTGGAAGGATCGAGCTCTTGCAGGAATTCATGCTAATCACCCCTCTGGTTACTACACATTAGCCAAAAACCTTCAGACCAATTTTTGTGTGACAGCAGGCAGTTGTTTAAACTTGCCCAAGGTGCTTGCCATCTGCCTCAGTGCTTTGTGTCTAGGAGGCCCAGCTGTCCCTCCCTCCGAGTCACAAGTGTCCGTTTCTGTGCGGTTGGAACCCCTCTCCTCACGCCCCCCCCGCCCCCCGGCTCTCCCAGGTGCCTACATGCAGCCCGGAGCGCGGGAGAACATCGCCTACCTCACGCACACGGAGCGGAGGAAGGACTTCCAGTACGAGGCCATGCAGGAGCGACGGGAGGCTGAGAACATGGCCCAGAGGGGCATCGGCGTGGCTGCCAGCTCCGTGCCCATGAACTTTAAGGACCTCATTGAGACCAAGGCCGAGGAGCACAATATCGTTTTCATGCCGGTCATCGGGAAGCGACACGAAGGGAAGCAGCTCTACACGTTTGGCCGCATCGTCATCTACATCGACCGAGGAGTGGTGTTCGTCCAGGGCGAGAAGACCTGGGTGCCCACCTCCCTGCAGAGCCTGATCGACATGGCCAAGTAGAGGGGGCAGGCTGCGCCTTGCACTGGAGAGAGGGCCTGGGCGGGGGCGTGGTCACGAATAAATGGTATTTTAAACCTCCTTTGAAAGAGCAGTTACTCTCCATGCAGGAGATGTTCCCGCTCAGGTCGCCAAGAAAGGACATAAAACGTAACGTTACAGATAGTGCCTCAGTCTTTATACCGGGCCCTCCACAGCACGTGCGCCTCTGAGGAGAACCGGACCGCGTGTCTCCCGTGCTCTGAAGCCTGGCCCGCGCCAAAGAAGGGGGCTCTCGCGCTCCCTCCGTGGCCACCCTCCCTGTCCTCTCTGGTGGCAGCTGCTTCTGCCTCACCAGCACCCAACGTGTCACCGCGAGTTCCAGTCAGCAGCTGAAGGACCTCTTGTCTGGTTCCTGATGATTTCAAGGTCCTCACAGTCCTGATAGTCCGGTTCTTCCCGAAACGCCCAAGTGTCTGTGGGGAGTTGTTGTAGCTTCTGTACAGGGAACCAGTGGACGGAGGTATCGTTAAATACGTCCGCGTACTGTGACGTCTCGGGCAGCTCAAGCTCCTCCAGTGCTTTCAGAATCTGAGCAGGAAAAGTCAAATGTAAAATACACGACCCTGACAGTCACAGTAAACCCCACACTGCTGGGTGCCATGTAGGAGTCACCCCCAGGTTACCCTTTTTCAAGAAAAAGGACTAGGATATGTTGACTTAAGTGCTTCTGTGATGAACTGGGAGCTCCAAGGGCAGGGAGTGTGTGGGACCGGTACTGACAATGAAGGACAGGTCCTTGCTTTCTGGAACACAGAGCTATCGAGAAAGCTCGCTGAGTGCAGTGACTTCACTCTGCCCGCATGAGCCCCCACGAGCTTCCTCCCGCACACGTAAAGACAGAAGTCACAGCACCGGGGAAGTGGTCTGGTTTCACACCCTCTCCATCCCAGCCCCTTCGTTTACACAGATACCTTTGCAATGTAGGGATAGTTTTTCTGTAGAATCCTTGCCAGCAATCTAGAAATAAAAACCCCAAAACAAGCCCAGCATGATTAGGAGGTATGGGAGTGGTTTTATCGAACGTAAAGACATACAGAAAGACAAAGTGGTTTAAAGATAGCAAACATTTTAAAGAGGAGGGGGAATGTGGAGTAGGTTCAGTAATCCGTAGAAAATGTGAACGCCCCGTAAGCACCCCTTTCGTCGAGGGAGGAGTGACAGCGGACACCTAAGGCGTGTGCAGCTGAGGGAGCAAATGGGTCTGCCACTTTTAAAAAACACTTGTTTGCCTTCAGGGAAGGAAGGAATTCTCAGCCAACAGACCTCCAGCTTAACTCTGCAGCTTGACTCGGGGTTGCTGCCCTGTCTAGTAACCCTGTCCCTTTCCTACGGACCAGCGTCTCCCGCGTGTGGGTCCGTCAGGAAGCCCCCCCACCCCGGCCCACGGGACCACTGCGCGCTCAGCCTCACCTTTCCTCGAGTCCTCTGAAGCTGTTCCCGATGATGAGCACCTTGGCAAGGGCGTCTACCGACCAGTTACTCCACAGAAGGTTGTTGTACAGGGCTGTGCCGCAGTGGGGCATGTAGAAGACGGTGGGCTCGCCGCCGACGCTCCGGCGTCCTTCCTGCGGGGCCGGCAGGCACAGTGAGCTGCGGTGCGAGCAGCTCCGATCTACCCGGAGCTGGGGGGGGCACATCCGGGAGGTGCTGAGCGCTCTCACCACGCAGTAACGACAGCGTACTGAGGTGAGGGGACCCACGTTAGCCACCCTGACTGTGCGCTCTCACCACACACACGTGTACCAAGTCACACCGCACGTCTTAGACTTACACGGACTTCTACGTCCGTTACAGCAGCGCCCCGGAGGGAACCAGGATCGCGAGGGAGGCAAGCTGAAACCACACGGACACGAACCCCTTCCTCTGCGAACACTTAGGTTATAATGTGGCCTGACGGAAATGTACAGATGATGTGGGCCTCACAGTCGGGAAATCGTGAGGTCCAGAAAGAACTTGTGTTTACTCAACAGATGTGTGTCCCATGAACACACAAAGCTCTGGAGCAGCAGAGGGGCTTCTTGGGTCTGTGACAGCAAGGGCAGAGTGGTGACAACAGTTACTGGCACCATGGACTGTGCTCGGGAAGCCTCCAGGCCTCCCAGGTGCCTTTCTGCAGACGCCTGTCGCAGTCAGTCCCTCCCAAATGTCCCCTGGGGGACACACTGCCCCTCCTGAAGACCGTGGCTCCAGAGCTGGACCCGAGGCAGGGACACAGGCCCTGCCTCCCCTGGGCCTCTCCGCTCTGCACTCTCCTCCCTTCTGCTCATCACCAACAGGCAGGAGCCTGCCTGGGTCCATCCAGCCAACTCCTGGCGGGCCTGCAATCCCAGAGCCGACCTAGGAAACCTTCCTCCAGCCCCTCAAACTGCGAGGAGTGCCCTCCCCTCTCTGTTCCGCTCACCACCTACTTGTTTACAGGCCACACGCCTTGATGGGACCCTGGGCTCCCTGGAGACTGGGACTGCATCTGTCTTGGCCTCCCCGCAAAGTCCCTGCCCTGCGCAGAGCAGGCACTCAGGAAAGATGACGTGAATGGAGTGGCAGGGTTTCAGGGCCCCGCCAACATTGGTGAAGGAGTCTCTTCTCTCAGCGGGGCCTGATTTTCGGGTTTCAAAATAATAAGATGGCCGTTTTGGAACACGGAGAGGGATCCAATGATTATTCTGTAATCCCCCCAGCAATGCAAAGTGGCTCGCGGGGGTGTGTGCCTACACTGGCTTCAGCCCCCTGCTGGTGAGATGAGCTTCCTCCGGGTCTCACAAATTTCACCTCCAGGGCAGAAGACCCACCCAGAGCTCACAGCCAGATGCTATGTGTGTGACTGGGCTAGCGTGCAGAGAGAGATTTCTGTCCCGTTCTAGGACCTCCCCTAGCACAGGGTAAATCCCAACCAGAAAGCGGTCATGCGAGGCACCAAGACTGTGTACCCTTTTATTTTTTAACACCAGCAGTAAGTACCAACTTGGGAAATTATCAGAGGTTCCTGATTATGGGATTCTCAGTAGAATTGTGCAAGTGTAACAGGTTTCAGTCCATGCCATTTGTGCCATTTGGTTTTTTGTGACGGGCACCACATAGGCCACGATGTGGGTCACTGACGCGTCCCCTAGGGCAAGCGCCGGGAAGGCAAGTGAGCAGTGGGAGGGAACGGTGGCTACTGCAGACCAGGGGCGTCCATGGGGCACGGCCTGGGGCCCCCCTCGGGCAGCAATCACACAGCCCTCCTGCTCCCCTTCCCCAAGCCACTCACCTCGTTCTCGCTGAGAACAGTCACACCGAGGCTATTCAGAACCGCGATTTCTAGTTGGCTAAACAGAGGATCGTACACCCAGCAGTGCCTTCTGGGAATCTGCAGAAGGGAAGAGTGAGTTCTATCAACCCAAAGACCTGTGCGTGTACCCTGGGAAGACCAAGGGAGGGGTGGATCAAGAATCCAAAAATGCACCTGGCACTTTTCCAGGAAGAGAAGCAAAAACGTGAGCTGGTGTCTAGCTGTGACGCAGGTGGCAAAGTTCCCGACGCCATAACACACACACTTCCAACGGCAGGTCCCCGGGACCGGGGTCTCCCCTGGGGTGGGGCCCGGAGTCGCAGCAGACGCATCTGGCGAGGAGTCAAGATGCAGGTTTCTGAGGGCTTCCGCAAGAGTCCCCTCGGGGGCCTTCAGTTGTTCCAGATGTTTTGTAAGACAGCTGCTGATGGTTTCTGAAAGAGCAGGCCCGAACACAGTCAGAGGGCATGCTCTGACCCTGTGAACCAAATCCTTCACAGAAGTCCACAGACCCAGGGAGAAAAGGAGCAAGTCGGGAACACTTCGGCTCCTCAGGGAAAAGGCCGCAGGCCTCACCCCCAAACACGCCTGGGAGATACGGCCAGGCCCACCAGCACCACAGGCTGTCCTGGGTCCCTGCACGCCCCCCGTCCCCTGCCTGCAACCCAAGAATGTTCCAGCAAAGAAGCAGGCTTCCTGTATGGGCACAGCTTCCACCCAGAACTCTACTGTGAACTGTGTCTCACTTGGTAGGAGGTACCTGGTAAATGTGGGTTATGCTCCGAAGTACCTACTTTTTGGATTATAACAAAGAACAGAGGAACAGAGCTCTCAAAATCACACTACAAAAGGCTGGGAATCGGAATATTTAATGTGTAAGAAGTTCAAAGCAAAAAAAAAAAGGAAGGCTGGGGCTTTTGGAGTCTAATGAAAAACACTCTAAATCTTCTCACACGGCAGTGGGTTCTCGTCTCATTATACTGGCACTCAATTTATTTGAACAAATCTGTACACAAAACAAAAAGCAAAAGGCCATACGTCGCCAGTTCCCATAGTCAGACACCGATTCTCATTTAATAGCAAAGCTATCTGTAAATACGAGCCCAGCTCGGAAAGGCTGCGGGCAGAGCTGGCTCTTCCAGTCCTTGCTGCTCCAAGTCCTGGAGGAAGCTTGTCGGAAGAAACTTGACAGCAGGTATCAAGCTTCTCACTGCCTGTCACTGAGTTAAGTCCACTTCTGGGAACAGGTCCTGAGAGGGTCATCCTGAATTTGGTAAGAGCTTTACGCATAAAGGCACTCATCAAACAGTCATGTGTAAGAACAAAAAAAACAAAGGAAACGAACTAACTGTCCCTCGATAAAAATTCTAACTGCTGTACGTTCCCTCCCCGTATTAACGTTTATGTTGCCACAGACTGTTTGGGAAGCGGTTAGAACCGCATGGGGACAAACAGGTCTACGTGGCAATGTCGAGGCAAAGAGCACATGAAGAATAAATTTCAAAGACAGCGGCAGCGGACGTTGACGGCTGTGCCCAGGCAAGCAGTGTCCCAGGCACTTCACCAAGCAGCCTCATTTAATCCTCAAAATTACACCACAGTATATGCACGCTGTCACCTCCCTTTCGCAGATACAGAAACTGAGGGTCAGGGCCAATCAGTGCCAAGATACACAGCGGTGAGCAGGAAGTCAGAATTAGAACCCATCTCCGCGAAGAAAAACGTCACCAAATACGGACTGGACTCCTTTCTTTGCCCACATTCAGGCCCTCCTCCCACGCCCTCTACCCCCAGCTCTGGCCATCTGGTACCCACCTAGTGCCAGACTCCAGAAATCCGACAGAAGCAGGTCCTTCCTGTTAAGAGAAAAAGGCATGGTCATCTCCCACCCTTCTCTGGGCCGCCCCCTCAGTGACCCTTCTCCCGACCATGAGCTGGGTGCGGGGAGGATGGGGCGCCCTCACACAGCGCCTGGCCTGGCGTGGCAGGGGGAGGATCCATAGTACACATGTCCAGAGCAGTACTGCCAGTGCTCGAAGAGGGCAGAAGGGTGGCTAGAGGACATCCTGATTCCCAGGGTCCCCTCTGGGTCTCTTCTGTATCCTTGGTCCACACCACGGGCTGGCACAGAGGCCGAGCTCCACGGATAGTTGCTAGACGCACAGACTGAGCCCCTCTGAGCTTTAGTTTCCTCACCTCTAGAATGGGGAAAAGAATCGTCCCTATCACGCAGGGTTCCAGAAGGGATCAAATGGGTCAACACGCAGCAAGGGGCCTCGCACACAGCAGGGACTCAATAAACAGTCTTTCTTATTACAAATCACTCCAATGTGAAAGTAAAAGGAGAGACAAAACCAGTGTCTGGGCTTTCTTTATTCGAGTCCACTGGCTGACGCAAACCCAGAGCAGAGCACAGTCAACAGTGACTTAAAACGAACTCAACGATTTTTCTGATCAAAAGACATACAGTGGATGAAAACACAATACCCACCCATAAGAGACTCACTGTGGACGTAAGGACAACACAGACCAACAGTGAAGGGACAGAAAAGATATCCTGCGTAAGTGGGACCCAACACGGAGCTGGAAGAGCTATAATCTGACAAAATAGAATTCAACGCTGTTTAAACACATACCAAATTTGTGAGACGCAGCAAAAGTGGTTCTAAGAGGGAAGTTTAAAGCGATACAGGCCTGCCTCAAGAAGCAAGACAAGTCTCAAACACACTCAGTAACGTGACACCTTGTGACCTGGAAAAGGAGAACAAAGGAAGCCCAAACTTAGTAGAAGGAGGGAAATAACAAAGATCAGAACAGAAGTAAATGAAAGAGGGACTAAAAACCCAGAAACGATCAGGGTGCCTGGGTGGCTGAGTTGATTGAGCACCTGACTGTTGATTTCGGCTCAGTTCATGACCTCAGAGTCTTGAGATTGAGCCCCGCGTCAGGCTCTGTGCTCAGTGTGGCATAGGGTTGGGATTCTCTCTCTCCCTCTGCCTCTACCCCTGTGAACTCTCTCTCTCTCACTCTCTCTCTCAAATAAATAAATAAATCTAAAGAAAAAAAGACAAAATTAATCATCCTTGAGCTACACACACCAAGAAAAAAGAAAAGAGGAGACTTAAACTCAGAAATGACAGAGGGGATATTACAACGGACACCACAAGAACCCAAAGGCTCATGTGAACAGTACACAATAGCAATTTGGACAACCTCAAAGAATCAGCAATTTATTTATTTTTATGTTTCAAGTTTTTATTTAAATCCTAGTTAGTTGGTGCGCCCGGGTGGCTCAGTCTGCTGAGCGTCCGACTCTCGGTTTCGGCTCAGGTTGTGATCTCAGGGTCCTGGGACCTAGCCCCACGTTGGGCTCCAAGCTCAGCATGGAGTCTGCCTGAGACTCTCTCTCCTCCTCTCCCTCTGCCTCATGCTGTCTCTCCCTCTCATATAAATAAATAAAAATCTTAAAAATAAATAAATAAATAAATTCTAGTTAGTTAATATACACAGAATAATATTAGTTTCAGGAATAGAATTTAGTGATTCAACACTTAAAGCACCCAGTGCTCATCATATCAGCAATTGAAAACCTCCCCAAAAAACAAATTCCAGGACTAAACACCTCCAATGGTGGATTCTACAATTCAGGGAAGAATTCATACCAGTCCTTCTCAAACTTTTCCAAAAAACAGAAGAGAAAACTTCCAAATTCATTTGCTGAGGCCAACATTACCCTGATACCAAAACCAGACAAGGACACCCCAAGAAAAGAAAATTACAGGCCAGTATCCCTGATGAACACAGACGCAAAAATGTGCAACAAAATACCAGCAAACCAAGTTCACCAATATGCTGAAAGGATCATATACTATGATCAAGTGGGATTTATTCCAGGAATGCAAGGATGGTTCACACGTGCCCATCAATCAAGGTGATACATCACATTAACAACATGAAGAATAAATATCATGTGATCATCTTGAGAGATGTAGAGAAAGCATCTGACAAAATTTAATATCCATTTATGATAAAAATTCTCAATAGAGTGGGTATAGCAGGAACATACCTCAACATGATAAAGGCCACATATGATAAGCCCACAGACAACATCACATCCGAAAGTGAAAAGTTTCAGCTCTTACTATTTCCTTAAGATCCTCTAGGTTAGGAACCTTCCAGATCTTTCCTTGCCACTTTTACTCAACACAGTATAATGGAAATCCTAGGCAGAGCAATTATGCAAGAAAAATAAACAAAAGTCATCTAAATTGGAAAGAAAGAAGTAAAACTGTCACGATCTGCAGGTCACATAGTATCTAAGGAGAGCCTTAAAGACTCCACTGGAAAACTGTTCCAACTAATGACTGAATCCAGTCAAGGTACAGGAAACAATATCAATACACACAAATCTGTTGAGTTTCTATACACTAACAATGAACTATCAGAAAAAGAAATTAGGAAGATGATCCGACCTGCAGTTGCATCAAAAAGAATAAAATACCCAGGAATAAACTTCACCAAAGAGGTGAAAGCCTATATACTGAACACTGCAAGATGTTAAGGAAAGAAACTGAAGACAACACATGCAGATGGAAAGTCATTCCATGCTCATGGACTAGAAGAATTCATTGTGTTAAAATGTCCACATTTCCCCAAACCATCTACAGATTCAATGCCATTCCTATCAAAATTATAATTGCATTTTCTCACAGAAATAGAACAAAGGATCCAAAAATTGATATGAAGCCACAAAACAGCCAGAGCAATCTAGAGAAAGGGGAACAACGCTAAAGGTATCACACTCGCCGATTTCTATTACAAAGCTAGAGTAATCAAAACAATCTAGTGTTGGCATAAAAACAGACACGCAGATCACCAGAACAGAAGAGAGAGCCCAGAAGGAAACCCACACACATATAGTCCAATATCTTATGACCAAGCAGCCAAGAATATACAAGGGGGAAAGAATAATCTCTTTACTAAATGGTGCTGGGAAAACTGGCCAGCCCCATGCAAAAGAATGAAACTATACCACTATATTAAACCAGACACAAACATTAACTCAAAATGGATTCAAGACTTGAATATGAGACCTGGAACCATAAAACTTTTAGCAGAAAACACAGGGGAAAAGCTACTTGACATAGGTTTTGGTAGTGATTTTTTTTAACCTGATATCAAAAATAACAACAACAACAACAACAACAACAACAACACCACGTGTGGGACTACATCAAACTAAAAAGCTTCTGACCAGCAAAGGAAATCATCAACAAAGTAAAAAGGCAACCTACTGGATGGGAAAACATTTACGAATCACATATCTGATAAGGGGTTAATATCCAAAATGCAACTCAATAGCAAAAAAAAACCCAAAAACAAAAACAAAACAAAAAACCCCCACAAGCAATCTAATTAAAAAATGGGCAGATCCAAACAGACATTTTTCTAAAGAAGACACACAGATGGTCAACATGAACGTGAAAAGACGTTCAACATCATTAATCATCAGGGAAATGCTAATCAAAACCAGAATGAGACACCACTTCACACCTGTTAGAATGGCCATTATCAAAAAGACAAGAAATAACAAGTACTGGTGAAGATGTGATGAAGAGGAAGACCTTTGTGCACTGTTAGAGGGACTGTGGATTGGTGCAGCCACTATGGAAAACAGTATAGAAGTTCCTCAAAACAACTAAAAATAGAACGACCATGTGATCCAGCAATTCCCCTTCCGAGTATTTATCTGAAGAAAATGAAAACACTAACTCAAGAGGGTATATGCACCCCTGTGTTCACTGCAGGATTATTTGCAACAATGAAAATATAGAAACAACCTAAGTGCCCATCAGTGGATGAATGGATAAAGAAACTGTGGTACATACACACAATGGAGTATTACTCAACCATAATGAAGAATGAAATCTTCCCGTTGGCAACATGGATGGGCCTTGAAGGCATTATGCTAAGTAAAACAGGCCAGACAGAAAGACAAATACTATAAATCACTTACATGTGGAAAATTAAAACAAAACAAACAGAAAACTGAGCTCATAGATACAGAGAACAGATGGGTGGTTGCCAGAGGTAGGGGGTTGGAGGTGGGAGAAATGGGTGAAGGGGTCAAAGGAAAAAGAAAAGCCCAATTATAGCATCTTATTATTTTTTTTTAATTAAGTAAGCTGTATCCTCAATGTGGCTCAACCTCATAACCCTGAGATCAAGAGTCGAATACTCCACCGACCGAGGCAGCCAGGGGCCCTCAATTATAGCCTCTTCTGAGGCTCAATGTTTTGAGAAAGGCTAAAGTTATTTCATCTACAATATTATTTGGTAAAGTTGAAAAAAAGAAAGAAAGAAAGAAAGAAAGAAAGAAAGAAAGAAAGAAAGAAAGAACGAATGAACGAATGAATGAACCCAGACTTTAGAGTCATACACTCAGGTCTGAACTTGGTTCCAGTATTTACTATAACATTGAGCAAGTTTCTTAACCTCTCTTGTGCCTGTGTTTCCCCAACTCTGAGGATAATATGAATATTTACTTTTAGAATAGCCTTTATTTAAAAAAAATTTTTAAGAATAGTTTTTAGAATTAAATGAGATAGAGGTCACTTAGAATAGTACCTATGACAGTAAGCCTTCAATAAATATTATTAAAAAAAACAAAACAAAACTTATTCTGGGGGTGCCTGGGTGGCACAGTTGGCTAAGCAACTGACTCTTGCTTTCAGCTCAGGTCATGATCTTGGGGTCCTGGGACAGAGCTCCAGGTCAGGCTCTGCGCTCTGCAGGGAGTCTGCTTGAGGATTCGCTCTCTTCCTCGGCCCCTGCCCCTCCTCTCTCTAGCACATGCATGTGCACGCTCGCTCTCTCTCTGTAAAATTAATAAATATCTTAAAAAAAAATCTTATCCTGAACATTTGGCTGTTGCCTAATCATGAGCACTATAACTTTTCATATTTGGGCAGTATCTCATAGTTCACAAAGCACTTTTATACACACTCTCTTATTTGAGTCATGCTATGGTCCTGGGAGAATGTATTGTTTCTATTTTATAGAGAAAAAAACAGACTTAGAGAAGGGGTGTGCTTTGTTCAAGGCTGCAGAGCTAACAAATGATCTTTTTTTTTTTTTTAAAGATTTTATTTATTTATTTAACAGAGAGACAGCCAACGAGAGAGGAAACACAAGAGGGGGGAGTGGGAGAGGAAGAAGCAGGCTCAAAGCGGAGGAGCCTGATGTGGGGCTCGATCCCAGAACGCCGGGATCACGCACTGAGCCGAAGGCAGACGCTTAACCGCTGTGCCACCCAGGCGCCCCTAACAAATGATCTGATTCTCAGTCCAATGGAGGAGAAAAAGACATCCAAACACTGTAACGATAGCCAAAGAAGGGCACTGCATAATGATAAAGGAATCAATCCAGTTAGAAGATGCAACATTTGTAAATATTTACCCACCCAAAATAGGAGCAATTAAATACATAGAGCAAATACGAACAAACCTAAAAGGAGAAACCAGCAGCAATACCATAGGGAACTTTAATACCTCACTTATACCAATGGATAGACCATCCAGACAGAGGAGCAAGCAGGAAACATCAGCCTCAGACAGCAAGTTAATTATATGGACTTAACAGATATATACAGAACCCTCCATCTAAAAGCAGCACACAGAACAAATTCCTCTCAAGCGCACATAGAACATTCTCCAAGACAGATCATATGTTAGGCCACAAGGCAAGTCAATAAATTTAAGAAGACTAGGAATTTCTAAAACGATGACTGAAATCTTACCAAGCATCTTTTCCGATCAGAGCAGTATGGAACTAGGAATCAATTACAAGAAGGAAATTGGAAATTCACAAACATGGAGATAAAACAACATGCTACTGAACAACCAGTGAGTCCATGAGCAAATCAAAAGAGAAACCAAAACATACTTTGAGACAAATGAAAATGGAATACAACATAACAAAACTTATGGAATGCAGCAAATGTGGTTCTAAGAATGAGGCACCTGGCTGGCTTAGCTGGTGGAGGGTTGTGACTCTTGATCTTGTGGTTGGAGTTTGAGCCCCACACTGGGCAGAGAGCTCACTTTAGTTTTTTGGTTTATTTTTAAAAATTTCATTTATTTATTTGACAGAGAGAGACAGAGAGAGATTGAGCACAGGCAGGGGGAGTAGCAGGCAGAGGGAGAGGGAGAAGCAGGCTCCCCCTGCTGAGCAGGGAGCCCCAGGGCTTGATCCCACCACCTGAGCCAAAGGCAGATGCTTAACCAACTGAGCCACCCAGGTGCCCCCTAGAGCTTACTTAAAAAAAAAAAAAAAAAGTGGTTCTAAGAGGGAAGTTTATAGTGATACAGGCCTACCTCAAGAAACAAGAAACGCCTCAACTCAGCAACCTAACTTTACACCTCAAGGAAAACAGAAAAAGAACAAAGGAAGCCCAAAGGTAGCAGAAGAAAGGAAGTAACATACCAGAAGAGAAATAAATGAAATACAGACTAAAAAGACAATAGAAAGATCAACAAAAGTAAGAGCTGGTTTTTTGAAAAGAACAAAGCTGACAAATTTTCAGCTATACTCAAGGTAAAAAAAAGAATGAGGCGCATAATCAGAAATGAAAGAGATGCTCCCACTGATACCACAGATACACAAAGGCTCATAAGAGACTACTGTAAACAACTGCACCCCAACAAGTTGGACAACCTTCAAGAAAAGGATAAATTCCCAGAAACATAGAAACTTCTAAGACTGAATCACTAAGAGATAGAAATTCTGAATAGACCAATTACCAGTAGAGAGATTAAATGAGTAATCAAAAACCTTTCAACAAACAGAAGTCCAGGACCAGATGGCTTCACTGGTGAATTCTACCAAATATTCAAAGAAAAATGAATGCCAATCCTTCTCAAACTTTTCCACAAAAACAAGAGGAAGGAATGCTTCCCAACTCATTTTACAAGGTCAGCATTGCTCTTATCAAAACCAGCCAAGATGCCACAAGAAAAGAAAATTACAGACCAGTATCTGTGATGAACATAGATGTAAAAATCCTCAACAAAATATCAGCAAACTGAATCAACAATAAAATAAGAGTATGATCAAGTAAGATTTATTTCAGGGATGCAAGGGTGGTTCAACATCCACAAATCAATCAAAGTAATCTGCCGCATTAAAATAAAGGATAAAAATCATATGGCCGTCTCAACAGATGCAGAAAAAGCATTTGACAAAACGCAACACCCATTTGATAAAAGCTCTCAACGAAGCAGGTATACAGAGAACGTAACTCAAGAAAGGCCATACAGGAGAAGACATCATATTCAGTGGTGAAAGCTGAAAGCTTTTCCTCTAAGATCAGGGACAAGACAAGGATGCCCACTCTTGCCACTTTGATTCAACATACAGTTCGCGCTTGAGCGATGCGGGGATTAAGGGTGCCAAACCCCCGTGCAGTTGAAAATCTGAGTATACTTTTGACTCCCCCAGCCTACTGTTGACCAGAAGCCTTACCAATAACACAAAGAGTTGATTAACATATATTTTATGTTATATGTATTATATACTGTATTCTTACAACAAAGTAAGCTAGAGAAAAAAAATGTGATTAAGAAAATCCTGAAGGAGGAGCACCTGGGTGGCTCAGTTGCTAAGCGTCTGCTTTCGGCTCAGGTCATAATCCCTGGGTCCTGGGATCGAGCCCCACATCAGGCACCCTGCTCAGCGGGAAACCTGCTTCTCCCTCTCCCGCTCCCCCTGCTGGTGTTCCCTCTCTTGCTGTGTCTCTCTGTCCAATAAAATAAATAAACTCTTTAAGAAAAAAAAAAAATCCTGATGGAGCTAGAATGTATTACGCTAAGCAAAATAAGACAGAGAAAGACAAATACCATACGATTTCACTCCTGTGGAATTTAAGAAATAAAACACATCAACAAATGGGAGGAGGAATACAAAGAAAAAAGAGAGAGGGAAACAAAGTATAAGAGACTCTTAATGATAAGAGAACAAACTGAGCGTTGATAGAGGGGAGGTGGATGGGGGATGGGCTAGCTGGGGGATGGGGATTAAGGAGGGCACATGTTATGATGAGCACTGGGTGTTGTGTGTAAGTGATGAATCACTGAATTCTCCTGAAACCAATATTGCATTGTATGTTAACTAACTAGAATTTAAATAAATTTGAAAAGATAAAAAAAAGCCCTAAAGGATAATACATTTACAGCAATGTCTGTATTTACTGAGAAAAACCCATGTATTAAGTGGACCGCACAGTTCAAACCCACGTTGGCCAAGGGTCAACTGCAGTACTGGAAATCCTAGCCAGAGCAATTACACAAGAAAAATAAAGAAATAAAAGACATCCAAATGGGAAAGGTAGAAGAAAAGGTCACTATTTTCACATAACATGATATTATATGTAGAAAACACTAAAGACAACACCAAAAAACTATTAAAATAAACAAATTCAGTAAAGTTGCAGGATAAAAAAATACATAAAAATCTGCTGCATTTTATACACTAATAATGAACTATCAGAAAAATAAATTTAAAAAACAATCACATTTACAGCTGCATCAAAAAAACCCCAAATACTTAGGGATAAATCTAACCAAGGAGGTGAAAGCCTATATACTGAAAACGACAAGACACTGAGGAAAGAAAATGAAGACAACACACGTAAATGCAAAGACATCCCATGCTCACGGACTAGAAGAATTAATAGTGTTAAAATGTCTATATTACCCAAAGCCATCTACAGATTCAGTGCAATTTTCTATCAAAATTCCAATGACAATCTTCACAGACATAAGGCGAAGGATCTTTAAAATTTGTATGGAACCACAAGAGAGCCTGGATAGCCAAAGCCATCTTAAGAAAGAACAAAGCTGAAGGTATCATGCTCCCTGGTTTCAAACTCTATTACAAAGCTCTACTGATTGCTGGCATACTGGCATAAAAACAGACACACAGATCCCCAGAACAGAAGAGAGAGCCCAGAAGTAAACCCACACATCTATGGTCCAGTACCTCATGACAAAGGAGCCAAGAATACACAAGGGGAAAAGAACAGTCTCTTTACTAAACGGTGCTGGGAAAACTGGACAGCCCCATGCAAAAGAATGAAACTGCTCCACTATCTTACACCGACACAAAAATTAACTCAAAATGGATTAAAGACTTGAATATAAGACCTGAAACCCTAAAACTCTTAGCAGAAAACACAGGGGGAAAGCTGCTTGACATAGGTCCTGGCAGTGATTTTTTTGGACCACACTCTAAAAGCAAAGGCAACAAAAGCAAAAGTAAATAAACGAAACTACACCAAACGAAAAAGCTCCTGCCCAGCAAAGAAAATCACCAATGAAATAAAGAGGCAACCTACCGCCTGGGAGAAAAGATTTGCAAATCATATATCTGATAAAAGGTTAATATCCAATATATATAAAGAATTCATACAGCTCAATAACAACAAAAAAAAACCAATGTGATTAAAAAGTGGAAAGATTATCCAAATGGATATTATCAAGAGAAGACATACAGAGAGCCAACAGGTACGTGAAAAGATGCTCAACATCATTAATCATCAGGGAAAAGCAAATCAGAACAAGGAGATATCACCTCAAACTGGTTAGAAAGGTTAGTATCAAAAAGACGAGAAAAACAAACGTTAGCGAGGATGTGGAGGAAAGGGAACCCTGGTGCCCTGTTGGTGGGAACGTAAGTAGGTGCAACCACTGTGGAAAACAGTATGCAGACTCCTCAAAAAATTAAAAATAGAACTACCCTACAATCTAGCAATTTCTGTTCTGGCGATTTATCCAAAGAAAACAAAAACACCTATTTGAAAAGATATGAACCCCCATGTTCATTGCAGCATTAGAAGATTAGCATTAAAAGAGCTGGGTTCTTGTCTACTCAGAGCAGTGGGCATCGCATCACACGTAGGGGTCCAGGAAGAAGCAGGGAGTTCCTGGGGGGATCCTGAAGAAGTTGAGGAAGAATAACAATGCAGGGTGTACGGAAAGTGCCTTACAGGTTTTCCAAATCCCTGGGCATGTTCCATCTCATAGGTTTCTTTTGAGATCCTACCAAGAGTTTCTGCTGCTGTCTACTCAGGCTCAGTTGGCTGGGCAGCCAACTTCTTTAATTCAGTGGTAACCTCTATGTCATCACTGTCTCTTGACCCTAATTCTGGGGGAGAGGAACACATAAAATTGGTTTAATTTCTCTCAGGTGGGATGGTCCTTCAGCGGCTGATCTGAATCACTAACAAACGCTGTTACTACGCCCTTAAAGGACTGCAAATGAATAAACACAATAGTAACAAAAATAGGTAACATTTATTCCTCTGTGTTAGGCACTGATCTAAGCTGTAAGGTTCAGGGCAAAGCATGGAGGCATGAGGGTTTGGGATAAGCCCCATTAATGGAGAGCTCTGAAGCACAGGTTTTGGAGCTGCAAAGACAGGGGCTTGAAATCTGATCCCAAACGTTATCTGTGTTTCTAAGACTGAGAGCTCTGTCAGGACCCTAGCTGACTGAGATGTTCAAACTGATAAAGTGTGTAGAATGCTTAAGCCAGTGGCAGGCACACAGCAGCTCCTCAATGAACTAATGATGGTAATTATGAGAGTGACAATCACGTTGGTGTTCCTTTCCCAGAGCTAGCAATAACAATAACCAATACTGCTATAATATTAATACCAAATGCTGGTACTGCGTTTACCCCGCGCCAGGCACCGTGGTTTACATTTAGTGTCAAAATGGGTTATATTAACTAATTCACTAAATCCTCAAAACAAGCCTATACAGGTACTATTTTCAGGTCCGTATCTCAGCTAAGAAAACGGAGGCACGGAGATTACATACCTTGCCCAAGGTCACGCAGCTTAAAGTGCAATAACAGGAATGATAACCTTTACTATGATACAGTCTGTAACAAGCTCCTTACCTCCGTTAAATTCGCACAGTAACCCTAAGTTCTGCCCATTTACAGATGGCGAGACTGAGACTCGGTCCCAGGGCCGTGCCTGCACTCACCCGGCCTCCCGGATACGAAGAAGCACGACTCCGCAGTCCGCCTCGGGATCGGCCTCCGGGTCCGGCCCCCGCTGCCGAGCGGGGCGCGGGGCAGAGCGCCTTCTCCTCCGCGGAGCTGCCGTCTGCCAGGGTTCCAGAGCCGCCGCCATGGCCCTCTGACGTCACCGGCGCGACGCTGGGCGTCATCACCGCGCGCCAAGCTCTCGCGGAATTGTAGGGGGCGGTAGGTGTGTTGGCGCGCGATCCTGGGGTCTCTCCGCCGCGTGCGTAGGTACTGGGCGGCGGGAGCTGCTGGCGCCCCGCTGCCGCCCACACTGCGGGGCCGGCCCGAGCCTCGGGCTGTCGGGCTACTCTGGCGGTGGGCGGCGCGGGGATACGGGGCGGGGGGGCGCGCGAGACCCTGGCCGACAGCGCCTCTTGGCGGCTTCTCCGTTCCGCGATCGGGCCCCGGTGGACACCCCCCCACCAGCCTCCCCACCTTTGCTCACAAATTCCCAGCCCCCTGGAGCTGAGGCCAGGCACGTGCCAGTGCCCTTAGCCTGTACCCAATCGCAGTGGTTAGCGCCCCTTTTCCTGGCCCGCTGACTCACAGAGGCCACTTCCTACACCACCACCTTCCTGCCTCCAAGCCATTGCGGGCCACTTCTTGGCTCCCTCCGGTCGTTACTGCAACTTCCCAGGCTGCCAGAGCCTTCTCTGGACACATCCCGGCCCCTGCCATACCCCAGGGACATTACTGGCCTCTTCTGGACGTTTCAGAGATAAGAGCGTGGACCTTGGCAGTGGAGGGCCCAGTCCTCTGGGAAGGAGGGATAGGGGGTTTCAGCCTGCTGTCCTTGATTCTAGTAGCTTCCCTGCCCCTCCACAGGAATCCCATGAATATGGCCCCATAGAGGGCTCACCTCAAGATATCTAAAACTGAGAGATTTTATAGTCCTCAGAGAGTCACTGGGGTCCTCTCTAGGTACTTCTTTCTAGGAAAGGAGCTTTAAAAAGCCCCTGTATTCCCAGGAGGATGAAAGATGGTGAGCAAGCATTTGAAACCCGGTCTCTGGGACATCAAGCTTGGACAAAGTCACCATGGAAATACAGTTCTGAAGGGACCAAGGGGTTCTCTTGTGGAAAAATTAAACCCTGTTTTGTTTTCCTGGAGGGTTATCCAGACCAGTGTGGGGAGGTTACTGGGAGGCCACTTTTAGCTTCGTGGAAGGATAAAGTTAACACTATGAGCTGCCTGTGTCTCTGGAGGGAGTAAGCCAGAGACAAGGTAATTTTTGAAGAATGCGAGAGATGAGAGTAAATGATGTCAGGGACCCTTCTGACTATGAAATTCCATGATACTTAATCGTCTGTTGGAATTTGAAAGCCACTTGTTAAACTCCCATTTTGTTTTGAAAACTTGCCCAGCTCTGGAATTCATGTTCAGATTACTTTTGAGCTGTCAAGGTGACAGTTCCTTAATTTGGGTTCCATTATTACTGCAACAACGCCTTATTTGTATAGCTGTCCTTGGCACACAGAGCTTTTGCACGCTAGTTACTTAATTTTATCTTCTGTGAGGCATAACTATTCAAAGAGACTGAGGAAGTTACTCTGAAGTCCTGCAGCACTGTCTCTTTTGTTCTGAAAAACAAATTTTCAACTTTCTAGAAGACTCTTTTTGAAGTATACCATTTGCCTAACCCAGCTGGGTCACATGCTCTCTCATGGGTTTCTGAAATAATCTATTCCCTGGGGTTTATTTTAGGACCAAGGCACTGATGTTTGAACGGGAGGCTTCACAGCGTTGAAAAGAATCTTCAGAATTGCCTTGAACCAGACAAGCTAGGAATCTCTTCAGAACACCTCCTTCAGCATGCATCTCCCTCTCTGGGCTTTCCTGGCCAGGAGCTTTTTGAAGAGGTCGTGCTGCAGAGAGCCCGAATGCTGATGCTCATGGAACCAGCTTAGCGGATTCGACTTTTCTGGTAGCATTCTCTTGCTTTATTATATACTGTCTCTCAGAGTTCTAAGAGGTGTGGAGGTATTCAGGGCCACGAAGAGCCTGCGGGGAAGGAAGTAGCACTTTCATGCTGAATGAAAACCAAGCAGGTGACAGTTGTGGCTGAAAACATTTAAACCTTTCGTGTCTGGGTTTCCTGGACCAGACACAGAGAGGAACAGTCGCTGGTGGGGCGCAAGAAGCGATCTTAGACGAGAAAACCCAAATAAATAGAATGAGTGCGACAGGCAAGTAAATGGCCACCTCGACCTCAACAGAGCCGACATCAGCCTCCTGGTGAGTAGCAAGGCCTGCGTGGCTTACTTCCTGCTGGGCTGCTGGACCCATGTTTTGGATTAACTGAAAATCCCCAGCCAGGCTGTTTTGATTTCACTGGCAGGGGGTGGGGGTGGGGGATAAAAGGCATTTTTTTCCTCTGAGCAGGCGAATCAAGCATGTGAGCATTTCTCTCCAGAGCTGCCGGGTTGTGACCTTGCAGTGTCAGAGCGAGTCGAGCATTGCTGGTAGACTGTGGAAAAGATGGCCATGGCCGGCTCACGCAGCCGGCTTTGATGACAGTGTGGGCGCTGTAGCGATAAGGGACAAGAAATGGCTGCAGTGTGGGAGCCCCATCACTAGAAGAGGCTTGGCCAGTCTGCCTCTTGAAGGGTGTTACATAATGTCTTCTTGAAACGCAGTTCCCTTCTCAGCCCCAACTGGGTTAAGCCTCTCTTGTCAGTTGCTTGAGCAAACTTTTCATTGAGGAATGAAAGCAAAAGGCATGGTTTAAATAGAATGAGCAGGACTTGGTGACCGGTTATGTGTGCAGAAGGCACAAAGATAGAGTCGCTCAAAATGACACCCCGGTTTTCTTTTGTGTGCCTGAGTGAGGGTGCTTTTCCCCAGAGAGCATAAGGAGCGGGTAAACGAGGTCCAGCAGTGGGGTTTCTGAATGGGGTTTGACACGTTTTTGAGGCTTTTTGATCTGGACTTGCCCTGTGCTAGAAACAGAGTTCCCACTTGTCATCACGAAGAAAAGGTGGGAGCCAGGGAGGGTGGTAGGGGGAGGGTGAAGAGCCAGGGAGAAGAATGCGGATGACAGAGTGGTCCCAGCTCCTCCTCCTTACGCTCTAGCTTGATGGCTGTGCTTTCAGAGAGGTAAAACCCAGGCCCAGCCTTTCGGGAGTCTGCTCTGTGGTCTTAAACAGGTTAGTGGCGGTTACACTGCAGAGTAGACTGTAAGAGTCCTTTGCGAAGAACGGAGGGTTATGGAAATTGAGACGAGAGATTCCTGTGCGTGGAGGAAATCAGAAGTTTGATGAAGGGTTGTGTCAGAGTTATTCTTAACTGTTAGGGTTTTGCCAGGCAGAGAGGGTTCGGGGCTCCGCTGTGAACTCTCATGAGCCCCATTTTCCCATTATAGACTCCCTAGCCTGCACTGAAACTGTATGTTTACTGTCTCCCTTTTACCGCCACGGCCCCAGGTCTGGCGGAGGGAGAGCACACTGTGGGGCCTCATTTACTGCTTGTTAAATGAATGCGTGAATTTCTGATCCAAGGGCTGTTTCTGGAGATCATCGTGCCCAGCAGTTGTGAGCAGGGCAGCTAGGACATCCCTAACTAATTTTATTATCAGAGCCTTAAAAGACAGCATAGCAAACCCTGTAGTTGTATGGTGAAGGTCCGTGTCTCAAACAAGAGATGGCCCTGGGTGCTCTGTCTCTCCTCCAGCCACTCTTCGGTCTTTTCGGCCAGACCAGACCTCCTGAAGGCTGGATAGAGGCATATTTTTAGTTTGACTGGACAGCACTCGTGAAGTGGTTTTTCTTATCTCTTTGTAACTACTGGGTTCTTTCTCTTCTGGGGCCACCAGAAGGCTTCTCAACCACTGAGTAATGAGCCCATCTCGCGCTGGGAGAGAGGAAGCTATGTTTTAAAATGCCTTGATCACTGGATGAAAGGAAACATGGCTCCGTTCTGTTCCCTTGCCAGGTGGAATTATTTTTTCCTGTATGATGGTTCAAAGGTAAAGGAAGAAGGAGATCCAACAAGAGCTGGCATTTGTTATTTCTACCCTCCTCAGGTAAGCACCTCCGCGGGTTACTCTTCCATGGGGCTCCTACTGCCTCAGAGTGATGGCTTTGCAAAAATACAGCGATTTTCTGTCTGCCTCCCCTTGCTCCCAGGTTTTGATGGGCTCATTTGAAACACTTTTAAATTTTTTTAATTTTAAAAAATTTCTTTCTTTCTTTCTTTTTTGGAAACACTTTTTCTTTTTAAAAGATTCTTTTGAGAGAGAGAGAGTGAGTGCGCGTGTGTGTTGGGGAAAGGGCAGAGAGAGAGAGAATCTCAAGCGGATTCTCCGCTGAGCTTAGAGCCCAGCTCGGGTCTCTGTCCCGCAATCCCAAGATCGTGACCCAAGCCGAAACCAAGAGTCGGATGCTCAACAAACTTAGCCACCCAGGCGCCCCGAAAACACTTTTATTCAAACACATACAAAAGCAGAGAGGAGAGTATCACAAGCCCAGCCAGTTAATTAGTAATAATAATGTCTTAATATCATGTGATTCTGTCTGTATTCCAATTTTGCCTTCCTGTCTGAGAGGTTACTTAATCAGACGTTGCTCCTCTGTTCCTCCCACCCTCCTTCCCTCTCCACCTCCCCCCCTGCACTTCCTAGTCGTGATCCAAACAAGGTCCACACATTGCATTTGCTTCTTTTGTATTTTAAGTCTCTTTGACCGTGTACCGCTCCTCAGCCACCCACCCACCCAGCCCCTTTCCCTGCTACGCCGCTGAATGACCGAGGAAGCGGGAGTGTAGGTGCAGTAAAATGTCAGAAGGCCCCACACTCTGGATCGGCCTCATCACTTCCTCAAGGCCGTGTCATTTCTTTTTTTTTGGTCATTCTTTTTTTTTTTATAATAATTTTTTTTTATAATAATTTTTTTTTATGTTATGTTAGTCACCATACAGTACATCCTTAGTTTCTGATGTAGTGTTCCATGATTCATTATTTACGTATAACACCCAGTGCTCCATGCAATACGTGCCCTCCTTACTACCCGTCACCGGCCTGGCTGTGTCACTTCAGATCTTCCCCTGTAGTTCCTTTACACTAGCAGTAAGATCTAGAGCCTTGATTAAGTTCAAGTTCGGTTCTCTTATGCAAGACTTCTTGCATAAGTGTGTACATTTTCTGTTGCATTACACGATGTCTGGCTGCCCCGCAGGTTAGTGAATGCTAAGAGCGGTTAGGAGGGCTGTGTTTGCTCACGTGATCACGCTCCCACTTGGGTAGTTGGGATGAATGCAGGCCGCTCTGGGCGCTCTGCAGGGGATCAGAATAAGGACCAAAGGCTCCTGCTTCTACCCACGCATGGGCCTGTAGTCCTAGGAACAAAACCCCAGTTCTGCACAGGCCTCGTGTGCATGCAGCTGTGGACGTTCCGCGGCAGTTCTGTCCTCCCGGGCAGGGGGCCCAGGAGTGAATATGGAGGCCTCGCCAGCCACGGAAGGTCGACATCACATGTTCTTCTTTGTTGTTGGTATTACTACCCTTAAATATGAAACCACGCTTAGGTCCCAGGCCATCTGAAACCAGGCAGCAGCCCGGATCTGGCCTGTTGGCTGCTGTCTGCGGTCCGCTGTGGCCTCAGCCCCTGCTCGAAGGGATGCCACATGAGTTCGACAGCTTCAGCTCCTCCCCAGCCCCGGACTTTGCTGCTTTCCCACAGACCCTGCTCGACCAGCAGGAGTTGCTGTGTGGACAGATTGCGGGCGTCGTGCGCTGTATCTCTGACATCTCCGCCTCTGCTCCAGCCCTCGTTCGTCTGCGGAAGCTGAAGTTCGCCGTAAAGGTGGATGGAGAGTTCCTTTGGGTAAGTTGACCAGACCGAAAACTCATGACTCCAGTGTTGCCTCTGCCGTGACTCATCTGTGTCGGTGATGAGTGCTGTGCCGCCAAGGTGTTCTGGAGCCTGGGATCCCCTGTGCACCCCCAGGGGCTGTGAAGTGGTACCGTCTACACTTCCTTTGTCCCTCTCTGCACGTGCCACTGTAACCGAGTGCTCTCCAGCACATTTCTCACCTGTCCCGCGTTGCACAGGGCTGCTTTCCCATTGCCTTTGAGAGACTGCAGCCAGCCTGTGGAAGTTCTGTCTGGGATGCAGCTCGTGTTTTCCACCTCTGTCTTTTCTCCTCTGTACTGCCCATACTTACGGGTCAATGATCCAGAAACTCGAAGACATTGGTATATAGATGTTAGGTTTCAAGGAACCAGTAAAAAAATAATGAAAACCATTTCTTTACAGCTGATGGCACCATACACACTAGGGCCTTATGGTCCCATGCCTACGCTTCTTTAAACCTGATCTCCGAGGTGAAAGAATGCTGAAGAGTGAGGGGGTATATTCAGCTCTGTGGGTATGCCTGCCAACATTTTATGATGACCATTTTCTCACGTACCAAACCGTTGAAGGAGTTTTACAGTGAACACTCAGACTTCCTAGGTTCTGTGGTTACTATTTTGTTATAGATATTATTTATTACAGTCACTTTATTACATCTCTCCATCCGCCCCTTCATCTTCCAGCAATCCAGTTTTTAATGCTTGCCAAGATAGCACACACTGGTATACTCCTCCCCCCCCCCCAAGTCCTTCACTGCGCGTAACACTCATTAGAGTTCAGTAGTGGTTTGTGCTTTTTTTTCCTTTTGGGGTACGAGTTACATACACTGAAACACACAAATCTCGAGCTTACCACTTAATGCAGATGGACAACAACGCTCCGTGTGTCGCAGAAGCCCATCAAGATGCAGAATATTAGCCTCACTCTGGGCAGCTCCCCGACATCCCATGAATTCTCACCCCCAAGTCCCGGGCAGCCATCGTTCTGATTTTTTTCCCACCGCAGATGAGTTTTGCCTGTTTTAGAAGTCCCAGGACTGAAATAGGACGTGTAGGACGCTCCGCAGGCTCCTGTCGTGCGTGTGATCTCGTGGGGCGCGTATCAGCAGTTCGTTCCTTTTCATTGTTCACCAGCATCGTCTGAATGTCCGTTGTCTGGATCTAGCGGTCTGGGTACTCACTTTTCTTTTTCTAGAGACATGACCTGTGTCCAGTTAGGGGCAATTAAGACTAAAGCCCCTAGGAGCATTCCTAGACGAGTCTCATGGATATGACTTTTCATTTCTCGTGGGTAAACACCTAGGTGTAGATTTGCAAGGTTACAGGGTAGGTGGATGTTCATAAGAAACTGCCAGACCTTTTCCCCCAGCGGTTGTACCACGGTGCACTCCTACCGGCCATGTGTGAGATTTCTCTTTCTTCCACATCCTTGTCAACACATGCTGTCCGTCTGTTCAGTTCGAGCCATTCTGCTGCGCGTGGAGGGGTATCACGTTGTCGTTTGCATTTATGTTTCCCTAATGACTAAGGATAGTAATGACCACTGGTCTGTCTCTCTTTGAGAAGTGTCCGTCCAAAGCGTTTCTGCCTGGTTTTTAAAATTAGGTTTTCTTTCTTTACTTAGTCTTGTGAGTTCTTTCTGTGTCCTGCATGTCAGCTGTTTGTCAGATATATATTAAAAAAAAATTTTTTTTAAGATTTTATTTATTCATTTGAGAGAGAGAGAGAGAGACAGAGCATAAGCAGGGGAAGAGGCCGAGGGAGAGGGAGAAGCAGACTTCCCGCTGAGCTGGGAGCCCGACATGGGACTTGATCCCAGGATCTGGAGATCATGACCTGAGCCGAAGGCAAATGCTTAACCATCTGAGCCACCCAGGCACCCCTGTCAGATATATATTTTAAAGGTTATTTTCTCCCGGTTTGTGGCATGCCTGTCAATTTTCTCAATGATGTCTTTTGATGAGCAGAACATTTTAATTTTTTCTAAGTTTATTTAAGTAATCTCTACACCCCATGTGGGGCTCAAACTCATGACCTGGAGATCAAGAGTCACACGTGCCCCCAGAATATTTTAATTTTAACGAAGTCTAACTTGCCAATTTTATCCTTTGTGGTTATTGCTCTCTGTATCCTGTCTGAAACCATTCCCTGCCCTGTTGGAGAAGACATTCTCCCACTTTTTGGGTAAGCTTTATAGTTTTAGCTTTTAAACTTAGCTCTGTAACCCATCTGGGATTAATATTTGTGCTTGGTGTGAAATAGAGGTCAAAGGTCCTCTTTTTCCCTATGGATATCCTGTGGCTCCAGCACCATGGTTGGAAAAACTCTCCCGCTTGGGTTCCTTGGCTCCTTTGTTGACCATCAGGTGACCTCTGCAGTGGGGGTCTGTTTCTGGGCTCCCTTCTTTTCCATCGATCTGTTGGAAGATCCCGTACAAGTACCACACTGTCTTGACATCAGATGGTCTAAGTCCTCCAGCTTTACGCTTTTCCAAGACAACTTCGGATTTTTTAGGTCTTTTGTAAGTTTCTCTCGTAGAATCAGTGTGTCAGTTTCTGAAAGAAAGCTTCAGATTAGAAGTTGCATTCAATCTGTAGATTAATCAGGGAAGAGGTAAGCACTGACCATGTGCCAGACTGTGGTAAACCCTTGGATTACATCAGTGAATAAAGCAAAGATCCTGGCCCCGGTGGAGCTTTCATTCAGGGGGAATTTGTTCATTTGTTTTCTGCCTCTGCCAGGGTTTCTTTATTGCCTTAAGTTTCTGGTGATTCCCTCAGGAAAGATTCCTAGAGGTGGAATCACTGAGTCAAAGGATACAGACTTTCTTCGGGCTCTTTAAACGTACAGCCAGATTGCTTTCTCACTGAGCACAGGTTTCTCTTCTGCGGAACTAAGCCCCACGGCAGCGTTCTGGGGCTCTAGAACGGTGTGATGATTCGGCCAGTTCCCTTCCCGAAGCACTTGATCCAGCTGAAGGGACGAGAATGCCATTCATGAAGCAGTCGGAGTCCCGTCCAGTGTTTGTAGTGAAACCACGTTAAGCATCCAGTGCCCAGATAACAGTCCTGATAATGTAAGGGCTGGGAAAAGAGGTTAGCAGTGGTTAGAGTGATCAGAACGGGCACCGCGAAGGTGCTGGAATCTGCCTCAGGCTCTGAGGGGACGGGAGAGCTGTGGACAAATAGACGGGAGAAAGGAGGGCATTCCAGGTGAGACAGCACGAGCGGATACAAAAAGTATTTGTTGTCTTGAAGACCAGCTGGGCTGGATAGTGTGGGCCTGGGGTAGACCCATCAGTATCAGTGAGTCAGTGAATTTGAGCTCTGCAGAACCCCTGGCTTCCAGGCTTGGACTCAAAGCAGAGGAAAATGCCCATCTTCTGGTTTCCCTCTTTCCAGGTCCTGGGCTGTGCGGTGGAGCTCCCTGACATTAGCTGCAAGCAGTTTCTGGATCAGCTCATTGGAGTCTTTAATTTTTACAATGGACCTGTTTCTCTGGCTTACAAGGTATGGAGACAGTAGCGAGGAATCTTCAGCAAACCCAATGTTGCCAGAACACAGCTTTACTCTAGGGGCTGTTCGACTTTGCTGTGAATACAGCATGTCTAGCAACAAGGTCGAGGGGCCTTGGAGCCCCTCTCAGATGCCTTTGTTCCCCAGTAGTGCAGGTCACATCCACTGCAAATGTCTGTCCCCACGTCCTCCTCCCGGGGACTGTTGGCAAGAGCAGGATGCCACCCGGTTGCCACCCGCCCCCTGCACGTGCGCTGGGTCTGTGGTGGCTGAGTTCTCTAGGCGGGGGGAGGGTGGGGGTCTTGTGTGCATAGGAGGTTTAAAGCAGGCCCTGCCTCCTGGCCCGTCTCCTGCGTGAGGAGCGAGTTTTGTAGGAGTAGGGAGCCTCGCCGGAGAGTGTGTCTCGCAGAATCTCAGCCGCTGACCTCAGGTGGTTCCCGTTTTAGAACTGCTCTCAGGAAGACCTGCGCGCCGAATGGGACACCTTCATTGAACAGATTCTGAAGAACACCGGCGACCTGCACAAGATATTCAGTTCCCTCTGGAACCTGGACCGAACTCAGGTAACACCCTCGCCCCCCGTCCCCGTTTCATGTCAAGGAATAGAGCCCGCTGCCCTGACCCGCACACTGCCGTCACAGTGTCCGCTCCCACAACTGTCTAGACGGTACGAGACAGTGCTTAAAGTGGCCCGAAGTAAATACTCAGTAGAGGGTGGTGTTATTTCGCTAGTGTCCCAGACATGTGGAACTCTGGCATCTACGGTCCCCGTCTCTCTCGATACGGATATTCCACGATTGACTTGTGTCCTCAGCATCAAAAATGCTCAGTGATAACATTTTAAAAACCAGGTCTCTCTGTCTGGGAGAGAGTGCTGGGGAGCGTTCAGTCCCAGCGCCGTTCCGTTGGCCCCTGCATTCAGTGATGTGTAGGCTGCTTGTGCGGCCGGCCCGACCGCCCACCCTGCCTGTTGCTCAGTGCCCTTGATCTTGGAGGACATCACACCCTCACTGGCAAGGGCCAGAGGCAGACGCGAGGCTGTATCCCCTTAAGAACCGACCGCCTGCGCCCCCAGCACCTGAGATGTGTGGGCCGCGTCTCACTGTAGTAGCTAAGAGGGTCCCTTTGACGGGGAGGTGGCCCGACTCTGGCTAGAAATGGAGACAGGTTTTCCTGGTTCCTGTTGGGACAAATGTTCGAAGTGGGCCCCAGAGCTTTACGGAACGGCCGGCTGGGACCGGGCACTGTCTCAAGGATGTGAGGGAGGAGCATCTCTGATGGCGATGGAGCTCGGAGATCCTAGCTGCCAGCAGGAAACAGGAAGGCGGCTTTTAGTCACTGCTGGCGACTCTTGACCAGGTTCAGATCCTTCTCTGGTATTTTTAGGGACTTCTAGGCAACTGACTTCTTATAAGGACCGTGGAGCTGAGGAGTATTTCTCAGAGTGAGAGACCGGGATGTTTTCATTTCCTGTTACGGGACGGAGTTATGAGGCCACACGAAGCCAGCTCTGGGGCAGTGGGGCTTGTATTCCAGAGGGAGGAGAGGGGAGGGGGTGTGTGGTTTTACCTGGTGCCTCAGCCTGTGTTTGAGGGGTAGGCTCTCCTGTCCGCTGCCTCCTGGTCTCAGCATCAGAGTCAGGGTCTCCTGAGCAGAGACCTACCTTGCCCCCTATGAGTGGCCATCTGCTGTGTTCACCGCACCTTCCCACTTCGGCAGAAGCCACCCCCATGCCAAGCATGTGGCATTTTGCATTGTCCCACAGTTCTGGGTATAGAAAGGTGGAATACAGACCCAAGATGTGACACAGAAGGTACCACGTGGCACCTTCTCCTTTTCCCCGGTTTTGGCTTATGACTTTCCCCCTGTCCTATAAAGCCCCTGCCTTCCCGCCCCGGCTGATGGCGGGCACGCTCATCTGTGGCTCTGCTTCTCGCCTGGCCCAGGTGGAGCCCCTGTTGTTGCTGAAGGCAGCCCTCATCCTGCAGACCTGCCAGCGCTCCCCTCACGTTCTAGCCGGCTGCATCCTCTACAAGGGACTGTGAGTAACGCCAGACCCCTCTCTTGCGCCCCGTGCCCCTGCCGCAGAACTGACCATCCAGGCCACTTCCAGGTCACGGGTGGGGAGCTTTGTCCCTGGCCAGTTCCAAGAGGGCTGCTTTGGCAAGTATCAGGTAGTTTAGATTTGACCCAGGGGACCTACCTGTCTTTCAGCAAAGCCAGGAAATTGGCAAGTATGTCCCAGGCAGTTTTAGACCGATCCATGTTAAGTCTCAGCATGGGGCATCCCTTGATAGTTAATCAGTCTACCAAATGCTAACGCAGAGCGCCACAGGTTGTCGGAGGCCAACACTGTAGGTGAAGGGGTGGGGAGGCCTGCCGCGGTGCCCTCCTGCTGTCCGGGGCTCCAGTGCACTTGCTGCGGCCAGCCCTGCTTCTGCTCGGACTCCTGCCTGCCTCTCGGCTGGGTCCGTCTCTCGGCTGGCCTCCGAGATCTCAGCACACTTCTTCACATAGTTGGAGGGCATCGGAGCGAGCCCGAGGGCCTCAGGGCCCCTCCACGCATGGTCCAAGGCAGCTCTCCTCATGGGGGACTGCTGCTTGCGTCCAGAGCTTTCTGACGGCTGGATGAATGTGTGGCTGGAGAAGTTCTGGGGGCCTGATGGGCTGGGTTGCCAGTTTTGACCTCGCCTTCCCGGCCCTGTGACCCCGGGCGGGTTGCTTGCTGAGTTTTCTCTACTGGGAAAGAACGAAATGAGAGGGCGAACAGAGAAGGGCCCAGCGCAGACCCTGCTTCCCAGTGACCCTCGGCACAGCACACCGTCATGCCTTTCCTCTTTGCTCACAAGGACAGTTCGGAACCTGCTCGTGGTGCCTCCAGGCTCACCAGTGGCATGGCATCAAACATGATATTTCCCTCCTCTTCTCATGTCACATTGCTTACGTATTTTTAAATCATACACCTAATGCGTGAACAGGGTCTCATTGTGAAACCAAAAAAAAAAAAAAAGCCGAACCAAGACAGAAAGACACGGAGCTCAGCTTCCAGGTCCCTCTGAGCCCAGACCCACTGTGAGCATCTGGATGCCCAGCCTTTGCTTTTCCCTGTGTTTCTGGCACATCAGTGCACGTTGCTTCTGTTTATCTTTGCCACAGCCGTAAACGGGCTCCTCCACGTGTGCGGTAGAGATTTCTCTATCGATCCATGCTGGTCTACTTCATTCTTAGAATCCTGCACACCTTTTGGTGTTATGGCTATGCCATGATTTCCTTGACTACTCTCTGTTCTTTGGGCATTAGGGGGTTTACCCATTTCTGTAATGACTTGGCCATTTTTTTCTAGAATCAGTACCCTTCAGCATGCAAAATCTTGGTACAAGGCAGGTCAGGGGGTTTGGACATTTTGAAGTTCAGTAGGAATGGCCAGAGTGCCCTCCATAAAGGGCTTTGCCAGTTGAAACTCCCACTGGCTCTGTCCCCAAGATCCTGTGGTTTTTGTTTGTTTGTTTTTAATATTTTATTTATTTGAGAGAGAGAGCTGAGCTGAGCAGGGAGCCCGATATGGGGCTCGATCCCAGGAGCCTGAGATCATGACCTGAGCCGAAGGCAGACGCTTCACTGACTGAGCCACCCAGGCGCCCACCTCCCAAGATCCTCACCAGTTAGGGTGTTAGGAATCTTTCCAGTTCAGAGTCCTGTGATGTATTTTGTCTCATGGTGTGTTCGTTCCTGTGACCTAGGATTGTCAGCACCCAGCTCCCGCCCTCTCTCACGGCCAAGGTCCTGATTCACCCAGCTGCATCTCGGCACCAGGTATGGTAAAGCTCCATCCCCCCGGCTGGGAGGCTTTGTCCAGAACATCTATTTTTAAGCAAAAAAAATAGAATTTTCTATAATGTGATTTCAAAATATTTTAAAAAGTGCATAAGCTTAAAGGAAAATACGCCTCAGATGAACAGCGTTAGCTTGTGGGTGATGGAATTATATGTGATTTTGGGGGAGGGAGGGGAATTTTTGTCTGTAGTGAAATTACGTACCTTGAAACATGAGTTTTTTTTAACGAGCCACTAAAAAAAGAAAGAAAGCCACCTCATTTCATAGGAGTGAAAGCCACGCTGGCTAGAAGAGTTCTTGGTTTTTGTTTCGTTTTGGTGGGTTATGTTGGAACCTTTGGTTGAACTGTCTGGAAGGTTCTTTGGAGAAAATTCCCAGTTTTTGGAGAAAATTAGGATTGTCACCTCGATCGTGAATCGGAATAAACCTGAGAGCTCGCGCATAGCCTTTGGTTTAGGTCAGATCGTTCATCACGAGGTTCACGGGGCGTTCACATACCTGTCGCTCTGGAATGTGCGTGTGTTCCACGCCAGGGCGGTGGCAGGTGCGGGAATATGGTGACAGATGCGTTCTCCGGAGGCATAAAAGGTAACAGGCATTCTCGCTTTCATTCCCAGAGGAGGGAAACAGCAATCAGAGCGTGAAGCCTGATGCGCATTTGTTGGGGGGGGGGGCTGCTGCCTGTGTGGGGTGGAGGTTCTCTCCTGACCCCGGCTGTGGTGGTGAGCAGGCAGCTTGGGGGAGCTTCTGTTCCATCTGCTTGGCTGCTGGCGTGCGGTGGGGGCCAGCATTCTGGGCCTGGCTAAGTTTCAGGAACAGATGGCACGGCACAGTCCTGATGATTGGGTCGGGAGGAGAAAGCGGTCCCCGGCGCCAACTTCTGTGTGTGTTTATTTGCAGAGGAGACCTGCAGGAGGGGGTGGCCCGCAGGAACGGGGTGAGTGGCAAGATGCGTCACTGCCTGTTGAGAACACGGTCTTTTATGCTGTCTGTCCCCTACACATGTCACGGGAGAGGCCAAGCAGTCCCATGGGCTATCGCATCTGTTCACCGATTAGGAGAACAGACGAGAGCTTTTAGAGCGAAGTTGCCCATCAGAATCCTGATCGCAAGGCTCGTGATTTCAGATGTACCTTTTAAATCCCTGTTTTCAGATGCTTCCTCACTCATTGTTATGAGACTGCTCAAACTAGGTCTGGGGGATCCTGGTTAGGAGGGGCTAAGATAAATGGTGGCGGCCAGAAAGCCGTCCCTGAGACGGTTATTTTGTTTTATTTGGAAGCGCAGGTTAGGGCAGATCCGTGTAGTCACTTGGAAGTGCTTTTTTTCCAGCTTTTATCTGTTTTGGGTTTTTTTTTTTTTTTTTTTACTGCTAGATTTTCTTTCCCCCAAAAGTCACCTTTCTCCGCCATGAGGAGTAAAATTGCCTGTGAGGGCTCCTTCCTTGCTGGGCACGGAAACTGTTACTGCGGTTTTGTGTCTTTTCTTCTGGGCTGAGGAGTGTGTCAGAGCGCTGCTCTCTGAGCTGGCGTGTGGGTTGGATGCGTCTCCCCCAAGAGCTGTGACTGCCCCTCCATCTTCCCCAGCCCAGGTCTAAGCCCTGTCCCTGTTGCTTTGTGATTCTAGGAGCAGCGCTACCCCCAAATGTCCGCATCATGCCTGTGTTCCTGACTGAAGAGGAGGCCACCAGTCTCCGCGAGTTCCCGAGGGAGCAGGCAGCTAGGTACTGGGGCCACAGGGGATCCTCGTAGACCGTGCTGGGGGGACTCCCCCACATGGGTGTAGCCACACGAGCCCCTGCACATCCTAGCTTTCCATATGCCATCTTCCCTGTGCTCCGCCGTCGATGGGGCATCTGGAACTCGAGCGTGTAGATACCAGGAGGCCGGCATCATGGGATGGGTGTGGGTTTCAAGTCCCAGATCTGCCGCCTGTCAGCTGTGTGATGTTGGGCAAGTCCATTCCCTGCCGGAGCCTTAGGGTTTTCATCTGTAAGGGAGACCCAGTGATAACCCACTTCGTGGGCTCGGTGTCAAAATTGGAAATAGTGTGTGTATAGCGTGCAGTTCAGGGCCTGCCTCAGAGCAGACTTGCACAGGGGGCCGGCTGTCACGCAGCAGGCCCTGCCGTCCCCACAGGTGATCCAGTAACCCCGTGTGAAGCCCTGAGAGCCAGACATTGCCTTCCTTTTACTCTTGTGGTTTGACCGCCAAGGCCTCTTTGGCTCTGTGGCCCCAGGCACTCACTTGTCACCAGTGGCCCTGCCTTTTAGGAAAGCGGTTCTTTAGTGTTCTGCCCCGCACTTGGCCGGGCGCCCCTCCCTCATGTCTGTCTGCCTTGTCTGCCAGCCCCGCTGCAGCACCAGCCAGACTCCAGCAGTGCTCGGCCCAGCAGCCTCCGCACCCTCAGAGCACCAGTGCCCCGACAGACAACGCCACTGGCCACGTGGAACCCACGGCCTGGATGTTGGCAGCCACTCCTGAGTCTGCGTGTCCTGACGTAGCATGGCCAGATGGCAAGGGGGAGAACGGGCACTTGCCTGGCTGTGATCTGGAGAACATCAAGCCAGCAAAATTGCACAGCCCTGCCAGGGACGAGGGTCCTGGTCTTGGCTCCTCCCTGGTGAAGGAACTTCATCTGCCCTGGGGGGAGGAGGAACCAGACTTGTCTGCCATCCACATTCCAGAAGCTCAGGAAACAGAAACATCGTCAGGTTATTTTGCCCTCCCGAGTACGGGCGCCCCAGATGGTGGCGGTCCTTGCTTTGAGGAATTTGTCAGGGACTCTGGCGACCCGGCACCCGAGTCACGTGATGCCCCGCCCGTGGTCATGGCCATCAGCAGCGTCCTCTCCCCATCCACTCCCGAGATGCTCAGCCAGAACGGGGCCCTGGAACAACACGACGACCTTCCAGGGGACAGCAGCCAAGCCCCCTTTCCCAGGGAAGACCACCTCCCCGGAAGGACGAGCAGGCCTCGGTCATGGCCTTGCTCAGACTTGAGGCAGAGAGGAACTGCGCTACCCGAGGGGGAACAGGGCGTGGAGCGGAGTGTTGGGGCTCATGACAGCTGCTCAGCACCCGGCGGCTCAGCCTTGCCAGAGTCTCAGGACGACAACGGTCCCTCCGCAGACAGAAGGGACCCAGGGTCAGCCCCAGCATCCTGTATGGGCCTCGTGCCAACGAACCTCTACACCCACAGCGTTAACGGGTTGGTGCTGTCCCTGCTGGCCGAGGAGCCGCTGCGGGGCGACGATGCCGCCATCGAGGAGGTGGTGAGTGGGCGCAGACCTGCCTCCCGGGAGCGGGGACCGGCGGGGTAGGTGCTCCCCTTGCAGCACCCTGCAGGGCTTCGTGACCCTATGGGTCACCTGCTTTGCACAGTGGGGATGACGGGAGTACCTACGCCCCGGGTTTGGTGGGGGTGAGCGAGTCCGGGCAGAGCACCGTGCTGGGGGCAGAGGTGTCCCACAAGTCCAGTTCTCTGGCCCTTCCCCACTTCTTCCATTTCCTCAGAGTGCAGGGCGGGGGGGCTCTGGCTCCCCCCAGCAGTGTCGGGGTGCTGACGGGCTCTGCCCTTCAGAGGCAGCACGAGCACCAGCACACAGGTGAACATGGGGAGCAAGGCCAGGGGCGTGGGCCTCCCTTCCCCCCGGGGCAGCTCTAGGTTCTGTGTCGGCTGGAGTCTGTACTCTGCCTGAGTCACAGCCTGGGTGGGGAGTATTCCAGAAGGCTGCACTTTCCCTCCCCTGAACCGTGGTGATCAGAAGCTCCTTCCTAGTGGGCCTGGGCCATCTGAAATGCTAACGGGCTCCAGAAGGCTCCTCTTGGAGTATTCCAGCCCTTTCCGCACTGGGAGCAGTGAACTGACCTTCTCAGAGCCTAGACCCATGCTGGAGCCCCAGTTGCTATAGTAACAGCCTCGCCTGGTTGGCAGGGAAGTGGTAGCAGGAAGAACAGCAGGTTGAAATAGCTGCAGGGCAAATGGTGTCCTGGGGCTTGCCTTGTTTCTGTTCTTAAATCTGTATTATTCTAAGGCGATCTTATTAGCATGCAGGGCTCCCGCAGGAGAGTGAGCCAGTCACCTTGGAGCACGGAGGAGGGAAGGCAGCTTCCCTAGTGCTGAGCCCCGAGGCGAGAGGCTGCCCACCTCCAGGCCTGCTGGCTTATCTCCCCTTTCCACAGACCGCACAGCACCCAGTGGTGGTTGGGTTGCTTCCTGCACCCTCCTTCACCGCAGCTGGGAGGGACTTAGCCACCCTCTTCCGCCAGCACCACGGGGCCCGTGGTTGCAGTGCTGTCTGTCGTCTCCCGACGAAGCCTTGGTACTCGTGGCCCCTTCCACTTCGTGCCAAGCTGCACATGGGTTATTTTGAAGGCCCAGCATTTGGATGCAATGAAGTTGGATATGCTATGTTTACCTTGCCCCCCCCCAGAAAAAAAGAGAAAGGAAAAATAGCATAGGTGGCTCCCGAGGAAGGAAGGAAATTAAAATGTAGTCTGCATTCAGTGGCTGCTCAAGCCTTGACGTCTGCTATCTCAGCCAAGCCTGAGAGCAGCACTGGGGGTGGGCACCGTAACTCCCATTTTACCAGGACCCACACAAGGTGCAGGGTCCAGAATCCTGGCTTGTTCCTCGTCTCCCCACCCGTCTGCTCCCCCACTCATCTGACCCTGGAGCGATCGGCCTTGGTTTGTCGCACACCACTCCTCCGTGTCCGGACAGCGGCCTCCGTGAGCTTTCATGCAAAGGAGGGTTTGGTGTGAGGTGGGCCCCAGGAAAGGGATGCTGTGTAACGAAGGAGAAAAACTCTTTTCTAAAAGGAGTCGGGAGTAACTAATTTTGATCAGCTTGCTGATTGGAGAGCGGGCTTTATTGATCAGGCCGAAGGCTGTCTGTTTTATAATCGGGAGAGATCTTTTATTGCCTTTTTGTCCTGGAACTGCATACAAAATACTTGACCTGATTTCCCTCCAGACCCTCTGCTGCTGTTGAGAAAAGTGGGCCCCCTGTAGAATGGTAAACCACAGTTCAGATAGGACAGTAAGCACAGCCCCCCCACCGGGCCTTTTGAAAGGGCTCCTTGATCATATTACACAGCCCCAAGGGACCCTCATGTCGTTTGCCATCTTGTCTTTCAGTGGATGAACTGCCACCTCTTTATGTTTGCTGAAGGTGGGCGCCTGGAGCTGGATGGAAGGGGGTGGGGGTGCGGGTGCGGGAGCAGCGAGGAGAGGTAGCCCATGGTTCCGAGAAAACACAGCACGCTCACACCAGGGGGCAGCATAGAGCCACTGATCATTTCCTGCTCAAAACCCAAGATAATCTCACTGACCTTCAAATACAGCGATCAGATCAATTATTCATTGCTACAGTAGGACTTCGAGCTGTCTGTGTACAGTAGATGAGGCCTGAGGTGAGTGCCAGGGTATGAGTGTAAAACACTTCATGAAAATGCACCCCTCTCCCCATGAACCGAGTGCTTCCGGTGGAAGGTGTGCTACTGCATCCTTTCTTCTGCACACACTCACATTCAAGCCGCTTGCTTTACTACCGACTAGAAGCTGGAGGATCCAGTAATTAACCCCAGCTTCCTGTCTCCTGGGGCGGTTGTGGGGATCGCACGCGTGCTAGTGTATATCAGGGGTTGGCAAACTTGTAATGTAAAGGAACCCCTGGCGCGTATTTTCAGCTTTGCCCAATTACTCGGCTCCGCCGTTGGGGTACAGTAACAGCCACAGACGGTTTGTAAATAAACGTAGAGGCTGTGTTCCAGTAGTACGTTACTTATGGGTACAGAAATTGGAACTTCATATAATTTTTATCTGTTGCAGTATGAATCTTTTTGATTTTTCTTCCCAACTATATAAAAATATAAAAACCATTCTTAGCTCTCAGGCGATATGGAAACAGGCCACTGGCTGGATTTGGCCCACAGGCCATGGTTTAATAACCCCTCGTATGCATGAAGGCATTGGTTACCAGTAAAAACTTGTCTACATGTCATCTGACATAACATCTTGTGGTTATGGGTTTATGCTTAAGTGATTTTATCTTGAGTGCAAGTTAGGCAGAAGATTCCAGAAGCAGAGTTCGGTGCCTACAGGGAGAACTTGGGTTTTCACGTGCCTCACTCTGTTCCCATCATCCCTTCCTTTGGGCACCAGCTCAGGATGGAAGGGATGACGGTTACCAGGTTCCTAAGGCCCAGAACCTTCCAGTGAGACTGTGGTTTGACTTCCTGTTGAAGGGAAGGCATGGGCACGCACACGCACGCATCCGTTCAAATAGGCTCATTAGCATCGGTGAAGGTCCATGTTGGTTAGGCCAGACCGGTGATCTGACCCAGAGATACTGTGCTTATCTTCCCCGGGCGTAGGTCCGCTGACTGTCTACTGTACGCCTCGGTTTAAACCGAGTAGCCCATAAGGTGAATGTGCTTGGCATTGGATATGCTCGTTTATCTGTTCATTGTATGTAGATGTTGAATGAGCACCTACTTAGGAGTGCACCTGGCACCCTGCTTGGCACTGGGGACATGAAGATGAACGCGTGCAGTGAAAGCATCTGTGCGGATAGAACTCACGTCAGCTCCGTAAACTACGAGCAATAATAACATTTCAGCTTCATGACGCGCACCTCAGACCATGCTGTTTGCATCTCTGTACTTTTCACGTGCACGTATTTTTTTTTACACGGCTGTTGGATAATCTTCCACAGACAAGTCCTAAGTGCTCGTTAAAAAGATTTCTCTTCTTTGATCATAATTTTCGTTTTCTTGGCTCTATAAAAATGCCTTCCCCCAGGGAGCACTTTTAGCGCTTGCAGTGGGCCTTCATATATTTTATTTCACCTAGTGCACCCAGCAGTCCTATAGTCGTCCCATTTTGCAGATGAGGAAAAAAAAAAAAAAGACACAGAAAATTCCATAACTTGCCCCCGAACCTCTGGCCAGGAAAGAGGCTGATCCAGGATGAGCCCGGGGACAGTGGCCTTTTTGTGGCTGAAGCTGCCTCGGGGCCGGGACGGGGGGAGGCCCTGTTTCAGACTGAGTTTCTCGGGACGTGACTGATGTGCTCGGTCAAGTCCCATGTGAAGCTCAAGGGATACCACGCAGCCACTGGAGAATGACGTTCTGACATTGCGGAAGAATAGTTTAAGGACAAAGAAGGTAGTTCGTGCTGTATCATTAAGCTACAAAGTGTGAGCGTCAATCATTATTTATGGTTTGGTCCCATTTTTATTCTATAAAAAAAATTACACAAAAAGGTATAGGCCAGTGCCCTCAGCTGTACCCGCACAGGACTCATCGTGGGAGGTGATTTTAAAGTACAGGTGCTTGGGCCTCCCCTCCCAGACAGCCGTGCTCCACCGGAGTCCTCATCTGAACCACAGAGCTCAGAAATCCACCTGACCCCTGCTTCTCAGTCCTTCCAAGAACAGTACCATTCTAGGGGCGCCTCGGTAGCGCAGTCGTTAAAGCGTCTGCCTTCGGCTCAGGGCGTGATCCCGGCATACTGGGATCGAGTCCCACATCGGGCTCCTCCGCTATGAGCCTGCTTCTTCCTCTCCCACTCCCCCTGCTGTGTATCCCTCTCTCGCTGGCTGTCTCTCTGTCACATAAATAAATAAAATCTTTAAAAAAAAAAAAAAAAAAAAAAAAAAGAACAGTACCATTCTAGATGCACCGGAGGGAGGGGAGCTTGTGGCAGACAGTGGGAGATGGCTCAGCCCAGGCCCGGGTGAGATGCACTGGGGGTGGGCCCGGCCGCCGGTGCTGTGAAAATACGCAGCCCGGGTGGGAGAGTCACGGTAGGAAGACCTACCAGGGTGCTGGCGGCGGCTGTTGCCTGCATGGGGACATTATGGGCCATTTTTCTTCACTTCTTCCTTGTCAACTTTTCTGTTCACCTCTATTTTCTGATTCTTCTACAATTTAGGAAAGCATTAGAGCTTAAGGGTGGGAGGGGCGCCTGGGTGGCTCAGTCGGTTAAGCGTCCGACTCTTGATTTCAGCTCAGGTCATCATCTCAGGGTCATGAGATCGAGCCCCACATTGGGCTCCGTACAGGGTGTACAGATTCTCCCTCTGCCCCTCCACCCCCCGCATTTGCTCGCTCTCTCTCTCAAATAAATAAATCTTTAAAAAAAAAAAAAAGAACGTAAGGACGGAAGTTAGTACTTCTCTAAAAACAGGTAAAAACACCAGGCAGAGTCCTTTTTGCTAAATCAGTTGGCCACGCAGATTTTCTTTGGGTCATTATTTCCTAAGCACTGGCCTGCTGAGGTTACGTCTGCCTCCCCTTTGCAGTACCACAGTAGCCTGGCGTCCCTGAACGGGCTGGAGGTCCACCTGAAGGAGACGCTACCCAAAGACGCGGCTGCCTCCCCCAGCAGGACGTACAACTTCACGCATTACGACCGCATCCAGAACGTGCTGACCGGTAGGGAGAGGCAGGTGGGGCCCGGGCGCCTCCTAGACAGGGGTGGGGGTGAGGACTTGGGGCTGGCGCCCCCAGGGTTGGTGCTTGTGCCCAGAGTTGTGGACTGCACTTAGGATGCCGCTTTCTTGCTTGGGAGCCAGCTCCCACTGAGTTTAGAATTCGCCTGGCAAACACTTCCTTACTCATTTGTCTTTTTTTGGTTGTTTCTCCAACATTTTGAGAGAGCACACACACGTTCAAATATCTGTGATAAGGTCTGCCTCGAAATTTTGGTATTCATGGGCAGAAACCAGTGTTGCTCATTCTCAGGGATAGTGTGTGGTCTGTCACCTGGTGACAGCTGAAGGGCCCAGCACCCTGGGTGCCTGCAGTCATGGCCCCGAGCCACCCATGGCCCCGAGCCCCCTGCTCTTGGGGTGGGGAGGGTGGGGAAGGAGTCCACTACCCACAACTTCTGTGTCCTCTTCCGGAAGCGAACCTGCCACAGACGGCCACCCCCCAGGACCGCCGCTTCCTCCGGGCCGTCAGCCTCATGCACTCAGACTTTGCCCAGCTGCCTGCGCTGTACGAAATGACCGTCAGGTGAGTGTCCCCCGGGTCCCTCCCGAAGTCCTGCACCCAGAGCCGCCTTCCCAGCGGTCCGGGCCACAGCCTTACTCATAACAAAATGGAACATTCCAGTGATTCTCTTTAAGGCCTCCTTTTATCCACTCCCCTGCCCACCATCACCTCCTCTCATGGGACAGAGGGCCTCTGTCTCTTGCCAGAAGCGATGCCGGAGAGCCACTGCTGCCCGCTAACTTGAGTCACGTGCTCACAGAAACAGACCGGCCCGAATCTAGGAAGTAAAATGTTTGCTTCCCCTCACCCGTCACACACCCAGAAGATACCCACGGGTTAGTCTGGTGGGTACCAGACTAACAGGTTTTGTTGTGGTGGTGGCGTTTTCTTTTTTGTTTAGAAAATAGAGGTGGTTAGTATTTTAGTTACTTTGTTTTTCTTCTAGAAAACAGGATCACGCTGATGTACTGTTTTACAAGTTCTTTTTTTTTTTTTAAGATTATTTATTTATTTATTAGACAGAGACAGAGACAGCCAGCGAGAGAGGGAACACAAGCAGGGGGAGTGGGAGAGGAAGAAGCAGGCTCCCAGTGGAGGAGCCTGATGTGGGGCTCGATCCCAGATCGCCAGGATCACGCCCTGAGCCGAAGGCAGACGCTTAACCGCTGCGCCACCCAGGCGCCCCTACAAGTTCTTTTTTTCACTTTATTGTATATCCTAAGCCTCTCCATGTCACAGGTACAGATCTATAAATTAGTATATTACTTTGTATTATTTAACCAACTGAATTCTACTTTTTCTCCCTACATGCTTCCCTTATGAAACCGGTAGGAGAAAATCAGGCAAGTTAGAGGGTCAGGAGGGGAGGGTGTGCTGTATGTTTGTTATTCCACTCTGTCCTTGGAATGATTTGGACAAGGGCATTTTTTTTTTTTGTCCTCATGGTACAGACGAGGATACTGAGGCACAAAGAGGATAAGCAACTTGTCCCAGGGTCACAGTCTGATTAAGGGGCAGAGCCAGGATTTGAACCCGAGTCTTTCTGATTCTAAAGTGCGCATTCTGTCCACACGTTTCCAGCTCAAGGGAGTGGGGTAGGGCAGTCGAGAGGGAGGGCTGTGGGCTCTGGACTCCCACAGACGTGCCCTGGGGCCTCGGCCATCACGGCGATGTGGTGCCAATGCCCCGCACCTGGGTTGTCGGGCGTCTCTGCCGCCCAGTGCCCTCTCCGGCCAATACTTCAGTATATCTTTCCTCGAAAATGTGCCTTCTCCAGCTTTAAGTCTGAGCTGCCCAGGCCGGTGACCTAGATGAACGTGTCCAGTCACGGGTTTGGGAACTCGTTATGCTGGGGTGTGTGGGGGTCTGTTTTGCGAGGGGTGGAAATGAGTGAAATGTCAGCCTGTGATCCGTCAACCCTCGTCGTGGCCCTGTGGTACTCCACTTCCCTTGGGTCAGAGAGCGTTTTGTTTTAGTGATGGGTTACATGGCTTATTTTAATAACGATAGAAACAGCGGCCACCATTTCTTAACCCCTTACCATGTGCTAAGCAATTTATGTGTATTTTCCTCATCTAGTCTCTTAAAAAATCTCAGGGATGGGATTCACTGTTGTCCTATCCCTTTTACAGATGTGAGACTTACAGCTGGGACTGAGAAAGGATGAGTCACTTAGCCAGGGGCACGCAGCTAGGAAGCCACAGGGCTGGGATCAGCACCTCGGTGTGGGACCCCAGCTCCATGCTTGTAACCACCAGGCCGCGGCACCCTCTCTCCGTGGCTGTGATGACTGGCCCGTGACTCCTTCTGCTGGTCCAGGCAGTGGCACAAAACACCTAGGCCGGGGGGCCCTTCTGGCCCCTTGAGCTCCCAGGGAATCTCCTCCCTCCTCGCCTGGAAGCAGAGATTCCAGTGAGGGGGGCCCTCGTGGTCCCTGAGTCCACCCTCTTTTACTAGGTTTGGGGAAACTGAGGCCCAATGGGGAAATAGTCCAAGGCAGGCAGGATCAAGGAACCAGCTGGTTGCCTGGCCCTGGAGTCGCTTCCTCCCTAGGGGGTCCTCCTTTGCACGGGACCCTCATCCCTCCCTCTGCTTCTGTGACAGGTTTCCCGTCGCTTTATGTCACAGCCTGCTCCCCTGCCCTCCCTCCCTTCACCTGTCCAGTCGCCCTCCACGGACAGTCCACGCTCGTCAGCCTGGCGGCCTTGCCCAGCCACACACCGCTGGGGCCCTGTCTGTCACATGGGGTCACACCTCTGCTGTGTGTGGAGTGATCCTGGCCACATGGGAGCGTTTGCCATAGCTGGTGTCCCAGCGGTGCGGCCATGCGGCGGTTCCCACCCCGGGCTCTGTCCCAGCGTCCAGCAGGTGGAAAGGAAAGAGAGACGGTGACGGGTGCTGAGGCCTGGACCTCAAACTCCGAGCCACGGCAGCCGCACTCTGCAGCAGTGAGAGTCACGGGGCCACTGAGACGCACCGCTCGAGGTGCCTGTGGTCGGAGGTGGGCACGAGCGGCGCAGGGACGGTCATCTCTCTCTCCCCCCCCAGGAATGCCTCTACGGCCGTGTATGCCTGTTGCAGCCCCGCCCAGGAGACCTACTTCCAGCAGCTGGCAGCGGCGGCGCGGAGCTCCGGCTTCCCCAGCCCGCAGGACGGCGCCTTCAGCCTCCCGGGCAAAGCCAGGCAGAAGCTGCTGAAGCACGGCGTGAACCTGCTGTGAGCCGGGCCGCGCTGCGAAGCTCGCTCCCCCGGGGGCCCTCACAGCTCCACCACCAGCAAAGGGAGCTCTGCCTCCTGAAACAGAAGAGGTCCCTCTGCGTCCTCTTTCTTGGGACATCCCCCTTTTTCAGGAACCATAAGGATATGTGAGTGTTTGAACTCTTGTAGCCTGGGGTTTGAGCGGACCCAGAGCCTGCGATGAAGGGCTTTATTACACTGGCCATGTCGTACCGAAGAGGGGCAGGGCCTGGCCGTGTGCCTGTCACTCTGCATCCCAGGCACCCGGCATGTCTCGCTGCTCTTCCCATCGGGGCCTTGACTAGTACCGTGAGCATTCGGGTGGGTGTTTTCTCCAGAACCCTGTTGTCCTGAGTCCCGCAGACAGTGTGAGGCGGGGGCTGCACGGGGCGATGGGAGTTGTTTGCAGCTGGACCGGGACTCTCGCACCTCGGGTGGGGGTTCCTCGGAGCGGTCCTCCCAGGAGGTCTGGACATTTGATGCAGGGAGGCGGGCCCCAGTGCCAAAACCACCTTGTTTTGCATTCTTCTGGAACTACGTTCAAAACCAGGAGCCTGTTCTTTGGAACACCCACGGGGGGCGGGGGGCAGATCTTGATAACGTGCAAGGGAGCCTGCGGTTTTGAGGTAACCCTGAGCCCCAGGGTGCTGAGACCGGTAACCGGGTGCTCCTTTAGTGCGAGGTGGGCTGTGCAGCTGACCCCCGTTGAGTGAGTGTCCTCAGCTAGGAGGTTCCGAAATGTCTGGGGCAAAAGCAAAACTGTCTCCCAGCGGCGGCTGTGTGAAAGGGAGTGGCCTTCGTGTGTGTTCCTGCCCATGTTACAGGCGACGGTTATGACAGTGGGCTGCGGATCACAATAGGAAATCCTTACCAGAGTCTTAACTGTTTACTGGGAGGACCCGAGATCCCATTTGAAAACTACAATGTTAATAATTTTCCTAACGGTGAACAGGCATCTCATGTTGGTGACCACATCTTTTTCTTGAAACAAGTTACCAAAGGCTAAAAATAAAGCAGCCAAAAATGCTGTTGAGTTGTGAGTAATGCTAACATCTCTAGTGACAAAGTGAAGGTAAGGGTTAAGATATTTGTGTGTGTGTGTGTGTGTGTGTGTGTGTGTGTGTGTGTTTGGCATGGACACTGTTCTCTTAGCCTTGTCTGATCAGGTGCGGGCCGGTGAGGAGGGACGCACTCCTGACTGGTGTGTCCACAAGGGTGACGGACTGCGGCCAGCCATCTGGCTTCAGTGTGGCTGGCCCAGCACACAGGCCCAGTTACCTTTCCTCCTCGGGGTCGCTCCCGCCACTGGCTGGCCTAAGAGGACCACCTTCCCAGATGGAAGAGGGTCATACCCTAAGCGAGGGTAAATGCATACTGCCCTACTGCTCTGCTAAGTTCTCCAAGAAGAAATTCGTTACAAGCCTCTGTGCCACGCCGTCAGGGAATCTTCCCACGACTGACTGACACATCACACGGCCCTTTTCTGTTGTGGGGTTATTTTTAAGCAGCCACACTTTTCCTTTTGCTCACTGGGGCTCTGGAATTCTGAAGTCCCCAGATTTGAGCTCAGTGACATTACAACCTGTCACGTGTTGAAACATGACATAACCCGTTTTCGTCTGCCCACTCCCAGCTCAGCTAACTGCCTGAGTTCAAGGACTCTTCCAAAGCAGGTCTGTTTCACAAGAAAAATCACTTGGCTGTCACTGGGCCCTTTCTTAGATGTCATGCCATCTACAGACATCTTACTGGGTCTGCTTCCAGAAACCTCTCTCCCCATCTGTCTTCTCAGAGCTGCCATTGAGCCTAAAAACACTCTTAAGACAAAATGCCTTTGTTTCTGAGAATCCATGATGCTTCCTCTTTAGACCTTACCCCAAAATGAAGTCTTACCAGTCACCAGAGAACATGAGATCAACACAGCAGAATGCGAAGACCCACACACAATGGTCCTTTCGAAATACATCCGCAAATTCTTCATTACAAATTAGGGACCTATACCTCCTCCCTTGAGCAGGGGGCTGTACTTAGCGATTTGCTTCTAACAAATAGAACGTGGTAAAAACGACAGGATGACTTCTGGGAGCAGGTTACACAGCACGTGGTGGCTTCCATCCCTCTCTTGGTTCGTCTCCTTTGGGAGACGCATTCACACAGCGCATGGATAGCCCCTCTGGTGAGGGTCTCCTGCCCACAGCCATGTGAGAGAGCCTTCTTGCTCCCGCCCCGGTCAAGCCTTCAGATGAGTGCAGCCTAATGAGAAACTGAACCGGGACCGTCAAGCTAAGTTGCTTCTGAATTCCCAGTCTTTCAAAAGCATGTGACATAATAAATGCATGTGCTTCTGAGCCACCGTCTGGGGATCATTTGTCACACAGTGAGAGCTCATTAAGACACCTGTGTACTGATAGCCCGTCCACCAAACTAGAGTCCTTACAGCTTTGGCACAGGGGGCCCCTTAGCCAAATGCTAGACGAAGCTGTAGGCTCAGATCCCAGCTACCCCCTTTCCCACCGGGGAAAGCTGGGCTGGACAACAGGAAGATACTGTGAGCATTCCCTCAGCTTTCTTCCTCCAGCCTCCTAGGTGCCCCCATGCAGGCTGCCCGCCTCTGAAAATGGACAGCCACCCAAATGACCCGAAGCCCCCAGCCTTCCTGGCCCCACCCTGGCCCGGCCCGCTTGTCTGGGAGGCCCGTGGAGGAGGTGCGTGGGCAGTGAAGCTTTCCCCAGCAGGTTGAGGAAACTCCTCAGGTGGGGCTCGAGGGTGGGCAGCAGCGTGGGGGAAGCTGGGAAGGTCCCTCTGGATGACCATTCCTCAGTCCTAGGAAGCACGTCTTAGAGCTGGGAAGGAATAGCAGGCAGGAGGAAGAGGGGGAGTGGTCAGCCCCCTCACCTTTCTTGTCCAAGAGCTGGGGGGTCGGCCCGGAGAGCGCCCTCCCCTAGTGTGCATTTCCACTGTTCCCGAAGCCTTGAACAGCATTCTGTCACCCCAGCCAGTGCTCTGGACTCTCAGCCGTGGCTGCTTTGGCACATTGCCCACCTGCCCTCAGCCACAGTCCCCCTGCACCAGACCAGAAAAGACAGCTTCATAAAGTCATTTCTGCTGTGAACCTTCTTCTCTCCGCCAAGATGGGACTTTACACATCCTAGTCCTTGTGTATGGAAAAGGACCCCTCCTCCCGAGTCTCATCCATCCGGATTAATTCAGGAAAGCTTGGGTCCGCAAACACGTGCAGGCACACCCCTTCCCTGTGCTTCTCTGGCCCCATTTATTATCTGCAGTGGAGCTCGGCTCCGCGAGCTCAGCAGCAGCCTTGACCGTGACTGGGGTCCAGAGGCCGCTGGAAGCGCAGCACTCAACCCCCCGTCTTCCTGTTCAATTCTGCAGAGGTTCTGGTGGCTGTGAGGACATCACTTCCTGACAGTCCCAGGCCCATATCCTCAAAATTAGCCTCTAGACTCGAGGCTCCCCAGAGCAGGGGCCCTTCTGCTGGAGTGGGCCCTGGGCCCCCAGGGTGGTCCTCCCCCAGGGAGGTGGCATTTGCAGGATGGAACCTGCCCTGCCTTGATTTACAGGTGACACCAGAGTGCCCCCATCACCCTGGACAACATGCGAGCAAGGAACACAGGATGGAGAGGAAGGGAAGGGGTCTGTTTTGGGTCAGTCCATTCCGGTTGTCCGGCATCGACTACTTGCGAACCTCAAGGATCAAGTTCCCTTGGCGCGATTCATAGTGGCATTCAGATTGCTGCCGGGAAAGGGCCTCTTGTCCCTAGCGGGGGCCGTTGAGCCCCATCAAACTGTGTCCCCGCTGGAGAGAAGCATCCAGGCTCACTGGCTCTTGTCACCTTGACAGCAGTAGCCCCTGGAGCCTGGCAGCCGTCACCTGTTTGTCTCTCTCTCAAGTGCTAACCCCACGGTGGTCCTTTCCAAAGCAGCTGACGTGCCCTTCACACCCCCACCAATACTGCTTTCCTAACACCCCACCCCGCAGTGAGTGGGGGCCACATGCTTTGCTCTGTGTGAGTGGTGGCCCCCAAAGGTACCTCCTCGTCCCTGGCACCTGTGTTACCTCAGAAGCTAAAGGTCCTGCTGGCGTGATGAAGAATCTGGACATGCAGATATATTCTGGATTACCCCAGTGGCATCACAAGACTGCTTATCAGAGAGGCAGAGGAAGACGATTTACATTGAGAGGAGGTGACGGGGAGGTGGAGACGAGTGACAGGGCCACAAGCCAGGGCCACCAGATGCCTAAGGAGGCGAGGGATGGATTCTGCCCTGGAGCCTCCGGAGGGAGGGCCACTCTGGGGACACACTGACTGGGGGGCAGTGAAGCTGATTGGGGACTTAGGCCTGCAGAGTGTGAGAGAAGCCAGTTCCGTTGTTTCGGGCCACCACACCAAGTCTGTGGCAGCTTGTTACAGCAGCCATGGGAGACTAACGCACCCACCTCGCAAGTGATGCGTGTGTCCTGGCGGTGCCGTAGAGCGCAGAGCCACCGCCACCGCCACCGCCACCGCCACCGAGAAGCCCTGCGTGCTTGCAGGGATGCTGGGAATTTATCCTGGGGCAAAGGGCAGCTTTGCAGCAGGGGAGTGACTGGATTGGACTCTCACGAGCAAGGTCACTGGCTCCTGAATGGATGAGAAGGAGGGCAACGAGAGGGGGAAGTCCCTGTCCCCCACACCCCCACCCCAACCCCTGGGCCCTCTTGAGGAGACTGGGGAGGGCAGGGTGTACGATCAACACTTGTCAACTGGGCCGAGGAGAAAAAAAATACTCTGGATCTTTTCTCAATGCATTTGTTCAAGTTGGGAAGTTTAAGGTAAAGGCTCTCAGGACTTTGAGACCGAAAAAGGACACTTCCTCTCTGTTGACTTTCAATGTCTGCACCTGAAATGAGCTGTCTTTCTCCTGGGAAGAAAACCCACAGTGCTCGTGAATCCTGCTAGAGCCCAGAGGCCGCTACCTGAGGGCCTGTGGGTGCGTGGCTCCAAGCAGAGTGCCTACATTTCTCCCACCTGCACTCCCAGGGCAGGGCTGGGGGCCCTGACCACGAGACCCCATGAGGCCGCCTGGGCGAGGGGAGTGGGAGACAAGCAGCCCGCACCTCCCCTGCACGGGTGCAAAGGCACTATGTATGTCTTCCCTCCAACCAGCCTGCAGGGGCTCCTGTGGCAACGACAGCACGTGGGGCCCGGGCTCAGATCACACCTCTCTGACCCACTACTGTGGAAACAGGGCCCAGTGTCTTAGAACCTCAGTGTCTTCTTTGGCATGGAGAGGAAAAGGTAATTATGTAAAGGCGTGGCATATTGTGGGGGCCCCCAGAACGTGGGGTTCAGTGCATGTCCCAAGAGGACAAATGGCCTCTCCAGGAGCTCCCTGTGCCAGCCATGGAGGTGAGGACTGAATGTGTGGCTGGAGTTCGGAAGGCTGCCAGACCGCAGGCTTGGTGCCCGGCCTCTAACTCCAGCCCGTCCCTGCAGCTGGCCCCATGACCTTGTTCACAGCGACTGCCGCCCTGAGCCCAGGTTCTTTTGTTACATGCACACAACTGTCTCTGCTTACCCCAGTCTGGACCCCAAGGACTCACAGTATAATAATATAGGCAGAGGAATTTTCTAGAGTGCACAGAGCTCTCTGTACCCAAGGAAGAAAGCACTCTTGCCTTGGGTCCAGGGTGGCTAATGCGTCAGATGTGGGGAAATGTGGGGAAGGGTAGGTGATCAGAAGTTAGGACCGACATGTGTGCCTGGGAAGGAGGCAGAAAGTAAAACCATCTCTGTGTGCGTTGCCTCCTGCCACCTAACGCTACAATCTGCTGGAGTGTTTCCACTGCCATCTGTCAGCAGCCCGAAAATATATGGCCTTATTCTGTCCTGTTCCCTGTGTTTACATCTGGTTAGCAAGATTTAGCTGGGAGGTAAATCTTAGGGGGAGGCTGCTGGTAGCAGGGCCCGATGTCCTCGCAAACAGCACTTCGCACTGAGCCTTTGCTTCTATTTACATTTAAAAAATATGTATGGAGCACCTCCCATCCACCCACACTGTGACCTACTGTTATCTTATTCGAACCTCACTTTCAGCCTGTGAAGGTAGGCGTTAGGCCCATTTTATAGATGAACCTCAGAGTGGGTCAGGACTTTTTGGTGGCGAGGGAGAGCAAGCAACTCAAATTCAGCTTCAGAATAAAAAGGGAGTTTATTGGCTTGTGGAACCGGCAAGTCTGGTGGTAGTGCTGGTTCCAGGCAAAGCTAGATTCAGGACCCTGGTGACCTCCACACGGTGGCAACCTGCTTTCCCCTGTGGGTTTCACTCTCGTATTTTCTTTACACTAGATCCCCACCCATGCTGCATGAAAAGTAGCTTTTCCTTCTCAACGATCTTAGCCAAAGAACCGGATCACGTCCGCAGCCCTGACCCAATTCGAGTGCCAGGGGTTTGGAAGGCTCTGATGGGTCGGGTCTGGATGGTGAGCCCAGTTCTGCAGCTGGGTCTGGTCAGATCCTAGAAACCCAAGAACTAGGACTGGGGGTGATGCTACATCTTGCAGGAGGCTCAACAGGGGACTGTTGGAGGAGACTGTTACAAAACAGCGGCCATTCACTAGAGACCCAGGTTAGGTGGCCTGGGTGTCACACGGGAACACAGCCCAGATTTTAACCTGGAGCTGGCTGGTTTCAAAGGCTTTGTCACTTGAGTGGGCAGTGACTCTTATCCCCAGCTACACATTAGAATCAGGGCGGGAAATGAGTTAAAACAAATACAGAGATCCGGGCCCCACCCCGTAAACAAAGAAATGAGATGCTTGGGGGACGGGGGTGGGGTGTGGGCATCAGTATTTCTCAGAACACCCCAGGTGACTGCATTGTGCAAAGTCAAGAACCGGTGGATCAGCTCACCTTCCCCTCCCCAGCTACATGCTGTAGGCCACTCAACGTGACAAGTGTAACCCAGACGCCAGACGATCTGGGCAAATGCGGGGGGATAATGAGCAGGTGCCTGGGAGCCCTGGTACGTGACCTTGTGCGGTCTGGGCTCGAAGGTGGCGCCGGCTCTGTCGGGATGGAAGCAGGGCTTTCCCTCTGAAGCGGGCGGGCACGCTGGCTCCCCTTTCTCACCTTGAGGATCCTTAGCTGTAGCGTGTAAATTATTTTAGCAATTGCCTAGTTGCCAACGCACACTTCAGGAGAGCGAGAAACATCTCAGCCCCGGGCAAGTGGTGCTCCTCCCTTCCGCTCGCTGAGGGAGCCCAGCCAGGACTGCGGCTGGAAGCGAGCTTGCTGGGAAAACACTGGGCAGCCCCGGTGCTCCTGGGGCTCCAGGCCACCCACATCACCTACCTCTCTTTAAAAGGAAAAATTTCAAAAGGTAGCTGCTGAGGGACCCGCTTCTTCCCTGTAGTGAGGCCGTGGGAAGGAGCTGCTGGTTCCCCTGGCCACCTCCACCACTGATCAGATGCGTTGGTCTGCCTCTTCCTTACCCGCCCCGCCTCCTCCCCTGTCCCTCTGCACCTGCTCAGAACCACTGTGGCAGGAAGGGGACCCTCCCTGCTGCCCTATAGAGTGGAGCACAGCGAGGCTCCCAGGGGCTCCGTGACTTGCCCAAGGTTGGGTGGAGCCAGCTCCTGGCACGGAATCCTGAGTCCCCCCCACTTCCTAAAGCAACGGTCCTTGTTCTCCGTCCCATGCGCCCCTTAGAGCTCCTTAACGTTCCACAGATCTGCTGTTAGACCCCGCCCGTTATTTGAGAACCGCGTGCCTGCCTCACTCACCATATACACCAGCGCTTGCAGGGCCCACCTGTCTCTGCAACAAACTCCCAGCAGCTCCCGCCAAGTGCCCTCTTTTCCCCAAAAGACCACTTCCGCAGTTCACTCTGGTTTTCAGCAAGGTCCTTTATTTATCTCCTGTTCCCCCAGCACGGCACATGAGCTCAGGTAGCCGGGTACCCGTGCGGGCTGTGGGCTTTGTAAACGGAGAGCAGTCAGTAGGTAGAGAAATCATGCACCTCGGTGATTCTTCGACACGATACTTAATGAGTAGAAAGATTTCAGGTGTGTTGGAAACTGCTGCCCTGTCCTGCATTCTGCTCACGGAAAAAGATCGGTGTAGAGATTTTACTCAAGTGGAGACAGGTTTTCCTTGCTCACTTGCCAGTAACTGCCTAGGGCATCTCGGGTCATGGTCCCTTCGCACGGCCGCTCCTCCCGGAAGCTGCTGGTTTCCGTTCCGACGGAACACAGGACCTGTACGTGTGACCAGATGCACCCCGCACCGCTCTGTGCCTTTATACGTTGGCCACTGCCCGTAATACAGGATTCAAAAAAGGCTTCTCTAGGACGGCTGGAGGCTACTCTTGCACACCTCAGGTCACAGGAGAATGTTTCTAGAATTTGTGCCTCCAGCCAGCCACATCCTTCACAGGAGACCAAAAAGCCAGCTCCGCCGCTGTGGGTCTTTTGGGTTTGTAGGTCTTCCCAAAGGCCTCGCTCACACCCCCCCTGCCTTAGGTCGCCGTCCCCCGGGATGCACCCCTGCGCAATGGCAAAGATGTGGGGCCGACCCCTCCACCATCTCGGGAGCCCAGCACTTGAACATTTATGTGTACAGACGAAGAAATGGAAAATCATAGGCAACAGAACTCCAAAGCAAAACAGACACTTTTTTGGTCAGATCGACGATTCCAGCTTTGCCAAAGGACGGTGTTGCCAGAATGTCACCTGGTGAGCTCGCGGTCTCACCCCACCACAGCTCCTATCAGCCAACCTGCTGGTCTGAACGTTCATCACCGTGGACTCAAAGCATCTGCACGGGGAATGTTCCTGGCCCGGTTTGGCAGTAGGGCTTCTGTCGGCAGTGAGGTAAGTGGATCACACGTTCGGCAGCTGATCCGTGGGAGCCCCGACTTGGCTCTCGAGGACACCAGTCTCAGCTTGGAAGGAAAGCAATGTTTACACGGGAGCCTCCAGTCCCACCAGCCGGATGCTCCCCGCCACTGGGGACCTGACGGGGTTTGGGAGCGAGGGGAGCGACGGTGACAAGTCCGCTCAGGCCCGGCCGTGCGCGCTGCCCCGGACCGGGTCCACCCAGCCCGTGAAGCCGGCCGGGTGTGGGGGCTGCAGACTCCCCCCCTGCCCTGGGGTGGCTGAAGGGTCCCCTGTGTGACCATGACGGCAACAGAGGCCAAGGTCTCTAGCTCTCCGGTTTGCAGTTTTTTTGTTCTGTGTCGTCTGTTTTTCTTTTAAGATGACCACAAGGAGTTTTTACGTGATTACATTCAGACAGATAACCCCTTGCTTACTCTATTCCAGAGCACTGAAAAAAACCAGGTACGCAACATGGCACAGACGACAGTCACACCAAGGGCACGGAGGCCCCTGGTCACAGAGCAAAGTAACGCACTATTAGGCAGAAAAGAATCGCAGAAGCAAATGACTGGAAGGGGAAGAAAAGAAAACTCTAAGGAGATACAAGCTGAGAATTGCCCATTTACAATAACCAAAGGAAAGAGGGACCCCACGTGATCTCAAAACCCCAAATAAGAACTTTCTGGTGAGGCAGGTTTTGGAGCATGGAATCACAGCACAGGCGGGGGGCTGGACTGTACCCCAGTCTGCCCAGGTTGACCCGCGGCCACTGTCGCCGACTCCAGCACGGGAAATGGGTCTCATCGTCCCGGAGCAAAGATGAAATCCAGGGCCTGCCGTTCGGCTGCTGCCACATTGGGATGCCACAAATCCACCATGAAAACCACCCGTGGGCCATCCTCCGCTGAACCTGGGAGGGGGAGGGGCGCGAAAGAGGAGAGGTTCGAACCATCCCGGAGCCAGGACCCATGCAATGCTGGACCCCACACAGTTAGCTTTCAGGCAGGGACCCCTCCTGTCCCTTGGCATGGATCAGAAGATCTCCTCCTCTCTGAAGAAGAATGTTATCAGGCTTCATAAGGTTCTGGGCGGAGCGTATGAAAGGAGAGGGGCAGAGGGAGGCAGGGATGAGTAAGTGGTAGGCGGAGCACAGAGGGTTTTTAGGGCGGTGAAGCTCTTCCGTATGATCCTTTCAGGGCGGATCTGTGTCACTATATGTTTGTCAAAACCCACAGAACGAACAGCTGCAAGGGTGAACCCTCATGGAGACTACAGAGTTTCATTAATAATGCCGTGTCAATACTGGCTCGTCGCTTCTAACAGACGTACCACCCTAACGAAAGATGGTAACAAAAGGGGAAACTGTATGCGGGGTGGGTGGTATACACTTTCCACTCGATTTTTCTGGAAACCTAACTGTGCTAAAAAAGAAAGTCTATAACTTAAAAAAAAAAAAAAAGGCACCACTCACCTTCATGGAATGCAGTGTGCAGGAAAGAGTCATCGAAGAGGAGGCAGCGTCCTTCTGCCCAACACTGGGGCTCTCCCCCCACCACCAGCTCGCAGCCACTTGGAGTTTTGAGACCTTAGGGGGAAACGCAGAGAAAAGAGAATGAAGGCAGATGGGTTGGGGGCTGGCCTGTTTTGGTGTGAATTCTCAACTTCTGAAGCGTCCGACCTTCTGCCTCACCCCTCGGAGCCCTGTGTGGGGTGGGGGTGGGGTGCTTCGACAGAGCAAATACAGGCTGTGGACCCCGACTGTCACGGAGCTCCCTGGAAGTGCGCATTTCTCCATTGGTTTCATCTGTTCTGGGTCATGGGCTATTTAGCCAAGGCGTGCACTGCACTTCTGAGACTCCTGAAGCCCATCTGTGGGAGCCCCCCTCCACCCCGTTAATCGAGGAAGGCCAGGTTCAGAACCCGCCTGGCCCAATAACTCTGTTTATTATAGCCCACTCTCCAGGGCTGTTTTGCTTGAAATGGAACCGTGACCTCCTCTTTGGGTTCCAAGCTTGAAATACATGTTGGGGCCTGAGGATGGCATGTTCTTAGTCTAAGCTCCTCCGGCTTCCCTCTGGGACACTGGAGGTCACCCCTAAGGCCGTGCCTGAGCTCCGCAGGGAAAGAGGCCTACACCTTCGTAAGGAGCCCTACGCTGACGACGGCAGGCAGCTGGTGCCAAGCTCGGGTGCTTCACCGCGGAAGGCGGGCCTGGCCGAAATGCTGTCATGCAGCCACTTTCACCTCCCCGTCTCCCGCCCCAGGATCTGAGGACACACCCGGCCCCTGTCCCTGCCTGGACGTCTGTAAACGAAGACACCACCGCAGCCATCGGGCAGATTCCTGATGGGCTGGGTGGGCCCGACGGCTCTCAGGAAGGACGCATCGGGAGTAAGTAGGGCCCTGGCAGAGGGGGTGCGATCGGGGTCGGTCTTGTCCTTCTTCAGGGACTACTGGTAAAGCCATGATGCAGGACCAGGTGGCACTGCACCCCCTCCCCCCAACCGACTCCTTAGGACAAACACGAAACAGAGTTCTCGCTAACAGGCATTTTAATGCGCCCCTTGAATGGGAAACAGACAGCTCCAGCATGTGTGCAGGAGGAATTCACAGAGGCCGCACGGCGGAGTGGCAAGGACAGAGGACCTGGGGGTGCCGCAGGGCTCTGGGCCAGTCACTTCACCTCTCTGAGCCTGTAAAGGGGGTACAGTAGCGTACTTACCGTCAGGGCTATGTGACCACTGTCCTTGCCACCGAGAACATACGGACTGCCCGAGTGCGGGTCTGGGCTAAACCAGCACTTTTCAGACATCCCTTCACCCCCTCTCCAGATGGAGCGGCTGAGATTCAGGGAAGAGACGGGACCTGCCAGAGGTCTGCTATTTGGTCCTGGTGGGCACCTGAGGTTTGAATCCAAACCCGTCTGGCTCTGCAGAACTGGCTCTTTTGACACCGGACATGTCAGTAGCCGTGGTATGAAAGTGGTTGTCCACTCTTGTAGCTAATGTTTCTGCTCTCAAGAGGACATCTCACTGAATCAGGCGAGAAGGGCCGTTCTGACTCTGGAAGCGTGATCTCTCATCCCCCACTACTGGTAACAACCTGATGGGGGGGGGTAGGGCTGCGATGGGCCTGGAGGAAGAGAGCCCTTGCTGACTGGTAGAGGTGGACGAGGCCGTTAGGACTTGGTGGTTCTCTGCGGGGACCCTCCACCCCAGGGCTTCAGAAAGCAGCTCTCCTTTCTCTGTGCCACTAAATGATTCATCACCATGCACCACGGCATAACAGAAAAATGGTCTGGCCTGCTGGCTTGACAGCCCCCTGCTTACTTTCTTCTGCCTTCCCCTTCACTGTGCCCCGGCCTTCCAGCGGCCCCCCCTTCCTGCCTACTGCCCATGAACCAGCTTAGTTGGCAGAAATGATCAATACTCTCCCAGAGAGAGCGTTCAGGTGGGTCTTGGGGATGGAGAGGGGCCCATCCTCTGGCTGAGGGCTTGCTCCTTGTCCCCACCAACCACTCAACGAGGCAGGTCAAGGGTGCAGAAAGGGCTCCGGGCGCCAGTGGCCCCCACTTCAGGAGGCTGGAGGCTGGCACTCGGGGGGGGGGGCAAGGCGAACACAAGCTGCTCCGCCAGTTCCGCCCAGCTCCACGGCCTGGAAACCCAACCACGTGCACGTGAAAGGCAATGACAGTCTGATTGTGCTTCTTGAGCAAGAATTTGCTGAATACGCTCGTGCACTTTCATCTACCCTTTCCTGAGGGTTGGCCATGTGGAAGGACATCTGCCTCCCCAGTCAATCTGCCTCGAGCGTCGGAGGTCGCTTACTGGAGGTCTGCGGCCGTGCGGTCGGGACGTCCCAGCCCCACGGCCGGAGCTGTCCCCACGGCGCTACGTGGGGTCCAGACTGAGTGACGTCACCTCTAGAGGTAGCTCAGAGTGGTCCTTGGCAGATGAAAGGACTGGGGGGATGCACACCGTGGCTGGGGTTTCGGGTGTCTGCGGGGACGGCTCCGCAGGTCACAACTCCGACGGAAGGCAGCAAAAGGGGACAAGGGTTGGCAGTTCAAGAGCCGGGTTCAGGCACTGCCCGTGCCTCCTGCACTCCAGCCAGACAGACTGGCAGAGGTGGGGCCGCCACGGATGGGCCGGGCACACTCCCTCTCTGGCAACACCCAAGGTCACGGGGGCTGAACCCACCTTTGTTTCATTTCCAGATGGATACAACGTGCGTCTGCCAGTGGAAAGAAGGAAACGCTGAGCACACCCAAGCAGGGAGCTTGCCCTGGCCACGGGGAAGCGGCCACAGTCCAGCGGGACTCCTTCCAAGAGAACATGACACGGCCCAGTTTTTCTGGTGGCAAGAACGAGCTGGGCTGGGACGGGAGTGTCAGGTCGTACCGAGGGCCTGTGTGGGCAGGGTTTACACTCACACATGCACGGCACAGGTGCATAACAGGCGTTCGTGCACAGGAGGCAAAGCCTAGGTCTTCTGCCACCTCCCCTTGCTACTCAACACACCCGCCTGGGTTCTACTGCAGTCCGCAAATGCCCTTCCTTCCGGGTCACTCAGAAGCTTTTGAAAAACATCCAAAGAAAACCTTTGAAGAAAGCACAGCGTTGCTCCCCATGACCCACAGCCTCAATCTCGAAGCCGGGCATGGGCAAACCGCCCCCCCACCTCGGCTCACTCCCACCCAACTTGTCCGACCTCGGCCCTTACCCTAGACTCTGCAGCCAGCCACGTCCGGAGCTCAGGGGGAAGGTTCCTCTGTTCCACCCTGGCGGCCCCGGCAGGCTGCCCAGGCACGTACCGTTACGTCTGTGCTAGAGGCTCAGAGTTTCGGGGTCCCAGCCAAGATCACTCAGCAGATAGGGCTGACAGAGCTGAGTCCGGGGGTGCTTGCTTCTGAAGCCCGATCGTTTCCCACTATTTCCTGAGGGCCTAGGTCTTAGGGATCCCTTCTTAGACCGTCCAGCACGGGTTTCACCCCAGAAGCTACTGGCTACCACCGCTGTCCACGCCAAGCAGCCTCAGAAGATACCATTTATTGAACCCTGTCAGCAATCGCGAGGTAAGCGCTACCTCCCCATTTTACAGATGGGGAAACCGAGGCACGGAGAGACTGAGCACGGAGCCAGGCCACCTCCTCTGGCGCCTCTGCCCTGTCCTGCGTCTGCTCTTGAAACACTCACGGTGTCAAGTGCTCGAATCTAGTTGTTTGTTAAAGCGGCAAAGCCCTCTGTCCACGTCACATCCTGCTCAGGACCCCCACGTGGGGCAGGGGAAGCAGAGTGCTCCGGGGGAAGCGGGGCTGGAGGGCCCGGGGCGTCCAGCTCAGGTCCCCCCGGCTGCCCTGAGGTTCCACTAGAGAACACCTAGGAGTCCCCCGGCCCCAGCCTGGATCGGGCTTCCTCTGCGTGAGCCTTTTCCTCCTCTGTTCCGAAGCCAAGGCAGCCAGCGCTGCGAACCTCCTGAAGCCGACCCTGCCCGGGGTTCTGGGGTGCTGCCTGGGGGTGCGTCGCCCCAGTAACCAGGAACAAGGCATTCTGGGGAACAAACATCCCTGTGCACTGAGCTGTGGTGAAGCCTACCTCAAGGTGCGTACTCCACGTCTGGCTCCGTGGGAGTCAACGCCTCACAACCCACGTTCTTGCTCATCAGACCCTCCAAGTAATTCACGGGCCGTGGGGGGGGAGCTTTTGACCTCTCCTTCCTAACGGAGGACACGGAGGTCTGGGGAGGTGAAGTGACTTGCCCCAAGGAACACAGCCAGCAGGCGGTGGGGCTGGGATGCAAACACGGCCCGGCTGACGCCGACCCCGTTCTCCAAACCACTGCCGCGCGCGTTACCGATTGCCCTAGAACCTGAATACGCTCAGCGTTAACACCAAGCACGACGTCCCCCTTGATGCAGAAAGCACTAGCAGCATCTTTCACAGCTGCCCGGATGTCAGCATGAACCTCGGTGATCGATACGATAAGCCTCTGGCTCTCGAGCCGCACTGCCCAATACGGTAGACGCGAGCCACGGGGGCCTCTCGAGGTCTGGAGGAAGGGAAGAACCCCCTTCCTCGCCGGCAGCAGCCACATTTCGAGCACTACGTGGCCACACGTGGCTAGTGGCTACCGTACGTGGACAGGGCAGATGGAGACCATTTCCATCACCGCAGAAGGTTCCCCCGGACAGACCTTCTGTCGGGTCATACTGCTCACCGGTTCCTTTTCTCACTCAATCTCCGCGGTCAAAAACGTTTGCACACAATTCATCAATGACAGAAGTACAGTGCAGAGCGTGAACGGGCACGATTCTGGCTGCCTGGGCGGCCGCAGCAGGCGGGCCGCGCACTGAGACCCCGTCCCCGCGACATACCTAAGTGGCACCGGATGCGGATGTTGGTGGGTCCATAGTGCTCCGTTATCACGGTCCCCGGGCTCAGCACGGAGATGCACGCGTTCCCAAAAACATTGTTCCCAATACAGGTCCGAAGGCTTCCGAGCAAGCGGTACGTCCGTGGGCACTTCCTGCAGTTCCTGGGAACGCAAACCCCCTGACTGACCAAGTAAAAGGTGACCCACTCCCCGCTGGGGGTGCTGTTCATTTTCCATCCTTGCGGGAGGCTGCAGTTTGAGAACGCTTTGTACAGGGTCTCGAACTCGCACAGGATGGTCTGGAAGTTCCGTTCCAACAGCTCCACGTCGTGCTTCTGCGCGTCCCGGGAGAAGTAGGGCGTGGTGGGGAGGTCGGGCAGGAAGAAGACCTCGGGCTTCTGGATGGAGGGCCGGCTGTTGAGGTAGCGGCCCTGCTCGCGGATGCCCTTGTGGATGCGGCCCATGCCGGACCAGGAGTACCGCTTGGCGTACTCCTGCAGGTTGTGGTAGAGCTTCTGGTTGAGGCCCTCGTTGTGTGCACAGCGCACGCACTCGGGGGACTGGCAGTACACGTAGCCGTTCTGCAGCCCGTTGGCGTCTGCGCCCTGCATCAGGGAGTTGACGGACGCGTAGGGCCGCGGCTGCTCGCGGCCCACGTGGTAACAGTACCACACGAACAGGACCAGCAGGCAGGCCACGGTGACCACAGCGGTGGTGTCGCAGTCCCGCACCGACTGGATACCCGTGGCGATGCAGTCCCGCAGGCCGTCCAGCGACCAGCTCCAGGCCACCAGCCACTCTAGTGACATCTTGGGGGAGTTGACGTTGGGAGGGGGTGAAGCAAGGTCAGACAGTCAGTCCTCGGGGGATCCCAAGGGCACCCACACCATGCAGCTTAGCGTGGGGGGGAAGGGGCGGCTGGGGCCGGGGGAGGCATGGCTGCCACTGTTCCTCGGATTCTGCCAAGGGTGGCATTGACCCACGTCTGGGCTCACCACTCTGCTCCCGGCAAAAAGTCACTGCAGGTTGGGTGGAAGGAGCTGCTTTCTGTCACACTAGCAAGTGGGGTCGGTCACCGTGAAACAATTTTCAAACCTGAGATGAGAAAAGAAAAGTAAACCAGCATAAATTTTCATACCTGGAAAGATCCTCAACTGAAAAGTAAAATCCCAGATCATTCTGGAAGGTCCTTGTGGGTAGGGGACACACTTTTCAATCTTACGTGTTCTCTCCCCATTTTACCACACCGCCCCGTTTCCCAGAGGCCAGTGGTGCATAATTTGCATCCAGTATTGACAATGACACAAGCCCCACCTATTCTGTGTCATCTTCAGGGGGTGTGATCAGACCCATTTTACAGGTAGGGAAACCAAGGCCCTGAGAGGTCACACACCTCATCCAAGTTCATGTGGCCAGGGCAGGAACACGCACCCCAGCTGACTGCAGGCTGATGTCTATGCATAGTAGGTGTTTCACAAATACTTGTTCTCCTTAAGTCTCTGTACCTTTACAGAGAGATGTGGATTCAAAAGCATTTTAAAAATGGCAAAGGAGGAGGGGCGCCTGGGTGGCACCTGGGTGGCACAGTCGTTAAGCGTCTGCCTTCGGCTCTGGGCGTGATCCCAGCGTTCTGGGATCGAGCCCCACATCAGGCTCTTCCACTAGGAGCCTGCTTCTTCCTCTCCCACTCCCCCTGCTTGTGTTCCCTCTCTCGCTGGCTGACTCTCTCTGTCAAATAAATAAATAAAATCTTTTTTAAAAAAATGGCAAAGGAGGGGCACATGGCTGGCTTAGTCAGTCGGCTGTGTGACTCTCAACCTTGGGGTCATGAGCTTGAGCCCCATGGTGGGCGTAGAGATGACTTAAAATAAAATAAATAAATCCTAAAATGGCAAAGAAACCATAAAACTGCACGTTCCCCATTTACTTTCTCTTTTCACGGTGCTTCATCAATCTTACTTAATCTCTCTTGCCCTTCTGACACAGGCTGGGTTTAACTCAAACTGGAAGGGGAGGTGGGCTCTTGGGGGCGCCCCCATGGCAGACACGGGGCATTTCTGTCTACCCACTTGCGAGACTACTCCATGGTCTCACCCACAGGTTAGGAAAGGAAGTGATGGGGGAAAATGGAAACAGAAGCCCTTTCAGGTCTCTTGTCTCCAAAACAGACGGGAGCGCTATGCCAAGTATCCCACCAATGGTTAGGGCCAGCGTCTGGCACCCTGGTTACCCTAATAATCTGAAAGTCTGATCAGAGCCCAGCAGTCATGCTGCCCGTGTCTACAAAACCCCGGCCGTGTTTCCCAGCTGAGACCCTTTGTCCAGCCTGCTTTTTCTAACCTGAGAACAGCCAGATCTACAATCTCCCACAAGCCTAACACACTCTCTCAGCGCGAGGGGCCGAAAAATTCAGAAAAATCATTCCGTGCACTACCTTCTCTCTTGGGAACAGAAGGCAACTGAAAAACTGGGAAAGCTGTGCCCTCTCCTTTCTCTGGGGACACATTTGGCCAGAAAATTCTTGCGAGGTGGCAGAGAGGCCAAGGACCCAAACTGGAGGTGGGCTAGACCCTGGCCGGGACACGTCCCCTCCCTCCCAGTTCCTTCATCTCTAAGACAGGGCCATGCTCATCTCCCAGATGGAGGTGAGTGACGACAGGTGTAAAGCACTTAGGACGTCACAACAAACATTTACTATGTGCTTAGACGTGTGGCACTCCATGTTGATCCGCCAGCAAAGCAAAGGAGGGGCATTGTGGACAGGTTAATCTCAGCACTAGGGACCCTAAAGGCAAATTCTGGACACTCTCGTTGCTATGCATCTGAACTGTCCCCAGACTCGCAAGGCTGAAAATGAAAGAGAAACCTTAGGTGCTCATTAACTGCCTACTTGCATCTTCCCAGCTAAGGTTGGATTAAGAATCATTTGACTATAATGTTTAGCAAGTCAAAAACACACACGCTAAATATTCATGGCCGTTTTTATGTTTCTAGGAAAAATACAAGAGTGGGGAGGCTAGCAGCTCCATTTTTTTTTTTTTTTTTCCCTCACACGTTCTCAATTTCTTCACAGATCTGGGCCCCACTGGATGGAAACAGACCCTTCTGTGCCCCTGGTTCTCTCCTAGCGATACCATAACTGGCACATGTTCCCTAAAAGGGGAAGGGAAAGAAAATCTGGGATGATTTTCCCATGTTTTGTTTGCAAGCCTGTCTCCCAACCAGAAGCCCGAGATTCCTGAAATTCAGTGTGAAACTGTCATCTGTGTGATAAACAACCACTTTTACTAAAAGGACTCCCCCCCCCCCCCCCAACCCCATTCAACCTCTAACTGGAACTTTGAAACTCGGTCTCTCAGGAGAAGAGGTTTCTCTTCATGAGAAGTGAGATGGTGATAATTTAACAAACACCTGTTAAGTGTCAGTCCCCATCAGCCCTGCTAATCACTTAACTCAAGCACAGTGAAAACCGGGAAGACAGGGTGGATGCTGAGGGGATCTCTCGACCAGACACCCCTGCGGCTCACCCCCCTCCTGGGGGAAGCCTCGTTCTAGACAACGCCAGCCATGAGCGCTCCCTAGGCTGAGCTATAAACACAAGGCAGCAAAAGATTCGGATGCCCTGAACCCAGCTTTGGCTCCTGTTCTCATAAAAGGCACTGAGAGCCAAAGTTAGGACTTTTCTTACCTGCCGCGCTTCGTTTTAGCCAAAACACACTGCCAGGCCCCTGAGCCCAGAGGTGGACTGAAATGCGACATGTGACACTAAAAAAACCCTTATATTTGCAGGGTGACTGGCAGCTTATTAACTACTGGTTCCACCATTTGACCCTCAAGGCACCCAGTGACAACCACCAACGCTCCAGTGGGAAGGGCATGGATTCTCTCCCCCTCCCCAGTTCCTGGCTCAGTAACTTCCAGTTTCCTTCACACATCTGATCGTTTGCATCTGCTTCATGTTTGTCCTCCTTAGGGACAGGGACTAGTCACTGCAGTTCTGCCCTTTAAGAACTCTGATCGTAAAGGTCAGTCAGCTCTGGGGAATAGGGTCCAAATTCACGGCCAACTGGTGAGCAAGTCAATGAAATGTAACTTCTGATACGATGAACATCTGGGGAACAGCCTCAGCTCCAACCTGGCTAATGCCGCTCACCTTACAATCCAAGAGGCTGCCCCCATGCTCAAGAGCTTCTGGTCACTCTCAGGGTGTGGCCAGGCCATCCTAGAAGACCCCCTAGGAGCAGGGCAAGGTGTGTGTGTGATGCAGGTCACCCTTTCCACCCAGGACCCAGTAAACTATACCCTGGGACCAGCCCTCCCTGTGGGCAACTGGAGACCTCTCCTCCTCACTTTCTGGGCCGGCTTTTTCAGCATCCACCCACTCTGGAGAGTGGGGGGAAAAGGGGGGAGCAACGGATGGGTTAACACAGATGGTGACCACCAGGAGGTCAGGGGAGGAGGGGGATGGGACCACGGAAAGGTGAATATTGACAGGAAAAGTGGGCAATCGGCTAAAGACTAGGGAAGGTGGCTTATGGTGATAGCTCATGGGACAGGGGAGGAGGGTCACCGCGGAAAATATGGGAAGTGGGTGACGCTCAGGGCTGGGGGGAGGGGGAGAGCAGGCAAGGAAAGGGAGCGGGGAGAAGGGTCACGAAGAGGGCGGGGGTGCCGCGATGGGGCAGGGGCTCCAAGGAAGGTGCAGCCCGGCCCGCCGCCAACACAGCCCGGCGGCGGCGCTCAGCACGTAGCGAGCGCTGGGCGGCGGGGCCCCTTGGCCGGGCCGGGATGCGGGGCGCGGGCGGGCGCCGGCGTCCCCGAGCATCTCCAGTGGCCGCGCCGCCGCCAGGCGTGGGGACCGCGGGCCTGCAGCCGTCCGGCCCCCGCCTCCTCCCCCTCTCCCGTGTAGGGGGGTGGCCGCCCGGCAGCGCCGTCCCCCCCCCCCCATAACCCCCCTCGCCCCGCAGCCTCCTGAAGACGCCGCTTACCTGCGCCCGGGCGCCGCGGGCGGCGGGGGCGGACGCTGGGGCCAGGGCGACGCCGCCGCACGAGGGCGCGGACGAGCAGACGCCCCCTGCCCGCCCCGCGGGGCCACCGCCCGGCCCACGCCGCGGGAGCCCGAGCCGGAGCCGAGCCGGTGCCCCCACCGGTGCAGACGCCGCGCTGCGCTCCGCGGGGCCGCGCGGACCACAACTCCCACAATGCCGCGCGCGGCCGGGCCGGCGCGGGGAGGGGGCGCGGGCGGCAGGCGGGGCGGGGCCGACGCGGGGGCGGGGCCGGCGCGGGGGCGGGGCGGGGCTCGGACCCCGGGCGAGTAGCGCGCGGGCCGCGCGCGGGGCGGCTTGGGTGGCTTTGCCGGAGCGGCGGTGACCGGGTACCCGGGGCGCACTGCCCGGCGGGTCCGGGGGCGGAGCGCGCGGGCGGGCAGGCGTTCATTCATTCGCTCTGCGTTCCTCCCTCTGTGCCCCTCTGCTCCCCCGCCCCCGGTCTCTGTCCCTGCTCCGGCTCTCCCGCCTACACTTCCTCCTTCCATTCTCTTTCACTTTCCCTCCCTCTTTCCTCCCTCACTTCCTCTCGCCCCGACACCCCTCTTCCTTTTATTTATTGCTTCACCGCTCACTTAGAAGGCCGCTCAAGCACTTGGAATGAAACTGTAAATCAAACAGGATCCCTAGTGTCATGGAAAACTCCTTGGTTGAATAGGAGCGACTGTTGGACAGCCTCTCTGTGCCTGGTCCTGTGCTCCTTGGGGAGCGGTGCGCACGCGGCCCCTGTCCGCGGGGAGCCTCAGTCTGGCCAGGAGTCGAGGGTGCCCAAGTAATCATAGGGGTAAAGGCCACCATCACCTGGTGCGCGGACTGGTAGTAGAGAGAGTCCAGGGCAGGGTGAACGTGTGGGGCAAAGGCATGTGATGGGGTGGAGGCCCCCCACGAAGGTCTCTCTGAGGAAGTGATGTTCCAGCTGAGGCCTGTGGGAGACAGTTATCTGTCTCCTCTGTGACCTCTGCTAACAGAGGTCATGGGACATGTTAAGGGCTCTGGGGCTCCCTGCATGGGCGGGTGCTGGGACCTCAGGAGTAGGATGGCTGGCCCACGATCCATCTGTTCTGTCCCAGAATCTATTTGTTGCTGTCCCAGCATCTACTTTTCCTTGTCCCAGAACCCATTTCAATCATGTTTCAGAACCCACCTCTCACACCTGTCCTAGAACCCACCTGGTGCCCTGACCTAAGAACCCACCTCCACCATGTCCCGGAATCCACCTTGTCCCTGCGCCAGAAACTGCCACCTCTGTTGTGGCTCAGAATCCCCATCTGCTGTGGCCCCGAACCCACCCCCACCACGTCTTAGAATCCACTTCATCCCTGTCATCTCCTCCCTTGTTGTTACTCCAAAGGAAGAACAACTTTTTCCCCCTCTCTTATTCTACTAAAATAACCAAAATGCATACATTGGAAACCATAAAATGCATCCAGATTTGTTCAAAGTGTGGGTAATCAACACAGTCATCCAATTTAGAAATGTTAAACAAGATGTCTCTTTTCACTGCCAGCCTCGCAGTGCTTGAACCTGGGGAGGGCGGAGAAGGTGGGAGGGCATTTGGTCCATCTCACATTCGGGAGGTTGCCCAAACTCAGACTTCTCCAAAGGCGCTTACGCATTCAGTCAGCATCACAGTGACAGGGTTGAAAAGGAAAACATTCTTCATATAGTTGTAAATGTGTGTTTCATTCCTGGATCACACCATCTGTAGCACATTATGAATTAATATTGTCTATAAATCCTGTAATTATCTTCGACCAGCGCAGTTATATTGCTCTGTATTTGTTAAGAGTATTTACTTGTTTGATGGCAGGATTACCATTTACACATTTTGCTAACCCTGCTTGCCCTTTCTGCCTGTGGGAGACACTGGGGTGGGAGGCGAGTTCCCCCAGAAAAAGGGTATCCAGGCCTTCTTCCAGAGGGGGCTTTGGGATGAGAGCTCCAGATAAATTGTCATTGCACTAATGCAAGAGCCAAGATAAGGGCCAAGTGAGTCAAATTGCCTGCCTCCTGCTTGGCTGCCATCCGCGCCCTCCTCCTCCTGCTGTCTCCTCAGGGCAGTCCTTCCCGACCCACTCTGAGGCTGTACAACCTATCATTATGCTATCTCACACACTCGTGGAGTCCACCCAACTCCCTCCTGCTGCAGATGGAGTCACGGGGGGTCCAGAGAGAAAACATGCCTTGCTCAATCAAGGTCACAGCAAGTCAGTAGGGGAAGATGTAGACCCTTAAAAAAAAATGCTGGCTTGGTGCATTAAAGAAACTAGGATAGACCCTTTAGAGAGAAATTTACTAGTATTTGTTAAAACAACAACAAATGTGTATACCTTAAAAACGAACAATTTCACTACTCTATATCCATCCTAGAGAAATTCTAGAATGGATAAAGGAATAGTGATGTTTCTGTATTATATAATCCTGTGCCACTGTTTAAAAGGAGGAACAAAGTGTATATGTAATGATATAAAGTTCTTAGGGGCACCTGGCTGGCTCAGTCGGTAGAGAATGTGACTCTTGATCACAGGGTTGTAAGTTTGAACCCCACTTTGGGTGTAGAGATTACTTAAAAAAATAAAATCTTAAATATATATACATATATATATATGTATGTATATATATATATGTATGTGTATATATATATGTATGTATATATATATACACACACACAAATTATAGAACAAAAAATGAGAATTATGGGGGCGCCTGGGTGGCACAGCGGTTAAGCATCTGCCTTCGGCTCAGGGTGTGATCCCGGAGTTCTAGGATCGAGCCCCACATCAGGCTCCTCCGCTATGAGCCTGCTTCTTCCTCTCCCACTCCTCCTGCTTGTGTTCCCTCTCTCGCTGGCTGTCTCTCTCTCTGTCAAATGAATAAATAAAATCTTTAAAAAAAAAAGTATTTTTCAAGAATTAAGAATTGCTCAACATGAGAAAAATCTTTTTTTTTTAAAGATCTTATTTATTTAATTTGACAGAGAAAGCGAGAGAGCACAAGGCGGGGGCGGGGGGGGGGGGGGGAAGCAGGCTCCCTGCTGAGTAGGGAGCCAGATGCCAGACTCAATCCCAGGACCCTGGGGTCATGACCTGAGCCAAAGGCAGATCCCCAATCAACAGAGCCACCCAGGTGCTCTGAGAAAAATCATTTATAGAATTCACCTTATTCACAAACTAAAGTAAAAGTACTACAAAATGTCTCAATAGATGCAGAAAAATCATTTGACAAAATTCAAAATCCTTTCATGATTAAAGACTCCTGGCAAAGTAGGAAGAGAAGGGAACTCTGTCAATCTGATAAAGAGTAATTATGAAAAATTTGCTACCAACATTATACTTGATGGTTAAAGATTGAATGCTTTCCCTCAAAGATCGGAACTGAGACAAGGATGTTCACTCTTGCCACTCCTATCCAACATCGTATTGGATTTTCTACCAATGCAATAAGGCAGGAAAAAGAAATAGGAGGCATTTGAAAGAGTAATAGAAAAAAATCTTCATAGTACCAAGAAAGCTGTAAAGAACTCAGGAAGGAATGGAACTAAAATAGGAAAGATGAAAAAAGTGAAATAAAGTATCGAGGGGCAGAGAATAAATTGTGAAGGATGACAGTGCATGCAGAATTCATGGATATGAAGAGACAACATCATAAAGATGTCAGATTCCCCTAATGATCTATAAAATCTAAACAAATTTTTATGAAAATCTCAGTATTTTTAGTGCAACAAGATAAATTGGTCATAAAATTTATATAGAAAGGCAAAGGGCCAAAAAGCTAAAGACAAAATGAAACTACCTAATGAAAACTGAGTAAAGGGTATAAGCAGGCAATATACACAAGAGGAAACACAAGGGCCAATATACACAGGGAAAGGTGCCATATACCACACTGTTCATCAGGCGAATACAGAGTAAAGCCATAGAGATGCCATTCTGCATTCATCATGTTGGCAGAAATTAAAAAGCCAATTGATGCCAAGTGTTGGTGAGTCTGTGAAGCACTAGGCGCTCTTGCACACTACGGGTGAAATGTGAATCTGCAAAACTCTGGCCGTCTCTAATAAAGTAGAAAGTGTGCACACACACCCAACTTGCCATTCCACTTCCTGGTATTTGCTCTAGGGCACTGGTTTTCAAACTGGGTGAGAACCATCTCACTGATGGTTCTAAAAGTGATAAAGTAAGTCATGACCATGATTTAAGATAAAGAAATAGAATAAATTACAATAGAAATTATGAGAGTATTTAAGTTTTTTTCTTATGTTTTTTTTTCGCCAGTGAATTCTATGCCCAATGTGGGGCTTGAACTCACGACCCTGAGATCAAGAGTCACATGCTCCACCAACTAAGCCAGCCAGGTGCCCCTATGAGATTATTTCTGACAGTTTCCTACACTTTAGGCTTGTGCACATGTGTGTGCCCCGGGTCCTGCTGTAAAATGCATTTCTGATAGTTGGTGGCAGTCAGGTAAGTTTGAAAGCCTTTGTCCTAGGGAACTTCTCAGAGTGGGATGAGAATAGACATTGCAACATGTGAAAAATTGGAGTCAACAAACATTCAAAGAGGAAAATGCACACAAAAATTCAAACAGAGCAATATGAGACAGCAGGTATAGCCTGAGCCAGAGCTAAATGTATCAACATGGATAAATTTCCAAAATATAATCCTGAGCTGGAAAAGCAAACCACAGATTGGTACATGAAGCATAATATTTATATTAAGTGTGAACTCATGCAAACAACACAGTATATTGGCGAGGGAATATCATGTATATATATAATACAGAACTATAGTCTATATATATGTCCATGTATGTATTATATGTATATATAACATAGAACCATATTCTATATTAAATATGTACACATATGTGCATGTATACATTTGGGGAAATACATACATTAATGTGTATTAGTAAATGTATTAATACTAAAATCTTGCATGGCAATCAGTAAGACAAATTCAGGATAGTGATTATTTGGGGGGAGGGAGGGAAGAGGAAAGGGGAACGGAATTAGGGAGGAGCACATTGTGATATCTGATTCCTTTATAAAAACCAAAGGAAAAAAGCAAAATGTTAAGATTTGGTAAAGGTGAGTGGTGGTACATAAATACGTGTCCTCTTATTCTCTAAGAATGTTTGCAATATGACACAATTATACATTATAAAAAGACAATCACAAAAATTTTATTTATTTATTTGAGAGAGAAAGAGAGAGAGAGAGCAGAGGGATGAGCAGAGGGAGAGGGACAAGCAGACTCCATGCCGAGTGCAGAGCCTGATGCAGGGCTTGATCTCACAACCCTGAGATCACGACCTGAGCCAAAATCAAGACTCGGGCGCTTAGCCTTCTGAGCCACCCGGGCACCCAAAAAGGCAATTGGAGAAGGTAAGATGAACTGGTTTTGAAAGTTGGGGTTGGGGGTTTCCAACATGATTGAGCTGTTTGAAGACATTCAAGAACAGCTCTTTCAACTGTGCTCCATCTCTGAGGCTCCCGGAAGCACCTGTAGGGGGACAGGAGAAAGAGGGCCGAAGAGAGTGGGGTAATAAGTCCACTTATTGTTGCTTTCTAAGCAGCTTTGTATATTGACCTTCTGTATTGGGGTGGTAGGGGATCCTAAGACCACGGTAAGTTTGTAAGCCACTGCCCTACGTGACCCCAAACAAAAGTTGGGAGTCTTTGCTCTGGGAAATACCAGGATAAGCCTGAGTCAGAAATTCTAGGGAATAAGTTTATAGATTTAAATAGATTTATCACATTGAATGATGTGCTTTGGTTGGCTAGCATATACAATGAGTGATTCCATCTGTCCAGAAAGCAGAGCCGCACTTGCATGTTGTCAAATGCTGGAAGTATTCCGGGAACAAATCTAAATCACCTTGAGCTGATCCAATAAAGGGCTGCTAACATCTATTTAGCCTTGGAACAGACGGTAAACTTCCTGCTTACCGTGCAAATAGGTAGGACCAGACATGAGCCTGCTGCTTCTGAGGCCTGGGGAGAGCGTGCTTCACAGAGTGGAGTAAGCAAATTCATTAAAACTTCTTCCCCAAACCCTCACCTGTTTCTGCCTCTGCCTTCCCCTGGGTCACCTGGCATTGATCTAGCTCATGAGGTTTCTCTGGAGTTCTCCAGTCGTCTCATGCTCTCTGGAAGCTTTGGAATAGCTTTGGCTGGGCATGGAAGTCAGTGTGAGAACCGAGAATTCTCGGCGATGGGAGAACAGCCATGAGAAGCATGGCCAGGTTCCTAAGATCTATGGGAATCAGCCCTCTACAAATCCTGAAATGGAATTCAACCACTACATGAATGAAATCGTGCCGTGACAACATGCTTCATGCCCCACCTCCAAGAGCCGTCCTTGGTGATAAGAGACTATGATCATATAGGCTGCTATTTTGCCACCAGTTGGGGTTGTTAAAATTATTGAGTAACCAGTACACCATGGGGACAATCATCAGAATGGATGTGGACTGGGGGCATCTGGTTGGCTCAGACAGTTAAGCATCCGGCTTTGGGTTTCAGCTCAGGTCACCATCTCAGGGTCTTGGGATCTGGTCCTGTGTCAGGCTCCACACTCAGTGCGGAGTCTGCTTCTCCCTCTCCCTCTGCTGCTCCCCATCCCCCCCCCAATAAATAAATAAATAAATAAAATCTTAAAAAAAATGAATGGCTGTGGACTACAAAATAGACAGGACCATATCGATGAATACGGATCCACATCAGACCAAGTGGTCTAGAAATTAATCTGCATGAAATTTCAGGGAGGCTGTATCTTAGCCTAGGAGCAGACATATCTTGAAGCTCCCAGGTAGAATGGAGAAACTTCCTCCCATTTCAAAACCCACTGTTTCTACATTCTCAACGGACGGAAGTTGTACCGCTTGCCACTACTTCTAAACTCTGAGAAGTCAGCTGGGAAGACTATTTATTTATTGAACGCGTCATTGTTGAACATATCCTATGTGTTATGCTCACGGAGGATATGGCAGTGAGTGAGTAAAGCCCGTGCGTTAAATCCAGCACGAAGATGTGTTCAGGGTGGCCTTCGCGGGGCTTTTACGATTGTCGACATTTAAAACTTAGGAGACACCATGTAAAATTCTGGTTTCCCAGCTTCTCTTGAAAAGTGGCAATGTCTGATGTCGACTGGCCAGTGGTTTGCTGTCATCTCCACCTACTCCCTATTGTTCCCCAACACCAAGGACGACTGTCACTTACAACCGTGTCTGAAAAGGTAAGGAAATATTTCTCTGCTTCTGTGTCTCTGTCAAAAGTGGGAAAACAAAAGCCAGACCAGGAGGGCTGAATGATTTTTATTAGCCTTGGCCACTTGCCTCGTTTATGTTACCTGACATGTTCTGTAGGCGCTCCCAGAGCACAACGATGCCAAAAAAATAAAAAATAATAAAGAAATGAAAATGAATGTCTGCCTCAGGGAACTCGCAGGAGTGAGATGAAACTTGACAGCTGTGAGAATCCTTCCCTCCCCACCCCTCCCCCGTGCCCTGGACCTGGTAGCAGGTGGAGGGAAGGGAGGAACAGTGAGTGCAAAGTGGGTGAACAATCTTGGCATGCTTAGGAGAGGGTAAGAAGGCCACGTGGCTGGGGCAGAGGAGAGGGAGCATGGGGGCGGGGGATGGGTTTGGAGAGCCCGTTCAGGCCTCTTCAGCCGGCGGAAGGAGCTGGAGTTCTGTTCTAAGTGCTGGATGCTGGCAAAGGCTCGTGATCAAGGCTCGGCTGTCCATGATCCTGCGCTGGCTGGGAGAGGTGGGAATGGTGGCAACATCAGGGGAAGAGACAGGGAGGCAAGGCTGGCTTTTACCTAAATGATTAATGTCACTCAGGTGCCCAGAGGCAGCGAGGGGATCATTTGAGAGGGTTTTAATAAAGGGGTTGGGCCAGGTTTAAGGCGACCTTGAGGAGTTTGCAGTACCCAGGGTTAGTAACAGGAGGGGCTGTTACTTGCCTACGCCTGAAGGGACAAAAGAGAGAGGGGTTACCAGAATCTGGAGGTAGGGGTATGGTTTAGAGAGGTCTGTTCTCTTCCCCTAAGGGACACAGTCAGCCTAGGGGACCCCACGAGAGGAAGCTGGGACCTCACTCTGCTCCTGCCTTTCTATGTCCCACCAGGGCTTCCTTTGGGTCCTACCCCACTAGACACCAAAGGAGAGGGAGCCCATCGATGGGGACCACACAGGTCAGCTTCCTTAGAGGCAGGAACAGGGAGGAGAAAGCCGGAGAAGCAAAAGGAAGATCCCCAGTTCACCCTTCAGGACATGGAAAAAGAAAATCGCGTCCCTGCTTGGACTAGGGGCCCCACGCACGTGTAGTGTCTACTGACAATGGGTCTCGTCCAACTCCTCCACCTTCAGGGCAGCATAACCTCCTGGTTTCAAGGAAGCCCAGAGATCAAAGCAAAGGAAAAACTTCAGGATCTGGTTTTGAAGATACGCCATTCGGATGCCGACTCAGAACTGCCAAGATAGAGCACGAGGCACCTTCGACTGGGAGTCCCTCGAGAGATGTCCCTGATCTGTTATTACTGGAATTTGCAACTCCTGTAAAAAGCTGCCGAGGGCATGACTCACCGAGCTGATGTCCAAACCACTGCCTCCACAGCTCACCATCCTGTCCCCGCGTCTCCTCCCTCTTTCTGCAGCTGCAACCCGAGAGGCATTTGCTCCCTCCAGGGAGGCCCCCCCCCCTCCCGCCGGGGTCCTGGCCGGGCCAGCTGCCTCTGCACACTGCAGGTAGCCAGAATTTCCTGCATTCTGGGGAGAAAGAAGTATGTCTGGAAGAGACCAGACAGTGGAAGCCTCCTCGTGGTAGGGCACTTTCCTAGAGGGAGAAGGTGAGCGCCACCGAGCAGCACCTGGAAATCGCCTGGATCACTGTTACAAGCTCTGACACAGTAAATGCATTCAGGACAGCTCCAGGGCGCGAACGTCTTTTTTGCAATTCTCATTAATTACTTTGGTTCTCATGCATCTGGGAATTTGCAACAGCCTGAACCAGATGCATTAGGGTTTAGTCTAGCTTTTTTTTTTTTTTTTTTTTTTTTGCTTTTTTGCTTTTTGCAAGCTTCCTTTTTACTGTATTTTTGTCTGCATTTTCCCCATGCTTATACCTGTCTAAGAGGTAATTTATCAGCCTTGCCCGATTCTATCTAGCTGATCCAGCAGTGGCGTGAGAGGGCGGTCAGGTCACGATGTGATTGTTATAAACTCAGCTCACTGGTTGACACATACACCCTACCTAGAATTGAAAGGCTGTGTACTCACTCAGAGTTCCTCTGAGTCTTCAGCTGGCAAAGTCTTCATGATTTCTCTTAACCTGAGACGCACCATTCAGAACCCCCCCCCCCCAGCCACTTTACAAACTCTCATTTCACTTGGTGGAAGAAAACAAGGAGCTTTAGATTCAGATCTAGGTTTGAATCCCAGCGCCATCCATCACTGGCTGGGTGGTCCTAGACATGGGTTATTCTCTGAGCCTCAGTTGGCCGTCTGTTAAAATGGGCTTACTACCTACCTCACGATATCATTGTAAGGATTAAATGGGATCACATAGGTAACTCACTAACACGCTGTCTGGTTTAGAGGTGATCGCAAATACTCATTTCGTCCTGTCCCCAGACTCCTTCCGCAACGAAAACATACACATTTTAACCCTCTTCATCTAAGCTGCCAACCTGAGAATCGTTGCTTAACCACGAGAGGGCTTAGCATGATCTTGAAGTTCATTGCTGTTCACAGACTTTGCCATTCCTGTAGCTCCCTTCCTTCGGCCATCATGGGGCTGTGGCGGGTTGTGTCATACAGAGTGGGATGTCGGAAGTGCCATGTTGATTCGGAAGTTGAAAATCCAGAGCAAAAAGCTGGAAGGGCAGGGGTGGGGTGGGTGGAGGTGGGTGGAGGGTCATAGAATATGAGGGCATGGGAGAGTCTTGGGGGGGGCAGGAAGGGGTGTGCAAAATTGTGAAAAACCACTGAGAACGGCTGAGAAGCAACCCTAATGAGGCTGGGCATGGGGTGTTGGAGAAATCTGCCTGGCACAGGGGGGGCCCTGGGTAAGTATTGGGGAAGGAATGAATTTGAAGGATAAGGAAGGCAGTCTGGGGGGTTGGGCAAAGCAGCGGGGTGTCTTGGGGGACTTGGAAGGATTGGGTTTCTGCTCCGGTGTCTCTTATCAGAGAGGTCCCCCTTGATCTTGGATATGCAACCGCATTCCATCAGTCCTCCTGGGAGCCTCCCCCACCTAGCTTCCCCATGGTGCGTGTCACCAGTTTGCACATTTATTATATATTTATCTGTTTATTGTTGGCCTCCTCCACTAGGCTATAAACTCCAGAAAGGCAGGGACTTTGTCTCCTTTGTTGTCCCCTGCATCCCCAGCACCTATAACAGAGCTTGGCACACAGCAAGACTCAGTAAATATATTTGAATAAATAATTGAATACAAGCGAGTGATTCCAGGGATTGGTGGGATGCAAGGGCTCCGGGGAAAGACTTGCAGTGGTTTTCATTTTTAGGATGTGTCAGCATCACCGGGGGTGGGGTCAAAACGCAGAGTCTCTGGCCCTGGTCCTGACCGGCTGAATCAGAGTCTGGGGGTGGAACCTAAGAGTCTGCCTTTACAAGCAGCTCGGGTGGTTCTGGTGCAGAGGTTTTGGGCTCCGCACTGAGACCCACTGGCCTTGCCTTATAGAACCTGATGGATCCCTTCAATCATTCCTGCTTCTGGAACGGACCTCTCCTTTTCACTTATGTCAGCATCACTTTGTAATATCCAAGCCCCCTATTTATCAGCTATTTATCAGCTCTTCCCATCTTTGCGTATCACCTTGGTGAAGCCCACCGAGAGAGTAACTTGATGAAAGATAGGAGAGGACCTTCTCCAAACTGCTCCATCTCAAGAGGGCGCTCCTGGGCTCCCCAAATACTTTTTGCTTGTTTGCACACTATGGAAACACTGAATTTTTACCTTTAGCCTCTTCTGTATTTAATAATCTCTAGTCTCTTAATTCTTTTTTTAAAATGGCAAATCTTAGGTCATATATGTCTTATTCTTTTTTTTAAGATTTTATTTATTTATTTGAGAGAGAGAGAGAGAGTGCGCACAAGCAGGGGAGCGGCAGAGGGAGAGGGAGAAGCAGACCCCCCAGCTGAGCAGGGAGTCCCATGTGGGGCTCAATCCCAAGACCCTGAGATCATGACCTGAGCTGAAGGCAGACACTTAACCGACTGAGCCACCCAGGTGCCCCTAGTCTCTTAATTCTAAGCGATGTGTTCGGAGCGTCCACTTTAGAGAGTAACCGTGGGAGATGGGGATTGCAACTTGGACCTCCCACCTTCCCTAAACGCCAGCTATCCAAGAGGCCCTCCATGAATGCTCTTAACTCACTGACCAATTCACAGCCACAGCTGGGGACTGAAGCCATGTTTGAAATGTGAACATAATGATGATTGTAATAATAGTAACAGCTTGTTTGATATGCAGCCTCCAAGTTTCCTCCTTTCCAGAAGCCCAGGGAGTTGGCGTAAGGAAAGAGGAATTTTCCTATTGTTACGTAACTTCCCCTTTCTCTTCCCCCCTCTTTGGCTTGCTTTCCTGTCCCACAAATATATTCACGGAGTCTTAGGAATTATATGCCCTCAGTATGAACGTTTAGGTGGACTTCTCTGGGAAAGCAAAGGGGTGGGGGGCTGACACGCCTCTGCTGACTCACCTTACATTTACAGCAGCAATTGGCCAGACAGATGGCTCTTGTCCTCTGAATCTGTGGAAACGTTATTTAACTCCTATGCTCATCACTGATGAGAGAACAGTGGTGAAAAATGAAAATTAGAACGGCCACACCTGGCTGTTGGGTATTGCTGGTGGTGACGTGTGCGTGTGCGTGTGTGTGTGTTACAGGAAAGAGTCTTATCTTTATAAAAAGGCTTTTGACACCCTCCTGCTTTTCAGTTTCTGTTGCTGGCTCCCACATTCTCCCAGAGCCCCTGTTCTGATTACTAGAAGTCAACTTCGATTCCTTCCACTCCTGAGTGCTTGCCCCATCTAGTAGACATTACCTCCCCTGTCCGTCCCACAGCATCTCTTTTCTGCTGTCTTTGCTGCCATGGTGATTCCAAGCCACACCATCCCCGTCTGCGTCCCCCTCCCCATTCATGCTACATATCACTCACAGTTTAGAAGCTTCTAAAGCAACTTCCTGGTTTCAAAGTCTCCCAAATTACTCAAGGTGTAGACTCATCAGCTTCATTGTCAAGATCTTCTGAAAGACAGCCCTAACCTACCTGGCCAAGCATATCCCCTTTCCATCAGCATTTTCCTGCTTCTAGTATTCGCTCAGGCTGTCTCTGCATCCAGGAATGCCTTTCCTTTGGTGTCTTATGTCTGTAGAAATCTTGTTCACTATTTTATACCTCTTGAGTAAGCACAATGGGGCCTTTGATTTAGTAAATCCTTATTGAGTGCTCTCGGCATGGTGCTAGGTATTGAGGATGGGGGTGAGTTCCCCGTCTAGTAGAGGAGAGTGATGGGGGATGGGTCAATAAGTAAACCCGATAGCTTCAACAACGCAAATTTCTGTAGAAGGACAGAGAGGGGGATCTGGCTCAGATCTGTTTGTGGGGCAGGGATAGTGGGGAGCTAGGGAAGTTGATACAGAGGAAATGGTATTTGGGGGGGTCAGGTAAAGATTAGAGGATAGGAATAAGCCAAAGAAGGAAGCAAAAGGAATGAATGTCAGGGGACCATGGGGAGGCACAGCTGTTGCTCGATCACATGGAATATCTCTGGAGAGGCTGCAGAGAAACACTGTGCCTCTTGCCAGTTCACTGAAGAGAGGAAGAGAGAGGCTCTCAATGCTCGTTGGCCCAAGTTTACCCCATGGGGTAAGTCCACACACTCACCTGGTCCTTTTGGGAAGCTGCTGGAGAGGCCAGATCCCAGGCCCTGTGACACAGGGCTTTTTCCAAGTCTAGATGTGATGGGAGGAGCAGAGTCTCTAGCAGTCTGGTGTGGTCATGGACCTGAGTGGTGGAGCCGCCATAGATCCTGCCATGGTAAGTTGGATGGAGGTTGTGCCTGACCCCAACCTCACTCCGAAAGATTCAAGGAAGCCAGTGCTGGGGCAGTGGAGGCTTTGGCTGTGGTAGTGGTGCCTGGGCTTTCCAGGAGGTAGAACATTAATTGTGACCAAAGCAGTCCACCCCCTTGAACTTCTCAGCTATACTTATGCCTTCTCATGATGTCTGGCTTCCATACTATGCTATCTGGCCTCCACTTTTGGAAAGCAAGGCTAGTATTTGTAGGGTGGATTTAAAGAGGGCAAGTTCAGGAATAGAGAGGTTAGCTAGTAGCCTACTGCAGTAGTCTTAGCAAGAGACAATAAACATCTCAACTAGGACAGTGGTAGTGGCAAGGAGAGGAGGAAAAAACTCAATAAGTATTTGGAAGATGAAATGAACAAGATTTTGGTGATTGATGAATCCAGGGGTGCTAGTAACCAAATTATGTTCCCCCCAAATGCATGTGGAAGCCTTAAGCCTCAACATGATGGTATTTGGAGATGGGGCCTTTGGGAGGCGATTAGATTTCAATGAGGTCACAAAGGTGGGACTCTCACGATGGGATTAGTGCCCCTCTACAAAGAGACACCAGAGAGCTTTCTCTCTCTCTCTCTCTCTCTCTTTCTCTCTGCCATGGGAGAACAGAACAAGAAAGCATCCAACTGCAGATCAGGAAGAGGGCTCTCACCAACACCCAGCTATGCTGGTGCCCTGATCTCAGACTTCCAGACTCCAGAGCCAATGGAAAATACATTCCTGCTGTTTAAGCCACTCGCCTATGGTATTTGGTTCTGGCAGCCTGAGCTGACTGATCCATCGGGGTTGGGGGAGAAAGAAGAGTCAAAGTTGCTTCTGGATTTCTACCCTGAGTAACTCGAAGGACACATGGTAACTCCAACGTGTGAAGTGGAGAAGTCAGAAGTTTTGGGGTGCCTGGGTGGCTCAGCTGTTAAGTGTCTGCCTTCGACTCAGGGCATGATCCCAGGGTCCTGGGATCGAGCCCCACATCGGGCTCCTTGCGCTGCTGGGAGCCTGCTTCTTCCTCTCCCACTCCCCCTGCTTGTGTCCCCTCTCTCACTGTCTCTGTCACATAAATAAATAAAATCTTAAAAAAAAAAAAAAGAAGAAGAAGTCAGAAGTTTTCCCCTAAAGATTTCGATCAGAAGTCAAACCGAGAGGAAGGGGGGCACCCGGCCGGCTCAGTCCGAAGAGCGTGCGACTCTTGATTTCAGGATTGAGAGATCAATCCCCACGTGGGGTGTAGAGATGACTTAAAAAACAATATCTTTAAAACAAAACAAAACACTGAGAGGATAAGGCCACACTTCTTCTGACGGCCCAGACAAAATTCTAAGTCAGAATGGAAGATGTGGCTGGCAAGGTTTTTATATCATACTAGAGAGATTTTTAAATTCCAGTTTGTCTAACTATTTTTCAAACTTCTTTTTTTTTTTTTTTTTAAAGACATTGAGTATCTTCTCTGGGAGTTTAAAAGAAAATTTCATCTCTGGTATGCCAATCTCACAGCTGTTAAAGGAAGACATTATCTTTCGTTCCGCATTACCGCCTCACAGAATGGATTGAAAAAATAGATATATAATCATCTGAGTTGAGAAGCTCTTTTTTAGCTCTGAGAGTAGGAGGTAGATTGGCATGCAAGAAATTCTGGGTTCATTTAGCAAGTGTATTAAGCGTCCTGTTGCTGTATTGTCCTGTCAAGATTTAAACTCTCTGAACAGCAAGTAGGCCCGTGGCCATGACAAAATCGTGTCTGAAGTCAGGAGCCTTTGGAGCGGTGGATACGCTTCCCCCAATATCTCCCTTGAGCTTCTTTTTAAAAGGACAGATTCTAGACAGGACGTCGGGATCCGCAAATGGTGTCAAGCCGTTTTCACAATCATGGCTCTTCCTTTGTCTTCTTTGCAAAGTTGTGCTATTATTTCTCTTTCAAATCAGGTCTTAGAAAAATACACTGCAGGGATAGTTTTGGACATCTTGACTTGAAATTTCCAGCGGCTCTTTCAGTAAGTGCTTTTTTGTTTCCATGGAAACCAGCAGTGTTTTGAAGAGGCGGTGACAGGCACATACCAGCTACCACGGGGAGGGCATGTCAGTCTATGGGTGGAAGTCAAGAGCAAAATTACCCACCTTCCCAGGCTCTCTCTGACCTGCTCAGCTTGACCTCTTAGAGAAAGAGAAGCAGAATGAGGCAGATGAAGTCATTTCCCATCCCCCCACCCCCAGCATTCTGGGTCTGCCTGGGGTTCCTGTCTACCTCACCAAGTCGTTCCCACTTGTCTTCAGCGCTCCCACTTTCAACCCACCAGCAGAGCAGATGCTGTGGCTGCTGTGTGAACGTGCGATCACGGCGCGAGGACGAGCCGGCTCTGGCAAGGGGAGGTTACGTGCCCATTGGCTGGCGTTTCCTTCCTTGTGGAATTCATTGCTGGGAGCTCTGGCTTGTCTGGCTAGGGAATCTCAGGTTGGGATAGTTCTTTAAGAATTCATGAGGTTCCCATATTGGTGTATGGGGGCGAGAGCCGGGCATACATTTTTCACAAACCCCGAGATTCTGCTAGATTTGGGGAGACATTCCCAGCAGGTACGTGACCCACCCGCCAATGTCTAATTACTGGCGGACCGGGAATGGGGCACTGTCAGAGGAAAGCGGTGTGGACCCTCCTCTCTAGCTTCCTGATGAGCTGGGGGTGGCGCAGGTTTAAAAAGAAAAGTAATCCTCCGTGAGATTCAGCAAAAGACCTTGTTACTCCCACAGATGCAAATGGGGAAACTTGTATTTATTTGGTCTGGATTTTACCAGTCACAGAAGAAAGACCTCTGTCTTGTCATATACTCTCGCCTTACAATCTGCAGGAGATGCCACGTGTCCTCATGGCCCTCACCACTTCTCCGCACCTGTGTCCCTTGCCCTGAGTGATTTTTCCGGACAGCCCCATCTGCCGGCACAGGTGACAGGCCAGCAGTGGCCGGGCATTCACACCGTCTGAGAGCAGCCCCACCCCAATGACTGATGGGAGGTGAGGAGCAATTTTATCTCTGCTGTCTCCCTGCTTGGCAAGCAGAAACTAAGGTGTGTGTCTACACTGGCTCCCAGGGTTCCCAGGTGGAAAAGAATGCCATTAAGCAAGTTATGCCCTTGCTTACCAAACCTTTTTTTTTTTTTTTAAGATTTTATTTATTTATTCGACAGAGATAGAGACAGCCAGCGAGAGAGGGAACACAAGGAGGGGGAGTGGGAGAGGAAGAAGCAGGCTCATAGCAGAGGAGCCTGATGTGGGGCTCGATCCCATCACGCCGGGATCACGCCCTGAGCCGAAGGCAGACGCTTAACGACTGAGCCACCCAGGCGCCCCGCTTACCAAACCTTTTATTGACTGCCTCCCTTTCCCTGCCTCATTTCCCTACTTACCCATGGATATATCCTGCGTGGGCTTTTTATATATTTATTTTTATTTTATTTTCCCACCATTTTTTTATTGGGGCAAAATTCTCATGCTAACATAAAATGAACCATTTTATTTTATTTAAAAAAATTTTTTTAAGTAGGTTCCACACCCAGCACGGAACCCAACATGGGGCTTGAACTCACGACCCTGAGATCAAGACCTGAGCTGAGAACATGAGTCAGATGCTTGACTGACCGAGCCACCCAGGCGCCCCTAGAATGAACCATTTTGAGGTGAGCAATTCAATGGCATTTAATACATTCCCCGTGCTGTGCAACCCCATCTCTATCCGCATCCAAAGCATTCTCATCAACCCTAAAGAAAAGCCCACACCCACTAAACAGTTACTTTTCCTCCCCCTCCCTTAGTCCCTGGAAACCATAGGGCGTCTGCTTCCTGTCTCCATGGATTTGCCTATTCTGGATATTTCCATAAACGGAATAATATAATACGGTACCTTTTGTATCTGGCTTCTCTCGCTGAGGATCATGTGTTCTATTTTGTTTATTCACATTTTGGCACGTGTCAGGACTTCATTCCCTTTCATGGCTGAGTAATATCCCACTGTATGGATATAACACAATTTATTTAACCACGTATCTATTGATAGACATTTCGGTTGTTTCCACCTTATGACTATTGTAAATAGTACTGCTAGGAACATCACATACACGCATCTGTTTAAACTCCTGTTTTCAATTCATTTGGGGGGTAGACCTCGAGATGGAATTGCTACATTCTACGAGGATTCACTTTTTAGCTTTTTGAAGCTTTAGCCCAATTGCTTCCACATCGATTATATGAGGGTTCCGGTTTCCCCACATCCTTGCCAACACTTAGGATTTTCTGGGCTTTTCAAATTATGTCTATCCTCATGGGAGTGAAGTAGTAGCTCATTCAGTATCTTTTTCACTTGCTTATTCCCACCAATTCTTTATTCTCAAAAATGTCAAATACATGGGAAAAATGTAAAAGGGGGAAAAGAACACAGAACACCTGCATGCCATCCATTGAGATTCAATATCTTTGAATTGTCTAAGCAGTTCCTGGTGGGGTTGTTGAACTTGTTCCTCTGTCTTGGGAATTTCCTGTGAACTGGAAGTTCTATCTAGAAGCCTGAATAGAGTATGGTGAAATGTGTCAACTTAGCATCTTTATTTTATTTTTTAAATTTTAATTAAATTTTTATTTCTTTAAAAGATTTTATTTATTTATTTATTTATTTATTTATTTATTTGACAGAGAGAGAGCGAGAGAGGGAACACAAGCAGGGGGAGTGGGAGAGGGGGAAGCACTTCCCGCTGAGCAGGGAGCCCAATGTAGGGCTTGATCCCAGGACCCAGGGATCATGACCTGAGCTGAAGGCAGACACTTAACGACTGAGCCACTCAGGTGCCCCTTTATTTTATTTTTTAAAGATTTTATTTATCAGAGAGAGAGAGCACACAAGAAGGGGGAGCATCAGGCATTGGGAGAGGGAGAAGCAGGCTCCCACAGAGCAAGGAGCCCAATGAAAGACTCCATCCCAGGACCCTGGGATCATGGCCTGAGCCAAAGGCAGACGCTTAACTACTAAGCCATCCAGGCGACCCAACCTAAGCATCTTTAATAATAATATCAGATTAGAGTATGGGCTTTTACTAAGGGCCCATGGCTTCACCCCCCTATTCTCACCAAATCTCAGTATGACCCTATGTGGACGAGGCGGCAGTTGTTTCCGCCCACCCAGCGCCCACAGACCTCTCTTCTGGTGGCAATACTTTGATTTTCCTCCCAGAAACCACCCCTCGCTGTGTTGGCACACCTGCTTAGGTGACGCCCGGCGCAACCGCTCACACCCAAAAGGCACCTGACCAAGGTTCTGCAGTGAGGGGTGTAGTGATTGGCCAGGGCGAGGCACGTGATCCCGGTTGGGCCAATGAGAACCAGCCCCTGAGCTACAGCCGTTCTGGGAATAGGAGGCTGCCTGTTTCATTGTAGGACTCCCTGTTCTTTTATGTAAGCTAAAGAAAGTGCTGCCAAGTAATTGCGAAAGGGCACCATTTGTAAGATACATCCTGATTTCAGACATGTTCAAATGTGAAAAGAAAAAATATCTTAGTTTGCTGGCCATCTTGCCCTACCCTGGAGCGGAGCCTGTCTGAGGAGTTGGCCGGGTTCCTGAGGAGAGTTGCTGACTCTCCATGCCCGGTTGCCTCTTCTCCAGTAGCCCAGAAACACTCACTGGGAGGCGCCTAGCTGGAGTTCTGGATGCTTCTGCCACAGACCCAGCCTCCCCAAAGCCTTGCTCTCTACTCGCAAACAGGGTCTTCTTGTTCCCTGACTTTGCGGGGACCGCATAGACTCCATTCCGCAGAAGACAGCAGGAGAAGCAGCTACGCAGTTCCCAGAGGCCAGTCAGTGTTGAATGAGACATTCCCTTGGGGACTAAGGTGGTGGTCAGGGTACTGCGAGAGAGGTTCTAGGAACCACCATCCCGCAAAGACCTCCAGGCTCAGGAATCCGAAGGGTGACCAGCTCGCTGTGTGACATTGGACCGTTTACCCAGCCTCTCTGGGCTTCAGCCTCCTCATCCATAGCGGTTTGTTATTTTCAGGGTTGCTGGGAGATCATCCCTGCAGAGGTCATCACAACACCAGGCACAGTGTCAGTGTTCCAGGCTTGTGAAAGCTCTCCCGCCCGAGGTTATCCAGCCCTTAGGTATGCGGCCAGCCTTGAACCAGGGGATGTCTGGCTCCCCTGCTGTGTTCTTAACACCTCCCCAGGCTTGTTGCACAACCTTGATCTGCTTCCCCTCTCCCCTACTCTTGTCACTCTCTTAAACTCTGGGCTAAATTGTGACAAAAGAGGGATTTGTGGCAAATGGCTCAGCAGGATTAGGAGGTGACTGCTGGGCACATCTGTTGCCCATGTTGACAGACTCCAGAAAACAAAATTGTCACCAGCTCTGCTCTGCCCAGTGCTTATGGTAGGGGTGGGAGCGGGGAGCAGCGGGAGGACCTCCAAGGCCAGCCCACACCCCCAGGGCAGTGTGTCTTTTAAAAATAAAAAGCTTAGGGGCGCCTGGGTGGCACAGCGGTTGAGCGTCTGCCTTCGGCTCAGGGCGTGATCCCTGCGTTATGGGATCAAGCCCCACATCAGGCTCCTCCGCTATGAGCCTGCTTCTTCCTCTCCCACTCCCCCTGCTTGTGTTCCCTCTCTCGCTGGCTGTCTCTATCTGTGTTAAATAAATAAATAAAATCTTAAAAAAAAAAAAGTTTAGGAATGAGGCTTTCGTTGCAGGTGCTGTCTTTCCCTGCGGTTGTACTTCTGCTCTTTGTGTTGCAAACTCAAAGGTCAAAAGATTTTTTTAACAGAGGTGGACGCAGAAAAATCCAGCCACGAGAATGTGCATGGCAGGTTTCAAGGCAACCCACAACGTGAGCAGCCTGACAACTGGGTGCCTGGGAGAGGGAGCTGGTGCGGGGGAGCTCTGGTGGGGGCGGGATGCAGACGGGGACCGAGAGAGAGACAGAGAGACAGAGACCGAGGAAACAGAGACACGGAAACAGGGAGGAGAGGCAGTAAGAAAGCAGAGAACCACACAGAAAAAGGTGCGGAGAGAAACACGAAGAGACAGACACAGAGAGGCAAAGAGAGACAGAGAGAATCCGAAGGAGAGAGAGAGAGGACAGAGAAAAGGAAGACCAAGAAAGAATAAAAACCAGAACAGAAATGAATGTAAGGAAATGAAAGGTGATAAGAGAGCCACCGAGAGGATTGTGCCTAGCTCCATGCCGAGTGCAGAGTAGGGATTAAAATATTTGTTGGCTTTAAAGAGAAAGAAAAGAGATCTGAGAAGATAGAGGGGAAGAAAGGTGGGGGAGAACTTGAGAAGAGGCAGACAGCAGGGAAAAAAAGGCAAAAGGAAGAGAGAAAGGAGGCAGGGAGGAGGAGGGAGGGGTCTGATTCAGGCAGCGGGGCCGGGCACCCCGGTTTCCTCTCCTGCATTTTCCCCCGGAAGGCTGAAGTCAGCGATAATTCCATGGCTCTGCAAGCCGGGGGCCCTAGTGTAGGGTCCAGGCTGAGTTAGAAGGTTATGGATCTGGTTCTGGGCAGCTTATCTCCCAGAGTTTCTGCCCCAGAGTAGACCCCTCTCCTAGGCCCTCAATGCTTTTTCATAGGACATGACTTTGGGAAGACCATGGGAGATACTACAGCCAGACCTGGGCACATCATTTGCAGGACAAAATGAAAATACAGGGGCCTTTGTTAAAAATTATTAAAAATGTCCGGACAGAGACAGTAGAGTATGAAACCAAGTGTGGGGCTCTTCCAAGCACAAGGCACCTACCACCCTCACTTAGTTGCTGCACAGGGAGCCGGAGAGGTGGGACCCTAGATCCTCTGGGATGGTGAGAGGCAGTGACCCTATAATGAGCTTCTCTGTTGATTTCATTCATTCATTCATTCATTCATTCATTCAACCAGACAGAGTAGTTATTACCAGCCCCATTTTACAGATGAGGAAGCTGAGGCCACTGGCCAAAGTCCCAGGGCTAGTAAGTGGTGGAGCCAGGTTGGCTTGCCTAGAACCCTCGCTCTGGACCATCAGGCCATTCCTATTGCTATCCCTCTTCTAAATGGAACAGGAGACGAAAAGTGAGGCTCAGTGGGTTGGGAAGGAGCATCTGCTTCAGGACTCCTTCTAGTCTTCCAGCAGGAAGATCAGTGGAATCGAAATAGTAAGAAGGCTGTTTCGCATAAACACTGGCAGTTATGCACATTAAGGGGATGGGCAGAATTAGCAGGAAACCAGAAATCATGCCCCCAAAGCAAGCCTGACCGCGCCCCAGGGACACGGGCAAACATTTCGCATCTGATGAGTCATTACAGCATCAGGTGCAAGGAGTTACAGGGTTTCATAAGTTTGGTTTGGTAAGCCGCTAGCATCAGGTTATTCTGCAGTGAACACCCTGGAGGGATGTGTAGAGTCTTCCAGAACAGGGGTTCTCCTGAGTTTGGGTGTAGCTTTCCCTGTTGGGGCTCTCCAGAAGCAGACCTTGAGGCGCGCCTGGGTGGCTCAGTCATTAAGTGTCTGCCTTCAGCTCTGGGGGTGATCCCAGAGTCCTGGGATCGAGCCCCACCTTGGGCTCCTCCGCTGGGAGCCTGCTTCTTCCTCTCCCACTCCCCCTGCTTGTGTTCCCTGTCTCACTGGCTGTCTCTCTCTCTCTGTCAAATAAGTAAATAAAATCTTAAAAAAAAAAAAAAAGAAGCAGACCTTGAGTCAAGATCCACTCAAAGTGAGAGGTCATGCCTGAAGCACCAGGAGAACGGGAAAGCCTGGCTCAGAAGGGAAGGAAGCTGATACAAACGGTGCTGCTGAGCGCCGTGGACACCTGCGGGTCCTCCCCAGTGGGAACTCCGGGGACAGAGTAGAACACGCCTCAGAGTTGTCCTTCCCAAGGGAAGTGAGAGTTGGGGGGAAATTCTCCAGCTTTGATCCCCAACTCCAACCCTCAGTGGCTGAGGGCTGCTTTCAGGCATAGCTTGCTGACCCTTTCAGACACCCTGTAAATCTCTGACATAGAATATTTCATTCTTAACTGCGGGTCCTGAACCCTTAAAGGTGGCAGTTACTGCTAGACAGAGAATTGTCTGTATGTTACATAAAGATTGCAATTTTCAGATGTATGTAGATGTTTTGTGACTGACTAAATTCTTGATAGCTCTGTGTGTGTGTGTGTGTGTGTGTGTGTGTGGTGGGACACACAGTCACACGCACACATGATGTATTTTCTCAATTACCTAAAATACAACTAATGTTAGTAATACCTCTCAGTTTCAAAGAACAGATACCCAACTCACATTGGCTTCATCCCGAAGAGAACGTTTGGTTTATAGGACTGCAAAAGCAAAAGGTAGTAGTAGGTCTGAATTTTGCCCCAGTTATTTCCTTCCCTTCCCTTTTTTCTTTTCTTCCTTCCTTTTTCGAGATTTTATTTTAAAGTAATGTCTACACCCAACATAGGGCTCAAACTTACAACCCCACGATCAAGAGTCACATGATCTATGGACTGAGCCCCCCAGGCACCTCTTGATCTTATTTTCATTTACAGACTTGTCCCACGGGGCAGCAAGGTGAAGGTCCAGGCACACCTCCTAGCAGCCTGGCAACTCCCACACAGCGGGCCGGTTTCCCATTGGCCCAGCTTGGTTCACCTGACCATCTCTAGCTTATCATGGAATCTGATTGGCCAGACTGTTGTCAGGGGCTCATAGCATCCGGAAGTAGGGTCCTCCCTCCAGGCACATAGGCTGAGAGAGAGCCCCTCTTTTGCTAGTTTCCCAAAGGAAAATCGGGGAGCCATTACCAAGAGAAGGGAGACTGGATTTTCATTACAACCAGCATGTGGAGTGCCTGACATGCAAAAGGGTCCCTCCTTTTGGAAAATGTTGGGGTCCAGGCTAAAACATACCCGAGTCTTCCTAAAGAGACTTAAACTTGTTTGGCTAGGATATCAGAATAAAAGTCCAGCTCTTTCATCATAATTTGGTGAAATAATTTTATTTTTATATATTTATTTAAGTAGGCTCCACACCCACTGTGGGGTTTGAACTCCCAACCCTGAGGTCAAGAGTTGCATGCTCTACTGGCTGAGCCAGCTGGGCGCCCCTGGTGAAATCATCTTAATTATATAAACCTCTCAGAGAATTCTCCAGTAGAAAGTAGTTGAAAGTCAGGAAGGAGGGACCGTAGGAGGGAGAGGGCTGGAACTGGGGAGGCAGAGGGAAGCTTTAAATATCCCTTGTAAAAATGTGCAGGTAGAAGAAGTCTCTCTCTGGGTGGGATTCTCGAGTACCCCTGGTTCGCACTTGACTGCTAAGAAAAGAGGGATTCCAGAGCCAGTGGTAAAGCCTTTCGAGATAAATAAACACAATGGTTCCCAACTGATTGTCCTATATTCCTTTTAGCCTCTTGTCACAACAGACTGCTGCGGTAAACAGCCTTGTACAAAAATCCTTACCCCGGTGACTTGGATTTCTGTGGGATAAATGGAATACATTTTGATGGGCTTTTCAGCTTTAGAAAGGGAAAATGAGTCGGAGCTTTGTGTAATGACCTGGCGAGATGTCTGGAATAGATATGTCCTCTCTCCCTCTCCGTCTAGAAAGAGACACAGGTATAAATAGAGTTAGAGCTGTATGGAGATAGATATACATAGATACAGAGATAGAGATACAAATTTAGGGATGGAGGTGGAAATGCAGATAAATATATCAAGTGGTGGGGGGGGCAAGGTGCGTAATGATTTCTTTTGAGGAAAACAGAATCTCTCCTGTGTGTTTTCATGAGCAGAGGGGATGGTGTGGAAGGCTAGTCACCCAACAGCAAACAGTGATGTTTCAAGGGTGTGGACCTCAGAGGGCTTAAGAGAGGTTATTAACTTGCTTACTAGCTTAGGGTGGTGTTTGAATTGTTACCGTCCGCACGGGACATTTTATACATGCCTCTATTTCACATGCAATAAGGCAAAAACAGGGGTGTCTGGGTGGCTCAGTCAGTTAAGCGTCTGCCTTTGGCTCAGGTCATGATCCCAGGGTCCTGGGATCAAGCCCCATGCTGGGTTTCCTGTTCAGCTTCTTCTTTTCCCTCTCCCCCAGCTCGTGCACACTCTCTCTCAAATAAATAAATTCTTTATCTTTTATTTTATTTTATTAAATTTTTAAAAACTATTTTATTTAAGAGAGAGAGAGAACACAGAGGGGAAGAGAGAAGCAGACTCCCCACTGAGCAGAGAGACCAACTCGGGGCTCGATCCCAGGACCCTGAGATCATGACCTGAGTCAAAGGCAGACACTCAATAGACGGAGCCACCCAGACATCCCCTAAATAAAATCTTTAAAAAAAATAAAGCAAAAACGTTACAAGAGAAATACATACATTGCATCTGAGAACAACCTAGAAGGTTCCACTCTACACCCCCCACTACCCCTGTCTTCTAGAAAGGTTGAGGACCAAGGAAGATGCAGCAAGTTGGGGGATCGGAAAATGAAAAGGTATACTTGTTTGTTGGAAATAAAACACCCAGTTAAATTTGAATTTCACATAAAGAAGGAATACATTTTAGTATAAGGCATGGGAGACACTTGGAACAACAATGGGCACAGAGGATTTTTAAAGAAGTTTCCCTGGGGGCTCTGCCTTGTAATATGCTTGCACTCAGTCCCCGTGAGAGAACATTAGTACAACTTAGATTTTTAGCTCATCTTTTGTGGACTTGGCGTGGTACTCGGGTTGAGGGAGGCGCTCTGTGAGCCCTGCAACCAAGGCACCCCCATCTGCCATCAGTAACAGTCTTGGCCTGGGTTTTTGTCATGGCCGAGGATGAGGTATCGATGATGCTGGTCTCTCTCTCTGGCCAAGATGAAGGGCAGCCTGCTCGTTTTCGATATCGAATTCGGTTGTATCAGGTGGCTCAGTCGGTTGAACGTCTGCCTTCTGCTCAGGTCATGATCCCAGGGTCCTGAGATCAAGCCCCACATCGGGCTCCCTGCTCAGCGGGGAGTCTGCTTCTCCCTCTCCCGCTGCCCCTCCACCTGCTTGTGCTCCCTTTGTGTCTCTTTCTCAAATAAATAAATAAAATATTCAAAAAAAAAAAAAAGAGAAAGAAAGAAAGAAACAATTCATCTCATCAGATGATTTTGTCCAAAGAAAATAAACCTTGTGAGCGAGTGAAGGGTGACTTATCTTTAGGAAGCCAGAGGCCTTGGAGTACGCCATGCCGAGGCTGCCATCTGGTGGTGGAAAGCGATCCAGCAGGCCGGGCACACGGGCCACACCTTGGGCTTCTCAGTTGGTGGTCCTTCTTTCAACAATGCTTGGGTGCCTGCCCGCCCCGTGCCAGGCAACAATATTGGAAGTGGGAGAAATGGCATACTTTTGGTACAAATGGCGTGCTTTCTGAATGGTCATCTCTTAGTTTAGTGCAAATACAAACTTATACTACAGGAAGTGTAAGGAAATGGAAAGTTAAAGTCTCTGAAACTTTGAAGCCATGAAATTCATATTGAAACCAGTTTTTCTTTCTTATGCTGTCTTTTAGTGCAAAGGAGTAGTAAGTCTTGGGCAGAATCGTAACATGGAGAGAGAGGAGAGAGAGAGAGGGAGAGGAGAGAGAGGAGAAGGAGGAGGAGGAGAAGGGAGGGTGAGAAACTTGGAATGGGAGGTAGGTGAGGCACAAGACCTGAAAAGTTGGTAGAACTTTTCCAGAAGGTGGCATTCATACCTTATCTTTGTTTTTAGGCTCCACTTAAAAAAAATTATTTATTTATTTATTTGAGAGAGTGAGAGACATCACGAGCAGTGGGGAGGGGTAGAGGGAGAAGCAGGCTCCCCACAGAGCAGGAAGCCTGATTCGGGACTTGATCCCAGGACCCTGGGATCATGACCTGAGCCGAAGGCAGACAGGTGCTTAACCGACTGAGCCACCCAGGTGCCATTTAGGTTCTGCTTTGATGAACTATTTTCTCTGTTTGTATGGTTGCGGAACATCTAGAAACAATTACTTACATTTCACAATGTATGGAGTTGGCTTCATGAATTACGTTTTATGCTTGTGTCGGGTAGGATGATATTGGCAGCATCCATTGGAGGGAGGCCAGGGGTTTCTGCCCCCATCCCCCATTCTTATTGTGTTGCTTTTGTTCTCAAGCTGGACGCTTCCATTGCAAAATGGCCACGGGGGTCATGATACGTCACGACTGGGATCAAGGTGTGAGGAAGGGGGGCTGGTGCCGCAGCAGCTGGGTCTCTCTCTTTTATCAGGAAAGCAGTTCCTTAGAGCATTTCCCGTGCCCCCCCCCCCCCCCCCCCGCCACGCCAAGCTGACTTCTGCCAAGGCTCATCGATCAAAAGGGGCTAGAAGATCAACCCTAGCAGCAAAGGAGGATGGGAAGATGGGTAACAGAATGGTCCTAATTGAAACTGGCCGTGACCCATTGTTTGAGGATGGGCTTATGGTTGCTCTGAGCAAAACTGGGTGTCTGCTGGCAGATGGCAGGGAAACAGATATTGGCTGGGTACCTTTCAGGGTCTGCCCCAACATTCTATCATGTGCAGGACAGTCAGTAATGTCTCCTCCTTCTTTTATGTCGGGATGGAGAGGCCCCATCCTGGGGTGCTCCACAGCGATGTAGCAAGTCTCCCCCAAATCCCAATAAGCTGTTAATCACGGACTGAGCCAAAATTCAAACCCAGAGTGTCAGCTGTTAGCCACCGCTGAACCCAGACAAACACCTCCTGGGATAAAAGCCAAACAAAGCAGAATCCCTTTGCTCAGGGCATCCAGAGGCTAAAAGAGCCGGCTTTGGTTCTGGGTGTCCTGGAAGGAGGCAGCACTGCGGACGCTGGCCTTCCGTCCTTCCTATCCTGGACTTCCAGCTGCAGCCTCACATCCTGCACCCCATTTCCTCGGGTCCCAGCCATGCAGACTTGGGTGAGGGACGGCCTCTCTGAGCCTCAGATGCCACATCTATGAAAGGAGAATAGTAATAGTACCCTTACTTGCAAGAATGAATGAGACATTACAGTGTATCAGGTAACTGGGAAATTCTCAAACTGTTCTAAAATTAGAAGTGTATTCAGAATGTAGAAAACAAAATAAAAAGACCTAGCAAGTGGCCAGAGAATGCCAGCTACTATTATTACTATTAAGGATTTTTTTAAAAAATATTTTATTTATTCATTTGAGAGAGACAGAGACAGAGAGAGCACAAGCAGGGGGAGAGGCAGAGGGAGAGGGAGAAGCAGACTCCCCGCTGAGCAGGGATCCCGATGCAGGACTTGATCCGAGGACCTGGAGATCATGATCTGAGCCAAAGGCAGACACTCAAACATCTGGGCCACCCAGGCATCCTTTAAGTATTCTTTCTCTATTATCCCGGCAGGGAGTCCCTTGGTCAGTTCTTTCTGGTTCTGTCTCCTGGCCCAGGGCTGTCCATCCCGCTGTGGGTCTGCTAGTGAGGGTGGCTTCTGGTCTCAAGGGAGGCTCTGTGTTTCCACTGTTGTCCTTAACCCGTAGGGCAGCCAACCCCGGGAAACCGAATCTTGGTCCTGAAGCCACCCTGGATGCACTCTGACCTTTCCGTCTTCCTTCTTTGCCCTGTCTGTCCTTCCTTATGGATCTCCATCCCAGAACTGACTGAGCGACAGGCCCATGAGTGACTGCCCCACTCTGGTCCTTCCAGCCACCCCACACCTGCTAAAGAAGCTTCTCCTCCTGGGTGGCACCGTTCAGAAGCCCACCCCTCTGTTTTATAATGGAAATGATGGGACGCTTCGGGGGAGGATCCCTCCGAGAACCACCAGGATGCTTCCCCCTGCCCCGCCTTCCCCATTTGCCGTTGAGTTGTCCCTGTGAGAAATGGCCTCAATCCTGGAGAATTACCTAAACCTTGGGTCGGATTCCCCAGGTGGCCACCAGGGGGAGCACTAAACACAGAAGTCCAGTTGAGTCTCCCTCCTGCTTGCCTTGGAGATCTGCCCCAACCTGGCTTTCCAGCCACCCCTGTGCCTTCAACGGCCTCCCTCCAGCCACACTGCCAACCATCAAAGGTGCCAAGCTCCCTCCCTCCACGTGTTCCCTCTGCCCTGAAGCTTTCCCCAATCACTCTTTGACCCCTCTATTCATCCTTTATTTTTTATTTTTTAAATTTAAATTTAAAATTTTTTTAAAGATTTTATTTATTTATTTGACAGAGAGAGAGAGAGACAGCCAGCGAGAGAGGGAACACAAGCAGGGGGAGTGGGAGAGGAAGAAGCAGGCTCCCAGAGGAGCAGGGAGCCCGATGTGGGGCTCGATCCCAGGACCCTGGGATCACGCCCTGAGCTGCAGGCAGACGCTTAATGATTGAGCCACCCAGGCACCCTTATCCTTTATTTTTTAAAAAATATGTTATTTATTTTAGAGAGACAGAGAGCAGAGCAGGGGGAGGAGCAGAGGGGGAAGGAGAGGAAGAGGAAAAGAACCCCAAGCAGATTCTGCAATGAGCATGGAGCTCACTGCAGGCCTCGATCCCATGACCTGGATATCATGACCTGAACCAAAACCAAGAGTCAGTCGATCACTCTATCAACTGAACCACCCAGGCGCCCCTCGATATATCCTTTAGATCCCAATTTAAAATCACCCCCTTGCCTGCTCAGCCCCAATCACAAGTCCACCTGGCATATCCCTGCACTTTTCATTCTTGGCATGGATCACTGCTCGTGTTCATATATTAATCTGTGCGGCTCGTTGATTTCGGGTCTGTCTTCCTGCTAGATTAGAAGGTCCAAACGGTCAGGGACCACGTCCTAGTCTTCCCCGGCCCGGGACTGGCCACAGCAAAAACCGAAGCAGGAGCTCACGTACAATTACAAGCATGCCACTACCAGCAAACCCTCGCAGAGCCCTTGTGACGTGCAGGCACTGTTCTGAGTCCTTCATGTGTATGAACTCATTGGACTTGCAACAGCAGCCCCATTGCCCTCATTTCACGGATGGGGGAGCAGAACAGTAGGGGGTTCAGTCACTTGCTCAAGGTTATCCAGCTAACAAGCCTCAGAGGCGAGTAATGAACCCAGCCCCTCTGGCTCCAGAATTGGTGTGCTTGACCATCAGACCACACTGCCTCCTCTCCTAGGACCAGCACTCTCTCTCCCTCTCTCATCATCTATTATATATATATATATATATATATATATATATAGTAAACATATATATATATAGTAAACATATATATATATAGTAAACATCTAGCGATTTTCTCAACGATCCTCTAATTGTTAATACAGTTCTCCCCGCGAACAGGAAAGGCTCGTCGAGTTTCAAGTGTGTCTTCAGCTCATGCAAAATGGTTGACTGGCCAATCAAATCCAAATATGACACTGGTACTGTAAAGATCTGATAAAATGGGAGCAATTCATTCATCAGATTCTAATGCGTGAGTTTTCTCTACTTGTTAAATACGACCCTAGAAATCATGATTCTCTTGAGCTTAGTTTGAACAGACCCACGGCCAGGGAGGCGTCTGGAGTTAAGCTGAACAGACGACGTGCTGACTTGAGCAGAGGGACGGGAACATCTCTGGCTGGTTTGGAGCTCTAGAAAGAGGTACTTTTGAAGGCCACGTGGGATGGAAGGCGTTTTAACTCATCCTATAGGGACTGCCTTCTTGGGGACGGAGGGACTGCCCCCAGCTCTCTTGACTTGCTCCCTGGCTTTGGCATTGACCCATGAGTTCCGTGAAGGTCTATGGGATCGAGTTGGGGGGTGGGCGCCAAATGGCTTTGTGGCTGGAACATCTTGGGATTCTTATGTGTCACCCACGCCACATGCAGCCATTAGATTTTTAATTTTTTTTTTCAATCAGCTGTTTATCTCCTCATTCCTGCTGTGGTGGCTTTGCTCACCTTTCCCCTGTGCTCTCAGAGATTATAACAGACATGAACCTCTTCCATCCCCAGAAGGACTCACCTCCTTCTGGGATTTCATTAATTTGGGTATTTTTGTATCCCATATTTCTGATGGTTTTTTTTTTTTTTTGAGCAATGCTTATTTTAGCTTAACCAGCTTGTTCTCACTGTTAGGGTGGAAACAACGATCCTTTGCACCTTTACGGTGTTTTTTTGTTTTTAATTTCCCTTCTTATTTTTTCATATTTAGTTATTTAGTTCTTTTGGAAAGGGTGGGGGAGGGAGGGGCCGAGGGAGAGAGAGAGAATCCCAAGGGAGTGGAGCCTGATGCCGGGCTCGATCTCAAAACCCTGAGACCATGACCTGAACTGAAATCAAGAGTCTGATGCTCAACCGATGGAACCCCCCACCCCCCGGGCGCCTCCTGCATCCTTACAGTGTAACTGGAAGGTAAACATTGCGATAGCTGATTTTTGAATGACTACGTAGGATTCTGACCCACTCGTGGGAGTTTGTCATCACCAGGCTCTAGAGAGACCTTGGAACATGTTTCTTCCTGATGTCTCATAACCAACCCACTCACAAAACATCGTTGACTCTTCCATTCCTTCTTTGGTGCTCAGTATTCTGGGGTGTTTCAGGTCAGAGGAAAGAAAGCTGATAGATAGAACCCTCTTCTTTCTCTTAGTCCTCACCCCTTGATCCTCTCTCCATCACTAGAGAGCAGGTTGAACTTGAAGATGCAGGGACAGCCGTGGTGGACTCACATTCTGGTCAGAATGTCTTCTTTTGGCTCTGTTGGTCTATTTCCCACCAGAGTCTTTCTACTTTGGAAAAAAGAAACGTGGAAGCCGCTTTGGAACTGAGGAATGGGTAGAGGCTGGAGGGGTTTTGAGTTGCATGCTAGAGAGAGCCTACATGGCCTGAATAAAATGGGATTTAAAATATGGACGGTCGATATCATTCTGATGAGGTCTCAGGCAGACATGAGCAACACGTTCTTGGATCCTTGTGTCAAAGTGGCACAGAACTTGACCGAACCGTGTTCTAGCATTTTATAGAAGGTAGAACTTGGGAGCAATGAGATAGATCTTTGGCTGCGGAGATTTCAAAGCAGAGCATTGGAGGAGCGGCTTGATTCCTCCTGGCGTCTTACGGTAAAAATGCAAAAGGAGAAAGATGGGTGGAAGAAGGATTGCTAAGCAAACGGGAGCGGGAATTTGAAGACTGGGCGAATTCTCAGCCTTATCCACACTGCACAAAATGAGAAAGCTTGATCTGAAGAGAACAGTAAGGATGCGGCGGCACCACCGGGCTGATGAAGAGATCATGCGTGAGATTCATGAATTACCCAGGCGTCTCCGCGGGAGCCAGGAATATAGACGGGATGATACCAAACGGGACAGAGAGGATGGGACGGAGTGAAGGAGGGGCTGCGGCATTTCTCGGATCCTACGGGATCTGACCACACATCAGCTCAGCTGTGGAAGTACTGTTCTTCAGGGAGAGGGAAGAAGGATCCTGGAGGTGATTCAAAGGTCATCACAGCTGTCACTCCCACCATCTGTCCAGGGACAAGGCTGTTTCCCCCTTGGTTTCAAAGGCTGGGGCTGTGTCTCTGGTTTCTGCCAGAATGACCCCACCCAGTGCCTCAGGGGTGAGGCCGCCCTTGAAGAGAGCCAAGTGGATGGGGCTGCTCTCCCCACTCCCCCAGAGCCTTGGGGGTGACGCTGTCACTGCCCTGGGCCTACAAGGCAGAGCACTGAATGACAGAGGATTATTCTCGAGCCCTAAAATCTAACGGAATTTGCCTTGCTAGGTTTTGGATTTACTTGGAATCCATCACCCCTTTCTTCCTTCTGAATTCTCCTTTTTGGAAGGGGAACATCCGTTCTATGCTTGTCCCATCATTGTGTGGAAGGTGATAATTTGTTTAGTTTCATACCTTCACAGCTAGAGGGGACTTTGCCTTGGGGTGACCCATACCTGATTTCAATATTTATTATTTTTTTTTCAAGATTTATTTATTTATTTAAGAGAGAGAGAGTGCAAGCAGGGGGAGGGACAGAGGGAGAGAATTCCAAGCAGACTCCCCACTGAGAATGGAGCCTGAAGACGAGCTTGTTCCCACGACCCTGAGATCATGACCTCAGCCGAAACCAAGAGTCGGACACTTAACCGACTGAGCCACCCAGGCGCCCCTGAAGGATATTTAGATGAGACTTTGGACTTCTGATTTTACACCTGATGCTGGAATCAGTTAAGACTTTGGGGGTGTTGGGATGGAATGAATCTTCTGCATAGAAGAAGGACATGAATTTTGGGGGGCCAGGGAGTGGAATGCTATGGGCTGAATTGTGTCCCACCCCCAATTCATACGTTGGAGTCCTAATCCCCAATGTGACTGTGTTTGGAGTCTGGGCCTTAAGTGGTAATTAAGGGTAAATGAACTCATAAGAGTGGAGCCGGAACCCCGTAGGAGCGTGGCCTTGTAAGAAGAGCGAGGAGGGAGAAGGCCATCCACCGGCTAGGAGGAGAACTTTCACCGGAAACTGAATGGTCAGCCCCCTGATCTTGGACTTCCAGCCTCCAAAACTTCGAGAAAGTTGTTTAAGCCTCCCGTCTCTGTCACGGTAGCTCGAGCTGGGGGGAGGACAGCAGTTGGTCTGATGATGGCAGCTGTCCTGCCTTGTTCCGAACATTCCCCCGATGTTCCCAGAACCATTCCCAAGCTGGCAGCCTGTCTTGTCAATCGAAGTGTCAGCAGGTGTTACTCCAACCCACTCCCCGGACATCAGAAACCCCCTCCCCCTTGACGCCATCCTGGAGTGTCTTTGCAACAGATGACCCCATAGCTTTGCCTCTTTTTCATTTGTTTTATTAGCGTCAATATATACAAAGTGGAAAATGACTTCACTTCATTATTCTAGCTTAGAAAGTTTGTTTTGCTTTTTATTCTGTTTGGGGAGAAAATGAAAATGAAAACGTCCCAGGAGAAAGCCTACCTTTGAGGGTGCTGGACAACTCCTTAATACCTGACCTCGCATGACCATCTCCTCCCCCCGGTAACTTTCAAGGTCATAGGAAAGTCAAACCCTTTGGACTTACCCCCAAAGAAAGGTCATGTTTGCCTGAGTCTCACGCTCAGCCTAAATCTACCCATATATTTGCCAAGTCGCTTCTGCTTACACAGCCGTCCTAATTACGTCGCCGTTTTGCTTTCTGCTGGGCAGTTTGGCAGTTTGCAAAGCTATCAGCCTGAGGTACCGTAGGCTTTCCAGGGAGCTGGCTTCAAAAGATCGTCTTTAAAGCATGTCTATGGAACTAAGTAAGGATGGCCCTCAAGTTGCGGCCAACATACTTATGTTGGCTAAATAATTCTACTCCTCCCCACCCCCCACCCCCCAAAAAGCAAAAAGACGAGCTCCAGGCTAAAGATGATTGAGTGTGTGCATTTTTAAAGCACAGGGCGTTAGCTGACAGATACAGCTTATATGAATTAGCATGTAATACACACCATCACATGCGTTCTTTGAAGCTCGAAATCTCTGTAAACGTATTTCCCCACTGTTTTAAAAACAAAGAGTGGCTTGTAGGAAGGTTCCGTTGGTTCTTGAGTTGCTCAAGATTGTATCCTGTTCAAAAATATTTAATCCCAAGGGGTTTTGACATTGATCTTATAAAAACAGACACGTATGAGCTGAAATGAGATGCCCGGTACATTTTTGGCACTAATATTATGTTTTTACCTTTACATATTACAAATACACATTCAGATATTCTAAAAAGAAAAACAGACACCAACCTGTCTTTTCAATCACACTGTACATTGCCAAGCTCACACAATCCACCTTTAGGGGAAAATAAACTTTTAAAACATGGTCATAGGTGCTGTACTACTAAGACGAAACTAAGACATCGGTATCCTGAAAAAAAAAAAAAAGATCAACACCTTTTTCTATTCCTCCAACAGCCAGTAAGGATTCTTGGGCTGTGGTCTGGCCACTTTGAGGGAACAGGGTTAGAATAAAGATTTCATATTTTGTCAGTCTCGACAAAAGGCAAATGTTTAGTTTGCACGTAACCATAGTATGGTCTAAAATTAAATATCATTAATAGAGTTCTTCCTTCCAGATGACCCAGGGTTAGGGTTAGAATAAGCATCAAATAGAAACAAAAGCAGAGACGGGATTCTGCCTTAAAAAAAAAAAAAAGGTTACATTATTTGCATTGTTGGACCTTCTCCAAATATGACATTGCTTACTAATGGTCTGGAACGATTCTCTTCTGTTTTTTGTTTTGTTTTGGGGCTTTTATTTTTTTTTCGCATAAAACGGGGTAGGTTTTGGGTGGCTGGAAAGCAGCCTTTAATTATCTCTTGTCGTGCGCCATGAATGCGTGCCTTAAAGAGCATAGAAGCAGGATTCTTTTCTGGCAGAAGGAAAGTATTGGCCTTCGGCTCCCCCAGGTTTGAAGCCCAAGCTTCTGGGCAGGAGAAGGCGATGTGTGTGTCAAAGCCTACTGCCCTCCCCTGCCCCAGAGCTGCCTAGACGAGCTACCAAAATACGGACTCCCAGCCATCCTCCCGACAGCATGGCAGCCAGAAAGGTCTTTTCTTGTTGGAAAGCAGCCGATAGAAAACAATTCTAGCGAGCGTGGGAGGGCACCCAAATGGGCTCCCAAGCACCGAGCCTGCGCCTCTCTGAGCCACTGACCCTCACTAGGGAGGTGAGGGCCCCAGGGAGACAAATCTCCCTCGCACGTGCTATTCTTTCCTTGTACCCTCAACCCCTGCCTTTTCTTTACACCTGCGTTTAGAGAAGAATCTTCCTGATGGCCACACACTCACCAGTCCCACTGGGTTGGAGCAAAAGACCCCTGATAAAATCTGAGGATACACCTGTGATTCATGAGGTGTTATGACTTCTTTCTGGCCTGAAACCCCTCCTTCTGTCCTCCCGGGGTGATGACGAGGATTCCGCTGTGGCTTTAAACCCCCTGATCCTATTCCTCTGGTTCTCCACGGTCATGGCACACAGGCCAGTGTCCACGATCTGGGCAGAAGTTCGGAGAAGAGAAAAGCAGTTTCGTCTCGTAGGACCCTCCCTTCTGAAATACTGGATTGCAAGTATAGTCCGGCCCCTTTTGGAGAAACTGTGCACGCAAGCCTCCCTTATTTTGAGGGCTCAGACGTTTCAGTACTCCAGGAAAACACACCGAGCTCATCCCAGGATTTCAGGACCTGGCACCGCCCCCCACAACAGAAACCCTTGTAACTACGTGGGTGAATCTCCCCATGGGCATCTACAGTCACAGCTTGAGGGTGGCCCTGCTGAGCAAAGGGATCAGGTCTGGCACTTGTAGCATAAATTCCCTCCCCTTTCATTACTGGTGGAGGATCAGAGGAAAGAACGTTTCACTAACTCGATCCCCTCACTCGATGACCCCCCCCACCCACCCCACACTCCATCTGAATTCTCAAATCTCTCATCTGCTCTGCAACATTTTCTAATTCTGCCAGCATCCAGTGAGGCCAGGGTGGCAGACGAGAATGCTCACGGTCACACCTTTGCTGCCTTCGGAAGGATCATGGGAGGGAAGGGATGTGGCAAGACCTTCTAGAAGCTGAGAGCATTTGGAAGAGCGGACCCGGGATTTGTTTTGGAACAGACCTGTTCAAGCTAAAGTCTCACCCGAGTTAATCCATCAAGAGATACCCTTTCCAACATAATCTTGGGGCTTGGATTTGTCCTAAAAGCACCATGGGCATGGGTCCCAAATGCGTGCGATCTGACGCAGCCAGAGCATGGTCACTGCCGCTGGAGAAATCAGCTGCTTTTGTTTTGTTTTGTTTGTTTCCCTTTGCTGCCATGTTGGTCATTTTGCAGGTCGTCCGCCTGCCTTTGGAAAGGAGATTGTCACATGGATTTGGCCGCAGCTGCGACACCTCCAACCACACCTATTTCGATTTTAAATATAATAAATACAGCGAAGAAAACAGTGAGTCTTCAATAAAGAGTCTAAAGAAAAGACAGACAACGTTCTGGGGTTTCAATCAAATGCCATGTGGTCTCTGGATGAATTTCTCGAGGAGGTTGGTAGTTGAGTTCCGATCTGTGAGCTCCCTTCTCAAGCGTAGCTCTCCTTAAATGGAAACTTCATACTCCCTGGTTTCCTGCAGGGGAGAGAAGCACAGATCAGGTCAACTGTTGGGGGGTGGAGCCACGGGCAGAACGTGCCTTGAGAGCCTCCAGTCCCAGCCAAGGAGGTGAAGAATGTGGAGAGCAGAGCTGAGTCGCCCGGCCAACCACCTGCCGTTCCCGGATGTGTGAGTGAGCACGGCTGAGCCAGGAAGACCGCCCAGCTGCAATTAGCTGAAAACACCAGCCCACAGACTGATGAGCAAATTAACATCACTGGCTTTGAGCAACTGAGTTTGGGGATTCTTTGTTACTCAGCTTTGTCATAGTGCTGGGTAGCTGATACACTATACTAATAAGATCTAGTTTCTGAAGTGCTCTTTTTTTTTTTTTTTAAATCAGCTTGACCTTCTTTTCAGATTTGGAAACAAGGTATATAGAACGTCAAATAACATACGACCTCTTCTTAACAGTGCATATCAGAAATGACTACAATATGTGGGCGGCCACCACTTCGATTTCTCCAATATTCGTCAAGTGTGTGCAATATATTCCAGGGAGACGTCATTGTCACATGCTTTCACGGAGGTCTTCTGTTCCTGCTGGGTCAATACAGATAAGCAAGCATGTCTATGGTAGATGGGAGCGTGGTAGGAAAAATCCAAGGGGGGCCCCTGTTCCTCATGTCCTGGTGGTCACATTCTCGCATGATCCCCTTTCCGTAAGTGTGGGCAGGACCTGTGATCTCTTCTAACCCATAGAATACAGAGAAGGCACTAGGATGTCTTAGTCACGCATCATCGTGCCCTGACCAAATTTTTCATGGTCCCTAAAAATGATGATTTGTTATAATCGGATACCCATGGGCCAATTTGATTGTTTGAGGTTCAAGGGAGGCAGGATAATATAATGATTAACGGCATCAGTCGGAATTTGTAGCCTGGCTCCAGGACATGCTTTTGGCTGTGTGCAACCTTGGCCAAATCATTTTTTGGTCTCTCTGACCCTCAGTATCATCATCGATCAATCAGAGTAATGGCAGAGTGTACCACAGAGTTGCAGGGACTCGGGCAGCTTATGCATTTAAGGTGCCCGGCTTGGGGTACATATTCTTCTCCCTGTTATTACTGAGTTTTTTCTCCTTTGCAAGATTATAAGCTCATTCATGGCTGGACCATGTCTGTTTGATTCACGACTGTGTCCCTCATACCCAACACAAAGTCTGCCACCCAAAAGAGAAGAGAGACCAACTCACCCCCGTCTCATAAATGGGGTTGTCGAACTCGGTTTCCACGGTGATCTGGCTGTAGGGGTGGGAGTACATCAGGGGCAGGCGGAGGTTGGAGTAATAGCGACATCTGGAGAAGGGGCAGCACAGGGGAGAAGGGTTACTTACAACACCAAAGGGGAACAGCTGGTTGGGGCCCCTTGCCAGGCACGGGCAGCTCCACAAATGCCAAGACGTGTGGGAATGGCCCCTTGTAGTGAGAACCCAAGAAGGTGAATGCCGAAGTCATAATTGCTCTCAACTTCTTTTTTTTTTTTTTAAAGATTTTATTTATTTATTTGACAGAGAGAGAGACAGCCAGCGAGAGAGGGAACACAAGCAGGGGGAGTGGGAGAGGAAGAAGCAGGCTCCCAGCGGAGGAGCCTGATGTGGGGCTCGATCCCAGAACGCTGGGATCACGCCCTGAGCCGAAGGCAGATGCTTAACGACTGCGGCACCCAGGCGCCCCTGCTCTCAACTTCTAAGTGAGACTTAGACAACTTCTGAGACTGACAACTAAAGCCTCAGTACCTCCCCTTCCTGGGCATGGGGGGAGCTCAGCTGGGTTTCACCTGTAAGGTGATTCGAGCCCCTCTTTCACGCAGAGTGACAATAGCAATAATGAGCATTTACTGAGCACCTACTGTAAACCGTGTTGCTTCAGAGCCACCGTCTCTGACTACCTATTTAAAAAGTGGTTCCTCTGTCACCACACCCTATCTCTTTCCTTCATTGTGCTCATCACAGTGTGTTCTAGTTTGTGTATTTCTCCTCTCCCCCTTCAACACTGCGGGCTCCACAAAAACAGAAAAAAATAATATTCGGCAGACGCCTGCCCCAGGGCCTTGGCACATATGTGTATGTGCTTGGAATCCTCCTCTTCCAGATATTTGCATAGATGACTCGTTATTGCTTTCAAGTCCTTACTCAAATGTCATTTCTTAGTGGGGACTCCTTTTATAAAAGCGCAATCACCACCTCTACCCCAGCTCCCTTTTGCTCCCTTTCCAGCTTTCTTTTCTCCCTGAGTTTATTACCTCCTACTGTATGCAGTAGACCCTTGAACCACACAGGTCTGAACTGCACGGGTCCACTTATATGTGCATTTTTTGGATAAATATAGTACTGTCCTGCAAGTGTATTTTCTCTTCCTTATGATTTTCTTTTTTTTTTTAAGATTTTATTTATTTATTAGAGAGAGAGAGCACAAGTGGGGGTGAGGGGCAGAGGGAGAAGGAGAGGGAGAAGCAGGCTCCCCACTGAACCGAAGGCAGATGCTTAACTGACTGAGCCACCCAGGAACCCCCCCCCTTGTGATTTTCTTAATAACATTTTCTTTTCTGTAGCTGACTTCATTGTAAGAATATGGCATTAGGGGCACCTGGGTGGCTCAGTCAGTTGAGTGTTCGACTCTTGATTTTGGCTCAGGTCATGATCTCAGGGTCAGGAGATCGAGCCCCACATCAGGCTCTGCACTGGGCGTGGGACCTGCTAGGGTTTCTTTTTCTTCCTTTCCCTCTGCCCTGCTCCCAACCCCCATGCTCACACTCTCTTTCTCAAAAAAAAAAAAAAAACAGTATATATTACATGTAACATACAAAACACATGTTAATCGACTGTTTATGGTATCAGTAAAGCTTCGGGTCAACAGAAGGCTATTGGTAGTTAAAGCTTCAGGGAGTCAAAAGTTACATATGCAGATTTTTGACGCACTGGGTGTCCGCGCCCTAACCCTCCCCGCATTCTTCAAGGGTCAACTGTATTTACTTTTCTTATCTACTTTACTTGCTGTCTATCTTCCTCCCATTAGAACCTGGGCCCCACACATCAAAGATCTCCTTCTGTTTTGTCCATAGTGATGTTCCTAGAACTTGCCCCGCCCCCCCCAAAACTGCCCGGCACACAGTAGGTGCTCAATAGTTGCGATTTTGAATGAATTTGTGAATATCCCAGCCGTGGCCGAATATTTTCCTTCCTGATTGCAGGCAAGTGAGTTCTATGATCCCCAACGTGCAGGACAATGTCTGGTATGTAATAGATTGTCGACACGTGTGGGTGGAGTAAGTGAACAACTCGATGAGTGAATGATGGGATCGATGTGAGTGTCCCTGGCAATGCGCAACGTCCCTCGGCTGCTTGAGCTCAGGGGTAGCGCCTGCTTATTTGTTGCTGCATACTCAGCCCTCCTGCCTCGGACGGGGTGGGAGGCGCTCAGTCGGAGTATTTCTCCCAGAGCTGAGTTGAATCAGGTCATCTCCAAACACACGAATGCCACCAGCCCCAAGCTACAGATGGAGACCCTGTCCTCCAGGTCGCTGGTCACGGAGTGGATGGCAGTCCCCCACGCCCTACGCCCAAGTCCCCTACCTGGTGATGTAAATGTAGGCTCCTCCCAGCAGCAAGGAAATGATGAGAACTGGGATGAAGATAGCCAGTGCCATATTTCCCCCTTCCAGCGATGTCTCTGCTGCCGCTTCTGCTACTGGACACACAAGCCGGTGAAGCTCTCGGGTCTCACACCCTCAACCCGCATGGGTACCTGGCTCCCAGATGGGCACCTGCCTTCCCAGTTCTGCACTCATTCAAAGAGCTGGCATCGCAGAGCCTTAACCGTGGGACCACCATCCCCAGAGAGGAGAAGAGGCAGGGACTAGAGATAATGGGACTGGTTCTTTGCAACGGAGCCCAGACCCATCCTTGGGTGGGGTGGTCATGGGGCTACCGAGAATGACACTCTTTTAACCGCTGGTCATATCATGCCCATTTTGGGGGGGTAGGTGGCTGCAGTTGAAATCTGGTTAAAATCCAATTCAAGGAGAGACTTGGCGAAAGTCTCATATGTGCTAACTGGAAAGGCAGATTTTCCTCACATTTCACGGGAAAGGGGGAACTCATTGCACCCAGACGGACAGGTGCTGCCAGAGCTACTCTATCCGCCCTCCAGGAGAGGGCGCTGGGCAGCTGGGTCTGTTCTCAGTACCGCACCCCCGCCCCCATGACACCCCAACCTTGAAGACCCAGTTTTGATTTCCAGAGGCCACGGTTGCGCCCTCTGGGCCTCACCTGGACCCCCACCCCCACCCCGCTACCTGGTACTCAGGTTTTCTCTGTCATTTCTCTACGGCCAGGGCCCACAGAGCTCGGCTGTACGCCAATCTATAATCCATTAACCGCCACTCTACAGAGTCTGAAAATCGATGCTAACACCCATGACAAATGCATGAGCAGAAAACATTTCGCTGGCACTCGTAATCTCTGAGCAACCCAGGCCTTTGAGACGTTCTCATGGTTCACTGGGGGCCGAAAGGCTGCAAAGGGATGGCTCAAATAGACACTAACGCCACAAAATGCCCTCTTTTCCCTGCAGAATGGCTCCTACACGCTCCTCCTCTGCACTTAGACTTGAGCCCCGGGTCTGCCTGTTGGGATTAAAACGTCATCTGTTGCAAGGGAGAGCAACTAACGACTCGTAATTCACATAGCCCCACATTCTGAGTGGATGATTTATTGTCAGAAAGCGAAGTGTCTCCAAAAATAATAATAAAAACTGCTTAATTGGTTATAACTTTTTAAAAATAAAATGGAACTATATATATAATCTATCTATCTATCTATCTATCTATCATCTATCTATCTATCTATCTATCTATCTATCTATCTATATCTTATGACACCACAGCCCCGGCGAGTGGCCTGGTACCAAAGTGAATGGAGGTTATACAGAATGTAGAATGTTTTATGTATGGGAGAGGTTGCAAGGGAAGGGAACCACGAAATAAAAACCAAAACAAAATCCTGGCTAGCGTTTACCGTCCATTCCCTATTAATAGATCTCACTTGGTAATTCCTAATAGGAGGAGAATAGGAAACAAAGAGGATACAGGGACAGGTAATTTGGGGAAGAGAAAGACCGAGGGGAAAATGGACCACAGAGCACCCCCAGGCAGAGAGGGGTGTGCCCAGTATGGAAGGCGAGGCATCACTGCATTTACTTCCCCCAAATAGCACCACGTGGGTGAAAAGTCCTACAGTTGGGTTGTGACTTTCTCAAGCATGTGGAACCTCAGATTTTCTTACCTCAAGAACAGAACTGGTGACAAATCCCTTTCAGGTCCCAGTTAGGACCCTAGGTTGCAAATTCAATGGTTTGTTTCTTTTACAATGTTTTATTTTGAAATCATCTTCAGCGGTGTGAAGACGGAATTTCTGCTTATTTTTGTAAGCACCTGGAGAAGGACGTGCAAGGACCTGCCCTTGTTTTCTGCTATTAGCTTGATTTATTGGGGTTTTTTTTTTCATTACGGAACTCACCTTCTAATGCGTGTTCAAAGCTGTCCTGATTAACTGAAAGGGAAATTGGAAGCGTTGGTTAATGTCGAGTGAATTCAATCTGCGTGAAATGAAGCCAAAAAATTAGGAGCAAAAGCCCGTGCCACGCTTTGCTGAAGTTAGTGCTCGGCTTTGATTTATCTTGGGCTCCTGGAATTAGTGGAAATGCCTGGACACATTCCCTTTCTGGTTTCCTGAGAGATCATGACATAGATATGAAAGAAACAAGGACACCAGTAGTCCCTGTGATTAATTACTGAATATTCACCGTATGTCAGATACTGTGCCAAGAGCTTTCTGTATGTATTTGCTCATTTACTCCCAAGACAATCTAACTAGGGGGATCCTATCATTGGATCATCAACCCCATTTTACACATGAACAAATAGAAGAGGTTCAGAGAAGTGAAGCAACTTCTCTGACCTCACACAGCTTCTGAGGGATGAAGGCAGTCTTTAAACCCAGACTGCTCGACCTTCTCCAGCCTCTGCTCTTAATTACATAGTTCCGCTCGTTTTCATTGTTCTCCATGTAGGACCAAGGCTGAGGAACAGCTCGAGATAAAGCCCCGCATCCAAAATCCAGCCAGAGCTGAAACTGTTTTCCTGCTTTGAAATACGTGTTTATATGAACCTTTCTGGTTTCACTTCTATTCCATGTTTATTTCACTATTATTTGTATTCCCTGTAAAACAATTTCCATTCACTGCCACAAACTAGAACTCTCTGCAATTCATTCATTTCCCCGTATTCCCCGTAAAACTTCTCCGGAAGTTTAAGGTGATGGGGACTGGCATTCCCAGGTTTTGGCACCAAAGACCACCATGGTAGCTGAGCACAAAAGTAGACCCACATGGATGGGTTTCCAAGACGCAAAACCCCAGAGGGAAGGGCTTAGATAAACAGACTGCATTATAAGGGGATGGCAGGGGACGGCCACCAAAGGCCCAGCTGTATTCACGTCCTCATATGAAACTTCCTAATTTGTGCCTCGGTCAAAGTCACTCTTTGACATTGGTCTTCACCGTGTGATGCCAACAGAACCAGTTGACCAGCTAGCTTACTAACTAACTGCAGGTTATCTCTGGAGCTAGGGCTTCAGGAAAATGGAAAGATCAAGACAGGTACTTTCCACCCAGGACATAAGCTGGACTTGGGTTGCGTGTCTGGGAGTGCATGAACGCCTCCTGCATCTCAGAGCTGGAAGGAGACCTTGAACTTTTGTCCCTGGGAATGTGGTCAGCGGCTCCCTGGGGCACACGTTAACAGGCAGCCTCCTGGGCCACGCCTTTTCCTTTTATTTCACACAGAGAAGCCAAGGTCAGGGAGGGAGGGTGGCTCACCCAAGGTCATGGCCGTGGTCCACAGCCCAGCCAGGCTGAAGCCCCAGTCAGGCGGCCTTAGGCTGGGGCTCAGTCACTTTGCTAACTCCAGAACAGAGCCATGCACCCCACTTTTTTTTGGAAGAGGAGGTGATTTGTCCTATCCTTACAGAGTCGTGGGGTCTCAGGAGTGGAAGTGGAGGGGAGAGAAAGATGTAAGCATCCTCCGAGATCCTTTCCTGCCAGAAACTCGGTCGTGCCTGGGGAAGGAAGTGAGGGGCAGGGGGCCCCTCACCTGCTGGGGCTTCAGGGGCTCACCTATCTTTAAACATTGAAGTTTCAGGGATGCAAAACTGAGCACCTTCTATCTTTTCTTGGGTTTTTGAGCATGTATTTTCGGATGGCAGTGCCACCTTCCCATCAGATTGGCAACATCAAAAAAAACTGATAACATCTAGTGCTGGCATGCATGGGGGGAAAAGGACATTATCATATTATTAGAGGGGGAGCATGGATCACTACAGTGGCAGAAAAAAATCTGGCAAAATCCGCAAAATGTCAGCATCCACAGATCTTTGCCCATGCCATCCACCCCCCTGGGAGGAATCCGTCCGATCTGATGAGAAACGTCAGCACCCAAAGATTTATGGGCAAGGCGATTCCTGGGCAAAAGGAGACGAAACAAACAAGAAACCGGAAAAGAACTGATAGACATGCGCACTGAGGAAGGAGCAGCGGCATTAGGACACGTCACGGCGTGCAATGCCCCGCGGCAATTAAAAAGATAAGGCAGAGCTCCGTTTTTTTTTTTTCTTCCCCAACTTGATGCATGTGTGTGATAAATGGGGAAAAGCAAAACACAAAATAGGTACGGTAGGAGGCGTTTTTTACTTGGCAACAAACGAACACTCCCTGCCCCCTTTTTTCAGTGTGTCTACTTGTAGAAGTCCAGGGAACTGGGGAGACTTGGACGCTCAGGGCGATCAGTACTGGCTTCCCTGGCTGGGAATGGAAGGGATGGAGAAAGGAAGGGCAAAACCGCTAGCTTCCTTGGCAACTCTGTTTTCTTCTGCTTCTCGCATGAGATCCTTTTGTAGCGAGTCCAAAAAGAAGCATAAACAATCAGGGGCTCAGAGCACAGGTAGAGTCAAAAATGTCCCTTCCCTGGTATCCTTACTTAGACTTCTCAAAAACAATGAAAATCCTATGACTTTTCCTCCACGCAGAACACTTACCAACAACACCGCGTCAACATCTATGAACGTCCATGGAGCAGTTAGGAGGCTTACAGGCCAATTTTCCCCCCGGGGGGAAAACACCCCAATGTTTGAACTCTACAAAGTGGATTTCCTGTGCTATTGAAAATAAATTCAAAAATAGGGCTGACTTCATAAAAAATTACGGCAGGGAAGAGGAAGGGGGCAGTTGTCTTAAATCCCCGTTGCCGATTTCTTCTTTTTCTCTGCATTTCAACAAAATCTCTTGCCCTCTTATTAAGAACTGCTTCTATAAGGTCTTGGCTTTCACAGGATAGGCTCCTGCTTGATTCCCGGTGAGAATACACAGCACTTCCATGCCAGTGTGTCCCACGCTCTGCCAGATGATAAGACTCACCGCTCGTGCTAGTGACCCCGGGTCCCTGGCTCCTGCCCTAGACCCCGTGAATCAGCATCTCCCCTGCAGGGGCCCGGAAATCTGTTTCTTTTTGCACCCTACATTCGGAAACTACTGCCTTCAGTGGTTCTCAAATTCAAAGTGCATTTGAGCAGCCCAGGGCTTGTCGAAACACTTATTACAGGGTCCTACCCTTCAGTGATTCTAATTTTGTAGATCTGGGGTAGGAGATTCAAGAATGTGTTTCTCATAAGCGGTCTGGGTGATCCGAATGCTAAAGTGACTGGCGGGTTAGAAGCTACCAGCCTAACAGCCTTGACGTCCACCCTGCAGGCAGCCCGCTGGGAAAGAGGCAGGGAATTCACAATCAGGAGACATGGGTTCCAATCCTGGATTTGTCTCATAACCGCTGTGTGTCTTTGGGAAAGTCACCTAACTTCTCTGAGCCTCTCCTTCCGTAACCGTAGAATGGGTAAGATGCCCCATCTATCTTAGAGTGTGGTCCTGAGGTTTAAATGAGGTGATTCAGGAGAAGAACATTTTTAAGAACATGGGTAAATTTCACATAACATGAAATTCATCATTTTAAAGTGTACCGTTTGGTGGTGTTCAGCACATTCTTGATGTTGGGCAGCTGCCCCTCTGTTCTAGATCATTTTCATCACCCCTAATAGGAAACTTTGTACCAACTAAGTAGTTACTCCTCTCTCTCCACCCCAGCCCTGAGAGCCACCAGTCGGCTTCCCATCTCTATGGGTTTACCGATTTTGGATATTTCATATGCATGGAATCATAGGACATGTGATCTTTTGTGTCTGGCTTCTTTCCCTTAGCATCGTGTTTTCAAGGTCCCTTCAGGCTGTGGCAGGTGTCAGCACTCCGTTCCTGTTCATGGCTGAATAATATTCCAGTGCGGCTAGGCCACGTTTTATTTTTCCATTCCGCAGTTGATGGGCACCTGGGTAGTTCCCATCTTTCATGAGCAATGCCGCTATGACTATTCAGGTACAAGGGCTGCTGTGAGGACTTGTTTGCAATTACTTTGTGCATTGACCTAGGAGCGGAAATGCTGGTTGGAAAACGTTTGTAAGGCTTAAGGCTGAAGTTCATGCTAAACCATTTGGGGATCCATTGAAGTCATGGGTTCCTAAGTAGAAATGTAAAAGTCCATGATGCCTCCGTCCCTGCTGGGCAGAGAATTCAGAGCTTGCTGCCTCATTCTCAAAGGAGCATTAATGGCATAAAAGGCTAAGATCTATTAGCCTAAAGCATCAAATGGATTTAGGATCTTGTTATTAATTGTGTACCTCAAAGACCCAGATAAATGGGCCCAAATCTCACCGGGTATGTCGAAACTTAATTTCAGTGATGAGTGTTTCACTGATTTTATTTTATTTTTGAAAAAAATTTTTAATAATTTTTTTTATTATATTATGTTAGTCACTATACAGTACATCCCTAGTTTTTGATGTCAAGTTCCATGATTCATTACTTGCGTACAACACCCAGTGCTCCATGCAATACGTGCCCTCCTTAATACCCATCACCGGCCTATCCCATTCCCCCACGCCCCTCCCCTCTGAAGCCCTCAGTTTGTTCACTGATTTTAAAATAGTTTTCCCTCTAACCATCTCTGGGATGGGGCGTGTCTCACAACCAAGGGCGTGGGCGTGTTAGTCCGGTGCCACCAGGTGGCGCTCACGATGCCTGCGTGCGCGCCATCGTCCAGCGCACCATCCCTCAGCGTTTGGAGAGGGTGTGAGCAGCTGGGGAGACCGCCCCAGAGGCAACAGGGGAAACCTCGTAACCTCTGGGAACTAAGCGGTTGTGAAAACGGGGTACAGGAGGCAGGCAATGTTTAAGCCATGTAACCAACGCAGGCGTCAAAAGCAGAACGTCTCTCCTTTACGACAAAAAAAATCTAAGCTCGCAACAGAGCTTTAAGTAAAAATAAAAATGCTAAGCCAGGAGAAGGCATTGTGCCTTTGTTTAATTGGCAGCGATTTTTTTTTTCTTTTTCAGTGGTGCAGAAAATAATGGCGGTATCTTAGGTGTCATGAAATACAGTAGCTGGACTTTTGAGAGCAAATTGAGAATCATAAAAAGAAGCCAGATCTGACATCACCCGGTCCCGGTCCCTGGGGGGCGAGTAGGTTTCTTTACCTTTACAAACAGGCAGGGGCCCGTTCCAGTGGGATGGCTGTCCCAGGATGCATCGAATGGTCACTTCGCCCATGAGCTCAAAGCCTTCGTAGCACATGAATGTAAGGGACTCTCCCGGCAGGTAGAGACGCTTGTACAGGATTTGGTAGCCGTTTTCGGGTAAGCCAGGGTTGTCGCACGCCAGGGACTCCTCCGCTGAAATGCAAGCCCAAAGCAGCTCTGAGGACATATGCAAATCCTGGGGGACTCCCACTCACAGCCTGTCTGATCTGGCTTCGGCCAGCCTCGCCAGTACCATCTCTCTGCTTTCCCCTCCCCTCCAACCGTTTCCCATTCCCCAAACTCACCTCCCCATCTCCCACCTCCAGCTGCACCTTACACGCGGGCACTGTCCAATGTCCCGGGCTGTGGAATCTGGCTTCGAATCTGGGTTCTACTACATACTCGCTGTGTGACCTCCAGCAAGGGCCACAACCTTTCTGAGCCTCAGTTTTGCTCATCAGTAAAATGGGAACAATAGTGGTGTCTCTCTCATCGGGATTTGAGAGATTAAGTCAGATCATGAATGTCAGGTGTTCAGCAAGTTCTTGGCAGGTCGTAGGTGCTCAGTCAATGATGGATGGCCGTGTTGTCAAATTATGACATATCCTTCTTGCTCCTCACCTTACACCTTACCTGCCCACCCAGCTGGGATTAAGTCTGGTCTTTCAGTACCCAGTCCTCATTCCTCCACTTCCAAGGAGCCTTCCCTGATGCCCCCCAACCCTAGTAGAGTCACTAATCTTCCTAGTTCTTCCTCCACCCCAGCACTGAACATACTGCATTGTATTTAATTATTTAATATCTGTTTTCCTTGCTGGAGATGAACCTGTTAGGGTGTGCTTGACGCTCAGGGCCTGCTCTCGAAGGACTATCGTAACTGATCCTCAAGTATACAGTAGGAGCATCATAAATGACACCTGGCAGCTTAAGACGGACTCCAGAGTTGAAGTATTCCCGGTTTAACCTATTCCAGGCTCTGGACTCCATCTTTCCTGCCTATTTACATGAATGGACTGGACCAAGACCCCATCCTTAGCTGAAATGTGGTCGGGCGACGACATTCCCACTCCAAGGATGTACCACATTCGAAATAAGATCATTTAAGGCAGGTTTTCTAAACCTAGATGCTACGGACATTTAGGCCGGGTAATTCTTTGTGGTGGGGTCGTCCCCACCTGTAAGATGTGCAGCGGCATCCCTGACCTCACGGATCCGTGTTGGGACAACTAAACATGTCTCTCGGAATTGTCCGTGACAAATGTCTCCTGGGAGCAGAGTCACCCCTGGTGGAGAATCGCCGATCTTGGCTCTTAAACAATTCCGTGTGAACAATCCCATTGCAATCCGTGAGAACTCATCCTGTTCTTTCTCAGGAATACAACTGAGTTGGACTGGTGGTCCTAGAAGCGATCCCAAATCTACTTCCGTTTCTATTTTCCTCCCGTTTCTCCATCTCCTTAACTATAGGGAAAAAATGTACACTTTGGGGAGTGCATTTGAACAAAATGTCAAAGTCGGGTTCCCTGGGTATTACTGTGAATGGTGGGTAAAATACCCCACAAAGAGCAAAGCGCTGAAACTCTGTGGTCATTAACAAGCAATGGTACCCGAGCACTCGCTGTATGCCACACACATGGTTGTGAACATCTTTCTATTATGCTTGGCACCATCATCCTTTTCGATGAGGACGCCGGTTTGTTCAAAGTCACCCAGGTGGCAAGTGGCAGACCCGTTGGGTTTGAAATCCGGTGCATTTAATGGCTCTGGGGTAGCGGTGAGGGGGGGGGAGCTTCCTGTACCAAATCCCCCGGGCTGTCATGAATTCCTCTGAGCTATTGCTTTCTCAGAGACAGGAATTTCTAAATGAAGATGGGGCACCCAGCTAGAAGCCGGCATGGGAGCCAAGGTGAGGTCGCTGGGGACGACACATCAGTGGGAACTTTTTCTACAGCTACGGTCTGGCCATGGGGGCTCTGCCCCGGTCAGGAGATCCCCGCGTCTCATATTTGCGGTGTTCTAAGGGCAGGGTGGTGAAGAGCCAGGGTCTCCTGGGAATCGCTGAGTGTCTTTCTGCGGAGCCACCCATAAAACCCTCGCTGAATTTGTAGGGTCTTCATTACGTATCTTCTGGATGGGAGCCTCAGGAGTCAGGTACCATCAAAGAAGGGAAGGTGCAACCAAGACCGCATTTAGTACTGCCAAACAACATCGAGGGCAGTAATAGTAGCAAGTACTGTCATTTCTTGAGCCTGCTGGGCCCGAGGGCTGCAAAAACCCATTGGATACAATCCTGGCAAGTGAATTATGTATTCGGATCTAAAAAGAGGTAAAGAGATCATTTCAATAAGCTGCCACAAGTGCTGTGATCGATGCAACTGTAGGAACCATGGGAGCTTATAGGAAGAGACACATGATGTAGCCTAGGCAGTCAGGGAGGCCTTCCTGGAGGAAGTGATGCTGGGGATTCATTGTTATTTTCTTCACAGACCTGGCTCTTCTCCTCCCATCTCCAACAGACCCCAGGCTCCCTGAGAATGTGGACCATGTGTCTTTAGACACTGCTGTATTTTTGGGCTTTTGTACCACAGTTCCCAAACTGTGCACTGAGGCACCCTGGGGTGCCACCATGAACAGCACCCCTGTGAGATTTTTCAAAATTTTGAGGAGACAGAGGGACATCCCCCAGACCTGCGTGAATGGTGCCAACATTAGACAGAGCTACGTCCCTTTTGATGATGCCGCATCTTGGAAAAGCTGGGTTTCCTGCAGTGGCTACGCAAAAAAGCAAGAGATCTAATAAAATCTGTGGAATGGAATGTAGGTGGCAGAGTCCAGTCTGACGCCAAAATCTGAGAAATTTGGCAGAGCCCAAGAGGCACCCACACCCCTGTAGCTGTGATTCTCGTTCTTTAAGAATGCAATAAAAATCATGGGGTGCCTAGTCCGTTAAGTGTCTGACTCTCGATTTCAGCTCAGGTCATGATCTCAGGGTCATGGGATTAAGCTCCACGTCAGGCTCCCTGCTCAGTGCAGACTCTGCTTGAGATTCTCTCCCCCTGCCCCTCCCCCTCCCCCTGCTCTCTCTCTAAAATAAATAAATAAAAGCTTTAAGAAATGCAGTCAAAATCAAATCTTATAATATGTGCATTACTTTTTCAAATGGCTACTAAGTTGTCAGGATATAGCTGCTTATGACATTGTTTGGACCTAACTACTTCGGTATTTTGGCCTAGGGTGTTTACCAAAGAAAATTCCTGAGACGCCCAGGGCACCGTGAATTGAGAAAGTCTGGACACGCCTGCATTTGGAGACACTTTTTTATTAACCGCATGAGTTGCTTCCAACTGCCCTGCCTGGCGGGGAGTATCATTCCCTTTCCACAGCTGAGGGCTGTGAGGCCCAGAGAGGGCAAGCTACTCTCCCAAGGTCACCCAGCAGAGCTGGGTGCGGGGGGCTAGGGGTGGGAGGGGTGTTTGGCTATGAATTCCAGACACTTCCTTCTACCCATGCTTGACCTGTCAGTTCTTGAAGGAGTCAAAAGACAGAGTCTGGAGTCCCAGCTGGACCAAACAATGACCTTGAGCAGGCCACCGAGAACAGAAGCTGTAGACAGAGTGTTTACAATGGTCTCTGTCCACTTCATGAGCTTGTTGGGGGAAGATCTTTGTCAAGAGTAAAGCACCCGAGCTTTGCTCAGAAGCGGGGGCTGCAGGGTGATCAGGTGGGAAAACGCCGCTTCAGCTGGAATCCTTCTCCCCTTCCCTGCTGTGTGACCTCAGGAAAGCTGCTCACCCTCTCTGGGCCTCCTTTGTCGGCTTTTAAGTGAACACAGGTCCCACCCAGACAGTTTCAAAAGTGTTCGACACACTAATGCTGGGGAAGGGCTTGGCAAGCTGAAGGGGCTCATCCAGTCGGTTGTTCCCCTGCTCAGCAGAGGAAGCCTTTTAAAGCTGTAGATGCCCGACCAACTCCTTCTTAGAAACACCCTCAGGGGGCGGGGGTGGCTCAGCCGTTAAGCGTCTGCCTTCAGCTCAGGTCATGATCCCAGGGTCCTGGAATCGAGCCCCGCAAAGGGCTCCCTGCTCAGCGGGAAGCCTACTTCTCCCTCTCCCACTCCCCCTGCTTGTGTTCCCTTTCTCGCTGTCTCTCTCTGTCCAATAAATAAAATAAAATCTTAAAAAAAAAAAACACCCTCAGAACCTGGATACAGCCTGGTCTCCCTCTGCACGCTTCCCCCCTCCCCACCACCCGAATTGACCATCCTCTTGCCTCCCATCTCCTGCCAGGCTCGCTTGCCTGGAATGAGGCTGGAAGCACAAGCCGGGCTCCTCTTTGGGCTTCTGGGAGGATCGCATGTCTCCTGACACCCAGCCTGGCTCGTGACTCATTAGCGCGGGTGTCAGGGAAGCCGTCACAACTGAGATTCCAGGGTAAGGCAGCCCTGGAGGGAGGGAGGGAGGCTTGTGTCTCCAAAACCCAGCCCCCAGGGCAGCCCAGACGGTCTTTGGAGGCTGTGCCTTATTACTGAAGTGCTCTTTCTTTCTTTCTTTCTTTCTTTCCTTCTTCTTCTTCTTTTTTTAAATGATACTTCCACCTTTCAGTACTTTTAAATAAGCTTTTATTTTTAGCTTCTCATCTCTGGGTGTCTGCAGCTTGACTGGCTCAAGCAGCGTCTGCTCACCCTTACTGACAGTCACCAGGAGGGAATGGGAACCGCATGGGTGTCCCGGGCTGCCTTAGCGAAGCGCACCTGCCTGGCGGAGGGGGGGGGGAGCGGGGAGGGGTGCTTCGAACAACAGAAATGCACTGTCTCACAGCTCTGGAGGCCAGAAGTCCCAGGTCAAGGTGGCCTTCAAGGACCACGCTCCCTCTGAAATCTGGGGGGAGGGACCCATCTTTGCTTCCTCCTAGCTTCCAGTGGTAGCTGGCAATTCTTGGAGTTCCTAGACTTGCAAGCACAGAATGGCGTTCTCCCTGGGTCTCTGTGTTCAAATGTCCCTCTTCTTATGAGGACACCGGTCACTGGATTGGGGCCCATCCTAATCCTATAGGGCCTTACCTTCACTTGATTACATCTGCAAAGACCCTCGTTCTGAAAAAGGTCCCAGTTACAGTCCTGGGGTTAGGCTTCAACATCTCCTTTCGGGAGACACAATTCTCCCCATAAGGCACTGTGCACTTGGCCCAAAGGTCGGGGGACGGGGAGGGGATGTACTTGTGGGTGAGGGGTTAGGGCTGTAGGCTGCAATTTCTCTTGGACGTCCCTGCATGGGTTTGTCCCCTGTCACCCACAGTGAAATATGTCAGGGCGAGGCTGGTGGAAGGGGCCGTGGGCTCCTAGCTCTGCTCATGAAAAAATGTCGGGACCTTAATCACATGTCCCTGTGCGTCTCAGCTGCCTTTATACACACGCAGACATGCACACACGCACACTTACATACGTGTATCTGTATGTAGTGTGTACATACGTGCCTATACATTCACACGCATATATAATCTGTTCAGCAATGTGTTGTATTTATTTATTGGGGGGGAAGATTGATTTATTTATCTGAGTGAGGGAGAGTATGAGTTGGGGGGGGCAGAGGGAGAGGGAGAAGCAGGCTTCCCGCCGAGCAGGGAGCCCGATGTGGGGCTCGAACCCAGGACCCCGGGATCATGACCTGAGCCGAGGGCAGACGCTTCACTGACGGAGCCATGCTCCGAGGCGCCCCAGCAATGTGTGTTACACATTCAATAAACGGTGACTATTGTTATCTCTTTTCCCCTCTGAACTTTGGTTTTCTTAGTATATTTGCACACACACACACACATACATATAAACACACTACACACATACACACACATACAGTCACAAGTGCATACAATGTGCTTAGCGCGATGTCTTACACAATCATTAGATAATGACCATTACTATCTGTAAAAGGGAGCAGCTGTGTCTCATGTCTGAACCGACCCATCGGCTGTACCGTATTTCACCTCCGAGATGTCCTTAGCTCTGAAACTCTAGGACCCGGACTAAAGAGGCGGATGGGGACCCACAGTGGGAGGGCCAAGATTCCTTGTTGCACGTGAACCCAGAATAAGAAAGTCCCCCTTTTCTACGCAGAAGCTTTTAATTTTGACGTCGCCCTGCCGGTAGCTTCTGGAGCTCGAGCTGGCCGAACTCTTAATAGAGCTGCTCGCAGCACGCTCGTATAAAATATTCCCCAGTCCACACACTGTGTGAGGCTTTGTTCCTTCTGCTTTGCCTCCTGTTTCCTCTGAGCAATGGTTCTGATCCCCGGCTGCACATGGGAACCTGGGGGGCGCGCGGCGGGCTTTGAAAAACCTCACTGCTTGCTGCGCCCCAGACCAGGAGCTCCGGGGAGTTTTAAAACGTCCCGAGTGATTCCATGCACAGTCAGGCTCAGCCCCCTTGGACCACTGCTCTCTACCCTCTCTCTTTGGCAAGAAGAGTAATTCCTCCCTTGTCAGAGACTTTTTTTTGGATTCTTAATGATGAAGAAACCTCCAAAGTCTTTTCTTAACCAAATATCTGGATTAGTGGCTTCACATAGAAAAGACCAAAGAAGAGTTTAAATCCACCAATTTTGTGTCCTGTGGATGGCTTGATTTTCGGCAGAGTCAGGCAGGTCTGGGTTTGACCTTGGCCTCTACTATTAAGGGGCTGTGTGACCTGGGGCGATGATTTCACTACTCTGAACCTTAGTATCCTCTTCTTGCCGAGGCAGAAGGGAGGGACATTCGGTAAAGGACTTAGCTCAGTGCCCGGTAAATGTACCGTAAATGTTAGAGTACGCGTGCCTTCAATCTGCCAGCTACGGTCAGGGGACAGCAAAACAGTAAGCCCTCTCGAAGGGTGGGATGCCTCCTCCTGGCAGCCCAGCCCTCCACCAGGAATAAGAAGAAGCGAACCCCCGTCTGCATCAGGTCAACAGATCGGACTCACAAACGCAGTGGGGCAGGCGCGACGTCCAGATGGGCGTGCCAGTCTCGCGGCTGTAACATGTCAGAAGAGAGCTCCCTTCCAGCACAAAGCCGGGGTTGCACGTGTATTGAATGGTGGTCCCCACCAGCAGCACGGGATCCGAAATTAAGCGGGTCGAGTGGTCCACTTCCCCGGGGTCGGTGCAGTACATAACTACGGATGAAATCAGACCCAGAGCGCATTAGCAGGCTGGATGATCCCAGGTTTGCTGAGAACTACGCAATGATCTGGGAAGTTTCCTAACTTGGTTCTTTTCCTGTTTGGAAGATAATGCATCTGAGCTCATCAAAGGTGGCTGGAGAAGAGGCCAGGATGATAGAGACCTGAACGTAATTCCACTTACAGGAAGTAGCCCACAGAAATGTTTGCATCTGGACCCAAAGACCTATGTACGAGGTTGTACACTGCACGATTATTTGTAACGGTAAAAAGAGAGAGAGAGAGAGAGAGAGAGAAACAATGCAGATCCTTTAACAGGGCAAAAGTTAAATACGGAATAGCCGTTCTATGACATCTTGAGAAACCACCGAAGAAGAGAGCAAAGTGAGGGGACCTTCGCTGCTTTCTTTGTGGTGCCTGAATCTAGTAAAACAAGCATTCATTACTTTTCCATGAAAAAATCAATATACACAAAGGGAAAACAGCAAGCCAATTAAAAAAAAGAATGAAGTGCACAATATGTGTGATATGAAAAGGTTTCTGGGTTTCCGAGTTGAGAAAACAGCAGTGGTAAAATATCCTTATCTATAGCTGTTTCTGTACAAATATCTGTGTCTATATACAGACGATACGCACGTGCCTACGTCTATGTGTGTGTGTAACACACGATGCAACTGGAACAACACAGAATAAACTTGTAAGAGTGGCGTCAATTCACGAGGGATTTCTCTCTGTACTTCCGAATGTTACCGCTGCTGAGTTCTGTAAGTAAGCACCTGCTACTTGCGTAACGGGAAGGTACGTTCATGTACAATTTTTGATGTCGAGTGTGTAGTTGAACTGATGAATGAATGAATGAAAGGCATTGACAACCCCCGGGGACTTCCGGAGGGGAGACCCCACTGTTCTCAGGATGCACTGCTGTTCTTGTTTCACTAGAAGAGAAGCCACCGAGGCAGGTTGGTGGGTCTCTGTCTTAGATGCAGAGGGACAGGCAACCAGCGTGGGCACCTGAACGCTGATACCCAGAAGGGGACCAATGCAAATTCATCTGCTCGAATTTGGGTCTTTTGCTGGCAAAAATTGAGGCCATCGAAGAGTTTCCCAGAGAGAGCTAGTTTATGTCCCCTCTAAACCTTTAGAACCCATTAACACAACATACATCATCATTATGATTTAAAACATTTAAAAATCATTATCATTATTATTTTATTAATTAATTTTTTTAAGTAGGCTCCACGCCCAGCACGGAGCCCAATGCGGGGCTTGAACTCAAGACCCTGAGATCAAGACCTGAGCTGAGATCAACAGTTGGACGCTTAACTGACTGAGGCACGCAGCCGCCCCTAACAAATCATTATTATTAAAAATATTTAAAAAAATCATTATTATTCAAAAGATTTAAAAATCATTCTTCAAAAAATTTAAAAATCGTGATTATTCAAAAAATGTCAAAACTCGTAATTCAAAATTCTTACTAAATCGTTCTTATTCAAAAATTTTAAAACCATTATTATCCAAGAATTGAAAAAAGTTCTTACTCGAGAATTTTAAAAATCATTATCATTCAAACATTTAAAAATCATTATTAAGACATGTATATTTAAAACATTTTATAAAGTAATGATGGGGTGCCTGGGTGGCTCAGTTGGTTGCGTGTCCGACTTTTGGTTTCGACTCAGGTCATGATCTCAGGGTCGTGAGATCGAGCCCTGCATAGGGCTCTGTGCTAAGTGTGCTGACTCCATGCTCAGTCTGCTCGTCCCTCTACCTCTGCTCCTCCTCTTGCTCACACACACTCTCTCTCTCGCTCTAAAATAAAGAAATACAATATTTGGGGGAAAAAGTAATGACGTCATAGATTATGTTAATGTGTCTGCAATGGGTCTCACCACCCAGGGAGCTTCTCACCATTGGTTTTTTATTTTCCATCAGAATACACTCACACTCACACCCCCCCCCCCCACATGCAACCAGATGGAACAAACAGATGTTTATGTAGCCAATTTTGAGGATTTTTAGCAAGCTTTTTCATGTTTCCCCCAATTATAATTAATTTTCTTTGCCGTTGGAATATTTGTGACCAGGATTGCGTATATCCCCCACCCCCCTTTCCCAATACCCTCTTTCTGTGCTGACACCTCATATTTCTTATCATGCAACTGGTCACTCAAGGCAGGCCGAGCAGATCTACCAAAGTATCCCCAAGGATTGCCAGCAAGATGGCTGCCAAATGGAGGCTTGTGTAGGAGGAAGCAGGAAGCAAATGGTTAGCAGGAAGAGGCCAGCTTCAAATTTAGCTCCTCCCCCAACGCTATTAGGATTCGGCGTAGAAGCCAGAAACACCTCCTTTTTCTCCTGCTTTTCAAGACACCAGACGCAACTATCACCAGCCATGCCTGCCCACACTACTGAGGGAAGCAGGCAGAAGGCCCCAGGAGTCTGGGCTGGGTGCTGTCTGGATGAAGCCAGCTTCCTGTGATAGGGGTCTACCCGGGGCTCCAAGTTCCAACTTAGACTGGTCTTGCGTAACTACCACAGGTATTTTAATGATGAATCTGAATGATGTTTTTTATGCAGGTTTTACCGCAGTCTACACCACTCCCTATCGTCTCTCCCTCAGCCTATTTCCCTCATTTACATTATCTGCCAGGCTTCTGGAGGCCCCCGAGCCTGACATCTCTGCCCTAGAACTCCAAGAGGACATTTGTGAGGAGGGCTGGAGAGCTGGTGGAGTAGGAGGGAGGCCAGACCCTACATGAAGTGAGTCCACCACATTCCATGAAAAATACCCCATGGGAGGGATTTACCACCCACTGCCCTAGAGGAAGAAAACAAGATGACTCTTACTTTTCTCACAAAATGGGGGGTCGCTGCTCCAGCTGAGGTCCCACTGGCAGGTGAGGGTGTCACTCCCCACTATGTCATAGCCGGGGTCACACTGGTAGGTGACTCTGGCTCCTCGCACAAGCTCCGTATGAGAAGTGGTTTTCCAGCCGTTCTGGATCTCGGGCAAGTCAGAGCAGGAATCGTTTCTTGACACCTCTTTAAAACAAAAACATCGTCCTTAGGTGAGGAGGTGGGCCTTTCTGTGTGGGGTTCCCTTTACGAATGTCAGAGGAAAGAGCAAACAGAAGAAAAAGTCTCCAGAAATAAGCAACACACTTTGAAATCCCTTAAACCACAGGAACTCTGCGATAGTGAGATTTTATGATAAGCTCTTCCTGTGGGCCGCAGAACTTACCAAGCATTCTTTTGGTTTGACAAAGTCAGTTTAGGATGTAGAGCGAGACAGAATCCTAGCCCTACCACTTACTAGCAGTGTGATTCGGGGGACACCCCTTCTCTCTGTGCCCACCCCACCTTGTTATTCTCACCTCCTGGAATTCACATTCTCCCGTACTCCCCGCAATGCCCAACAGGGCTGATGTTCACAACCAATGGGCTGTTGCCGGAGTGACGATGTGTGGCTCCCGAGGCCAGGTCATAAGAGACGTTGAGAGGCTCTCCCCTTGCTCTCTAGTGAGGGTGCTCAGGGCAGCCCTCTGGAGCGATCCATGTGGAGACAATCTAAGGCCTCTTGCCAATGACTGGCGTTGACTTGCTAGCCACACTAGCAAGCCATTTTGGAAATGGAGCCTCCAGCCCCAGTCAAGCCCTCGAATGAACACCACCCTGGCCGACATCCTGACTACAGACTCATCATGAGAAATCCCAAGTCAGAACCATCCAGCATGAACTCCTGTGTTCCGGACCCACAGAAAGTGTGTGATCATAAATGTGCATTACAGGGCACCTGAGTGGCTTACTTGATTAAGTGTCTGCCTTCAGCTCAGGTCACGATCTCCAGGTCCTGGGATCGAGCCCCATGTCAGGCTCCCTGCTCAGTGGGGAGCCTGCTTCTCCCTCTCCCTCTGCCCCTCCGCCCCCTGCTCATGCTCTCTCTCTCGCTCACAAATAAATAAATAAGTAAATAAAATCTTTAAAAAATTGTGCATTGCTAAAGGGGGAGGGGCATATTTTGTTACACAGCAATGGTAGCTAACACACTCAGCCTCATCCAAAGAATGTCTGTAAATTCATGGTTTGGATGAATTTGTAATATGTGTTTTTGTAATACGAATTAAGATAAATTCCCAACTGTTGAAATAAAAATAATTATTGGTGCATTCTTTAAATCATGTTGCGTATCATCAGCAAACATTAACCACACTCCAAAATAAGGTACACACAGCTCATTATCCCAGAGTCTTCCCCCGGAAGAATCCTGCCTTCCTTCTGCAAATCCTCGTTCCTGAGACAGCAATGCAAAGCCCACTATTACTGTCCTTGCTTTCAAGTGCCCACTGCACAGATTTTGAGAAGAGAGCTAATTATGCCGTATAATTAATCTGCAGTTCTTATGTGCTTCTGGGGAAAGCAAAGCACCTTCCCTGTCTGCAGGAAAGTCATTCTGAGAAACAAGCGACGGCTTTTCCTGGGATTTCATCATGATTTTATTTGGGGAACGGCGATCTCAAGGGTGTCTGCAAGAAGAAGGGGAGAGGGAAATGGCTTCTGGAATGGCTTCGTGGGGAACAGGAGTCTCTATTTTTAGGCCTTTGAAAAATCAGCCAAGGCCCGGATTTAGGACACAGCTGCAAATGCTCAAACTGTGGTTGAAAGGGGAGAAACAGGGGTAGATCCTGGGTATGTGGTCTGTCTTGTGCCAAATGCTTCGAGACTGAGAAAGGTTTGCTTGTCTGACTTTTCAATCTGAGCCAGCATGGTGACAAACTCCCGTGGGACCTCCCATCTCCTTTGTGGCATTCATCACATTCGTGATTACCGAGTTGGGGACACCGTGACTTGGATCTTGGCCCCACTGTTCACTAATTCAGTGGCCTTGCCGAAGTCAGTTAGCCTTCCTGTTCGTCAGCTGCTAGACCCCACCCCCAGAGACTCTGATTCAGAAATCTGTATGTTTAGCTAGCACCCTATATGGAGGTTCTGGCATCATCGTCCTTGTGGGCCCTTAACTTTGTGAAGAATGAGATAACTGGCCTAGGAGTTGGAGGGCTTCCCTTTTGGTCTTTGTTTTAGAAGCTGTGTGACTCCAGTCATGTTGATAAACATCTCTGAGCCTCATTGTCCTCAATCGTAGAGTTGAGACCAGAATCATGACCCTGTCTATCACTGAGGGCGATGTGAAAACTAATTAATGTGCAGGATATGACACTAAGATGAGTTTTATATGGATTCAGTCATTTGTTTGACTACATTTTGTGAGCATTTCCTATATGCCAGGCACTAGGAATATGGGGATCTGAAGTCATGGTCCCAGTCTCATGGACAAGGTCAGCATCATGGCCCAACTTTTGGGTAAAAGAGATACTTAAATGCACTGAGTACATGCCACCATTTACCGGTCTTATGCTCATGGCAGACATCACTAATCAATCACAGCAATCTCTTTCTTTGAATCAAACGGAAACCTCCCAATCCTTCTCATCACAGATTCCCAAGAACAACTGTCGTTTGATTGGAGTTGACCTACAACATGGAGCAGACTTATTATCCTAGGATTAGAGGAAAAAGCACGTAAGTGACCAAAACCTCTTTGAAAAACACTGCTCACTCATCTCTGCTTTTTTATTCCCTTGCCTCCATGCCCTTGGCCACAGACACTGGCAAAGTGTAAAAAACAATGAGGAGAATGGTCTTTGCTTCTGTCTGGGCAAAACAGAATTATGGGAGGTCAGAACCAGGTCAGCCCAGAGTGTTCTTATGGAAGGTTCTTACCGGCAGTCCTAGCAGTCTAACCTTGGCCACATTGCAGAGCTGGGTGTCAGCCCTGAGATCATTTTAGGAGCTTCAGAGATCTCTAGATGACCGCAAACCCCCCGACCCTTCCATGTGAACTCTGCTCATGAGAATTGCATCTATGTCTGGTTAAATCTAGATCCAGGAAAGCAACTGTCTCTTCCCATGCCACAGCAGACATTACTAATCAATCGTGTCACTCTCCCCCCACTGACCTCAGGCACGGACTCCTCAGAATTCTTTTCAACATGGTCTTCAACATGGATAGTCACAAGCAATTGACAGGCATCAGAATTAAATGCAGAAGCCCACCTGCCTTCCCTGTGAAACTGAGCACGTGTTTCTTTGACAGAAATAAGAACAGGATTGTTCTCTTTGTATGTCGCCCACATTAGCCCACATTAGCTAGGCTGTGTATCCCTGAAACCCTGAAACTGCCTCCCCAACTTTCACCAGCCAGAGAAATAAAGGCAGGGAGAGCAGTCTAGTCATCCCTGGGTCCTGGTGCCTGGTGCAGGACCTAGCACACGTGAAGAGACTCTTGTGGACCAAACTCTCTGGAAAATGGAGATAATGCATTTGAAGATGAAACACAATAATATCTGGAAGAGTGCCTGCCAATTTCAAATTGTCACACAAATCTAAAGTTTCAGCTTCGATAAAGAGGAGTACCTTCTCTTCAAGATGGTGCCACACTGAACGTTGGCCAGACTTCCGGGTTAACCTTGAGCAGCCTTGGATAAGGTCATATTTCTGCCACCAAGCCGAATGTGGTTTTGGAAGACTGACTCAGACACCAGAGGAGATAAATGAGCAAAATTATGACCTCATCTTACAACCGGAAGGTGGAGGGCGGCGGCATGAGGAGAAGAGACGTCTAAGGAGAGAGACCGAAGCTAAGTCACTAGAAACTCTCCCTCCAAAGGCAGCTGACTCTGGAAGGCACCTCACCTGGGCAGCCAGCACGAGCCGTCCCCCTGTGCCCAGGGCCCTCCCCATAAAGAGTGGGGAACCCACAGAAGTAGCAGCAGTAACTCTGAATACACTTAACAGCACAATCAAGGAGAAAAAGGCCCCCGAGAAACATAAAAAAGATCAACACTTGTGTCTGCCTGTCTGAGAAGCGTACACAGGGGCAGGGATGAGAAACGTCTCCCAGGTGGAATCAAGCAAAGGAGTAAGGGACTTATTTTCACAAGCACATGGCTCTTTGAGACAGCCAAAGGTCAGGGAAGGGGCTTGTGTTTTAGAGGCAAGAGGTGGGACACAGAGAATACCTTATATTGGGGACGGATGGGCAAATCTCCAAGCCAGGGGGAAGAAGGAATCGCAGACACGGAATCTGCCTCAAGCCAGAGAGTCTTTGATGGTGGGCACGGTAGTGGGGAGACTTGGCAGAATGAAGCCCCCTTTCTTCCCCCTTTTTTCCATCCTGGAAATCAAGATGTCTGCCTCGTTCCTGGATGACCCAAGCAAGTTCTCTGATTGCTGGCCGAGTCCTGCTCATTGAAATCCTTAGCGTACAACCACCCACCATCTTGGGTGCCAAAAGAGTTAGGTCTTAGGTACCCCCTGTGTCTCCCAAGTTCTCTGCCATTGCCAAGAATATCAGAGGTGGAGAAATGCTAAGAGCCGGGGGAGCCAGGAAGCCCAGGGGTGAGCCCCAGTTTCTGCCCTTAGCAAGCAAGTCCTTTACCCTTGGTGGCCCAGGGCTGCTTCTGCTGTGACATGACAGGGTTGGAGCAGATCTGTCAGTTCAAATCCTGTCTGGGGCTAAGATTAGTGGGATTTCACAGCGGTCCCTGGTCTGTTGCTGGTGGCAGAAGCAGGGTGGGGTGGGGGTGGGATGAGGGACAGAAGGAGTTCTGTGTGGGTCATGTTAAATCTGAGATGCTTGTTAGATATGCAAGACGGTAGTTAGCGGGGAGTTGGGTAGAGAGTTCCTGGGAGAGGTCAAGGCTGGAGGCACAAATTAGGGGCCAATAGAACACAGAGCGGCATTGTAGAGAACGTCGGGACTGGATGACAGTGTATGGGGGGGTGAGTCTAAACAGACAGAGGACAGGGCTCAGGGTGGAGCTCGGGACCCTGCAGTGTTCTGAGGAGGGTGAGGGAGGCAGCAATGGAGAAGGGGGAGTCACAGTTGGGAACGAGGAAGGAAGGCTGTGGATGGAAGAAACGGTAAGAAGGGGATGTTGGATGGCCAAGCGCGAACTTCGTAGCAGTTTTTTTGGGTTTTGTTTCTGTTTTAATGTGAGGGCGAGAGAAATGGGTTGGAAGCCACAGCGAAGAGCAAGCAAGACACCTCTTGTCTCGCTGGGTCCAACAGCACGGGAGGTGGGAGAGAACCCGTGGTCTCCGTTGGAAGGGGCTGCAGGGGAAGAAGAGCCCTGAGGGAGGGAGAGCTCCGCTTCAGTGCAGGCAAGACGGCGAAGATGCTGTTCTGAGAAGCTGCGGACACAGGACAGTGAGCTGAGGACAGAGTCCCAGCTGACCGCAAGGGAAACACCACGAATCTGAAAGTCACGAGGCATCATCTACGAAGCCCTGATATCGGCCCTCTGCAGCAGCTGTCAGTTTTTCCATTTTACAGATCACAAAAAGGAGGCTCGGAGAGGATCTCACAGCTATTGAGAGCAGTATTAAAACCCAAACCCTGGTCCTTTCGACCAGAGAGCCCAGATGCGTAAAAACTACACACATTGACTGTGCCAATATGTTAAAAGACCCATGTAGCACAGAATCCCCCAAAAGATATATCTAGAAGAAAACATCTACACACACACACACACACACACACACACACACACACACACACACACACACAAATGGACTGGAGGAGACACTTACCTATGTAGTTCATGATAAATCCCTGGCCCTTCCCGAAGATGAGGCCAGCAGGGTCTGAGTGGAACTGGATGGTTAGGTCCGGCGTGGACGAGTACAGCTTCTGGGGACCACTGTTCCCAAGGTACTGCCCCAAGATGTGAGGCATGACCTCATCGCCGTCATAGATAGTCAGGATGTCGCTGTTGCTCAGGTTCAGGCTGGGGGGCGGGGCAGAGAGAAGAGGAGGGGTCTTGTGAAACACAGTTACGGGCATTCAACGAGCCTTGGATTTATTTTGTCGGGGAGGCATACTCGGAGGCAGGTGCCAGGCTAGGAACCGGGGGTGAGGTACGCGGTAGGCAGAGACCGCAGATGTGAGCAGGACACACTGATCCTGCGTGCCCGGGTTTGGGGAGGGACTGGGCTTCTGAAGGCTCACGCAGGAGATGGTCTTCCCTGCAAGGAGCTCATTGCACGGTCAAATGCTGAATTGTCAGTAGAGTTGCCTTCAACGCCGGTGAGGCTGAGTGCTGGGCACTGGGCTACCTGCTGGGGGTGTGGCGTGGGTCTTCCATTCTTCTGGGTTGCAGAGCAAGCTGACTGCCTCTTAATTAGAACCTGCATCTTCACGTCAGGTGAAATGAGCCTTCCCAAATCATTATGTGGCCAAGTCCTCAAAACTAAAACCCGGGTATCTATGATGTTCAGGGGATGGGGTGGAGGGCGGGGTGGAGGCACCTTGTTCCTGAAATATGCTCAAACCTGCTATCAATATTCATGACATGAAAGGATGACCCATTTCCAGAGACTCGAATGCAGGAAAGCACCTTGACACTAAATATCAGGACTGCACCGGACAGTTAATAATCCAGAAGGCGCTTCAGTGTGCCACAGACACGTGTTATGTGAAGTGTGCTGGATAAAAACTGATCTCTGATTGAAAGGATGCCGGGTAATTCAGCGTTGGCTGCAGACAATATTAACTCATACCTTTTTTCCTTCCATTCTCCTCCTTCCCTTCTCTCTTAACGTCTTTCACCTCTTCTTGTGTCCCTCTCCCTAATATTTTTGAACACCTCCTATCTGCCAGGTCTGTGTCAGGGGACACAAGAATCACAGAGCAGTGGTGGATTTAGACTAGGAAACCAGGGATTGTGGGAGCAGTTACGATCCAGGTGCATGCAGAGAGAGGAGACTGGGGGGCATCCCGGGGGCCTCCCTGGTGGAGGTGATGTTTGCATGGGATCCTCAAGAAAGATTAAAGGGCTATAAGGTTGATAAGCAGGGGGTGGTGAGAAAGCAAAGCAGAGGCAGAAGGAAAGAGGGACCAAGATCGTGGCTCCTGAAGGAATCTGCCCACTGGTCAGTGTTTCCCAGCTGTGGGTATAGACACTGAAGCCTGGAGGGGTGTAGGAGCCAGACCCTGAAGGGCTTAGAGAGCCAAGTTCATGTATTTGGATGTCATATTGCTTGGGATGGGAGCAGACAGACACTGCCCGAGGAGAGGTATTCCAGGAAATGGCCCTAAGCAAAGTTCATAGAACCCATGCAGAGTGCCCCCAGCCCTCCCTCCTGACAGGTCATCCAGGGTGGTGTTCTCCTTCCTGGGTCTGGGAGGGGGAGGACGGGTGGAAACCACCCAAGCAGGTGCTTCTGCTAGTAAGAACAAAGTAACAGAAACACAAGGAACATTGTGGAAGGGTGGCTCCCAGAGGGCAGGGGACATACTGTATTCACAATGATGTCCTCCCCAGCACCTTTCACACTCCTCCCAGGGCCGGCTTAGGGAGATTCCAACTGCCCGCATGACCACCATCAGTTTCCCTTGTACCACCCCCCAAACACCCTCTCCTAACAACAGCTGTCTGCTGGCTTTACACGTGTGGCTTCAAGACGGGGCCCCTAGAGTCATACCCTCTGCCAGTTTCCAGCGAAGGTTACAGCCTCTAAACCCTATGGTATCGAAATTCTGGAGTTGCCACCTTCCCTCGCACACCATAGGTGCTCGATAAATGCACAGGTATGAAAGAGCCTGCCAGAGAGTCTATTCGACAGCAGAAACGGTGCGGTTGATGTCAGCCTCTTGACCTGTGCGAGGGAAGAGCCTCTTAACCCTAAGAACCACGAAAACATCAATCGTTCACAAAAGCGCTGGATGAGGCTGCTGTGAAACATGGTAGATCCCCAATATTTATTCCTTAAGCTGACTTCACAGCTGATCTGCTGGTGACCGTGAGCTCCAGAGAATCTGCAGCTTGGCTTTACTCTATCACCCATTGATCTAAATGCAGCAGAAGCATCTTCAAGGGGGCAAATAGCTTTCGTTTGAAAACCGTAGCATGACTCTTTGTCCTTCGTAAGGTAGGAGGCAGCAGAATGCACTGCCTTGGGAATCCGCAAGCTTTGGTGGATTCTTGGCTCTGATACTTGCACGGGGTGGGGGAGGGGGCACCAGTGTTTCTGACATTCCTTGTCTGTGAATTTCCAGTCCATGTCATGGGCTTTCAGAGTGAGGTAAGGCATCCTGAAAGTCTGGGATCAAAAGCCAGATGCACTGACAGCATCTGAGCAAGTCTGGTCAAGTCACTCGAACGTGAAGTCATGTCACCGTGTCATTATGGATGTCACCATCACCACCACCATCACCACCGCCACCACCACCATCATCATCACAGCATCACCAGCATCATGGTTGCCACGATCAGGCTCTCTTTAGATGGCTGTCTACACCAAATGACATCAGATGACTTCCAACTAAGGGTGGTTTTGTTCCCTGGGGGACAGTTTGCAATGTCTAGAGACATGGTGGTCCCAACTTGGCGGGGGGGGGGGGTAGGTGGGCACTGGGGAGTCGATGGTAAGGACTCTGTTACACATCCCACACTGCACAGGATAGCCTCCCACGACAAAGAATTCTCTCACTGAAAATGTCAATTGCGCTAAGGTTGAGAAACACTAATTTATGTGAATGCCTTTTGTCAACAGAGTGCAACAGACTATTCATTGCAACTTCTATTGTCCTGGGATTTCAGCAGAGGTCCCCTAAGCTAAGAATAAGCAAATAGCATATGGAAAAGCATTCCTACTTTTTTAAAGGGCTATTGACTGAAATTGGGTCCTCGCCTGAGCAAAGATGAGTGTCTCTTGGAGTCTGGCTGATCTGGGAGGCCACCCCAGGCAGCACGGTGAGTAAGCGAGATAGGAGGAAACAAAAGAGCCAATGTATAGTCGCTGATGGGAGAGTTCCACTGTGGGCACTGGGCTCAGTCCTGCAGGAACAGTGAACGATGGTGCAGAACATACCTCGGGGGAGAGGGAACTGGGAATTTATCCTCCACCCCCATCCCTCATTGGCTGAGGGCTGCTCTCAGGGGTACCAAGCCCCCAGCACTTCTGGGATGCCCACGAGAGGCTTGCAGTAGGAAGCCATGGTGGGTACACAGTGGCAGATGCTGCAGAGCTTGGATAGGGCCCCAGGGACACCTGCTACCACCATCAATACATCATTTCTGGTCTGAGCTCCTCCTCCCCTATCTCTATCTTGTAGAAGGCAAAGAATTTACTGGGCCCCTGAAGAGGCTTGCAGGAAGGAGTGACTCAGAGAGAGTGTCACTTAGGAGGAAGAACAGGGGGAGGGGAGAAAGCCTATCACCCTCCGCTTAAGCCAGGTGGGGAGGGCTTCAAGGGCACTCTTGGTGGCTTGGCAGGTGTCTTTGGGGTTTGGGGAACAGTGACTGCATTTGATGCTCCCCAAGAGAAGAGTAATGACAAAAGTCAGACAGGAGCTGCCTGCCCGCCTTGGGGCAGAGCCAAGAGAGAAAGAGGCGCTGGGAGTGATGACAGTGGGCGGGAGATTCACGTTTCCGGGGGCCAGATATGGACCTTGAAGATAGGAGCCACTGTGGGTCTCCTTAAAAGTGTTCCCCATCCTGAAAGGATGATGGGGTCCAGCAGAAGGGAAAGCCAAGAGCAGCCAGACTCAGGAGGCTTTGTCCTCAACACGTTCCCCGTAAGAGAGGACAGCCCCGGCTTTCTGTATCTTCCATAGCAGGACAGTGCTGTCCGTCCTGCTTTCCGTGAGAAGGAAGCAGCCCTCCCAGCCTCTTCCTGCTGCAGAATTCCCAGCCCCAGGAGCCCTGTGGAGGGTGCGGGAAGTTTGAAAATGAATGAGGTTCAGGGCTCTATGATTAGTAGACTGAGTCACACTTGTTATGACCAGAAGACCTCTAAAAATGAAGCTTCCAGCCCAAGAAGTGCCAAAAAAAAAAAAAAAAAAAAAAAAAAAAAAAAAAAAAAAGAAAGAAAGAAAGAAAGAAAAGAAAAGAAAAAAAGTAGACCATGAATGAAGGAGCAGTGAAAGAATGTTATTCTCTGCTGAATCCTTCTGGATCCACCTTTTTGATAGGTTCCACCGATACATGCAAACGCCGGTCAAAATTGATCCCCTGCCCATCTCGAAAGATAAGCCTGCGTTTAGCCCGCCCGTCCAGCGTATTTGATACACCAGGGACATCCAGGGTCCCTGCTGCTGGATCGTCCACAGCTACCGAGATGAAAATGCAGACTTAGCAGCCCAGAGACTGGTCAGGGGCAGAGCAGGGGTTTTTCCACTGAGGACCCGAGTAAGATGTGGGCCAGAGACCATCCAGGGAGGCGCAGAGAAACCAGGATGTTGCCGTGACTCCAGAACCACCGGGAGGTGGAGAGGTGCCAGCAGGCCAGTGGCTTCGATGGGACTGGAATTGGGTGTAGCAGGTCCCCCCTTAGAAAGGACGCCGCAGGGCCAGTCCCTGCCTGCTCCAGCCCCTCTCTGCTGCCAGAGGGCAAGGCTCTCCAGGAGACCCCAGCTTCTGGGTCTCCTTCTCTCCCTGTCTCCTCGGCCACTGCCTTTAGTTCTTCTCCATCCCTTTTCAGATAGACTGCAGGACAGCACCTCCTTGCCTAGCCCCAGTCCCTCTCCTCGGCAGCCAGGTGAGTCCTTCCGAAACATAAATCTGGCCCCTTCGCAGAACAGATGAATGAAAAGCAAAATATGGTGCATCCAGCCATGAATAGGAATGAGGCCCTATGGGCGCTATACCATGGGTGAACCTTTGACTTTCTGCCGAGTGCAAGAATCCCGTCACAAACGGCCATTCGGTGCACGATTCCACTACGAGGAAATATTCAGAATAGATAGTCATAGAGACAGAAAGCAATTTAGTAGTTGCCAAGGGCTGGGAGGAAGGGTCTGGGAGGAACGGAGACCTCCGGCTCATCAGGTGTGGGGTTTGTTTCGGGGAGGATGAGAGTGCTTTAAAACTAGATGGGGGTGTGGGTTGCACAACATTGTGAGTGTACGAAATGCCACTGAACCTTAGAAGTTAAAATGGTTGAGGGGCAACTGGGTGGCACAGTGGTTGAGCGTGTGCCTTCGGCTCAGGGCGTGATCCTGGCGTTATGGGATCGAGCCCCACATCAGGCTCCTCCGCTATGAGCCTGCTTCTTCCTCTCCCACTCCCCCTGCTTGTGTTCCCTCTCTCGCTGGTTGTCTCTATCTCTGTCAAATAAATAAATAAAATCTTAAAAAAAAAAAAGACGTTAAAATGGTTGAGGGCACGTTAAGCAAGTTTCACTTCAATTACAAAGACATTGCTGCTCATGTCAGGGTAAAGTGCAAATTTTTGACTTCAGGGTTTCCCTGTACCTATTTTCTGTACCCCCTTACCTCCCCACAGCTTCCTCCCTCACTATCTCCTTCAACCCCAATATTTTACACTCCGGCCAGAATCCATTACCCGTCAATCTCTCCAAGGATTGTGGAAGCACCTGCAAGGCTTTCTGCAGGCCATTGTCCCCTCTAGCCTGAATCTTAATTTAACCTTGCGGCTGTAGACCTGGATAATTCCCGCCCCCTCATCCCCGTCACAGTCTTCTGTGATTCACTCATGCATGGAGCCCCCCGCTGCCCCATCTGCGTCTGGGCTGGAAGCCCCTTCTGCATTCACCCCTCCTACGGAGCTCAGCACTCGACGCTCCAGTGGTCTGGGGCATGTGCACTAGACCAGAAGCTCCCTGAGGCCAGGGGGCAGGTCTGTCCTGCTCACTGCTGTCTGTATCCCCAGCTCAGGACCGTGCTGAGCGTGTGTCGGATGAATCAGCACCAGTCCAGGGGCAGATAGATGTCTGGATCTGAGCCTCAGGTCCCACCAGGGTAGGCTGTAGCTCTCACCGCTTCTCTGCCTGGGGCTTTGACCCCCAAATGGGCTTCCTTGCATCAACCTTTGGAGGGGAACTCCTCTCGTCCTGGCTGCTTTCAGCACTGGCCCCCACGAGTTAACTGGGAAGCTCTAAATGGCTGGAGCTGCCCCAAATGATTTCTGCCCCACCTGCCTCCTTGGCCCTGATTGCCTACACCCCCATTCTTCTTCGATATGCCGGTTGTCAGAATCAAGCTTGGTACCATGACACCCCTACGTTGTCTGATGAGCCCCTCCAATGCCAGCCCATTGGCTGGGTTGTAGCTCCCTCTCCCTCCCCACCTTGGTCCTGCACCAGGCATATCCTGCAACCCCTTCCAGGGTCTGAGCAGCCATCTGTGAGCCCACTATCCAATGCTCCCACTTCTGGTGTCCCCTGCCACCTCCTCCTTGTCTCAGGGCCAGATATCTGAGAAAAGATCTCCCAAGACCCTCAGTTAGCTTTTGAATAACAACCATGCTGCCTACTGAGTCTTAAGGACTCAAACAACAGCAACAACATCGCACGCTAAGACTTAGAATCATGCCCATTTGATAGATCAGGAAACTGAGGCTCAACTGGGAGAAACACTTGCCCAAGGTCACAAAGGAATCAGACCCAAGACTCTAAACCAGGTCTGTTAGACGTCAAAGCCTGAGATGTGAACCACTATTTTACACGATGTTCCGTGAAAGCCACGTGCACATATCTCCACAAAGTGTGACTAGGGACACCTGGGTGGCTCAGTCAGTTGAGCGTGAGACTCTCGATTTCACTCAGGTCATGATCGCAGGGTTGTGGGATCGAGTCCGGTGCCTGGCTCTGTGCTCAGCGGGGAGTCTGCTTGAGATGTGCTTGCTCCCTCTGCCCTTCCCCCGCTAAGTAAAGAAATAAAATCTTAAAGAAAAAAGTGTGACTAGCTTCAGTCTGGTATCAGAAAGTGTGAAAAACATTACACACAAAATCTGCAGTATGAGGAAGCCCCATCTCACTGCCCCTGGCATCCCGCTGTGCCTTACGTTCTTACAACAACATCACCAAAGTCCATGCGATTAGACCCATCATTTCAACTTTTGTTTCCCTACAAAGGTAATATTTCTTCTTTTCCTACAAAGGTAATATTTCTTCTCTCTACAGACTCGCTGTGTTGAAAGATTGTCTCCTAAACATTTTACATTTCCTGATAACAATTAAATCTGCCTCGTTTTGTTGTCATTATCGATGGTGTATAATCGAGTATGTAATAAAACCAGCCTTAAACGGGTGACTTAGTCTGGAGGGAGGGAGCTTTATTTTGGTAGATAGAAAGTTTCTGTTCCGTTTTTTGACATATTTAAAAAGAGTCTGGGCACCCGGCTGGCTCAGTCAGTGGAACATGTGACTCTTGATCCCGGGTTTGTGAGTCAAGCCCCACGTTGGGTATAGAGATTACCTAAAAGCAAAATCTTAAAAAAATAAAAACAAAAAAGAAGAGCCTGGGAAGGATGCATAAGAAATTCTAGTTACCGTGGTTGCCTCTAGGGAGGGGCCCAGGAGAGGTTGTTTGCTGTGGAAAAGAGGGAAACTTAATTTTCACTGTAGACTCATTCATACTTTTGGATTTTTGAATCGTGTGAATATATGACCTCTTCAAAAAGGATAAAAACAGCTCGACGGGGTCCCCATTATTGTTTTCAGTAGGGTCTAGAGAGCCAGAGAGGTTAGGGTAGAATATAAATCGGGGATTCTGACACAGATAGCGAACCCTGGTTTTGCGCTGGTGAAGTAATTCTTCTCTTGGCCAGCAGAGAGCAGTGTACGCCTAAGCATGGACTGCCATTCGGGGCAGCAGGTGCCCCCATCCACACCTCAGCCAATCAGGAGCCCGGATGTGGGGGCAGGTGGTAGGTGAGCTTTGGTAACTATTGAACTGCAGTTAATATTCCACAGAGGACGTAGAAAGAAATGATGAGCAAGCCACCTTGCTCTTTCTTTCTTACTTTTTAAACAAATGGCTGACCCTTGCTTAGAAATCTTGCCTTTAGAAGGCTTTCCCCAGTGGCGTTCACGAGATGATTTGAGCTAGACAAACGTATTTGAAAATGTCGAATGGTTATGTATTTATTTAAATATGAATTAGGAAAAATATATAAATATTTGGTCTGCACATCAAACTTCTAATTTCATGGACATTATTTTGCTTAGAGTAAGCCAAGTGAAAAAGCAAGCCAATTTATATGCAGTTTAAGGGGGGGAAAATCAGAAGTAGCTGGTAATAGAATGGGGCGGTGGAAAAAGCGAAATTAAGAATAAAGTCCAGTGTCTCAGGCTTTCTGGACTTCTTGGGGGTCCGCTGTTGGGACCCCAGCCCGCTTCTGGTGTCTCAAACGTCTTTGTACACCAGACACTTTGCAGCCCCTAGACCTGCCTGGGCCTGCGCTGTTCCCTTCATCTGGGATTAAGGGACTTCACCTCTCTGCTTGACAACATTTTACTGAATCCCTCAAGGTCCCTCCGTGCTCCCTACCTGACCCTGCATTTACAGCCATATGATAACTAGCCAAGTTTTCTTTTCTTTTCTTTTCTTTTTTTTAAAGATTTTATTTATTTTGTTGACAGAGATAGAGACAGCCAGCGAGAGAGGGAACACAAGCAGGGGGAGCGGGAGAGGAAGAAGCAGGCTCATAGCAGAGGAGCCTGATGTGGGGCTCGATCCCATAACGCCGGGATCACTCCCTGAGCCGAAGGCAGACGCTTAACGACTGCGCCACCCAGGCGCCCCCCTAGCCAAGTTTTCCGTAAGGCTTCCCACATGCCAGGAGCTGTTGCAAGCACTTCACACACCAATTCTATCCTCAGACAAAGCCTGTAAGTACCACTGTCCTCACCCATGTCACAGAGAAGCCAACTGAGGCACCCAGTGGTGAAGAAGCAGGCTGCAGCTTGAATAGCTGGTCACTGAGGACAGCGAGAATCCAAACCTACATGCTTGGTGGGGGGAAGCTCTGTCAGCTCCCACACCGGATTGCCCAAACTCCCTGAAACCATGTGCTCTTCTCCCCCGTATCCCCAAGCCCACCATAGGGCTTGGCGCCCCCGCCGACAGCCCTCAGCGCTGCGGAAATGCTGGGGATCCCTGTGGCCCAGTGCTTGTTTGGTTTCAATGAAATTCGATAAAATGGCAGACCGAACAAGAAACCATACCAGCTCCAGGGAGGACATAAAATACCAATCTTTCTGGCTCCCTGAAAGGACACCTGAATGCATAAGAAAATGCACAGTTTTCTTATGGCCTTTTTTGTGCTTCCTCTGTCCCGAGACACTCACCAGGCGCCCATGGAGGTCAGGCTCAGGACCCGACTCTGGCCAGTGGGTCTCAGTCCTAGCTGCACGGAAGATTCTCTGGGAAGATTTAAGCCCTCCCCATAGTGCTTAGGCTGCACCCCAGACCAATCAGACCCTCAGCATCTCGGGGGTGGGGCCCTGGGATCAGTGTCCCTCAAAATTCTCCAAGAGGCTGCACTGGAAGCCAGGACCCCAAGGCACTGCTGTGCTGTGGTTTCAGTGAGAAGGAAGCGTCCACCGCCTTCCCTCCCTTCTCTGGTTTCTCCATCCCTCCCCCCTCCACCAATCCCCCCTCTCCTCCCCAAAGAGAATGAGAAGAACGAGACTCCTGTGCTGGACCTGCCTTTCCTCTGGGACCACCCCCGGGCCGGGCTGCTTCTCATTTCCATAGCGCTGGACAGGGCCATCTCCGAATGCGGGGGGCAAAGCTTTGTCAAGGTCAACGACAAGACATTTCACACCCAGCATCAGGGACTGGGAGAAAACCCACCAGCTCGTCACTGGTTTGCCTATGAAGAAGTCAGTCCTTAATCCTCCCCCCCCTTGGCGATTTTGCTCCATCTTGAGAGGTAGGGCTAGGAGAATGGGCTCTGGTTCAAATCCTCTAGGGGCCGATTTCTAGCTGGGTGACCCTGAGAAAGTGGCTTAACCTCGATGTCCTCACCTGTAACATGGGGATAGTATTGTGGGGAGCTGTAAAGGAGATAATTAGGGCCAGGAATTTGATTAAAAGAGCATCTTTGGCCTTTAAAAGAATATTTATAATGAATGATACTACCCTGCCAAGGGATGAGGGGGAGGGGTTGGGTGGGGTGGCAACAAAACCCAGCATCAGGAGATCGCACCGGGAGCCACCCCCTCTGCCACTTCCCTGCTCTGTGACGATGGATGAGTCTGTAGCCCAGCCTGGGCCTCAGTTTCCCCAGATGACAACCTCAGAATCCATGAACTGTAAAAAAATGAATTAACAATGGCTATGATCTCCTCGTGCTTCATGCTTTCCTTCTATTTGGACGCTTGGACGCAACATCCCCCCCCCCTTCCCCATTCAGCAGCAACGAAGGCGTCAGGGTGGGAATACCAGGATTCAGACGTAGGTTGCTGAGGCCTGGGCCTCTGGGACCTAAGTGTGACCACGGACACAGATCTGTGGCCCTGCCATGACTTTCCTGAGTGGAGATGCCCACACCTCTTCCTCTTTCTGGATGTGTTTCTCCAAATACATAAAATTAGTGGGTGGGCTCTGAGGCCTTCTTCATTAGGACTCTGAGTCAGGGTGCAAGAGCTGGGCCTGCGAGACCATCATTAAAGCCGAATTAAATAAGAGCGGAATTAGGGTGGATTGGGATTTGTGGGGTGTGTGTGTGAATGCGTGTTTGTGGTGTGTGTGTGAGAGGCTGTGTGGTGTGTGTATGTGTGTGTATGGTGTGTGGTGTGTATGCAGTGTATGTGCAGTGTGTGTGTTATGATGTATGTGTGCATGCAGGGGTGGCGGAGGCCGGTGCGTGAGCGCACACACACACACACACACACACACACACACACGCAGGCAGTGGTGGCCCTGGCTCTGCGTGGCTGGAGGAAGATGTTACAGAGCTGTCCCCAGCGGGAGCTGACAGCTGCTGGATGTGTCCCTGTCATTCCGAATCCCCATCACGACACACACTGAAGGCATCACTGCAGAGCCCGGGGTGGCTCCACGGACGCCGGGCGCGGGCTGGGGTGTGTGGCCCTGGCACAGGAGGCGTCCTCCAGGACAAAACCTCCAGGGCTCACACGAGCTCCCCCAGGAGGCGCCGGGCGGGGGTCCAGGGGTTTCTCCCGGCCACGGACATCAGGGGACCGTGGTCAGGGCCTCTGGTCAGCACGCGCTTTCTGCACCGCAGCACTGACCATGGCCCTGTCTGCTCAGAACTCTCAAGGGAGGTGGGCTGCCGTCAGGACCGTGTCGCTTCCACTCCGAGAGGCAGGGCCAAGAGCTGGTGTGGGCTAAGGGCCCCAACCCTGGCACCTGCACATCCAGCTGGCCAGCCGCCGAGAGCCCCTCTGAACATCTGTCTCTTTCTCCGTGTCGCGGGGGACGTTATCGTGCGGATTCCTTGGTTGCTCTGAGAATTAAGTAAACTGACCCAGGTACTGTGCACGTGGGGAGACTGGCTGGCAAGAAGGGCTCGATCCGTGGGAGCTGTTATCTCCAGGCCTCGGGTAATCTAGCGCGATGGCAGCCACACGGAGGGCCCTCAATAAACCCCGCTGAATAGTAAGTGTGCGAGGCCACTGCGTGTCAGGCCTTCATAAAACAAGCAGCCACGTCTCCCCAGGGTGTCAGATCTAATTGCAGGCGAATGCCCTGAGCTCTTAGCGTGCACCGGCAAGGCAACAGCCCAGCTCAAGACAGGGGCGGGTCCCCTCCCACAGCTGCTCTTGCCATCACCAGGGCTGGAAGAGTGCGGAGGCGCTGAGGGGCAGGAAATGGGCAGGTGTTGGGGGATGATCTATCCCAGAGCTGGTGCTACCCTGTCACCACGGACCATACCAGTCCCTTGCACATAGTGGGACGGGGAGCACTTTTCCATGAACCCTCTTGATTCCTCACTGTCACACCAAATGCTGAGCTCAGGGGTAATCAACTCTTGTGAGTGCATGAGTGTGTGTGTGTGTGTGTGTGTGTGTGTGTGTGTGTGTGGTTGCATAACGGAGCTCAGTGTGTGCACGTGCCAGGAGAAAGAAGTCATCATCATCATCACCACCATCATCGGAGCCATTTAAATTATTCAGTGTGTATAACGCACCAGGTCCTTGAGTTTCATTCCCTCGGACTCTAAGAAGTGGGTCTCATTATGATCCTCATTTTAAAGATAGGAAACTGAGATTCAGAGAAGTGGAGTGACTTATCCAAGGTCACACAGCCAGTAAGTGGAAGAGCTGGGACGTGAACCCAAGACTTCCTACTGTGAGCAAAGGCCTTCTTTCCCTCCTGTATGTTGGGGGTATCGTGTAGAGAATGAAACATTTCCCGAGCCTTCTAAATTCCAGGTACTCGTGGGCGCCTGGGTGGCTCAGTTGGTTAAGCAACTGCCTTCGGCTCAGGCCGTGATCCCGGGGTCCTGGGATCAATCCCCGTGTCGGGCTCCCTGCTTGCGGGGAGCCTGCTTCTCCCTCTCCTCCACACTCATGCTCTCTCTTGCTATCTCTCTTTCTCTCTCTCAAATAAAGAAATAAAATCTTAAAAAAAAAAATAAATTCCAGGTGCTAAGTGCAAATCTCATCTCTGTCACTTCCAAGACGTGGGATCGTAGGCCAGTTCCTCACCTCTCTGAGCCTTGGATTCCTTCGGTAAAATGGGGATGGTGAGGGTCACCTCATAGGGCCGTCATACACGGTGATGTCATTAGGAGCCTTGGACGGGAACCAGGAGCCCTGAGTTCTAACCCCCACTCTTCCCTGGCCGATGCAGCTTGAGTGCAGACATGATTTCAGAGGTCTGTCCCTCTCTGTGTCCACGCTCCTTGCAGCGAGCCTTCAAAGCACCTGCCATCAAGAGGCCTTGAACACTGCTCCTCAATGTCTTGGAACCCTGGCTCGTCACCATGGGAAGAAGCCTGAGCTAGCTCTGGCAGGATGGAGCTTATGGCCAACCCACCCAAACACATGAGAAAGACCAGCCACAATCTGCACTTGATCTTGGCCAAAAGGCCGAGAAGCAATCAGCCACAATCTGCAAATCCACTTGCCCAACCCATCCCTACCCAGAGACGCACGCGTGAGCCCGCTGAGACCAGAGCTGCCTTGCTGACCTGTAGACTCATCAGCAATGAAACAAGCTTGCTGTTTTATGCTGCTGAGTTATGCTGTAACAAGGGGTCACTTGTTACACAGTAAGAGCTGACTGATAGAGTAACCTTGGGACAGATTTTTCCCATTTCCAGGCCTCAGTTTCCTTATCTGCAACAGGATGGGATTTGGGCTCCAGGAACTTTGCTGTTCTTGGATTCTTTACAACTTTTGGCCCCGGGAAAAATCCCATCTCCCTCCGCTAATGGATGGAAGGTTTTTACTTCTACTGGAGCCATTGCTCCCATGATTTCTGCTGGACATCTGTGCTTCTTTTTTTTTTAATAAAGATTTTATTTATTAATTTGACAGAGAGAGACAGCCAGCGAGAGAGGGAACACAGGCAGGGGGAGTGGGAGAGGAAGAAGCAGGCTCCCAGCGGAGGAGCTTGATGTGGGACTCGATCCCAAAACGCCGGGATCACACCCTGAGCCAAAGGCAGACGCTTAACAACTGCGCCACCCAGGAGCCCCAAGACATCTGTGCTTCTGGGGTCAACACTGCCCTCGATTGCTGACCCCTTCTTTTTTTTGCCTGGATCTCAAGCTGAATTCTTGCAGCCCAAGGCAGCGACATCCCTGTTTTAAGAACTGTAGTGCCTCTGGACAAGGCACTTAATTTTTAGGGCTTGGAATTAACTTAGCACGGAATAGGCTGGCAGTAGCTGAAGAGAAATATTCCACGGCTATCAATCATATGGTTACTGGGCTTTGTTATTAGGTCCTTTTATTTCCTGGTTAGAGAACCGTGTTGGGGCCCATAAACAGGGAAAGATTTGGGGCTGGGCTCTGTTGCAGAGCCAGGGAAGGCAAGCGGGACGGAGCCCAGCTGAAACTTTTTTCTTCCACAGATGCATGGCTGAGATAGGTCCCAGGAAATGGGGGCTGTGGGGTGGGGCAGGCACCTCTCTGAGCCTTCATTTCTTCTATAAGATGGGGTTAGCGGTTTCTCCCTTGTGGAACACCTCACTACTATGTATTTTGTGGTTGTAACACTGGTTTTGGACCAAGAGATCTGAGTTCGAGTCCTGGCTCGGCCCCTCCCCAGTTGTGTCCTCCAGCAACTTTGTCTCTCTCAGCCTCAGTGCCCTTATCAGTAAAAGGGGATAGCCATGGGTGCCGGGGTGGCTCAGTCAGTTAAGTGTCTGACTTCAGCTCAGGTTATGATCTCAGGGTCTGGGGATCGAGCCCTAGGTCGGGCTCCTTGATCAGCAGGGAAGTTTGCTCGTCTATCTGCCCCTCCCCCAGCTTGTGCGCTCTCTCTCTCTCTCTCTCAAATAAATAAAATCTTTAGAAAAAGTAAAAGGGGTGGCACCTGGGTAGGCTCAGTTGCTTAAGCGTCTGCCTTCGGCTCAGGTCATGATCCCAGGGTCCTGGGATCGAGCCCCACATTGGGCTCCCTGCTCGGTGGGGAGTCTGCTTCTCCTTCTCCTCCCTGCTCATGCTCTCTCTCACTCTCTCTCTCAAATAAATAAATAAAATCTTAAGAAAAAGAGGGGATAACCAGTGGGACATCACATAAGTGTCCTGGTAGGAGTGAAATGAGTTAATATGGGTAAAAGCCCTCACCAACTGGCAAACGCCAAGTGCTTGATGGGTGTAAGAGATTTTTTTCGATGGCGTCATCATCGATGAAATAACGCATGCTGAGTATTTAGCATGAAATGCGGCACAGAGGAAGGGGCAAAAGGAATGTTGACTGTGGTTATTTGCTGATTTAAGGCCAGAAACTCTACTAAGAACGTCACATTATTTAATTAACTCACACACTCACCACCTCGCTCTCTCTCTCTCTCTCTCATTCAACAGATACTTATGGAGCACCTGCTGTGTGCCAGGCGCTGGGGGATCCAGGGAGCAAACACCTCGTCCTGGGGCGGGGAACGGCCACCTGCTGTCTCCTGCCCAGGCCACAGAGCTAGTGGGCGTGGCAGAGCCAGGATTTAAATGTAGCTCTTTTGGACTCAAGAAACTGCAGCATCTCCCCTGTCACGTGGCATTTTCAAGACTGTGACTGACCGCTGTGCTCTGTGTCTACCGCCACGCTTAGGTTGTTTTTCTGGTCCTAGCTCAGACTTGCTGTGTGATGCTGGGCAAGTTACTTGCCCTCTCTGGGCCCCTCCCAGCTCTTCCAGTCTACGATGCCTTCACCACTAAATACTTATTTCTTTTATTTTCCTTTCTGTGGTTTATCTTGAGAGAGAGAGAAAGAGAATGAGAGGGAGGAAGAGAGAGAAATTTCAGAAACCCTTAAGGTTTTAAAAGGCTCATGCTTAGCTGTGTTTTAGGTAAGCTGATGGAGCTGACAGGTACAGGATGGGTTAGGGAACAGGCATTTGGTATGAAGGAGGTTTAGCCTGGGGGGTCCTGACTCATTTTAAGATTATGCACCCCCCTTCCCACCTCTAACACCAATAACGCAAAGCAGACGGTTCTAATTAAAGCCATCATTCAGGGCATCTCTTTGGTGTCTAACGGTCCCTGTTTTCACAGCTCGAGAGCCCTGCTCCCAGGGGCCCCTCCTGGAATGCCCTTCTGCCATTCCAGCTCGGCCAACTGACACCCTTCAAGATTCTGCTTGGATGTCACCTTCTCTGTGACAGTCCCACAGCCTGCAGAGCTAATGCAGGGTCCTGCTACCTCCCCTCCCTCGACTCCTCCAGCCACACCACTCAGCCTGCATCTCGCCGGGTTGTCTACTCATGCATGACACCACTTCCCTTCCCGAACTTTGAGTTTCTGGAGGTCTGGGAGCCTCCCTGGTGCATCACGGAGGCCTACGGCTGGTCCCCCCAAAGCCCTTTCAAGTCCCTACAAGCGAAGGCTATGATGTGTGCGCGAACCCTGGCTCAGGCTTCTGTTAGCTGTGTGACCTGAGAAAGCCACTTAACAAGCTCTCTGTCATTTGCAAACCCAGGACGTGGTGACCATAATATCTTATAAGGACTCCTGGTAATCACCGTCTCCGTGGATGAAGTGCCAGCGACGTGGAGGACCTCACGCGCCCCGCTTTGCCTACATTCTCTCTAATGTAGGTAACTTCCCTTCTGCAATGATCTCTACCCCCAGAGCTCTAATTTACGCAGTTATGATCTCTGCATAATAATGCGTTGTAACGTGCGTCATGCTCTCTATTGCTCGTGGGCATAAAGCAGGCAGTTTGGGGGCTGGCACACAGTAGGCCCTTCACAGAGCCTGACTCCTTGGAACCAAGAGGTGAGCGCCCAAGGCATCAACAGACCCGCTCAGTAGATGAGGGGAAGAAAAGAAGTCCCCTCTGGCTTGCCATGCGTGGTTTACGTGGTTTACGTCATGACGCAGCAGACAGTGCGCAACACCTACTACGGGCCATCTCTGCCGCGCAGTCAACAGCGCGAACTCCTTCCCCCTCGCCAAGGCGATAAGGAACGGTTGCAAGCACTTAGGCGGTGTGAGGGGCCCTGAGGACAGAATTATTTTTACTATCAAACTCAAATTGGTTTACTAAAACTGTCAGCGGAAACCAAGCAAGATAAATTAAACCCAGCAGTTCTCGGGCCTCACGTAACCCTGGCTGGTGAGATGCTATTTTCGGTCCCTCTGTGGGAGGAAGGGGGTGCCAGGTCCAGATGCCACGCTGCCAGGCGCGTGCCAGGGTTTGCCGGGGAGAGCCCGAGGATGCTGACCGGAGGGCTCGGCTCCCCTCTGCAAAGCTTTAATCCCCGTTAACGGCTTGAAGCCCTTCCCCTGCTGCCCAGCTTGGGCGAGTGCAGACTTCCGGACGCGGCCTTCAAGGCCCCGCCTGATTTCCTCTGCCGCCTGTCGGTCCCTCCTCCTCGATGCCACCTCTCCAGATACACAGGGCTTCCTGCGGCTCATTTTAAGGGCTGGTGGGGATCCCAGACCCTGGAGGCATGGCAAGACGAGTCTGCATCTCACTGTGCCAGTTCCCGGCCGTGGGACCTGTCAGCCCCTCAGCTTGCTCACCTGTTTAACGGAGATGATAGCAGAACGCGGTGCGTGTGCTTGCTTTGAGGGTGCCCGCCGAGGGAATGCCTGGAGACACCAGGTGTTCAACTTATCTTCCAGATTACGGACCCGCAAAAAGAGAGGTGTGCTCTCCTGCTTCTGGACCTTTGCACATGCTGTTCTTTTTGGCTCGAACACTGTTCCCCGCTCCCTGTCTTTTCCCACCTTCTGTCTGTCCTCCAGGTTTTGGGCGCGACCAGGGTTTTGCTGCTTCGGGACTATTGGCATTTTGGGTCAGCTACTTCTTTGTGGTGGGGGCTGTTCTGTGCACTGCGGGAAGTTGAGAAGCATCCCTGGGGAGGTGCTCCCCACTTAGATGCCAGAGGCATCCCATTTTCCCCCATGCCAAGTGTACAACCGGGACCGCCTCCAGACACGGCTGTTTGCTGAGAAAGATGCTACTTTCCCTGGAAAGCTTTACTGCACATCACCCACCAGGCTCCCCCTCCTCACTTTGAGCCTCGAGGGCCCCTGGATTTGCTCCTGAGTGCACCATGTCCCCCAGCACAGGGCCATGCCATTCCTGCTCCCTGCCAGGGCTCAGTGGGAGCCTCGTTCACAGAGGGCACTCAATAAATGCACATGGAATCACCCGGAACTTGCCCAATGCGAAAAATGACAGCATGCCCATGATGACTGAAACTGGACTGAACTGATTTTGATGTCACTTTGAAGCCTAAGGTCCTGGGATGATGCTGGCTGTGTGTCCCCATGGAAGGAGCCTCCCTCACAGCCCCAGATCCGAGACTGTCTGTGGTCCCACCATCACCTTCCCCTCGGTTTAGCATCTGATTACCCAGAGGGACAGTACAGCGTCCCCACCCCCCACCCCACTTGGTCCCCAAACTCTACTAGCGGATTTGGCCATCACTGGGTTGGGGGTCCTCAGAAGACCCACCCTAGATTCTGCTTCTAAGTCTATGAGGGCAAATCCTTCGATGCTATAATTCTATAAAACCTTCTCGTGGGGGGTCTTCCCATACAATCATTTTACTTGAGAGCTTTTAACCAAAATCTTATTTCTTAACATTGCTGGTCATGTAATCAATATAGACTTATTGATAAAAAGTAGGCCACACCTCAGTGGTCTTTCCCATATTTTTGTGACCTTTTCCCCCCTCCTTGTGCACCGGAGGCAGCTGGACAGTGATGTGAGTTCACATTCTGGCTTTGCACCCTCATAGCTCTATGGCCATGAGCAGGTGTCTTGAATTCATGGACTCTTATTTTATTGAGCACCTACTATGGGCCGGGCATTGATCTACCTACTTTGGTTATTGCAGGGACTCAAAGAGCAAAAACAAATCCCTCTCTTCTCTTGGACGTGACATTGTTGGTGGAGGGGGTAACATGTTTCAACAAATGTGACAAGTGTGGTACGTTGGGTGGTGCTAAGTGCTATTGGGAAATGTGAAACAAGGGAAGAATATCGAGAATGACAGAGATGCTGGCTAAGTCAGTGGAACGTGTAACTCCTGCTCTTGGGGCTGTGAGTTTGAGCCCCACGTTGGGTGTCGAGATTGCTTAAAAATAAAACCTTAAAAAAAAAAGAATGACAGATGCCGATTTAGATCAGGGCGTCGGGGGACTTCTCAGAGGAGGGGATTTGTGAGCAGAGGCCTGCAAGAAGCTAGGGAGTGAGCTATGCAGGTTATTCAGGGAAGAGCATCCCAGGGTTGGGGGAGGGGAGAAGAGACAGCCAGTGCAAAGGCCCTGGGGTATGTCTGTGGCACAACAAGGAAGGTGGTGTGGACAAATGGAGAGAACAAGGAGTGGAAAGAAATGAAACAGGAGACGTAACCAGGGGTAGATCACATGGGGTCTTTTGTAAGAACGTTGGCTTTTACCCTAGGTAAAATGTAGAGCTAGTGTGGGCTTTGAAGCAGAGCGTGATGTGACCTGCTTTAGGTTTTAACAGGATCACTCAAAGTGGTGGGTTACAAATGGTCTCAAAGGGGACAAAACCAAGAGTGGGGATACCAGCCAGGATGCCTCTGGAATAATCCTGGGACGAGACATGGCCCATGGTGGCAGTGGTGGGGGTGAAACACGCGCTTAGACTCTGGGCATCTTCCGATCGTTGAATTCTAGAATCAACAGGAGGTACGAAGGACCTGAGGACAGGGTGTGCGGGAAAGAGAAGAACCCAATTCAAAGTGAGTGTGCTGGAACTGCCAGCTCACTCTGGCTTATGAGTCAATTGTTAAACGCCCAGGCATCTAGCGATCCCGTTAGCATGGTGTTAGTAGCTCGAGATGGGCCATGGTGGGAGTATTTACAGCACGGAAATTGGCAAATGCCATAAATCAGGGTGTTTCTCCCCACCCCACTGCCAAGAACCCCAGTCGTTGGACGCACACCCGTTCTCCTGGTCTAGAACAATCCCAAGTCCTTTTGTCCCGAGCAGCTGGTAGGGTGGACGATTCCTTACCAAGATGGGCAGGTGGGTGAAATGGGTTTGCAGAAGGGGAATCGGGAGTTTAACTTTGGGTACCCTTTTTTCGAGAGGCCTTTTAGACATGCAACTGAGGAGGTCAGAAGGCAGGGAAGATGGGTTGAATAGAGGAGCTGTATCGCCCCCACAGATTACTCTGGGGACGAAATAACTCTGTGTCTGTAAACCACTTTGCAAATAGGAAGCACTCAATGATGAAAATCGCTTTCTTCCTCACGGCAATGAGAAAGAACCTTCATCCCTAGCTAGACCAGGGCTTTCAAAGGAGTGGCCCCTCAAGTCTGGACCCAGCCAGCAGACACTACTTTTTTTGGGGGGCGGGGAGGGGCATTATTCTAAAAAAAACAAATTTAAATGATTTCCGGTGGGGATGCACTAACTCCTCGGTCCAGATCCCTCCCCTCCATATCAGCCCACACTGACCCCAGTTTCCATTCTCCGTTACTCGCCTGGCCCTCCGTGAGCTTGAGTCTGCCTTCTCTTGGCTCGAGGCAGCCCATCGCTTTGCAGAGAGGGAACGTGAAGCCCAGAGAGGCTTGGCGCCGGGTCCGGGGCTGCTCAGGGATCCCTGGCAGGGTGTGGAGAAGGGAAGCCGGGGCTCCTGTCCCCCCGCCAACACTCATATCTGGGGTTGCCAGGATGATAAGAAGAGAGAAGGTCTTCCCCCCGCAAGGGGTCCTTTCCTGAGGCGGATGCCAGTGGTGGCCCGGCTTGGAGAAACCTAACTGCTCAGTTTCCTGGATCGGCTGTCCCATTGCATGCTTTGCTGTGGAAATAAAACCCCATCTAGCGTCAAGCAGAAGGTTAATTGAGTATTTGATGCCTAGAGAGAGTGAAAGCAAGGGCTCCCGTTTTCCTGTTTCCTCATCCAAGCCTGTGACACCAAGAGAAGACATGGGCCTGTCTTGGTTCAGCAGAACCATGCATCTCGGGGGCACGCTGCAAGGAGAAGGCCGCTGAGCCAGCAGAACGGGAAAGCATGGATAATTTCGGGCGACATGGGGCTGGGAGGACCTTCTGCAAGAGAAGCCGGGGTACCTAGAATTGGTTTCTCCTTCTCCTGGTTGAAGATTGAGGTGGCTTGCTAGGAACTTCTCATGGACAGGTGCTCATAAACCAGGACCACACATCCATATTTACCAGGAGGACAGTAGGGAGCCACAGAAGGCTTCCCAGAGGAAACAGCTTTAGAAAGGAGTGCTCTATTTGAAGCTTCGGCTAAGAAGACGCCAGGGCTCCCTTGGACCCTTTCCCTCCATAACCCCTACCTAATCTCCACGCTCTAGCCACATTAAACTTCTTTCAAGTCACTAAGCAGGCCACTTTCTCTCTCATTTCCAGGCTTTGCACATTCTGTTCTCACTGGCTGGGACACTCTTCCTTTCCCTTCATTATTGCCTACCTTCTCTTTCATCCCAGCTCAGAAGTCCCTTCCTCCTGGAAGCCCTCCTTTGATTTCACTCAGGCCTCCTCAGTGGCCTGTCCTCCCGATCACTGCTCTCACCACACCGCATCTAGTTTCATGTCCGCCTCGCCCACTGGACAGTGAGGGCAGAGACTGTTCTGTTGTCTCACAACGGGACCCCCGGTGCCTAGCTTGCTGCTAGCACACAGTAGGTGCATACGTATCTTATCCCCTCCCAGAGCCAGTAGAGACCATCCCACCTGCTCTGCTCCAATAGAAATTTTATTGCCCAATGGGCAGCTGCCAGAGCCTTTCCAGGGCCTACAACCTGGCGTGGCTCATAATAGACATCTCAGAAGCTATGTCTGGAGGGAATGAGCACTTTCCACCAGACTCTAGAAGTCAGAGAGGTAAGAACAGGAGGAAGGGGTGAACTCCCACCGAGGAGTGAACAAGGGTGGGAATGGGCAAGGGACGCTTACAAGCTGCCTCCGGTAGCCACGAAACACTGATGTTTCAAGACCCTCATAACCGATGAGAAAGACCAAAGCCAGAAAGAAGTCCAAAGGAAACAGCTGGGGAGGGGGGGGATGGGATTCCGACCCAGGTTGGTCCGGCCGCAAGTCCGCAAGGGGCAACTGTGCAAGATCTGTAAATCTTCAATTCAACTGGAGCAAAAGATCCTAGGGCAGCTCCCAAGGACACCTCCCCAACCCTTAAGGGACCGCTTTGAAATTTTATCATAATTTTGCAGATAACTCCCCTCTTGCAAGGCTTCTCTGCAGAGCAAGGCAGCCTGGGGGGTCTTGCTTCCCAGCAGACTGGGCTTCTACTTCAGGCTTGAAGGGAACGCTACCCTCCCCCCCTCCCCAGGCCCTGGCCACCTCCAGAGAGGCTCTCAGAACTTGCCCCCACCCGCCACCGCCGTCCACCGTCCCAGCCACGGTGTCTGGGTCTGCCTGGAAGCCCTTTCTTCTGCTTTTCTAGACATAACCATCTGTCTCTGTCTGCTTCTCCCCATCCCTGGGGAGTTCAGGAGGGGGAAAGTTCTGGATGGAGCATCTCATAGGCACCCCCACTGAGTCCAGCAAACAGCCACACAGCTGGGTAACTCCACCCATTGCAGTAGCTCTTCACGCAGCACCTGTCTCCTGAGTGACTACTCTGCGGTGAGCTCTGTGTTAGATCCCGGGACAGAGATAAATCAGAGCAAGCCCTGACTACAAGGACCTTCGGGGCTAGTTGAGAGAGACGGATAAGAAAACGACCTGCTACAGTACAGATGGTACGTGTTATACATCCCCCGTCCTCCTGACCACACTGGCTATTCAGTCCTTCCAAATACCATGCTTGTTCTTGCCACAGGGCCTTTGCATAGTCTGTCCCTTTCAGCTATAATTATTGCAACTCATTCCCAGTTCTGAGCTTTAGTATCCATCCTCAGGGAAAGCTTTTCTGACCTTCTTCTTTACATCAAACCCCCATTATAGGATCTCATAGCACCATTCAAGCATCCTTACATGGCTCACCCGAGTTACGGTACGCCATTGTGGGTGCATTTCCAGCTTTAATGCCAGCTTCCTCCAAAGACGGAAGGTCTGGAGGCTAGGGACCCTGTCTGTGTGTGCGTGATGTTGTCGTTTCTCCCACCACTGGGACTCCAGCTCTTGGCCCAGTCCCTAACACCTAGCAGTTGCTTCCTTAACCCTGGCTGAAAGAACAACGCAGGAGCCATCTCTTCCCCAACTGGGCTGGATTGAGGTCCATGCATCATAAACACTCACAACTGGATATCTAAGAAGATCCGTTTCTCCTCCCCTACGTGAATCTTCCAGATACAATCTTCACCTTCCACGTACGGCTCCGGCCAGTTTGGGGACAGCACCACCCCAGCCACGGCAGAGAGTTCCCCACCACACATGGCTGTAGAAGACAGACAGACAGACAGACAGACAGAGATGCATGTTATTCGTAACGAAGCCAGTACGGTGTAGCGGTTAAGAGCGAGGGCTATGCAGTCAGACAGTCACGGCTCGCCAGGTACCAAGAACAGGTGGTTGCCCCGTAGGCGGTCCTTGCATGAGTGTGGAATGATTAAGTTAGGGCTGGCTCCCTGCCTCCTTTTAGCTGCGGGTTGGTGAAGGTGGGGCGAAGGGCGCTGTGGTTCTTTCAGGATCAAGGACAGAGCTCAACGTTCTGGATGATTCTGCAACAGCTCTATTCTTGGGCAGGGTGAGTAGTGGCCAACAGATGCTACGCATACCATTCAGCTGGACCTGGGTTAGAGTCTTGCCTCTGCACCCCCAGACTCAATGACGAGGCACTCAACCTTTTGGAGTCTCAGCTCCCTCCCTCCGTAAAGCTGCAGTAACACCACTGTTCACTGGCTCCGCTGGGTTATTCTGGAGCTTAATCGAGCTCGTGGGGGTCAAAGGCAGCACAGCACCTGACCCGAGGTAAGGGCTCCATACTTCTTAGTTAACATTACTGCCAAAGAGCCCGGCTCTGCGCTGGAAGTAGAGATGTGGCTGTGCCCGGCGCCTGGCTCTTTAAATTCCACTCTGTTTACCGCTTTGGAAAGTTCTCAATGTGGCAGAGGCCAAAGCACCAATAAATTCCGCTCTGTTAAACCAGCACATTTAATACCGGGATCAATCCCTCACCACGACGAAGCTGTGATTTCACGCCAACTGCCATCCAGGCAGCAGCTGCCGGGAGCCAGGGCTCTCTTCATTACAGCACGTGCTCCAATTGCATCCAGGCTCAAGGGGGCTCTGTGGCCTTGAATATGGGAAGAGAGGCAAGGCAGGGCAGGCATCCGGGAGCCCATGGAGATGAGGGTTCTACCCAGCCAACGCTGTCCAGAGGGGCTCAGAGCACAGATCTCTGAGAACAGAGAGACCTGAGTTTCATTTCCACCTCTGCCAGTTACCCTCAGTCTGTTCTTAGAAATATCACTTCACAGCTACAGGTTCCTCACCTGTACATGGGGTCAATACTATGTACCTCACAGGGTCGTAGTGAGGATTAAATCAGATAATGCACATGTAGCCCTTAGCAACTGTTACTAATATCATCATCATTATTAATTCACCTCAGGGCTGCCATGTGTGGTTGGGTGGGCTGTGCACTGCACAAAAGTACATAGCAAGGGGGTATAGAGGAGCTGAAATCCATGCAGAGATCTTTTCACTAAGCTATGCACTATGGGGTCTGTGCTTGGAGGAAGGGGCACCTTTAAAAATGTATCAATTTTATAATTTTCTCAAGGACAAGCAACAAATCTGACCCAAAGGATAGTGAGCCCTGGAAACGGTTCTAATGCTAAAACTGGTATGTAAATTTGTGACATACTTCTAGACTGTGCCCTCGGCCTTTTCATCTGAGGGGGTGGAGGTCCCTGAGGCAACCCGGGAGGAGGGCAGTGGGGCCACTCACCTCTGCACAGGGGCTCTGTGTCATTCCAGTATGGGTCCCGCACATTGATGCACTCGATAATGGCCGGACCCTGCTCCAGAGAGTGGCCAGGGTCGCAGGTGAACTCCACTACGGTTCCGATGTTATAGGTTGGGTCGGATGTGGTGAAATTCCCATTCTGAATGTAGGGCTCATAACAGTGGCCTTTCTCAAAGGCTGGGGTGGGGAAACAAAAAAGAGGGAGCAGCTCAGATGAGGCAGGGGCTCCTCACAGTGCTCGATCTCAGAAGATGGGTCCCTCCTTGCTGAAACTCCAAGGAAAATGGGCACCATATCCCACGTTTCAGTTCCAGCTGACGTGCTGAGGGCCCTTGCACCATTCACTTTGCTTTTCGGGACCTCATTATTTTCATCTGTAAAATGGGAGTACAAACCCCTGCCCTCCCAACCCTGCAGAGTCTGCCTTTGGAAGTCAAAGGGTCAGTCTGGCCGCCGGACCTCCCTTGCCCTTAGCAGGTCAGATTTCTAGCTCCCAGGACCCAGCCCAGCTCTGCCATGCTTCCTCCTCGCCCACGCCATCACCCAGGATGGCGGAGGCCCCTGGGGACCCTCACCCTCAAACCGGATGTTGAAGGCTGAGGCTGCTCGCGCCTGGTCAGACAGGAACTCAATGCGGATGCTGTTGCCCTCGCTCAGCAGACCCTCAAACGGGACGTTCTCGGTTTGGAGGGAGTCATAGAGAAGAGCGGACTTGTTGATCAGGCCACTGTAGACCATCATCCTGGCGGGGGAGGGGGGGTGACGGACAGGAGGATTATGACACACAGTAGCCAGAGGCGTGGGCCATGAATGCCGCCTCTGGGGCCTCATTCCCAGACGCAGAGCCCGACTGCGCCCCTGACTTGTCCGGACAAGCTGCTCCCCCTTATGCAACCTGCTTCCTCTCCTGTAACAATGCTTGTCCTAGGCTCAGGGATGGATTCTGAAGTCGTAGGAAAAATGATGTGTGTGATGTAATGAGCCAGACTAATTATTATTATTATTATTATTATTGTTGTTACTAATCGAGAAGCAGAGATTAATGGCTGAAAGAATGGTAGTCAGACAAGCAGAATCCCAACGCTGTAACCTTCTGAGCTGTGTGACTTTGGACAAGGACACTTCCCATCACTGAGCCTCTGTTTCTTCATCTGTCAAATGGGTGCAATCACACCTACCTACATCCGAACGTAGGGATTAGAGGCCACATAACATGCCCAGGACGGAGTAGGTATATGTGTTAAATTTATTAAGCATTTGACTCCTAACAGGCTCTGTCTTTTATTCTGATATCCTAAGAGCACTGTGCGTGGAGTCAGGAGTTCTGATTTTCACTTCCCGATTCTCCACCGATTGGGTTTACGTAAGTCTCAGCACATCGTGGACCTCAGTTTCCACAGCCATGAAAGGAAGGATCATAACGTCTCTCCTACGTATCTCACAGGTGGGCCTTGAGAATACGACAGGATTAAGGGCCCTGAAAAATAAAATGTGCTTCACAAAATGTTGGTATTCATTTTTACTGTTATTAAAACCATTTGATACTTGACTCCTTGCTACTCTTGGTATTTTTAAAGACGTTATGCAAAACTAGGGAAAGAAATAGTATACAAATTAGATAAATTTCTTTTATGGGGTCATAAACAGGAATTTTTAATCCTCTGAGGTTGGTTTTTTTTTTTTTTACTGTGACTCATAAAAAAAGTGTTTATCTTATGCTGCCCAGATGAATTTCTAATATTACCAAAATGCATAAATGTTGAAGCCACGGTTTGTTCATTTTGCCATGTGTTCACCATGGCTGGGATGAGGAGCGGCCTGGCTTCCCAGTCAGTTAAACCAGCTCAAAGGGCAGTGGGCAGTGCTGGGGAGTTAGCGGGTCCAGGAGCATTTCTCACCCAGTGATGGATGGGGGATGGTGGTGGATAAATACCCCAGCTCCCTTACCCCCCGCCCCTCCGAAAGGACTACGTTGAGGCATGCTCAATACAGTTTCCCAGAGGCCCCCAGTGGATAGAGCCCCAGCTGCCCCCACGGTCACCTGCTCATTAACACCTTTCCCTTCCCTGCCCACTGTCCCATGCCTCTCCCAGTGCTTCCTAGGATTAGCTCCCAAATGAACGACTTTCCCTAACATCCTTGTTCCCTGTGTGTTTCAAGGAAACACAACCTAAGGCAGCAAGTATAAGCAACTAAGGTCCTAGTTTTCTAGAACATTCGAGAATATTCTAGCATAAAGTCATAGAATATGACAGTTTCAAGATTCTGGATTCTATGTATATTACTTAGAGTTTACAGACATGCTCTTGCTTAAGTATCGCTTTGTAACTTCTCCCTAGCTCCTTCCTGTGTACAAGTCTAGTGTTTCCACATCAATTTCCTATCAAACTGGAAACCACATCTTGCTACTTCTCTCCGGTCCTCCATGGAGCTTAGTGCATGACTGGGCACAGAGCAGGTGCTCAGTGAGAACTCCCTCCTGGATAACTGCAAAAAGGGGATGTGTAGGAGAAACAGACCTCTTCCCCTATCCTGCTGTGTAACTTGGGGTGAGACCCTTTCCCTCTGTATGTCCGAGTTTCCATATCTGTAAAAGGAGGAGATGGAAGTTGGTGTCTCATATCCTTGCCAACCTCCCCAGCCCTTTCTTTCTCGACCTCCACGGGCCATTTCAAGACTCCAGATCCCTAGCCACATTACGACACTCGGGGAAGGAAGGAGGCTGCTGGGGTAAGCCCTCAGAGGCTTACCTGTCCTTCTCATGCAATGACAGCCTCTCGAAATGCAGATGTAACTTCTGGCCCTCGGGAGCTTCGATGGTCCACACGCAGAACTGGCTCCCGTTGGTGCTTCCTGGGTAACTTGGGGAGAGGACCCGGCCGATGGTGGCGTTGTGCACAGCCCCTCCGCAAGGGGCTGGGGGTGGAAAATAGGGGGGGTGATCATGAGAGGAGAGCAGAGAGAGAGAGAGATCCTCACCCTTACCCCTTAGTGGAAGGCAACAGGATGGGAAAAGGAAGACACGGTAAAAGGCTTCTCATCTCGGACGAGGTTCATCCTGTTTGATAGGGGACCTCATCCCACGACTGGATCCATCCCCTCGTGTGTTCCGGGGTAGGGAACAACGGGGATTTAAGGGTTCTTTCATGGCACTGGCTGTGCCCTGATTCTTCACTATGAGATGGTAATCAAGGACATAAATAGGCAGTCCACAGAAGAAGAAATACACTTTTAGTATTTAGTAAGCACTAAAAATGCACTTAGTAAGCACTAAAAATGCAGCCTCGCTCATAATGAAAGAAAGGCAAATCTAGATTGTATTCTATTTTCATCCACCCAATCGGTCAAGCTAAAAAGCAGTCATAACTTGCCAGTGGGAAAGGTGGTGGGAAATGAGCACTCTCGCTCATAACTGGTTCGAATGCAAATTGCTATGACCTTTCAGGAGAGCAATTTGGAGAAAAATCTAGAAAGTATGTTCCCAAACTCTGACCTAGTCATTAAAGTTCTGGGAATTTATGCTAAGAAGAAGATTTGGAGATTTTCACCAAGATTTATGAATGAGGGTGTTCACTGCTGACGTGCTTCTAAGAGTGAAAAACAAAAAGCAACACACATGTCCACTCACAGCTATTTGGTGAAATAAATGCACTCCATTCACTATTAAAAATCACATTCTTAAAGAATACTTGAGAACATAGAAAAATGCTCCCTATATTTTAAGTGGGGGGGGGGGGACAAGTTACAAAATGATCTGTCCACCATACCTATTTCAATGAGCTATTTGCAAAAATCTACTGAGATCATAAATAGAAAAGTGATTTGCTTTATCTTTACGCTTTTGAATTTTTAGAAATTTTTTTTACCAGAACATATATCACTTTTATCATAAAAATCTAATAAAGAAATATTTAAAAAAATAATTTGTGAACTGGAGGGAGATAGACAAATGTGAGGAAGTCGTCTGTTTCTTATTTTTATTTTTTATTTTTTTTAAAGATTTTATTTATTTATTCGACAGAGATAGACAGCCAGCAACAGAGGGAACACAAGCAGGGGGAGTGGGAGAGGAAGAAGCAGACTCATAGGGGAAGAGCCTGATGTGGGGCTCGATCCCATAATGCCAGGATCACGCCCTGAGCCGAAGGCAGACGCTTAACCGCTGTGCCACCCAGGCGCCCCTGTTTCTTATTTTTAGGAGATACTTGGGTCTCTTTAAGTGTTTGTTGAATGACTGCATGACTAATAAGGACCTGCAGTGGGTGAAAAAGGTAGATAGTTCTCTGCTCTGTGCTGGATTCTGCCAATTTATAGCAAAGACATTGACAAGAAGCCCCTTCCCCCCCTCACCACCCCCATACTTCTTTCAGCACCACGGACAGAGGTGTGTGTCTGTGTGTGTCTCTCTCTCTCCTCACTGCCTTCCTGTCCTAAAGTGGAGGTTGAGACCCCGTCTGTGCCACTCACCTGCTGTGGCTCTCGAACAAGTCACGGAAACTCTGTGAACCTCAAGTTCACTATAAAAGGGTGTTAATGATTCCACCCCGCTTCTAGGGCTGTGGTGAGAAATCAATGAAATGATGCACGTAGGGAACTTGGCACCATCCCTGGCACAGAGTAGGTGCTCAAAGCATAGCCAGCATTGTTGTCCTATGGCTCAGGAGCTGAGGAGACGGAGGACACTGTCCCCGGTGGGGATTACCGGCCATCTGTCCTCCCCAAGCTGCCGCTCATCTGGTGTCTCTCTGCTCCCCTTCCTTGCCTTATTAAGCCAACTGATGGCTCTGTTTGGCTTCAATTTGCCAGCCGTGGCTCCCCATCCATCTTTCTTAGCACAAATTGAGGCTTAATTCCTCTCTGATTTCACACATAGATAAAAATTAATGTGAGAGAGGCACAGAGCCCAACTGCCCCATGGTTTGGATATTTTCCTTTTGTAAGAAAGCAAAGAAGAACAATTCTGAAGGGTCTTGGGGGAATAATACTGCAACAATCAAATCTCAGAACGTGCCATCAGGCCTCATTTGTTTTCGGATTTCCCTGACTCTGAATGCCTGGAAGGAAGGAATAATTTATTATCATCCCCAGTATTCTCCTTGTTCGTGGCTTAAGCCCTGGCACATAGTAGGTGCTCAGTTATTACAGGCGACCTATGCTGTCCCGACCACCATTGGAACTTTTGAGAATCTAATAGGGTTTTGCGCTCTTGGTGGCTGAGGATGGCCGAGGCTACGCCTAGCGGTACAAGGACAGCGTGGCACAACCCAGAGCTCCTCAATCTATAATGCGTGTGCATATCCCACAAGGGCACGCAAAAATGTAGATTTTAATTCAACTGGTCCTGTAGTGAGTCCAATATTACGCATCTGTAATAACCTTGCTGGTCTGGAGACCACACTTTGAGAAAAACAGCTCAGGAGAGAAGGGCTTTGGACTCGTTTCAATTTCTGTCTGGTAACTTTGGACAAGTGACATCACCTCCATGAGCCTCTGTTTCCTCATCTGTAAAATGGAGGTAATGGTTCTTATCACGTTGCATGGCTGTGAACATTTACAGCAGCCCCGTCGGTGTCTCAGTGTCTATTGACTGGGTTCAAAGTGTGGCAGCAGGCACCCCAAAAGCACAGCCACAGAAGAAGAAAATAGATGAATTCCACTTGGTCAACATGAAAAGCTTTTCCGCCTCAGAGAACACTATCAAGAAGTGAGAAAACGTGGGGCGCCTAGGGGGCACAGCTGGTTAAGTACCTGACTCTTAGGTCTCAGGGTCCTGGGATCAAGCCCTGAGTCGAATTAGGCTCCGCGCTCAGTGGGGAGTCTGCTTGAGATTCTCTCTCTCCCTTTCCTTCTGCCCCCTCCCCTGTTCATGCCCTCTCTCTCTCAAATAAACAAATGAATTTTAAAAAAGGAAAAGCAACCCACAGGGCTGGACAAGATATTTGCAAATCACATCCCTGATAAGGATCTGACATCCAAAATATATAAAGAACAACAATAAAAAGACGCATAACAAAATAAAAAAAAAAACAAGGCAAAGGACTTGAATAGATCCTTCTCTTAGAAGGTCTACAAATGGGGGCGCCTGGGTGGCACAGCGGTTAAGCGCCTGCCTTTGGCTCAGGGCGTGATCCCGGTGTTATGGGATCGAGCCCCACGTCAGGCTTTTCTGCTATGAGCCTGCTTCTTCCTCTCCCACTCCCCCTGCTTGTGTTCCCTCTCTCGCTGGCTGTCTCTATCTCTGTCGAATAAATAAATAAAATCTTAAAAAAAAAAAAAAAAGAAGGTCTACAAATGGCCAAGAAGCACAGGAAAGCGGCTCAGCATCATTAGCCATCAGGGAAAAGCAAATCAAAGCCACCGTGAGAAAGCTTCACACCCACCAGGGCGGCTAGAATCACAAAAAGAAAACGTGTAACATGGGAAGTGGGGGCGAGGATGTGGAGACATCGGAACTCTCACACGCAGCCAGGTGGGAAAGCCAAACGGTGCAGTCTCTGCAGAACAAGCTTGTCGATTCCTCATGAAGTTAAACAGAGAATTGCCATGTGACCCAGCGATCCCACCCCCGGGCGCGGACCCAGGAGAAACGGAAACATACACCCACACAAACACCGGTACACGGATGTTCGCAGAGGTGGGAAAAACTCCAGCGTCCACCAATGAATACACCGATAAAATGGGGCAGCACCACACAAGGGCGTATGGCTCGAGGAACGAGGCGCTGACCCATGCTACGACACAGGTGAACCTTGAACACACGATCCTGAGTGAAAGAGGCCAGTTGCAAAAGATCATGCGTTGTATGATTCCCTTCCCACGAAATGTCCAAAATAGGCATATCCATCAACACGGAAAGCATGTTGGTGGTTGCCAAGGGTTGTGGGGGAGGGGAGAATGGGGAGCGAGTGCCGATGGGTGCAAGGTTTCCTTTTGGGGGTGATGGGGATGTTCTAGAACCACAGAGTGGTGATGGTTGTGCGACATTCTAATGATCAGTTTAAGGTGTTGTGTCCTTTTTCACAAACTAAAGATTTCAGGGGCCGCGGTCGCCTGTGAGGGGGGCAGTCTCTTCCCCTGGGCTGTGCGCCTATCCCTAAGGTCGGTCTAATGCCCTGGGGTTGGTGCCTCGCCTCTGAGGGGACTCTCCATGTCTGGTCTGGCGAGGTGCGTGCATACCTGAGCAGACGGGCTCCTGGCTGCTCCAGTGGGGCTTCGAGGCGTTCATGCAAGTCAGAGTCTTGGCGCCCTGGAGCTCATAGCCCAGGTGGCAGTGGAAGTGGGCCACCCCGCCCGGGTGCAGGTCCATGACCGTGACATCCCCGTAGTCAGGCCGGCGGGGAAAATTGCAGCTCAGCATGAAAGCTGGAAGAAATGCAAAGGCAGACAGACGGTCATCCCGTGGGAGCGGGGAGAGGACGCATGTGACCCACATCCCCGGAGCCAATCTGTGCTGAGGAGGAAAGACGAGCCCCTGGGGAGTCCAGAGCACTGGGGTGGTTGGGTGGGGCGGTGTGTGGGTATTTTGGGGACTCTCGTTGATCCTATGATGGGGAGACTGCCAGATTGGTACTTTTGCTGGGCTCCAAGGTCCTCACCCTGTCTAAGCAGAGATCACAGGTTTGGGGTGAAAAATGCGTTCCCACACCTCATGTGAGCCTCTCTCCGCATGGACGCAGAACGGCCTTCTCCTTGGCCATAGGAGGGGGCTGTATGACTCAGGCAGGTTTAGTCCTACCAGCACGGACGTCTTCGGTGTTTGTTAAAAATGCACACACTCTTGGACTAGAATAAGCAGCTCTTCCGGAAATGCCAAAGGACAGGACAGCTTGCAAATAACCGTCCTGGCACACACAGGCATGGCCTTTGGAGGAGACCAATGTGAGTTACGCTCTTCCTCCATCCCTTAGAAACTGCGCGACCTTGAGAAAGGGATGCAGCGCCCCGAACTTGGCTCTCCTCATCTTCCCAGTGGAGTCGACAATCGTCCCTACCTCAGCGGTGGCAGTAAGGATTAAACAGGAAACACCGAGGAAGAGCCTCCCTAGTCCAACATCTAGCTGGAGGCGGTAGAAAGCTCTTGGTGGCCGTGCTGAGCTCCTCAATTGTCCTAAGAGGATGTGAAATCCATCCTACCTGCACCTTTCAGCTGTGCGGTCTGACCACTCCCGCGGCATGAGATACCGAAAGTCCCAGAACTCACTGCGAGGATTACATCCAACCCAAGGGCTCTACAGACTATTTCTTGACCCCCATTCTGTAACGAACAGAGACAACAGGGGGTAGTCTCAGTCTTGGAAAGTGGCGATGAGCGGGCACTCTCATAGAATCTCATCCCCCTGCTTCGGAAACATCCAAGGGCAAAGTTTCAAGAGAACTGTTTTTCCAGATGTTCAGGCAGTTGAGCCAATGTGGATGACGCCCAAATATCCAGATGCGTGAGGGCCGACTCTGCTCTCTGGGCAGGTATCTGGCAAGGACACAGAGGAGTTTCTGGCTCAAGGAAGTAACCTGAGGTCATGGGAAGGGCGCCAGAGGTGGGGAAATGGGATGCAAGAGAGAGAGAGAGAGCGCGCGCCAGCTGGAAGGAAGGGAGAATGGAGGGAGGGAAAGAAGAGAGGGAAAGAAGGAAAGGAAGAAGTAAAAGAGGCAAGAAAAGAGGGAGGGGACCGAGAAGGAAGAAGGAAGGAAGGGAGAGAGAAGAGCAAGATGAACAGAAAGCAAGAGAGGAGTCTCAGAAACAGACAAAAAGGAAAGAAAGAAACATTGCAGAAGAAAAGACCGAGCCGGACCCCCTGGGGGTTGAGGCTCTTTACCGGAAGTCCGTGGGCTCCCCTGGGGATTCGTCTATGACATGCAGGAGCCGTGGATCTGAATGGGCAAAAGTGGCTTGCCGGTTTCCATGTACCTTTCACTGAACTGTGCTATACCCTTCAATCACGTATGTGGGCAACAGACTGTGTCCTATTTGCAGAACATGTGACTTCGTCACCAAGAGAAATCACAGATATTTTCATATCATAGTAGATATCTTGACATATTTCTTATATTCCTCAGTACTTTGAAATTACAGTAATTATCAGAGCTGCCGGGGGAGATTATTATTTAATGTGTTAATAAAGAGGCACGTGGATTATGACATCGCAGATTAAAACAGTATTTTGACAACTGTAATTCAATCTGACTGGTTTCCTTTTTAATTGTTTAGCTTTTATTTTATGCTATCAAAAACATGATTCTGAGCAGGGGTCCAGAGGTTTTACCAGACAGCCGGAGGGATCGCTGGCACAAAAAGTCTGAGAATCCTTGACTCCAGAGAGAAACTGAGGCAACCAGCTACCTCCCCCCCACCCCCCACCCTCATTAGCCTTGGTACCAGCTTACCCTGATAGTGCAGCTGGAAGGTCCCAAGGACGTCGTCCTGAAAGGTCCGGAAGTAGACAGAGATGGTGTTGGTGGGACTTCGGATAACCTGTCCCTCTACCAGGAGAGTCTGGTTGGCCAGGACGGTCAGGGTGGGACCGTCTACCCCACGGATGGAGAGCAGCTCGCCGTCAGACAGGTTCACGCTCTTCACCTGAGGACCGGCAGGGGCAGACGGAGAGAAACTCTGAGTTGTGCTTGAGACAGGGCCCTTCCAGGCCATGGGCTGCCAGAGCAGTACCCCCGATGGACCCCGGACGATGCCAACGCGGCAGCCCTCAGCCAGCCCCTAGTCAACGGGACAGACCATCCCCCTTAGAAACATCTGGAGCCCTGAAACACCCAGGCTCCCCTCAGCTCCCAAGGACTGAGGGACCAGAGTGGACCCAAGCTGTGGAGCAAAGTGCTGCAAAAGTCTGTCTGTGTCTGTGGACGAGTCCTGTGAGAGAGCCTCCTGCGCGCTAGCAGCCCAGGTAAGTTCTCCTGGAGGCGGTGGGGGAGGGCAAGGCCTTGATCAGCTTGTGCCTGAAGCCCACACTCCAGGAAGATAGAATAAGACATTCCACCAGAAGGCAAGCTCCATGAAGGTAGGCATTTTTTCCCCACGTGTTCTGTGTCCCCAGCGCCCAGAAGAGTGCTTGGCATATAGCAGATGCTCAATAAATATTTATGTAGGTTGAATGCATTCTTCCCCTTTCTGTGTGAACTGGTAAGAGGGAGCGGGGGACTCATTTCTAGGGCATTCTCAGGACCACTCTCTTATGCTATAGAACAGTGGTCTTAACTCTGCAAAGAACTGCCTACTTGATTTCCAAGTCCACTTTCCAGGTTTGGAGGAGAAAGAGGGGGGATATTTTAGTTGTGCACAAAGACATTATACAAATGGAGTAGGGTTGGGAGGGAGCTTTAGTCTGTTCCCAGTGCCCAGTTTAGATTTTTATGCCTCTTCTAGTGGGGCCTGGGATCCCGGTCCCTCTGCCCCTCACCTAAGCAGGGCTGGCCTCACCCACGAGCCCTTCCTCTTTCAGATCATACACCTTACTCTTTTTTCCTTTTTGATGAACTCCTATTCATTCGCCAAAGCCCCACTAACATTGCCCTTCCCCGTGAGACCTTCCCTGGCTACCAAGGAGCTTGCCCGTCCCTCCACTGTGATGTTACAACATCCCCTATATACACCCACTAGAGACCTTTTCAAATGGCATTCTAATGTCTTCTAAGTACGTCTGTCTCAATCATCAAATAGTGAACTCCTTTAGGGAAGGTTCTGCATCTGTTTGCATACCACCCTATCCCCCAGTGTAAGCAGCCATGACTGGTACATAGTAGGTGCTCAGTGAAGGAACTCTGTGCCTGGTAAAGAGCTCCATGCCGTGTTAGACACCAAGTGGAAGGAAAGGGACCACTGAGTGCCAGATTCAGATGGACTGTAGCTGTCCTCCGACTCATTTTAATTCCAGGAACATTTATGAAGTACCTACTACGTGCCACACACCGTGCTAAGCTCTGGGGGCTGCAAAGACCACAGGTTCTGCTGCGGAGGGGCTAACCTTGTATCCTTCCCATGCAAGGCAGAAAAACCTCCTAAAATCAAGTTCTGGTTAGGTCACAACCAACCCAGCTCAAAAACTTTTCATGGCTCTTTACTGTCCATTAGAAAAAGGTACATATCCAGACCTCCAACCTTGGCCTGGAAGGGTCTGCCACCACCATGTGCGACCAGCTTTCTTTTCCAATGACACCCTGCCCTCTCTCCTGTGGGGCAGTGAACTGGACAGTTCCGCACTTCAAGGCACCCTTCCTTGTTCCATTTTTAAAAAAAGGACTTTGAAAGATGGCAGTGGGGGCAGGCCAGGAACGACGGTGAAGATAATTGGTAACATCCACTGAGCTAGGCTCTCTGGCTTAATGCTCTGTGCATTTTTATATTTGTTTGGCCTGGAAAATCTGTAAAGTAGTTCCATTATCATCTCTATATTACTGATGGGGAGATTGAGGCTCAGAGACGTTAAGTCCCTTGCCCAGGGTCACACAGCTTTCACTGGTAGAGCTGGGACTTAAACCCAGATGTTTGAGCACTGTGCCCCTCTGCTTTTCCATTCTTAGCTTAGAGACAAAATTTATGAATCAAATGGAAGTGGTGGGGCTTCCTCTGTGTGTGTGTGTGTGTGTGTGTGTGTGTGTGTGTGTGTGTGTCTGTGTTTGCTACAGGGCATAAGAGGACCTTCCTTCTGAGTATAATGCCCCACAATTTATCAACAGGTTTCCCCCCTCCTCTACGTATGCCAAGCCATTTCAGCTGTGCATTGAGTTGGGAACTCCTATTCATTCGACAAAGCCCAGCTCAAAATGCCCTGCTTAGGGCAAAGAAGGAACCAAACCGGTCAGGGTGATAACAGTAAGCCTGAGTCAGACAACCCTCCAGACACTTCCTGCTGGAAGAGGCAGGCACGGTCGGGCGCCTTTCTGCAGTTACCTGGAGCTCCACACCGTAGCCAGTGTAGACCGTCACGTTGTACGTACACTCCAGGAAGCCACTGAGGGGCAGGGGTGGGTAGTCGCTGGAGCCGATGTACCCTTCAGGATCGGAGAAGCTCACACTGCAGGGAGCTGGAGGAAGGACTCTCATTAGGACACAGAGGACAGCTCAGATGTCATATCTCAGAGGGGTACAGGGTGGCACTGGGCTTTTGGGACACCTGCATTCTCCTGTCCCCCTCCCTCCCACTGCTGAGAAGTCTCCTTCAGCCCCAGAATCAACATGATAATCAAAAGAGCAATAGTTGACCCAGCACAACTGCTTACTCCACTGACACCAGGCACCATCCTAACCAGGGTACGGGCAGACCCCGCCCATCCTCGTAGGGCCTGACATTTCAGCCCCATTTTAGAGATACGGAAACCGAAGCTCAGAGAGGGGCGGTGTCTGGGCCAAGCTCACACAGGGAGCAGGATTCAAACCCAGAGCTTCCACTTTTTAAGGAAAGGCCACAGTACATCTGTCCAAAATCCACCTACAATGAACACTTGGTGTCTGTCTTCCCTGTTTGAAGACAGGAAAGAAGACAGAAGGAAGGCTGGGGCACAGAAGCGCATTTTCTCAAATCTGGAGAAGCACCTGCAACGGTCAAAGTAAAAGCACTTTGAGGGGCGCCGGCTGGCGCAGTGCTTGAGCGCCTGACTCTAGCTTTCGGCCTGGGTGGTGGTCTCGGGGTCTTGAGATCGAGACCCGCATCAGGCTCCACGCTCAGTGGGGAGTCTGCCTGAGATTCTCTCTCTCCTTCTCCGTCTGCTCATCCCCCCAAGCGCATGCGCGATCTCTCTCTCAATAAATAAATCTATCTTAAAAAAAAAAAAAAAGGATTTTGAAAAGGCTCGGGCCTTCGGGCAGGTTAAAGGATTCTATTCCAAACTGAAAAGGGTTTGAATCCCACTCTTCAGCTGCGTGGCCTTGGGCAAATTGCTTGATGTCTCTGAGTCTCAGTCGTCTCATCTTTAAAATGGGGATGGTAATTCTGAGCTACAGGGTCAGGCTCACAGTCAGTGCTCGATAGGTGGCAAGTGATGGTGGGGCTTGGATCTCCCTGGCCCACCTCCCGCCATGCCCTGCACAGAGTGGGGGCCTCGTGGCCGTGGCCGCAGCAGGAGGGCTGGAGGGTCCGGGGGCTGCGTACCCGGGGCCTGCTCAGTCGTGATGACCGTGGTGGTGATGATGGTGGATGTTGTGGTCTCCTGGCTCTCTTCTGAGGCTGACCCGGTCAGTTCGTTCTCGCCTTTGTCCATCAAGGTCATGGGACTGGCATCTTCCGGGGGAGCCTCGGGGGCGTCATCAGGCGCCACAGGCTCCCCGGGGTCCGGCCTCTGGGGGAGCGTGTGGGCCACGTAGGGCTGCGAGGTGAAGGGGGAGATCTGCAGCGGGGCGGGCGTCGTGGGGACCGCACCTGCCTTCCGGTCCAGCCAGAGGGGCTCCTCGGAGGCGGAGGGCTCGGGGTCTCCCGGGGGGCGGAGCTTCTCCGTGGCTGAGGAGAGGAGGCCCAGGCCGGAGGACGCAGGTGGGTTCGCCGCCCTCTGGACAGCTGCCGTGGAGGCGGCTTTGGGCCGCAGCTGTTTCCTGGCCGAGTTCACCTGCTTGAGCGAAGGCAGCTTCTTCCCGGAGGGGAGGGCGCGCTTGGTGGTGGCCTCCTCGGGCAGCCGAGTGGACAGGGCAGCCGAGGGGGCTGTCCCTTCTAGCCCAGGCTCTGGAAGATCTTCCCCCGATTGCACTGGATTCAGAGGGGCCGTAGTCACTCTCTCTTCAAGGCTCTCTTTGCTCAGACTGCTGCTCCCCAGCGCTCCCGAGGGCAAAAGGGAAGCACCCGAAGGGCCAGCGTCTCCTTCCCGGAGCGTAGCTGGGGAAGAGGAGAAAAGACATCTGTTAACTTGGGGCCGGAGGTGGGGGTTTGGTCGTTGACCTCCTGACTTGGAGGCCTAGGGTGGTGCCCAAAGCTTGCCAAGAGGCCAGGCTGCCTCCTTCCTGCTCTCCTGACCCTCCCTCTCCTTTCTCTCTCTCTCCCGCTCCCTTCCTTTCTTCCTTTTGCTGACCGTGGAGACATACTGTTGATCCTGCCAGGCCCCAGCTAAACATTAGGGTTACAGAAACCAAGGGCACAAGAGTCTCATGTGCCAGTTGTATATGTACTGAAAGGGGTAATAGGAAAGGTGAAATAATCATATTTGGTGTGATCGATGCTTAGGAAAAGAGAAGCTCTGCATGCTAACAGAGCAGAGAGAACAGGCCTCTAACTCAATCCGCAGGGCAGAACCACCATGTACAGTTGGGCAGGTTGTTCACTGCACAAGTACTCCCAAGAAGGATGAATGGGGGTTGTAACAAGCCCACACTCTTTTCTCCAAGCTGTGTGCCCTGGCTCAGGGCTATATTATCCTGGGATTGGGAGGCAGCCCCCCCTTTTTTGACTGAATAATTACAAATTGACCTTGGGAGACACAGAAAGATTTGAAGATTCAGAATCATGAGACAGGTTCAGAACACAGGGATGCAGGAAGAGCGTGGAGGCACAAAAGAGGAATATGGGGGGGAGCAGATGGAGGGTGTTTGGAAAGAAAGCTGGTGAGGTAGGGTGGTTGCAGGGACAGGCCTTGGTGGGCACTGTATACCCTGCTACCTGTGATTTATTTTGCTTTGAATGTAAAACCACTGAGTAGTTTTAAACGAGGGCTGGCCCTGGCAGCTGTTTGGTGGACTCATGCCTGGAATCGACTGCATGTACTCGAGACCCGCTTCGGTCGATTGCAAGCTGGCAAGTGGCTTTGACGTCCCTGAGCCTCAGTTTCCCCAGCTGTAAAACGGGGCTATTGCACGGTTTCCCAGGGTCGTCATTGTTCAATAGGTAGGCGTAGGTAAAGCGTACTTGCATACATGCGCCTATGGGTGCCTCCCCCACAGGGAGTGTCTAGCGCACGCCAGCTGCTGTCACTGTCTTTACTATGGTCATTGTATTCGCGCCCTTCAGTGGGAAGCCTGAGCGGTCAGAGCATCCCGGATGATGATCTCGAGATAGAGAGGAATTACATCCTGGGATAGAAGCCCGGGGACTGATAGCTGTCCTTGTCAATTTTCTGCAGACAGACACTCACTCAGCCATAGTCTCTGGGCCCTTCAGCACTGTCATTTAAATTTATTTCCGCTGCCGTCGGAAAGGCTCATTTACTTTCATGGAGTCGGCGGCAGTGGCTTAATCTATATAGACTGCAACAGTTTGCAACTGGCATCGACAAATGTTCCTGTTGTGTCACATTGATCACCAGCCAGCGTGCGTTCCAGGCTCCAGGTTGCGCCAGGGCAGGAACCGGCCTGGGAGAAGACAGGGCGTGTGCATGACCGGAGGGCAGATCAAGGTCATTCAGGGGCCAAGCAGGTTTCCTGGTCCAAGGTGGGAAGCATCGAAGCTTCAGAGTTAGACCCGGATTCGAATCCTGCCTTCAACAGTCCCCTAGCTGCGTGAGCCTGGGCAAATCCATTAAGCCTTTTCTGCATCACAGAGCTACCCCATCAGCTTCATGGGATTAGATCAGACGTGGGTCTGCTCGAGAGCTGTGCTTTTTGTGTGCCCTGTGGCTTTTATTAAATGATTGATGCTGACCATCTCTGTAGACTGCACAGTGAGAAAAAAGTGAAGGGGCAAAAAGAGAGGAAGGAGGGTGAGGGGTCAGGACACCTGGCTCCTGAGCGCCAGCTGTGGTTCGATGCCCAGAGCTTCGATGCTCCCGGGGTTGGGGGACCCAGATGGTGCTCCAACCTTGACCGCTCCTCCCTAGCATAACTGTGTGGGTTTCATCTTCTATCTTCTCTGTCTGTGTCAAGTGGGCAGCCAGACTAGGTCACACGAGCCAGGTCTTCCAGCTCGGACTCTGTTGATCTGGGGAACGATCAGGTAATTGACAATTATTCTTCGAGCCTTTTGTTAATCTTGCTAGAGAGGGCAGAGTGAGTGCTTCGATCCTGACACTGGCTTGTGAGTTTTGTTGGGTCCCATGGCTATATTAGTTTCTGCCAGTCCTTTCACAAAAATGTCCCCTTGATTACAAGGGAGGGAGGTAAGGGAGGGAAAGGAGTGATGGCAAATGACATAAAGTGCATCAGCCTGCCCTTGGCCATAATAACGATACTCATAACATTAATTTTTGATTGCTTTGCTGAGCGCTGCGTATGTACCAGGCACGTGCTAAATGCTTTTTTTTACCCATTGCCTCATTTTATTCTTTCTTGACCTTATTAGGGAAAAATTATTCCTATTTGACGGATGAGCAAAGTGAGGCTGTGGGATACTAAGTTTTTTTTTTTTTTAAGATTTTATTTATTTATTTATTTGACAGAGAGAGACAGCCAGTGAGAGAGGGAACACAGGCAGGGGGAGTGAGAGAGGAAGAAGCAGGCTTCCCAGCGGAGGAGCCCGATGCGGAACTCGATCCCAGGACTCTGGGATCACGCCCTGAGCCGAAGGCAGACGCTTAACGACTGAGCCACCCAGGCGCCCCTGTGGGATACCAAGTTAACCTTCCAAGGTCGCAGAGCAAAGCTGGGTTTCCAGCCTTGGTTTTCCTGATGTCAAAGACCACGTTAGAGGCTCTGTTAAATATCATGGGTACTGTTACCACTGACAGCCTCTCCTCCTTCAGCTCTAAGCAGCGGCCCCCTCCAAAGTCCACCCCCCAACCCTTAATTTTTTTGCTTCCCTTCTGGATGGGCTGTAGTGTTTTTCAAATCTCCCAAATGATGCCCTTCACCCTTTCCAGCGTTCCTTGTTAAAATACGCATTTGTTAATCTCCCCTGCCAGACCCTTGCCCTCTGGATCTGCGGGGGTGGAGCTTGAAAGTGGAGGACTGTTAAAGCCACTCCGGTGACTCTTATCATCGGAGTGATCAGAACCTGTGATCTTGCCTGACTTCCTACTCCTTGTTCGTTTTGCCTTCGAGGTGTTGTAAGTTGCAGGTGGCAGGAACCCGGGTGTAGGTCTGGGCTGCAGGTGATGCCTCTTTCCAAGGCCTGTGACCTCCTCTGGCCACTGCAGCCTGTCTAGATCCAACACAGCCCACAAGAGAAGGAGGGAATGCGAGAGAAAGGAGTCCATGATCAGCTTCTTCCCCACAGCCCCTGAGCCCAGCTCTGGGGTCCCCACAGTGAAACGGGTGCTAACCATAGCAGAAATTAGGCCTTTTAGGAAGTAAATCTGGCTGGGCTGAGTCAGCTCTTCCCACTGATGACCTAACTGCCAAGGGGAGTTGCGGATACACCAGGTAAATTTTCCTCCCCTTCCCCACGTTGCCTACTTGTCAGGGTTCACACGTGGGATCTTGCTGGCTGGCTCCAAACTCAAGGCCATGTTCAAGACAGATGAGTGTCTGTCTGTGGTCGGCAGTGTTCGCAGCCAGAAGGCCTCGTTCTCAGCTGGGATGGTGGCCGGGGGAGTGCCACGCAAAACCAGGTCCCAGGGGGAATTAGTCAAAATTGGATTCCAGGGCCTTCGAGATCCAGAGACTTAATCACTTGCTCTACCAGGCCGGCTTTTCCCTGGGGCCCCAATGACCACTGGATTAAACGAACTCTTCTCTCTCCGAGCACTTAAAATTTTCAATCATCCTCGTCACATCTGGCTGATTCTTCCTTTATCATGTGCATTCAACGCCCCACTCCCGTGCTGCCCATGAATTAATGAGTGACAGCCTTGGGTGGCGACTTTCTTTGCTGGTTGATCCTCAAGACGAGAGACTCAATGCTCTAGGGCACAGTCGGTCCCTGCACCCCCAGAAGACTGTCACACACGGATAACCAAATATGGATAGCCAACAGAAGAGATGGGGCTTTAATTAAATACAGAGAGAGGCTGTTCTCCCGTCTGCAGACAGCACACTGAAAACGACTCAGCATTTGTTCTCCATCGAAGATGGGGAGGGAGCACCTCTCCCTTTCTCTCTCTCTCACTTTGATGGGAGAGATGGGGAGATTAGACTGGGAAGCATTCCATTAGAGTCGAAAATGCACCGCGTGCTGTAAAGCTGAGGGTTCGTACTGAGCCGATCAGAGGCAGCAGAATGACTGGCGATCGCCTATCCCCGCGCAGGGCGCACAGTGAGGGAGCGGGAAGCCCAGGGAACCACAGCTGGGGAGTGCTTCCGCTATAATGTGCAGTGAAAAGAGCAAGACGTAAAATTCTATGGTGTGTGTGAAAACGACTAGAACAACCAACAAATTGCAATGCAGAGCTGGTGTTTCGTGTTGCTTCGTTTTACTTGAAACTGTACCTGACTTCATTCTTTTTTAATTTTTAAATTTAATTTTTAAAGTTTTTTAAACAAACATACACCGTTCTATTTGTTTCAGGCGTACCACATATTGACCCAACAATTCTATGCCTTCCTCAGTGCTCACCACGATAAATGGAGTCACTGTCTGTAATATTGTCACTATATGTATATGTGTGTGTGTGTGTGTGTGTGTGTGTGTGTGTGTATAATTTAGAGAGAGAGTGCAGGGAGCAGAAGGAGAAGGAGAATCTTTTTTCTTTTTTTTTTTCGTATTGATTTTGTATAGATTTTATTTACTTATTTGAGAGAGCGAAAGAGAGCATGAGGGGTGGGGCAGGCAAGAGGAGAGGGAGGCGCAGACTCCCTGCTGAGCAGGTCCTGGATCCCAGGACCCTAAGATCATGACCTGAGCGGAAGGCAGATGCTTAACCGACTGAGGCACCCGGATGCCCTTAGAGAGAGAATCTTCAGCAGGCTCCATGCCCAGCTGGTGGCCCAATGCTGGGCTCGATCTTACGACCCTGAGATCATGACCTGAGCCGAATAGTCAACCCAGTGCACCACCTAGATGCCCCCACAATATTACTATAGGAATGGTACCAACAAGGTGGCCTTGGGTGCCGCTGGGTGGCATGGGTTTTCTTCCCTCTACTTTTTGATATGTTCCAAAATGTGTATAATAAATATTTAATACCATCTTAAGTGAAAAAAAAAATACGCAAAGAGCTGGGTTTAACCTCTGCCTTTCACACCTGGAGGTGAAGAGGCGGGGGGAAAGCAGACACACATTTGCTATCCCAGAGGCACTTCATTCACTAACTGAGCCATGGAGGCCCCTTGGGCACTCCCGGGAGGGATGATGATAATTCTTCCCTCATCGGACTGTTCACAGTGAGGGCTTTCAGGAGGCAGGACTGGCTGGTGCATCAGTTGGTGTATTTTTGGTAAAGGGGACTACAAAGCTGTTGGTTACTAGTCTAATCCTCGTTAATACTGCCCTATTCAGTTGGTGGTTTCTCGTACCTTCACATTCCTCAAGAAGACATTGCCCAACAGGGACAAAATCAATAATTACATATCAATAATTAAATCAATAATTAAATAGCACATCTTAAAGATTCATGGTTCCAAACTGTCCAGAGAGGGGACTTGAGGTGCAGAGAGGGGAAATGGGCTGCCCAGGGTCACACAGCCTGTTAGTAGCTGTAAGAAGACCAGGCTATTTGAGGCTTGAAAAAAACCCACACCAGAGCACATCAGACACAATCAGAAACAAAACCAGGGCCATGGGGACCGCCCTGAGGGATGTTGGTTGTCCCATGCCTTCCGCGTCTTCCGTTGTTGGGGGGCAAGGGGCTGCCCCATGCACTTAGGGTATGGAACAGCAGCCCTGGCTGCCACCCGCTCGGTCCAGTAGCAGCCCCACCCCCACCCCCACGTGTGATAATCCAGAGTGATTTCAGACATGGCCAAACGTCCCACCAGTGGGGGCAAAACTGCCTCTGATCGATGACCACTGGCACTGCCCTCAGCACTGAGAAGACCTTCCCTCCCATTCCTGGGGCCGATCGGTTTTATTTCACTTCTATCATTCGCATGGACTTCTAGGGTAGAGAAGATCTTAGCTTAATTCACATTTCATAGATTAAGGAAATTGAATTGCCTGAGGGCTGGGTTTCCTTCTCCCATTCACATTTGGTCATTCATTCATTCACTCATTCATACATTCACTCATTCATACATTCACTCATTCATACATTCATTCATTCATACATTCAGTGAGCACCTAGTATGTGCAACAGGCACTGGCGAGGTCCACCTTGGATAACAAACAGCTGGAATCGCTGAACACAACCCATTCCTTACAGCCAGGGAGGACGCCGCTCACTCAATCCTGCAGGAACGAGGACCCGCAGGTAGACTCACAGGGCTGCTCCCACCTGGACTTGGAGCAGACTTTCTGGGGCAGGAAGGGCAGAGGTGGGGGTGGGGAGGGCTTGGGGGCAGCGGAGCCCTGCACCTGTGTGTCTCGTGGACAATACTGATATTCAAATGGTTAGTGACACCCTGCAGAGCGTATGGCCTGCTGTCATCTCATTCCCCCTGTGAGCCATTCTGTCAGATCGGCATTTTCTTTTTCCTATTTTATAGATTAAAAAAAAAAATCAAGGCTCGGAGAGAGGACGTGACTTGTCTCAGATCATGGAGCAAACTGGGGTAAGGTTGGATGCTTTCTGACATTGTTTCCTGTACTCGTTCCCCTTTCCCACACCCTCAAATATTTTTTCCCTATAAAATAAATTTTAAAATGTAAGAATAACCAAAAGGTATGAAATCAAAAGTGTTAAGTATTGCCCTTCCCCTGTCCTGTCCTCCGATCCTGCCTTCTTTTTTTTTTTTTTTTAAAGATTTTATTTATTTATTTGACAGAGAGGGACAGCCAGCGAGAGAGGGAACACAAGCAGGGGAAGTGGGAGAGGAAGAAGCAGGCTCCCAGCAGAGGAGCCTGATGCGGGGCTTGATCCCAGAACGCCGGGATCACGTCCTGAGCCGAAGGCAGACACTCAACGACCGAGCCACCCAGGCGCCCCCCGATCCTGCCTTCTAAAGGGAATCAGTGTCAGTAGGATTTTGTGTAATCTCCTAAAAAATGTACTGATGTAAAAATTACAAAGTATTTTTTTACCTTGAAAGGCGTGTTAGCACATAGGGGTGTAGGGATTTGCTTGTGTTCCAGGCTCAGCCTCCTGCTCACTGCCATGAGATCCTGGACAGTCACTTCCCTGCTCTGGACCTCACTGTGCTTGTCTGTAAGGTGGGACGATACCAGTCTGATCTCTGAGTGGCATTAGCGAGTAAAATGAAATCACGGGGAGAAAGTGCAGCGCTCGCGAAACAGCTTGACAGCCCTCGTGGGCACTGCTGTCACTTTCTATCTGAGCATTCTCTGAGTTATTACGTTGTATACATTGCTCTGTCACTTACCAAGAAATGCATTTGTAAATATTCCAGTCGCTCAAAAAGAGTTAAAGACTAAGGCAACAAACAGCCATGCGTATACACCTTTAGCTTAAGAACCAGAATTCAACCAGTATGTCGAAGCCTCCGCTTGCCTTCCTACCATATGCTCCTTCTTCTTCTCCACCCCTAGCCACTATCCCGAATGTGGCCTTCCGCACGATCATTTATTAGGTGCATTATTACTATCTCACTATTATTTATTGTTGGCATCTATTTATTACATGTCAATTTCTCTGAATATTATGTGGCATGTTTTAAAAGTTTATATGAATGCAGTTATCCCATGTGAATCCTTCAGCACCCTGCTCTCCACCCCCTTTTTTTTCTTGCTCAACACTTTGCGAGGGGCATCTGTGTTGATAAGTGTAGTTTTGATCGATTCATTTTCACTGCTGTATAGTATTCCTCTGCATTCGTATCTCCCCCCACCAACCTCTCACTTAAAATCCATCATGACGATCTTTTCATGTCAGCACCTACGTGGTCATTTCATTTTCTAAATGGCTACATTAAAATAGAAACACATATTATTACTATTTTTATAAGTAGGCTCTATGCCCAACATGGGGCTTAAACTCACAACCGACCCCGAGATCAAGAGTTGTGTGTTCCACTGACTGAGCCAGCCGGGCACCCCTAAACGTGTATGTTACTGAACCAGGCTCTTATCCATTAATATGTAGGTTGTTGCCATTCTCTTCCCAAATAACACTGCCATAAATACACATCTTTGGTCACCATGTCCAGCTAATTCTTCAGGAGAGTGTCTTAGAAGTTGCACTGATCACCCAAACAGTGGATGTATTTAAAATTTTGATTGACATGGAGAAAGTACTTTCTAGAATAACCTGAACCTATGTACCCTGCTTCCAACTCCACCCGAGACAGTTGTTGCTCTCTAGCTTTATCCATACTTTGTTTTGGGAGACTTTCAACTAGACCGTCTAAGTAGGAACGTGGGGCAGCTGGACCCAGGCACCGTGTGCTTCTGAAGTGGTTCGAGGTGCTGTCTGGCTTTCCCTAGTTGCTACTGTAGCATGCCCGAAGTCTGCCCTGAGCTTTCTTCCCCCTGCCTCGCCACATCTTGACTCAAGAGCATCCAGGAAGCCCACTTGATTTTTAGTTTTTATTTTCAAAGATTTTTAAAAATATTTTATTTATTTATTTGACAGAGACAGCCAGCGAGAGAGGGAACACAGCAGGGAGAGTGGGAGAGGAAGAAGCAGGCTCCCAGCGGAGGAGCCTGATGTGGGACTCGATCCCGGAACGCCGGGATCACGCCCTGAGCCGAAGGCAGCCGCTTAACCACTGCGCTACCCAGGCACCCCTATTTTCAAAGATTTTATTTATTTATTTGCGAGAGAGAGAGAGAGAGAGAGAGAGAGAGAGAGCACACAAACGGGGAGGCGCAGAGGGAGAAGCAGGCTCCCAGCTGAGCAGAGAGCCTGATGTGAGGCTCGATCCCAGGACCCTGAGACCATGACCTGAGCCGAAGGCAGACGCTTCACTGACCGAGCCACCCAGGCGCCCCCAGGAAGCCCACTTTAGGGTGCTTCACTGGTCCACCTCACGACAGCTGGAGTTTGGGTAACAGATCAGGCCAGCGATCGGTGGCCAGGGGGGGTTAGGAAGAGCATGCAGTTGCCAAGAGTTCAGAGCAAAAGGGGCGCCATCTAAACTGCTACAGATTTCTAGGTCAATGGGCTGTGTGGTCATGTCCCAAAGCAGAGGGAGAGCTATGGTCGTGACACCTACTGGGATGGCACAAAGCGTTCATAATACCAAGTACTGTTGGAGGAAGCAACGGTCTAGAGATGAGGTACCCGTCCGTCTCTGGGCGGTGTGTTGCATGATCGTAGAAGCCCACAGTGGAACACACACAGGGTTCAAAGGAATGAGATGAAGTCACTGGTGAGTAACGCGGAGATCGCCTGGCAAGAATGTTCCAGATTACAAGTACATCTCTCCTTTGACTCAACAAGCTCACTTCGCGGAATTCATCCCGCAGAGAGATGTTTGCCTATGTGCAAAATGACGTCAACGCAAGGTTGAGCAATGCTGTGCTGTTTGTAGGAGCAAAAGACTCGACAGCAAATCGTATATATCCCCCAGTAAGGTGAAACCAATTACGGAACGTCCAGAGTGCCCAGCAGCAGCAGAGAAGAACGGGGAAGCTCTCTGTGGCCCGAAGAGGAGAGGGGTCGGTTTCTGTCGTATTAAACAGCAACGTATGCAGAGTTTGCTGCCTCTTGTGTAAAAACGGGAGAGAAATAAGGCTTTATGTGGTCGCCTTTGCTACTATGCAATAAAGACACTTGGAGAGGAGGCCCAAGAAATAAATTATGCGGGTGATAGGGGAGGTGGGACATTGGAAATAAGATGGGCTGTAAGAACAGGAAGGAGAATTTTCACTCCATACCTTTTCACAGACACGTATCTATGTGTGTATATATGTGTGTGTGTGTGTGTGTGTGTGTGTGTGTGTGTGTGTGTATTTATGCATGTATGGGTGTATGCATGTGTGCCTACGTAAATAAAATATTACCTGTTCAAAAACCATGTAACTGAAACATGAGAGTGGCAGAGCTGTGTGCCCACATAATTCAGTATCAAGTGAAAAAGAAACCGAGGGAGAAGAGTGGATAGAGTAGGTCTCGTGTGAGTGGGAGAGATGCAGCTGAACGAGGGGATGGGACTGCCTCGGCAGAGCTGGTCGGGGCCTCGGGGCTGCAGAGGGAATCATATTTTCTTGGGCACCGTTTGGTACAGTTTGATGAGTTTGCAAAGTGCATGCTATTTTTATAGCAGTAATAATTAGTAATAATAGTTAATGATAATGACGAACTCCCTGAGCTTTGTCACTCCAGGTTCAGAGGAGGCAGGGAACAAGCCCCAGCCTTTCTCGGGGTTTCTAAGGGCTCTTGAACTTCCGCAGGGGTGGGGAAAGCAGCCTCGCTTGCGCAGGGAGCCCTCAAGGAATAGCACGCAGGCTCTGCCTCTCCATCCCGCCCTTGCTTCCCAGGGAAATGAGGGGCCATCTGATTGGAGGTATTAGGGAGGGAGGGATTAGGGATGTCACTGACATCCACTGTGTCCTATTCCCAGGGCAGAGCCGCTGGACTGAAAAGCTGGCAGTGGGGTCCTCTCTCTCTCTCTCCAGACTTTTCCACTTGTCTACTTGTACCGGGGAACCCCAGTCGAAGTCACTTGGGGAGGACAGAGTGTAGGTGCCCAGCCCCGGTCTGTAGCCCAGCTTCATCTGGCTCTTTGTGTCTATTTGCCACTTGGTTAAACTCAGAGGAGAGACTCGAGGAGGTGAGTGACCCTCCCCCCTCCTCCCTGCCTCCTGCTGACTAATTAGAGTCCAGAGTCTCAGGAGAACCTTCTACTGGGTCTTGCTGTCTTGTTTATTTTACTCAGGTTAAGCACAGGTAACCTGGACCTCACCTAGCCCATCGTGCCCCTCTAAGGAGTACCGCTTTACATCCGATGGTCCCTGGTGGTCCTCTACCTTCGGCAAAACGGCTGGAAATTTTTCTGCATAGTTAGGCCATCAGCCACAGCTGATCTCCTGCCACACCTCCAAAACTTAATCCCCAATCAGGATCTGTACCAGACAAGCCCTTGGAAATGATCAGATTTTGTGTTTTAAGTTGGCAGCAAATCATTTGGGGTGAATGGGTAGTACTTTTAAGACAGAAAAAAAAAAATGTATACAATGGAATATTACTCAGCTATCAAAAAGAACGATTTCTCAACATTTGCTGCAACATGGACAGCACTGGAGGAGATAATGCTAAGTGAAATAAGTCAAGCAGAGAAAGACAATTATCATATGGTTTCTCTCATCTATGGAACATAAGAACTAGGAAGATTGGTAGGAAAAGAAAGGGATAAAGAAAGGGGGGGTAATCAGAAGGGGGAATGAAACATGAGAGACTATGGACTATGAGAAACAAACTGAGGGCTTCAGAGAGGAGGGGGTGGGGGAATGGGATAGACTGGTGATGGGTAGTAAGGAGGGCACGTATTCCATGCAGCACAGGGTGTTATATGCAACTAATGAATCATCAAACTTTACATCAAAAACCAGGGATGTACTGTATGGTGACTAACATAATATAATAAAAAATATTATTATAATAAAAAAAAGACAGAAAAATCAGTTCATGAAACCACTGCCTAAAACACACCAATAGCTTTCCACCATGATGAGAATAACATCAACTCTCCCTTCAATGAGCTACAAGGCCTTTTGGATTCTAGCCTTGGACCTCCTTCTCCAAAACCACCTGTTACCATCTCCCTCCCCCAAACTACAGTATGACTGAACACACATTTTTTTTTTTTCCTGCTCCTTAAACCTTCCAAATTCTTCCTGTGTCTCAGGGCCTTTGCACATGCTGTTCCCGCTGCCTCAAACTCTCTTGCGTGTTATCTTTGTTTGCCTGGCTGCCTCTGGTCATTCAGATCTCAGCTCGTCTTCTCTAAGACACCTTCCCCCAAGCACTTTCTATCTCATTTTCCCCAGAGTGCTTACTGCTAACAGAATACTCCTGATGATGTGTTTCCTTGGTTGTTGTCTGTCTCCACGAGATCGTCCACACGCAGGCAGCTGGAACAAAGTTGGAACAGGCAATGCATCCCTAATCTTTGGATTCCTGCAGTTCCCATTTGGCAGCCAATGAATATTGAGGGGATGGGACAAGAGAAAAGATGCCTTGGGACACTTAGCAAGTGCTTAGGAGCTGATGAAGTTTCCTTCAAATCCAGAAATTCTAGAACTCTGGACGTGGCTGTTCCGGGTTGGTGGGGAGCAGGGTGTAGACATGACTAACAGAAGATCAGGTGCCCAGGGGTCATCCTGGTGAAGGCTACTATGGTCCTGTCCCCAGCCTTCTTATGGACCAGCTGTCTCAAGCTCCTTCCTTTTCACCCAATATTCTCCTCAAGACAAATATGGACAGATTTCTATTCCTGTCCTCCTTCCACCTGGACATGAGTTAACTGGCAGGGAAGTGGGTGGCAGGAAAGAGGGAGGAGGCTGGGATCATTGACTGACTACCTGTGATTCAACCCCTCCATCATGAGAGCACAGGAAAAGCCCAAGACTCCCAGCAGACTGGTGGCAGGAAGGGAAACTGAGTCCCCAAAGCTTGACTGCCTCCTCCCCTAGGCAGTTCGCCCTCCGCGGGCGGGGTGGCAGGAGAATCCCCCCAATATGGGATCAAACTAACCAGGATCTCGAACCGTCACTATCAGCCTCAGACATTCATCACTCTGAAAAGAAGTCATCAAAGGTGATTATTTACAGGGCGTTGCATCTTTGCAGACAGAGCTCGGGAAACGTCCAAGGCTGGCCAGACCCCATAGGCAATCAGACACCAGGGTTGAATGGAGAGTTGGATAAGTTCAGTTTTTCATTTTTACAATGCACCAAAGAACCTCAGGCCCACCACGAGAGAAGGAAAGACGGCAAGTTGTATCTTAAAAAGATATTTTTAGACATCCCTTTATTCCCAAAGCCATGGTTTTGAAAACCCTGCTTCTCTCCCAGACTTCTCTTTGTAACTGCAGTCCATTCTCTCCGCAGTGGCCAGAGGGATCTTTCCAAACCACCCCCTTCCAGGGGCCTGTGGTCCTCCCCGAATTTATTCTTCTTCCCTTGACTAGTAACAGTACCAAAGAGAGAAGTCACGGCGTTAATCACTCATACTTGTCCGGCTTCTTTTTTATCTTCCCCACTGGAAGTAAGTTTCCCGAGGAGAGTGAGTAGTTCCGCCTTGCTCATTCCTGCCTCCCTAGGACCTATCCCATGGCCATGGACCTGACACACAGTAGGCCCTTTTCAAATACCTCTATGGGTTGAGAGCAGACTCGGTGTGTTAGAGAAGGCCAGCTCTTTAAGAGGGACCCTAGACGGGTAGACTCTATTACTGGCTGTCATAGACGTGAATCCATGGTAAACTTAATCCTCGACAAACATGCTTTGGTTTACGATATCGTGTCTGCAGAGATGTTCTAGGTAAACGTACACACCCAGCTGTTCCAATTGCAAAACATGATTCCATCACGGTGCACGCAGAGAGCCCGAGGGCAGCCTGTCTCCATAAATCCCATGGTTGGCTCCAGCCACGGGGGGTGGGGGGCAAATAGAAGCCCAACTGGTGAGTTTGCTTGTTCCCTGTCTTCATTCTCGTGCTGCCCACCATGCCACGGTCACATGGATGCAGGAGATTTCAGAGCAATGTGTGCATGACCCAGGAGAGCACACCACACTGCACAGAGAGCGGACCCCCCGAGTCCGCTGCAGAAACCCGGGGACCCCAGGGGACTTGATGTTGAAAGGCCAGCTTGTACAGGCAAGAGAAGACTCTGAATTTCAGCATCTTGTCTACTAGAGTAATTATCCAGTAATTGACCTCTGTGGGCTGGCTTCTCCCCCCACGAATGCGCCTCCTTTGTAACTCGTGTTGGGTTCAGAAAGCCTTGAAAACTCTTTTATGTCTAGTTACCTCTCATCAGAGCAGTGGCTGGACGGTGCATCCCTCTCCCCTGTGAATGAGCCCAGGGAGCTGTTGGCAAAGGGGTGCCACCCTGCCTTTGTGGCTTTGACAATCCGATTAACTGTGGCTGACACTTGTGCCAACTGATTAGCATTCAAATGCTTCTCCGCCTTCCCACCGCCATTCCCCACCCACCAGACTCCATTCATGTCTCATGGTGCCGACTTTGTGATTTCTTGCCGGTGGTAGTCGGGAGAAGGAGAGAGATGGGGTGTGATCTCCTTGCGATTTCTTTGCATACTGGAAAATCAGTGAGTCACTGGGAGCAGGGCTGGGCAACAGAGGCACGATCCAGCTCAGAGAGGAACCCCACCGTGGGAAATCTATCCAGAGTCAATTACTGATTGACTCGCGGAATAGATAATATAAATATAATACTTGGGAAGGAATCCAGATGGTCCGCAAATGAGTTTAAAAGACATCATGAGTAAGTTTGCAATGTCTGTTCACCTGTTTGCTCAGATTCCCAGACAAGAATAAAGAGCACTTTGGCATCCCAGCACGCTTACGGGGACGTGCTCAGAGGCGGAAAAGATGGCAAGATGGGCACACGCGGGCTTGGGCACTGGTTTTTTCCGCCCAATTGCTATATGGCCTTGAGCAAATTCCATCTCCCAAAGCCTTGCTTGCTGGCTTTGTGAAATGAGGGCAGTGATCTTTGCCTGGTCAACCTTAAAGAGAGAAAAATTGAGGTGATGGGCGATAGGGGAGGCGTATGTACGAGCGCGTTCAGAGATGCTTAATGCACTTTTACAACTTTAAGGCTCACTTTGTTTCTTTTAAGGGACGAGGCCGCTCTTCTCTTAAGACAGAACCTGGACAATAGTCGCTTTATTTGCTGGGGCCAAGTAAAACATGCCCATGGCTTCACCTGCCTCATTGAAATTTTTCTTTTCCTGAGAAGTGTTTATTTTTATCTTCATTTTAATGACGAGGAAATGCTGGTGAGTGGCAAAGCCAGGATTTGAACCATGGCTGTCTGACCCCCAAACCCACGCCCCATTGAGGCGGGGAATGGGCTATATGTTTATCCCAGCTGGCCCCTGAATCCTGGCCTGGCTGCTTCCAGAGTGAATGCCGAGTGCTGCCTGCGAACAGATGAACAAAGGATCTGCTCCCGCTATGAGCTCCCCAGAGACAAAGGAGGACACCAACCATGTCCCAGGGGTAGCAGCGTGCCAGGTGCTTCCCCTGAGGACTGGAGAGTAGAGAAAAGTGAGAGAATAATCTTTTCAAAGGCAGAACCCAAAGATAAGGGAGCTCGCTTAGCATACCCATTTTAGAGATGGGCAAACCAAGACCTGAGGTGCAAAGGGGGGAAAAGCTCTGGATCAGGAAGGTCAGGAGCCCTCACTGACTTGCTCTATGCACTTTGGTCAAAGTGTGTTCCCATCTCTGGGCCTCAGTTTTATCCTCTGTTGTAACAGAATAATTTCTTCAAATAAAAGCTTAAATGGAATGACAATCTCTAAAAAGCATTGACTCAGCAGGTTGAGATGGTCCCCACCCTGCACATTCTAAAGAAAGGTTTGGTCCTTGCCCCCCTCCTAGGGGGAACTTCAAAACCTTTGGAATTATCCTGCCTGATAGGAAGGTCTTCATTTATGTGGCGATGTTCGCTAACGGCGTGATTTATGGGTGGTGACCTTGGGTTTGGCATCAGTCTGCCCTCTAGGGGAACTGGAGACTAACATCAGCCACGTGCGTGGTCAGTCATGCCTGTATGATCAAGCCCCAGTGGAAACCCTGGGCACCAAAGGTCAGGCGAGTTTCCTGGTTGACCATACTCCGTGGATGATACATAGCTCCTCATGCTGAAAGTCGGGGCTGTCCGTAGGACTCCGCCGGGAGAGGACAACTGGGATGTATGCCTGGCCTCTCCCGGACTCTGTTCTCTGTGCCTCTTCCCTTTTGCTGACTTTAGTCTGGGTCCTTTCACTGTAATAGACCAGACCCCTGGGTTTGATGGCTTTTCTGAGTTCTGTGAGTCTTTCCAGCAAATTATTGAACCTGGCAGTGGTCTGAGGGAGCACCGAACCCCCAAATCAATGACAAATGGGACCATATGGATTGAATCAGGATGGCAGCAGGAGTCTGAGAGCTGCCCTCTGAGGCTTCCCTCTTCTTGAACCACCTTTGATGAGGATGATGATGGTGGTGGTGATGATGGGGGACAATGGTGGTTAAGTGTCTGTTGCATGCCAGCTCCCGTAGTAAACACTTTTAGATGGATTGTTTCATTTACTCCTCTCAGCACCCTTGGGAGGTGGGTCATGTTATTACCCCCATTTTACAGATGAGGACACTCAGACCCAAAGAATTTTGGTCACTTGTCCAAAGCAACACAACTAGTAGCTGGTAGGGTTGGCAGGGGGACACAATTTGTAAAGCATCGAGCAAGATGGTCTCGCATATCCCTTCCACATCTGATGTCTCATAGACATGTGAGTCTAGGGGACAATGTAATTTGGGGGCCATGGCTGAGAATTCTGGGGTTTAAGGAAGAATGGTTTCTGTTTGTCCCCACTTCTCTGCTCTCTCAGGTGATTTCTTCCATGCCACATGTACACCTGCTACCTCTGGGCCAGCTTCCAGGGGACTTGGGTGCCCAACAGGAGAAATCATTCCATTCTATTCCACCCATCCCCATCCCAGCCATTCCCTCCTATCCTATCCTATCCTATCCTATCCTATCCTATCCTATCCTATCCATCCTATCCTATCCCATCCCATTCCATCCATCCCATTCCTACCCCATCCATCCCATTCCACCCATCCCATCCCACTCTACCCTATCCTATTCCATCCCATCCCTCCTATCCCACACTATCCCCACCCATCCCCATTCCACCCAACCTATCCTATCCTATCCTATCCCATCCCATCCCATCCTGTCCATCCCATTCCTATCCCATCCCATCCCATCCCATTGCATTCTGTTCCATCTAACCCATTCCACCCATCCCATCCCATCCCATCCCATCCCACCTTACCCTAACCTATCCCATCCCATCCTCTCCCATCGCACCCTGCCCTATCCTATCCCATCCCATCCTATCCTATCCCATCCCATCCATCCCATTCCACCCATCCCACCCCATCCCATCCCACCCCACCCTATCCTATCCCATCCCACCCATTCCACCCATCCCGTCCCATCCCATCCCATCCCATCCCATCCCATCCCATCCCATCCCATCCCATCCCACCCTACCCTATCTTATCCCATCCCATCCCATCCTATCCTATCCCATTCCACCCATCCCACCCGACCCTATCCCATCCATCCTATCCCATCTCATCCCAACTCATCCCATCCCATCCCATCCCATCCCATCCCATCCCATCTCATCCCATCTCATCCCATGCCATCCCATCCCATCCCACCCATTCCACCCATCCCGTCCCATCCCATCCCATCCCATCCCATCCCATCCCACCCTACCCTATCTTATCCCATCCCATCCCATCCTATCCTATCCCATTCCACCCATCCCACCCGACCCTATCCCATCCATCCTATCCCATCTCATCCCAACTCATCCCATCCCATCCCATCCCATCCCATCCCATCCCATCCCATCCCATCCCATCCCATCTCATCCCATGCCATGCCATGCCATGCCATGCCATCCCATCCCATCCCATCCCATCCCATCCCATCCCATCCTATCCCATCCATCCCATCCCATCTCATCCCAACTCATCCCATCCCATCCCATCCCATCCCATCCCATCCCATCCCATCCCATCATGTATTGAGCATGTGCTGTGTTGGGAGGATACAAGGATGCACAATACATCATCTTTACCCTCAGCCTCCAGGGGTCAAGGTTCTCACCAGGCAGATGAGCCCAATGCATCCTGGGGAGCAGGCTGGCACCACCAAATGCCAAGCCTCAGGCTCCTCCATTCTTTAACTCCTGGTCCTTGATGTCTGTGTCTTGGAGTCCAGCCAGCCTCTGCCCAGAGCCTAACGAGCTCTTGCAGCCAACAAGAACAATGTCTCGGGTCTGTGTGGGCCTGAGGCCGAGGCAGCACACAGAGCCTCCCTTCACTCCCAGGCCTGCCTGGTGGGCAGGTGGTGCGTGTGGGGCTTGCGGGAAGCGCTGGAGGGGGCGGATTTGACCGTCCTCAGAGTGTCCTTTATCAGCCCCCCTGACCCAGCCGAGACTACACAGAGCGCTTCAGTGTCCCAGCGCCCACCTGGCCCCCTTTGTGGGCAGCGTGCCTGCACACCCTGGCACTGGGCCACCTCCCTGGGGTAGGGGGAGGACGTCCTTTGATTCACTCAGCAGCCAAGGCTGTCAAGGCTGGCTCAGCACACTTGGGGCTTGAGATGCAGAGAAAGAGACAGAAGCAGAGACATGAAGAAGGAAAGACAGTCCTCTTCCTTACGAGCCAGAACCTCAGCTTTACTCACAACGCCACCGGGAGGTTTTACATAATGACAACAGCTACCATGTTGAACCCTATAATGTGCGAAGTTGTTCACACGTGCCGTCTCATTTAAGCCTCAGAAATACTCCATGTTACAGGGACTGTTTTCCCATTTCACAGATAGGAAAACTGAGACTCAGGGAGGGAAATCCACTCACCCAAAAACAGACTGGAAGAGGATGGTGGAACTGGCATTCAAACCCCAGCCTGTCTGACATAGGAGCCCCTTAACGTCTCACTCTACTGCCTAGCAGGTGTTGTTCAGTATTCTAAATACACAATCTTTTTTTTTTTTTTTACAGAATTTATTTATTTATTTATTTTCTGGGGGGGAAGGGACAGAGGGAGAAGGAGAGAGAGAATCTTCAAGCAGACTCCCTGCTGAGTGAGGAGACCGACCTGAGATCGTGACCTAAGCCGAAACCAAGAGTCGGACACTCAGTGGATTGCACTACCCAGGTGCCCCAATACACGATCTTATTCAATCTTCTCAACAGCGATTCACTAATTCATCCATGCCGAGCAGTCATTCAACAAACACTCACCGAGAACCCGCGGTGGGGCCAGGCACTGTGCTAAGTAAACTACGTGGAAGGAGCTATAAACCATGTTGGCAACAGTCCCTGTTCTCACAGCGGGTGGCCACGAAAGGGAAGAGAGCGAACTCCAGAGCCCCTGCATTTATCTCCCAGGCACCCACACCTGTCCGAGGCTGTGGCATCAGGGGCAAAGAGTGCCCTAAAGTTTGTCCCTTACCTCCGCCTGGAGAATCTGAGGTCTCTACTTAGCATCAGACAACCAGAGGCAGTCTGCCCAAGTGATAAGACCACAGGACAAGAACTCAGGTCTCTTGTATGCAACCCCAAAGTGGGGAATGTCATGGAGACCATACTCAGAGTCTCTTGGTCCCAAAACATACCCTTTTCATACCTCCTAAGCTTTTACTGGAATGCAATACACGGATAGAAAAGTCCACTCCATTACAATCGTGCAGCTCGAAGAATGTTCTCAAACTGGACACAACTGTATCACCAGCAACCAGGACCAGTTAGCAAAACATTGCCCACGCATCCTCTCTATCTTCCAGTCACACGTCCCTCAAGGAGATCTTTATTTTGCTTTCTACTGTTCAAGGCTTCGTTTTGGCTGCTTGTGAATTCACTGGATAATGACGCAGCATGCTTTCTCTTGGGTCTGGCTTCTTTCACTCATTCTACTTGTGAGATTTGTCTGTGCTGTTCCATGTAGGGTCGGTTCATTCCCTTCTTTATCGCTGCGAAGTATTCCATGTAATGTCGATACCGCAATTTCCCCATTCTCTTGCTTATGGGCACCTGACCTGCTTCTTGTTTGGGGCAATTACGAATAGTACAACTGCGAACGCTATATTCTGTGGGTTTTTGGTGCACACGTATACCTACTTCTGTTGGGTGTATTCCCAGCAGTGCGCTGGCCGCTAAGTGTGGCATGTTGGTCTTTAGGAGAAACTGCCAGAGATTTAGTACAAATCTTCCAATTTTGATGATAAATCTCTCCAGCTGCTTTCCTACAATGCAGTCACTAGCAGAATGACAGAAACCTAATGTTGTTTATATAAATACTAATAATAATTACTATTTTTACTGCTGTTCTGTTGTTCCTATCCTCCTAGGCCTTGGGAATGAAGGCACGTGCTGAGCACCGACTGAAGGGTTTGGATAAAAACCTGAACCAGGCGAGCATCCCAAGAGGCCCATCAGACGATATTCCAATATCGATTTCCATTTTCCAAGGGTCGGCCGGCCACGTTTCCTCCTCGTTTTGGTATCTGGATCGTGAGTGGACACTTCATTACATCCTGGAATGGGGATTGCCTCTTTCACTGAGCATGAAATGACTCCAGAGGGCTGGGCTGGCCTGGCCTGTAATGAGGTTTCAAGGGGGCCTGCCCACGGAGAGGGGCAGGAAGGTGGGTGGGGCCAGGGAGCCCAGATATGGGGAGGAGCTGCAAACATCCAGGAGCCCCCAACGAGGCCTTTTCCTCTGAGAGCCAGCCTCGGGCAACCAGGCGTTAAGCTGGAGACAATGCATGCCCTGTGCACAATCTTGACTCCCGCTCGGGGGGGGAAGATGAGCTGAAGGAGCGATCTCAAGATGACTGTTCATCTTGGTCCAGCATTGGGTCCATCATTGGACCCATCATTGGGTCCAGCATTAAATCTCCAAGAGGGGGGCGCCTGGGTGGCACAGCGGTTAAGCGTCTGCCTTCGGCTCAGGGCGTGATCCCGGCGTTATGGGATCGAGCCCCACATCAGGCTCCTCCGCTATGAGCCTGCTTCTTCCTCTTCCACTCCCCCTGCTTGTGTTCTCTCTCTCACTGGCTGTCTCTCTCTCTGTCAAATAAATAAATAAATTCCTTATAAATCAATCAATCAATCAATCAATCAATCTCCAAGAGGTCTGACTCCGCACCTTTGCCCTGCAGGGCACTGGAGACACTTGAGGCTTCTATTCTGTGAACTGGCCCTCTTACTTTTTTTGCTACCATGTCTCTGCTGTGCCTTCCAGCAGGATTTCCAGGCCTTCCATCCCTGACGCATAGACGCACACACACATGACACCGAGAACTGGGCTTAGCCCTTCACTGTGCATCGTCTGATTTCATCCCTCAGGGTCAAGTGCCATGTTTGTGTCCATTTGATGGATAAGTAAACTGAGGTTCAAAAAAAAAAAAAGAATTGTCCCAAAGCTTCTGAAAGCAGGTGTAACATATGCTGAAGTCGGCCTGACTCTGGGGCAAGTGTTTTTACCCACTTCTTGCGTCCTTGGCCCTCTTGGTCCTTGAGTTCTGGCACCTTCCCCAGTGTTCTTCCTGAGAACATTCTTTTCCTTTTTGGATGGCTTCTCTTCCTTCTTCTCCCAGGCCTCTCCGTTCGTGCTCCAAGCTTCTAACATGGCAATGACAGCTCATTGGCCACAGCTGGAACGACACTGGTGGGCGAGATAATACAATATCGATCTTCCCACGGCACTCTATTCCTTGTAGCGAAAGGAAGGGAGATTAATGCGGGGCCCTGGTGGGTAGCAAACAGCATCTGTAAGAAGGCTTCTGTGACAGGCAGGATAACATGCTTTATTAGCCTTATGACAAGACAATGTTTTACCATAATTTTTGATCAGAGACTGGGCAATGTTAGCATCAAAATACATTTGGGAGGAAGTCATGCCGGGTAAGTAGCAGATGAAAAATACGGTCAGTGGCGGGGGCTGGTGGATTGGAGGTTGGGGTTAACCCCTGCTTTCCAAAGGGACACAGAAAATGCAACGAATGCTCAGACCTTCAAGCTGCCCCTGGGACGACGTTGGCAACACCTCCCCACGCTCCAGGTTTTTGCACGATCCAGAAAGCCTTGGGTATCGCCCTCCCCCAGACCCGTGTGTCTCAACAGACCACTCACAGCAGAACCTTCTGGACTGACCTTTTAAGTGCACTCCCGGGCTTCATCTCAGACCCGGTAAATTAGAATTTGGGGGGTGGGACCAAGGAGTCTGCACTTTTCCCAAGTACCCCAATGAGTCCTGAGCCCACTAATGTTTGAGAACCACTGCGTTTGGGAGCACTGAGCATGGAGAAAATGACATCGCATAATGTCGCCATCACCGTGTCATTAAGCTCATAAAGCCTCACCGAACTGCATTAGAATCATGTAACTTTTTATAGCACATTAATATGTACACTGCACAATCACATCCATTGCCCTAGTTGATCCTAGAACAAACTTGTGGAAGAGAAATGAAAATTACCCTTCCCATTTACAGAGGAGAATACTGAGGCTGGGTGACGTCGGCGATCGCGCCAAAGACCTCGTCGCCAGCAAGCAGGGCAGTCGGCATTGATTTCCGCGGCTTCCTTCAAACACAGCCTGCTCTCTCGGATCCTCCCTAGGCTAGGGGTTCTCCACCGGGGGGGGGGTGGTTCTGCCCCCCAGGGGACATTTAGCAACGTCTGGAGACCTTTTTGGCCGTCACGACTGGGGTGGGGAGCGGGGGCTCGGGCATGTAGTGGGTGGGAGCCAGGGGTGTCGCTCAACACCCAAAATGCATAGGACCGCCTCCACGACAAAGACCCACCCAGCCTAAATGTCAGCAGTGCTGAGGGGAAGAAACCCTGACCTATGCACCTGGCTCTATCTCACGCCCATATTTTATTCTAAATTCACTGGAATGCTTCTGGAAAGTTCTTGGCACAAGGAGTTATATGACCAGATGAAGGCGTGGATCCCCCTAGATGGGAACTGTCAAGAAGACAAAGTAAACGCTGGGAGACCCGTTTAGGAAGCTGATTGAGTCGTGGCATGACCTGGGCCAGGGCCCCCCTCCCTGCTGAGCCTCAGTTTCCTCTTAGGTAGGACGGGGGTGGAGGGATGCCACTAAATGGGACCCCTCCTATCACTTTAAAACTGTTCTACGATCTAATTCTGTCTAATTTTCCATTAACGCTGGGTGACCTCCTTTGGAAGGCGAGACAAGATCGGAGAGGCTGGCCCTCTGAAAGTCATTGTGCATTTTGGCCGATCCATCTTCCCGCCTCATCAGCCAGATTTGCTCCACGTTAAAAAGGAACTCCCAAGGCAGAGAATGCTTTGGAAGGAAATTGGATTGGAATTTAATTGATGATCTGGGCGATATGCCACAGCTTTTAAATTACCCTGAAAAGCCAACCCATTGTTCTATACAGAAGCAACATGGCTTTGTTTGGATAATGCCATGTGTGTGAACTCAGTTTCTTCCCCACTGGACCCACTGCGGGTGGAAGCGTCTCTTTGATGCCAGTGGGCCAGATGCAAGCCAGCCTCCATGATGGCCTTCGTGCACATCCTGGCTGGAAGGGTCTCGAATTCACCAGCGCCCCCAAATCTAACTGCGCCTCTTACTCTTTCTGACCACTCTCCTTGCAGTCCTGGTGATGCCCCCTTTAATCTGACCATTCCACCCCCTGCCTTAAAACCTCTCCGTGGATCTCCATCATCTATGCTGGCAATCACCAAATTCACTACTCTGGGGGCTACTGAGAGACATACCGCAAAAAAATAAGCTTGGACAATTACAATCCCCACCTTCACGGGAAAGACTCTGACAAGTCCTACCGCAAAGAGAAAATGTGCCCAGCTGGGTTGAAACTACATTTCCCAAATCATCCGCACATGAATTTCCTTTCTACTAGCCTGTTCGTCCACATCTCACTTATTTATGTTTTGTGAAACAGGCTTCCACAGAATTCCGGTCTGGGAAACAGTGACCTGTACATGAAAGTACAAAATCTTTGGCCTGGCATTCAAGGCTCTCCATGGCTCTTGATGCTATGGCCAGCCGCATGTCCTAGCTTCCATCATTTGCCCTATGGCTGTTTCAAACTCCTTGACATTTTTCAAATTTCATGTCTTGGAAAGGCAGGCAGTAAGGCACAGTGGTTACAACCAAGCCTGGAGCTACTGAGTTACTGAACCATAGTTATCCCATTTCCTAGCAGTGTGAGCTTCAAGAGTTCACCACCATGGCCTCAGTCTATTTACCTGTGAAATGGGTATAAGAGCACCACCTCATAGGGTAGTTATAAGAATTCAACGAGCAGACATATGTGAAGAGCCTAGAACATAGTTGACACTCAGTACATGTTAGCTCTTGATTTAATTATATGGTTATAACTTTGTACACACAATTCCCTCTGTTGGAGCTGCTCGCCCTCTTCTTGGCCATCTGGTCAACCTCTAGTTATCCCCAATGTCTTGGCCCTGACCTCAGCCCTCTGTAGAGCCTTCTACACACCCTTTGCAAGAGAAAGGTACTCCTTCCTCTGTTCTCCTGCAGCACCTTGCCTTTCTGGCTTTATTCATTCCATTTAACTGAGCCCCTACTCTGTGCCTGCCACTCAAGGCATTGAGAACACAGTGGACACGGGATTGACTTGGTCTCTGACCTCTTGGAGCTGAAATTCTAGAAAGAAAGACAGACAAGAAACAAAGAATGATGCAGGAAATTAGCTGCATGCAGCCAGGAGGAGAGCCACGGGAGCACTTGTTGGGGCCCTGGTTTCCTGCTCTTAGTATCTTGCATTTTAGTGACTTGAATTTTTTTTAAATATTTATTTATTTGTTTGAGGGGGTGGTAGGCAGAGGGAGAGGGAGAGACAGAATCTCCAGCCAACTCCCTTCTGAGGGAGGAACTCAACGTGGGGCTCGATCCCATGACCCTGAGATCGTGACCTGAGCCAAAATCAAGAATTGGAGACTTAACCCACTGAGCCACCCAGGCACCCCGATGATTTGTTTTCAGGCACATCTCTCCCACTGGAGAGGGAGCTCCTTGAGGAAGCCAGCGTGAGTCCCCGGAGCCCAGAAGTTGCATCTGAAATGTTTACTGAATGGGGGGGAGAGGGCCTGGGAGCAGCCAAGCTTGGCAATGACCCTCATCCCTCTGTCCCCCTTGACCAAACACACCTGCCAGCTACTGGGACATCAACCACTTGGAACCAACCATAAACCAAATCCCTTAAGTAAGGGAAGAGAGAATGACCTGGTTTATTCTATTTGAAGAACTCAGAGTTCCCAGTGCCCTGGGTGCCTCTCAGAGCTCCATTTTTATTTCTTAAAGAAAAATAATAAAGCAGGTTAGTGCTAAAGAAGATGAATAGGAATGGAGGCAGGCTAACTGGAGGTATGCAGCTCTCAGAGGTGCTTTCCTTGTCAGTGCCAGTGAGAGGGAGAGAGAAAAGACACGATTCTTCAAATAGCTCTTCTCTTTTTGGGGAATATGTAATCGTCTCAATTAAAACACAGACCAGAATATTTAATGGCATGGAAATTGATTTTGATGCTATTTAAATAATTTCCCCCTAGAGAAAACGGGTATTACTTGGCCTAATTTTGATGGAAGCATTCATTTCCTTCCCAGCTCAGAACCTGCATGAGCGAGGTTCTGTTCACACAACGTAGATCGGAATTTGTGTCAGGCTCAGAGGACTTTTCCAGGGGACTGGAAGGGGAAGGAGTCTATGCCAAGGCCACTTGGGTCAACTGGAGAGGGGCACAGGGTGCAGGTTTAAAACTTGCCTCAAGGACGTCATCCTCAGCTCCTCCCAGAGTGTTGCCATAGGAGTGCTGTCCGTGAGGTCATTAAGAGTGGGGGCTGAGTGGAGGAGGGTTCAGGGATGTGTGGCCCTGGCTGATTCTCCCATCCCTAAAACACATCTGTGCAATATGAATGCTCCACACCCTGCAGGAAATACGCAGGTTGGTTCTCTCTACATGGCCCTTCTTAGGAGAGGACAGCAGGAAAGAAACGAACTTGCGTTTGCTACTCACCAGATGCCTGCTAAGCTACTCCCTAACAATCCCACGTCAAAATCCCCCGACAAAGGAAAATCCATGGGTTGAAAGCAAAGGTTGGCAAACTACAGCCCATGAGCCAAATCCGGCCCGCCATCTGTTATTGTAAATAAAGTTTTATTGGTACACAGTCATATTTTCTTCTTTACATGTAGTCTCTGGCTGCTTTTATTGCTGCAATGGCAGAGTTGAATACTTGTCTCAGAGACTGAATGGCCAGCAAAGTCTAAAATATTTACCATCTGGCCCTTTACAGAAAAAGTTTGCCAATCTCTGAAGAATGAATATATGGAATTATAATTTTAGTCGTGAAAAGGAAAAAAAAAGGTAAAACATTCGCAATTTTGCATGGTTTAGTCTAATACCCCATTTTGGTGTTAAACTCCAGAGTTTGTACAGCTCATCTCGTTCATCTCCTTCATTTGTATTCATTTAGTAAATGGAACTAAAGCTCAGAGAGGTTAAGTGACTTGCCCAAGGTCACGCAGCTGGAAAGTGACAAGATCAGGACACATATTCAGGAGCCCTACTCCGAGATGTCTGCTCTGCCTGCTCCCTGTGGCTCCTCCCAGGGACCCCTGACCAAGTCTGTGCCCTGTTGTCTAGCTCTGTGCCCTCAAAGTCACCAAAGATTAACACCTCCCTTGCAGTGCTTGCTCTAGCAAATGCAGCCTCAGAGTCTGCCAAGAATCCAGAATTGGAATGACCTTGAGCTTATGTTGCTAACAGTAAATTTTGTGATTGGAATCTTTGATTTGAGAAATGGCCAAAGGTCATCAGAGCCTCGTGTTGAAGGGGTTAGCGTTATCTCAAGAGCAGTGGGGGGTTTTAAACAAAGGGAGGAGGTGACATAACTAGATTGGCCAAGATCACTTTCCAAGATCCCCTCTCCTATGCTTGGAGAGGGGCCAGGGGTGGAAGCAAAAAGACCAATGCAGGTGAGAGACGGTGAGGCTTGGCTAGCACTGGAGACGGAAAGGTTAAGACTTTGGATAGATCTGCTTGGAGCCCAGAGGTCTTGGGACTGGATTGGATATGGCGAGGGGAGAAGTTGGAAGTGAGCAACGTGTAAGGATGATGCCCCAGCATCTGCTTGAACAACCAGGTGGATAGCGGAGGCTTTCCTGAGACGGGAAATGCTGAGCAAGGACTAGTTTTGGGAGGAAGATCAGATTTATCACAAAGGTCACTGCAGAAAGGGGAAACTCTTTATCTTAGTTGGCTGTTGGGAAGAAGAAGTGAAATAACATTTGTTCAGAGCTGAGCGTCTATCTATGTTCCTTAAATGCGTGGTTAAAGAAGACGGGAGGTTATCAACAAAGGCATGCGGCGGGATGGGGAGAACGTGCCTTCTGGAGTCAGAGAGACCAGAGTTCAAATCCAGAATCTGCCACTTCGTCACTGCCTGACTTTGGATGCCTAACGTCACTTACCCAAGTCTTGATTCCTTATAGGATGGCATGGAGACGTGGAGGGGCCGGCACTGTGCTAAGTAATTGACATGCACGTCTCCATTGACCTTCATACGTGTCTTGGCCGGCAGGGGCAGCTCCTACAAGCCTTGTGTTCCAGATAAGGACAATGGGGCAAAGAGGAGACTGCACCTGCCCGGTTACACAGTAAGCAGATGGAGCTGAACTTAGAATCCAAGCTGGTGAGCTCTGCAGCAATTCTGATATCCTGATAATGACGTTTCCTGGGTGGCTATGAGAATGAGACCAAGGGGAGGGCTACTGTGGCATCTGGCACCAGCAGACCACGGGGCATCTGAGTGGTATCAAGGTTCCTTTCCATAGGCGTTTAAAGGGAACCAGGGCTGGGTACTCCAGGAGGCTTCCTGAAGGAGGTGGCATTAGATTTGAAACCGAAAGGCAGTCAGTCGAGCAGGGGAAGACTACGGGAAGAACGGTAGGTGGGTGTGGGAGCTCTGAAATACAGGATTCATCATTTTGTGGACTTCAGAGGAACCAACGTTCTCAGTCTTGTGTTCAAACCATTCCCTCTTCCTTTTGATTGCTTTGGGGTGCTGGTGCCCCCTACTGGTCTCTCTATAGGGACTGAGCTTTCTCACGATAAATAATGTAGGTTTCACACCTTGGGCTTTCAGCTGCCCCCTATCAAACCGTGCACATGGTGGTCTTCCTTGTCTCCACTGGCTACCCTTTCTCACTCAGATTTTGGGCTCTTGGCTTAAAAACATCACCTCTTTAGCATTCTGGACTAGGTCAGTCTCCACGACCTGCTCCCTGAGCTCCTTATGCTCTAATTACTTCCTCAACATCTGTCTTGTCCCCTAGGAAAGAAGCCCGAGAATGTTAACGAGGTCTGGTCTTACAGATCTAGTACCAACGACTCTGAGACGGGCACATACTGATCGCGAAATGAGTCCTCGAACAAACCAATGAATGAATTCGGCTACTGCATCCTGGCTCTCCCGTCTCACCTGGGTTAACGCCTTTCCCTTCCTTCCCCAGGTGTTTCTGTAGCTTGCTGGGAGCAGGTGCGTGTCACCTCTACCACGCGTGCTCCTCCTCTCCCCCAGAAGAGCTGTGGCTCCCTTTTTAAAAATTTTTTAAATGTCCCCCATTGTACCCCTGACCACCAGGTTATCCTGCCTGGACATCCTCTTTCCTCCTCCTCCAACCCAGCTCCCCTCCCCCTGGAGACAAGAGAAAATCCAAAGGATTTCGCTAGGTTTTCAAGACCCTCCAGGGCTGAGCCAAACAGAGTTCTCCAATCTTAACCCCTTCAGACTCTGGGATCATTCAGGCTTGCTCTTAAGAGCCCACTCCCGTCCAAGCTGACTTCTCTGGAACACCCGGACCCTTTTGGTCCGAACCACTTTTTTTTTTGGGGGGGTCACTTTTTCCTTGCATTATGTGTGTGGACCCCACCGTCTCTGCTATAATTCTTTGAAAGGAGAGGCCCTATTTGGGCCCACTTTGTATATCTGTAGCACCTAGCGCCCTATCTTGGTAGGCACACGCTACCCGCCTCCTCTGTGTCTATAACCACTTGATCCATGGCTGTCTTCCCCATTCGATTGTAAATTTCACAAGGGGGCGGGACCTGATGCGTCTCCACGGTTCCCCATCCCTTGCTTTGCCAGCCAAGAAGAAAAGCGAGTTAGAACACAGTCGCCTTGCAGCGGCAACCCCGTGGGCTCCTCACCTTGTCCTGCTCCTCAGATCGCCTTTCAAGGCAAAACTCTATTTTGAACATCATTACTGCAGAATAGGATATTTGGCCCCAATTCTGTCCAAGATTGTCAAGGACAGAGGGAGAAGCCAACAGTCACTATCTCGCCTCTCTTGGGGCTGGCTCATTGCGTCCTCATATTCTAAACCCAACCTTAACCCAAAGCTCTTTCCTTCCTTGCGTTTGCGACAGAAATATCATTTTCTTCTCACTTCAGCCACCGTGGTCCTAGCTCAAGCCAGAAATCTGGAAGTGTTCTGTTTCTGCCCCCTCCCTATGCAGTCAATCTCAAGTTCACTTTCTTGACTTCACTGCTTCCTCCCCCCCCCCGCCCCAACCAGCTCATGCCCAACTGGCCCAAGCTGCCCACGTCTCTTGCCCGGATGCTTCTGGCAGCCTCCGCCCTGGCTGTCCTCATTCCAATCTCTCCCTCCTGAAAGATCCTCCTTCCACGGCCGTTCTTCTAAAATTCAAATATGGCCATATCACTCTTCTGGCGAAAATGCTTCAGAATCTGGTTTGACTCCTTCGAGTGTGGTGGATGAGGTCCTTTAGTTTAGTCCAGGCTTGCATGTAAGGCCTCAACTCCCTCACTCCCTTCCCTACCCCAGAACCTTCAGAATCCAATCATCCAATTATACAGAATCACATAGACTTTTCCAGATAGGTGCAGTATAAGCATAACAGTTAGGAATATGGTCCAACAGTCGGGTTGCCTGGGTTTGGATCCAGTCCTGCAATTTGCTAGCTGTATGTACTGTCCTTATGCCTGAGTTTCCTCATTTAAAAATGGGGAAAAAATATATATAGTAGTGTCTACTTCAGAAGGCTCTTATAGCACAAACAAGATGATTCGCACACAGGTCTTAACACAGCGCCTCTTCCCCGGCCGTGAAATGTGCTGCTCTCTGTTTCAGTTCACGCTGGTGCTTTGCGCACTTCTTCACCTGGTTCATTGCTAATGCCTTCTCTTCAGCTCCCAGGTCAGGTGATGCCTCTTCCAGGAAGGCTTTTTGGGTTCTTGGGGGCTGGGGCAATGACTCCCTGATCCCTGCTCACTTTCACCCCGTCCTGTGACCATCTGTGCCTCTGACACACGCCATGTGCCTCAGGAGATGAAGCCTCCCTCTCTCCATTCTTGGCACCTGGCACAGTGCCTGGCATAGGGGGACACACTCGGGCAGCGTCTGTCCAAGGAATGGATGTATACGCATCTTCTCTCCTATGAACTTGCGTGTATTTCAAGGTAAAGGTGATGCCTTCTTTCCCGGTCCCCCCAGCCCCACCCCCCTTACAGCTCTCCACCCAGACCTGGGCAGAGTGGATGCTCCCAAAAGACTTCTTAGCTCAACTGAATTGGAAATGACAGACTCATTCTGGAAGCCCTCGCGTGGCCATCTTGATGGGGGGGAGAGGGCGGCTGGCTGGCAGGAGCACGCTGATAAAGGCAGCCAGAGTTGGTATAAGCCATTTATTCTGCTGAAAGAACTCAAGCTAATCTTTCACGAGCAGTCTGGTCGGATTCTCGTTTCTAATACAGATGCTATCAGGGTCTTAGATGTGATAAACTCCCCGGGGTTTCTAGAAGACTCTGAACGCTGCCTTTGCGTTTAATGCCCGTTCTCTTCCCAGTTCCAGCTCTCCAGATCTGTGAGCTGCAGACACCTGACTGCAGGGAAGAGCCGGTCTCCTTGCGGGCCGGAGTCAGCCAGCCGGGGGATCCTGGGCACCGAAGGCTCCCTCAGAAGGACCTTCCGCAGCCCCCTTGGGCTAAGAAAGTCTTTATCTTTTTCCTGATGTCCCTGTTGACGGGGAGCTCCCTGAGGGCGGGATCCGTCCGCGTCCGGTTTACCTTTCTATCTTTTGTGCCAACATAGTACCTTACAGAGGCGCGTCTCAGTAAATATTTATGGGATGCGTTTCTGGAGGGCGAGTACGAGTGCGGTGAGACCCTGGGAAATCACTTCTGTTTCCTGGCTTGCTTCCTCTTCTGGAAAGTGAGGGAGTTGAATGGGATTTTTCGGGTTCCCTCTGGGTCCATTGTCCATGAATGTACAGGAACGAGACCAGGAAGGAATTTTATTGTGGGTGCTGCTGTCCTAAGACTCGCTTGGTGCATTCACCCAGGTCGGGGCTTCTCAACCTGGGAACTGTTGCCATTTGGGCTGGATGATTCTCCCTGGGGGAAGCTGTCTCCTGTGTTGTAGGGTGCCAGGCAGCATTCTGGGTCTCTATCCACTAGATTCTGGTAGGAGGCCGACGACCCAGGTGGTGACAACCAAAATCGTCTCTGGACATCGTGTATATCCCTTGGGGAGAAGAGTTGTTCCCCATCCCCACTGGGAACCCCTGGCCTAGACCAAGGGGGCCTGGAGAATCATGCTAAGGGAGGACTTGGTCCTTCTTTGCATTTAACCAGAACCTTCCCTGTAGCATGGGCACGTGTTTCCCCTTGAAGGCCTCGAATCCAGTGACAAACTTCTTCCATCGCAGGGAGTCTCAGACTTGATCCAGCGTCAGAATCATCTGGGAGGATTTCTTAAGACACAGATTGTTGTCCCCAGCCTTCCCCCAGAGTTTCTGATTCAGCAGTCTGGGGAGGAGCCAAGATTCTGTGTTTCTAGCAAGGTCCCAGGTGATGGTCCAGGAGCCTGACTATGGGAACCAGTGGCCTATGGCCGTGGCTCCCAGTCCTGGCAGTGCCCGAGAGCCTCCATGCCCAGGCCATACTTCATGACATCGGCATCTCTGGGGTGGCACCCAGCATTTGCATTTCTAAAGTCCCTAGGGGGTTCCACTGTGCAGAGAAGCCGGAGCCCCGCTGCCCTGTGGCCCAGAGTCAGCCCTGAGCACCTCTTCCATATTTTCTACATCCTGTTCATTCAAAATGAGTCCTTTGGGCCATTTTGGCCCCAGGAAAATGCTGGCCTGGAGGAAATCTGCTCTTCCCCATACTGCCTTGGTTAGTTCATTCTTTCACGTGTGCCCTCCAGTCCTCGATGCCCCACCTCCTCGTCTATTTCCCACTCTTCACCTAGTGTCTCAAACGGTTCCCTTTTTCTACACCTATGTGCTCGTCCTCCTCCCATTTTTATCTTTGCTCATTTATCTTCCTGTCTTGCTTTGCGAGCAGGGAGGGCAGGAGAAGGATGACGAAGACAATAGGCGTTTGCACGTGGAATTCTCTCACATGCTCTTACAATACTACAGTTCTCACAGATGTAATTTTACAAGGATTTTCCATTACATGGTTCCTGTTTGTCTGTCCTCCTGGACTGCGGGCTTCATGAGGGCGGGGTTCCGGTCTATTTCGCTCTCGTTGGATCCCAGGGTCCACACGGTCCTGCCCCGGTGGTGAGTGAATACAGCAAGGGTGCTCCAACACCTGCCACGGGTTCCTCCCCCCCCCCCCCGAGGTTGCATCTGGCCAAGGTCCTTTGTGCAGGTGACTGGTGGCCATGGAAGCCACAGTCAATCCCAGGACTCGGGTCTCAGCAATTGTGGGCCCAGGTGGGTTGTGTTTACCCTGAAAAGACAGGAACAGCCCTAATCCCCTCTATCTTGGCAAAAGGTATTCGCAAGGATCCATAGTGATTTCTCAGGCTGGCCTCAAATGCTGCATCTCAACCCAGGCTTACGAAACCCACAGAAAGTACTTCTCTTCCTTCTGCTGGGGGACGGGAGGCTGGTGTTGGTCATCTTCATTTGGGGCACCTCTTAGTCTTCGAGATCCCATATTGTCTGACATTTACTCATCAGAGGGGATTCTCATCTCTCTCCAGGCCACGAAGACCCCTGCAGGTGGGAAAGCTGCAGGGGCTGAACACAGCCTTCCTTAAGCATTCATCAGGTGCAGAGGGGAGCAAAGGGCAAGGGTATAAATGCAGATGCCGGAGTCTTAGGTGAAGAACGCCTTACATGCCTTCACACCCCTCGGCCAGGGGAAAACAGGCGGTGGGAGAGAATTCTCAAGTGTTTTTTAGAAATGGTCTGCACAGTGCATCCCAGGAGGGCTCCGTTAGGAAGCTTTTCAACCAAGGCAAGTTCATGGCGGGAAACAGACGCGCTCGCTTTCTCACTGGCAATGAGCCGGGAGGACCAGGTAATAGAATTCTCAGGACAGGAGACAGCCCACAAACACCCACCCACAGACAAAGAGCCCTGTAGGGGGTCCCCCTGAGCTGGTAGCTGTCCACTAGCTTAGTTCTCTGGGCTCGTATTCCGGACCTCCGGCAGTATGACCCCGACCGCTAGCCCTCCTTCACAAAGCCCCCCCAAGACGGTTCAGATGCTCAATTCTTCCTACCTACCGCCAGTGGGGAGGGGAGATTAATGGAGATGCCACTGTCTTTGGAGAGTTCACTGTGTGCTCAGCACTACTGGGTTTTTCATCACATGTGTTGGCTTTATTGGACGGAACCCCCTCCCCCTCTCCTTCCTTTTTTCTTTTTTTTTTTTATTCCTAGCTATAGCCAGTGAGCATCCTTATGCATACAACTTTTGCTATGATCGAATCCATTCCCAAGCACAGATTCCCCGGAATGAAATTCTCTGGTCAAAGGTCATGAAGATTTTTACAGCTCTCGCTGAGCAGAATTGCCATGTCACTTTCCTAAGGGGTCTTACCGATTACAAGACATCCGAGCTTACCAATGCGACAGTCACCTTGCCAGCATCCAGGGTTATTGGTTTAAGTGTTTTAAGCTAATTTAGTCAGTGTAATGTGGTCCCTCCAGGATACTTTCAGGTGCATTTACTTGACCTCTATGAAGGATGAACATTCCCTTAAACTTTTCACCTAGTGATTCACGTTGCTGGATTTTTAAATTACCTACTCTGTCCATGTGTATTTTGTGGTCCAGATCTTTCTGTTGTAACTTGGGATAAACGTTTTAAAGTTTTCATTATTGCTTATCCTAGCAGCGTTTTAATATAATTTTCCTATGAAAATTTCATCCTGCAGACAGGTTCTCTCTCTATGTTCTGTACATAGATCTGCACTTCACAAATACATAGGAATCCAAGAACCAATTTTTGTCCCCTTGGGGAAAATCCTGCGCTCATTGATAATGCATACAAAGAACCGAATCCAGCTGCATGGTTCCCCTAAGACATAATGAACTAATGATCATGAACTAAAACCTAATTCAGCTAAATAAACAAATGAAATTCAACAATGATTTTCTGGGCACCTATCGTGTCTGAGCAACAAGCTCAGACTGTGGATTCAGAAACGGGGAAGTCAAGGAGTCTACTGCCTTATTTGTTTGTTTATTTATTTATTTATTTGACAGGGAGTGGGGGGAGGAGCGAGGAAGAGGGAGAGAGACAATCTTAAACAGGCTCCATGCCCAGCGTGGAACCCCACAAGGGGCTGGATCTCACAACCCCGAGATCATGACCTGAGCCAAAATCAAGAGTCAGATGCTTAACTGACTGAGCCACCCAGGCACCCCCTTCTACTGTTATTTTTAATGCAATTCGATGAGGAGGTCGGTTGGTCTGGGGATCGTAAAAACAAACAAAAAGTGAAACAGACAACACCAGTAGCATCAGCCACAACAGCAAAGCAGATGACAGGTCTTTGGGCAAATGTGTTTCACCCAGGAGCAGGAGCTGGACCCAGTGTTACACTGGAGACGTCCTCCTGGTAGAGAAGGCTGGGCAGCCTGGTGGTCAAATGGGAACCGAGGTGCAGAAGGACCGGCTTCTAACCCCAGCTAGTAATTTACTTGCCAGAAATCACAGCCAGCCATGTGATCTCAGGTTCCAAATCTGGAAAATGGGGCAGATAATAAGATCCATCCCTCCAGGTAGGGATAAGGATTAAGCGAGAGAGTGCTCCCTAAACTCTCAGCAGGGTGCCTGGCCCAGAGTTTAAGCTCCAAGACCATTAATATCACTCTGTTAATTTTGAGAACGTTGTCTGCAGGCCATCAGCTATTTGGGGTGCAGAATGGCTCTGCCACAAGAATTTTCAAGGCTTTAAGGGAGAGTGGGACCCTCCGGTGCGAAACCAAAAATAAGTACATACCTCCCTAAAATGCTCAGTTATCCCTTTTCCAAGGTCCTCTTCTCATTTTTATTCTCTACCTAGTCCTCCTTAAATTTCAGTGTGTCCATGAGTCACTCGGGGATTTTGCTAAAATGCTGATTCTGATTCAGCAGGTCTGGGATGGGGTCCAATAGTCTGCATTTCTAACTCGTTCCCAAGGGCTGCCTCTGGTCTGCAGACCATCTCCGGAGTAATGCCACTCCAGTGGGTTTTGCTGGGGGGGGCTGGTGATCTCAGGACACTCAAGGCATCCTGGAAGAGGAAGAGGGAGATGGACAGATCCCAAATTGCCACCAGGGGCACAAGTGGCTGCACGCAGGCATCCCCCTTGGGAAGAACAGGCAAGATCTGAATGTGTATTTCACACGCTGGCTGGGGACTGCAAATGTCCCTGGCGCTGGGGTGAGGCTTTCCACTCCACAAACACCCCCGAGCAGTCCCTATAATGACAGCCCCTCTTCGGAGGGCACTGACTTCCTGTAGGCACTTCACTGCCTTAGCAAGGATCGACCCAATAGCCCTGAGATAAACCAGCAGGTGTCAGACGCCCATTTTGCAGTGGAAGGAATGGAGTCTTGGGAAGACGAAGGGTGTGGACCTGAAATCTAACTGGTAGAAAATGTAGAGATAGGATTTGATTACAGAGCTGGCTCCAAGCCTCTCCACACCCCCACCCAAACTTGTAAACCAGTGATGCCTGACTCCCAGTGACTGGGCCTGACTGCTAAGGACTGACCTAGGATCTTCACAAGCCCCGGGATAGTCTCTGGGGATACAGTGCTAAGAAGACGTGCATAGCAAGCTTCTGCCACAGGGCTCTTGGCAAACGTGCAGCAGGACCCACCCTGTGGGACTCTTGGCCTCAAAACCAGATTCTTTTGCACGTGTTCACCAACGCCAAAGGAGCAAAACAGGGGTGTCATTTCATGCAACATGACCTGAACCTTAGGCTTCCAGCTCTGAAAACCCCACCCCAGCTCCCACCATCCCATCTCCTTGGTAGAACCAGGAGGCAAATTGTTTCTCCAGAAGGGGCCTGAGATGCATGACCTGTCCCACATCCAGGTCCCAGATGGCTGTGCAACCTTGGGTGAGTTACTTTACCTCTCTGTGCTTCACTTTTTCAACCACAAAAAAGAGGGAATGACAGCAATCTGAATACCAAGGGCCGTTCCACTTATTAAGTCTGTGGGTACCAGGCATTGTGCTTCCTCAGTTAACCCTCACCTCAATTCTAGGAGGCGGGAACGTCCCCGTCTCCATTTTACAGATGAGGACATGGTGGCTTAGGGAGGTAGCAGAGTGACGTCACCATGGCCTCTGTCCAGCCACTGCAGCTTGGCCTTGCCCGTTCACCGCGATCCTGCGAACGCACGGGGAGCCGTCCGTCTGGGCTGGAGCTCTGGGACGGAGGCACACACGGAGCTCCGGTCTTCTTGATCAGAGTCACGTGCCTGCGTGTGCTGGTCCGGAGACCATTTGTGTGCCTGGCCCCGTGCTACGAGCTCTGCGAGGATCATCTCCCTGAGCCCTCCAAGCCATCTGTGAGATCGGTGCTATATTTTCCCCATTTTATAGGAAGCCGAAGCTTAGGGATGGTGCATGGGTTTCCTTTGGCTGCTGTAACAATCTACCACTAATTGAGTGGTTTAGAAGAACCGAAATTTATTCTCCTGCGGTTCTGACGGCCAGAAGTCCAAACTCCAGGTGCCAGCAGGGTCATGCTGCTTCTGAAGCATGGACTCTGGGGGAGAGCCTTCCTTGACTCCATGGCTTCTCATAGTGCCCGGCAAACCTTGGCATTCCCTGGCTCGCAGCTGCATGGCTCTGGTCCGGGCTCCGTTGCCGCAGGGCGTTCTTCCCTGGGAGCGTCTCCTGGATCTTCGCATCCTCCCCATGTGTCTCCTGGATCTTCGCATCCTCCCCATGAGGACACCCTAATCCCCTAGGACCTTGTCTTCACCAATCACCTCTCCAAAGACCTGATTTCCAAACGAGGTCACATTCTGAAGTTCCAGGTAGACATGAATTTGTGAAACGGGCGGATGATGGAGCCAGGAGAGGGAAGTGGTGACTTGTTCAAGGGAGTTGCAGAGCTCAGACCTGAACACAAGTTCTTCCTACAGCTATGACAGAGATATCCCCACCTCTCCACCCTGACGATATAACCCAGCACACTCTCGATGCTTGCAAAGCCCTCTGGAGTCTGGAATGCGCGTTTGCACACGGCATCATGCCTTCTGCCTTCCAACAATCACACGTGGTTCCCACGACCACCCCCATTTGTCTGACGGGAAAATTGAGACCCAGATGGCGACATGAGGAAATGCATGGGAAAATGGGTTGGAAGTTCTAAAGTGCTGTGCTATTGGAAGGGGTTATTAATAATCCTAAGTAAGAGTAGCAACAATAAGGCTAACAGTTGCTAGCCATTACAGATTCAATTCTGTGCAAACAACATTTGCAGGCGCGGTGCTAAGTACTCAACAAATATTATCTCATTTAATTCAATTAACGGCAACAGCCCAGGAGAAATGTTGTGGGATTAATTGGCTCTGTTGTGAGGAGGAGCGCTGGCAGGTTTGAAACTTTGTCGGATGCTCCCGCGCCCTAGAAATATTTTTGTCTCCCCTTGGTGAGTAAAAGGGAAGAGAAAGACTGGAGCTGGAGGGGGGCAACTGGCCTTTCGGCTACAGACATATAAGAGGGTCTGTTTCTACCTGGTATTTGCCCAGATTAATGACTGGCAGGTGTTGGGCTCAGAAGGCAACGTGACCCTCTCCCCTCTCTCTTTCTTCCTTCTTGCAAATGGGAGTGTTTGCTAGGGGCCAAACACCCAGGTTGGGCTGTTGGGTTGGGGTTAGGAATACAGCGGGGAGCTAAACCTGGCTCTCGTGAGTGTGCTTTTCTAAAGCAGGAGGACACCAAGCTTATTACGATGTGATTTGCAATCGAATATTCAGGTCCTTTGGGCAGAAACGGGTGCAGAATGCAGACCTGGTGTAAGAACTGAGATAGGAGACTTTGGGGTCAATTATTAAGACTAAGGGAAATGAGCGCTTAAGGGATTACCATGCCATAAGAGGTCTCGACACCCTCGAGCAATCCTATCTTGATGTATGTGTAATATAGTATGTAATTTCCATTAACAGTTTTCATCTAACTAAGTCTCGAGCAGGGAAGATAGAAGGGTAGTGCATTGTCTGCTTCGGTAAAAGGGTTTCGCGTTCTCAACTAAGTGGAATATTTGCAGGGCTCATTATCTTTGCCCTTTGCAGCAGGGATCAATGGTCTAGGGGTTAGAATAAGAATACTAATAACAGCAATACTAGCGATAATGGCAACAAAATAACAATAATCAGGGTGAAGAGCTAGCAGGCATGGGAAACTTGCAGCGTCCCCATGTGGCACATGAGAGACTGAGAAGGGAAGTGACTCTCTCAAGGTCACATGCCAGACAGTGGCTGGTCTGCGAGGAGGACTGGGTGTCCTGGCAATCAGGCCAGCATTCCTTACTAACGCCAAAGCGAAACAGCAACCGCTGGCATTCCCCTGCCTCCCCGGGGGCCGGCCCTTGTAAAGGGAGCTCAGCCAACAGTATTGTGAGCCATGGCGTGGACCCTGAAAGGAGGCACCAGCAGCCCCTTTTCCAGGTGGCCTGAGACCCCCTTGGTGTAGGATGCCACTCAGAGGGGAAGGGGGAGCTCAGGAGCGTCCAGACCCCAGAGGAGGCGGGAGGATCCTGCAGGAAGCCAGGGCTGGGGCGTTTCAAGGGCTGCCTGCGAGCCTGCACCCCAGTTCCAGCAACACAGCTTTGCCTCTAGCCTCTTACTCTCCCCTTTCCGACCCCTACAGCATCTCAGCTTTTTTAACGTCAGGCTTCAAGGTCCACGGGAATGGCGCCTGGGGAATTTGCAGAGCTACCTTGTCTTCGGGCAAGCAAAGGTTGCCATGGAAACTCTTCATCCCTTCTCAGACCTGCAGCCTGTTCTCCCTCCCCCAGCGCTCCATCCCCCATCTCCCTCCGCATCAGGGCAGGGCTGACCAGGTGGGGTGCAATAGCACAGACGGCCTCCTTTGGATACAAACCTGCCTTTACAAATCCATCCCATGCATGCTGCCCACGTGACTATCTCTTGTCTGGTTCAACATGCTATTCCATTGCTTAAAACCTGCCATGGCTCCCCAGTGCTGGAAGGAGCGAGCCCCAACTCTGGTGGTATTTAAGTTTTTTCTCTTCTCCGTGATATGGCTGCATGCGAGCATTAAAATCCCACCCGTTCGTGGGCTCCAAAGGGCGCCAGGACGATCTTGTCCATCATTGCCTTTCCCTGTGCCTGGCACAGCTCCTGACTCACACTAGGCACTCTGGACGGAAAAAAAAAAACACCAAAAGAGGGAAGAGTGGAAACTGCCACTCAGGGTACCCTCTGCTTCCGCCATCGATGAGGCAAGTTGAGGTTCAACATCCTTCCTCAAGTTTCCTCCTCTCAGACCAGGCAGGTCCCCACTGCAACTCTTCCTGCCCAAACCCCACCATCCTCGGAAGGCTCAGCTCAGCCACCACCTCCTCCGATCCGTCCCAGGTGTCCCGTCTAGAATGCACGCTTTTCTGTTCTAGAGCGCGCCGTGGCAAGCTGCACGTGGATACAGCAACTTTCCCCTCTCCTCTGTAAGTGCTTTGAGTTTTGGGACCCTGCTTTCTTCATCCCTCAGCCCCCTCTGGCCAGAACTTAACACCACAAAGTGCTCAGAAGTCAAGTTCATTTGCATCAAAGGCCACGGTGATTTCTCCTCACTGCTCCTCACAAGGTGGAGAGGCTCGGAGGTTCGGCACACATGCACTTGGGTAAGGGGCAGTTCCCATGATTTGTCTTCTCTGGGGGGGTCGATGGATTGAGCAGACCAAGTCCTTTGATGAAGTTCAGTGCTCTTCCCTCTTCTTGTAGTCGCTCTGTTCCCATATAATCTGTTCTCCGTGCACCAGCTAGGGATCCTTATAAAACCTAAAGCACGACGGCGTCAAGCCATTGGGCAAAACCCTCCAGTGGCTTCCTTCTCATCACCCCCTCCGTCTCTAAGACGATAGGCTGCCCTATCTGGCTGATTTGGGCAAGTGACTCCCCCTCTCTGAGCCCTGGTGACATCTGTGAAGGCATCGGCATCCCTCGCTTCTCCCCCACCCCCACCCCCACAAAGAAGTCAGTTTTCCACGAGCCTCTTAGGTAGGTATGATGGTTGGTTGTCAGTGTGCACCGAACCCATGATTGAACACACAATTAATCACGGCGTCTCACTTTTAGTAACCTCAGGGATGCCAGGCTCATCCCCTGTGCCGAGACACGTGGCATCCGAGCCTGTGACGTCGACAGAGAGTCATGCCAGCCCGTGGCAGGAGGCAGAGGGGTTCCTCTTCAAATAAGATGGGAGCCCGAAAGCCCAAAAAGCTATTTTAAGAGAGTTCTAGAAGTGTTTGTTTTTAAAATATCATGAAATGGTTATTACCAACCTTTTTTTTTTTTCCTCCTGCCGTCTTTCCAAACAGGTGCAGTGAGATTAGTGGTAATTTAAAAAGCAGGATTGCCTCTGTGTCAATTTCTTGCTAATGAGCAAAACACGCCATGTAATTGCTATGTATTGAAGGAGGCAACAATGCGTTTTCAGTGGCTGTTTAATATGCCGGGGCTCAGTTGAGCAGATGTTCTGAGACGCGCTTTCCAAGACAGAGGAGTCAAGCCCAGAACAAGAAGGTGACGCTTCCCTTTCCCTCTTCTCCATCCATGCCGGGCCCCTTGGAGGGCATAAGGTGAAACCGGGTGCCCGTGATGTCGTCCGCGGTAGGTTTCTGGAGGCAGAGTTGATGGGGCGGCCTGGAAACAGGCTGCGGCTGCAATGGGAGGGTGGAGAGTCCCCTTCTCTTTATCGTATGAGGCACCAACCTCTGGACTGTAACAAGGTCTTATATTTTGCCTGGACTTGCAATGAGCCAGGGATATTTCCCCACGGGCTCTGTGATCCTCACATGTGACCTCAGCCTCTCTGAAGGTCAACCTCATTATCTCTCACATGCAGATACTGATACCCACACATCCCATGGGGGACAAAATGAATGAATGAACAGGCCTGGATGCTTTCCTCTAAAGTGTCCACACAAGGGGCGCCTGGGTGCCTCAGTCAGTTAAGTGCCCAACTCTTGATTCCGGCTCAGGTCATGGTCTTGGGGTCCTGAGATCGAGCCCTGCATCAGACTCCCTGCTCAGTGTGGAGTCTGCCTGAGATTCTCTCTTTTTCCCTCTGCTCCTCCCCTGGGGCGTGTTCTCTCTCTCTCTCTCTCTCTCTTTAAAATGAATAAATTAATTAATAAAATCATTAAAAAAAATAAAGTGTCCACATGGCTGGCTCCCTTACAGGGGCACGTGGCCACCTGCCCCAGATCTCTCCCCCCCCTCTTTGAATCTAGCAAGGCCATTTATGCCAGGCGATGGGTGACAAGGACGTCAAACACCACCATCTCCATGAGGTCTTCCCTGATCACCTCCAATTTCTGTGAGGGCAAGAATTTACAGGCTGTATTTTTCTTTCACAGGCGAATTCCAAGTGCCTAGGGCAATGCCTGGCACATAGTAGGTGCTCAATTAATGTTGAATGAATAGCGCATTCGAGATTCGTAACCTAGTGCCCATGACATCGCAGTAAATGGTAACATATAAATTATTATGTAAATGGCTCCAAGCAAAGTGTTTTCACATTGAATAAAGTAACCACCCTCTGCCCCCCAGCAGAGGACCAGATGCTTTTAAATGCATTACACCATCTCAGTTCTCCCAACAACCAAGTAAGGCGGGGTACTACTCTCATTTCCACTAGGAGGAGCTCTAGGAGGCTAGGTTGGGGGCTGTCAAAGGTTGGGGTAGGGAGACCCCGACATCTAAAGGAATGGTTTCCTGCTTGGATCCTCATGTAACAACCCAATGTCACGTCAGCAGGTTTGGGATGCATTTTTCCAAGAGGGAGAAGCGATAAGAGATGAGGTTTAATGAGCCCAGTGGCTCAGAGAGTCAGAACATCTCAGCGGTTGCATGTGGGTAAGTCACGGGAGAGGGAAAATCGCCCTTTGCATTTGAAGAAGAGGCAGCTGGTGGGGCTGGAAGGATTTGGGGTCTGGGGTCTGGATATCACGTTGAATCGGTCCCCTGGGGGGGGGGTGTCTAAGGCCCAGAGAAGGAACTGGAACTTCAGAGTCCTGGGGGCTTGAAGTCTGAACCCCACTGCTCACGAGCCTGTTTCCTCCCTCCAAAATGAGAATCACTGCAATCCCTCTCCAGGGACTTGATGGATAAAAGGATGGTTTGTGAACAACGTGGAAGAAACGGGGGCAGAAGCCAGCCTGACCGTGCTCAGAAAGGCTCTGAACGGACTTGTCGGCCACCCAGCCAGTGCACGCTGGTTGACCACCTACTGGGTGCAAGACGATCCAGTGTGTGCTGGGGATGGGGGGCCTGGGGACTCCCGCTCGAGAAATCCCCCTAGGCTTTCTGCAGTTCTCTCCCAGCGGTTAGAACACCGGGTCTAGTCATGTCGAGAGGCAGGGTACCTAGTGGTTAGCAGCCCTGCCCGGTTTAACGCTTGATTCCTTCCCGAATGCATGGGCTTCAGCCAAGCGACTAACCCCTCCCAGAGCTTCAGGCTGGCCATCTGCAAACCGAGGATAAAAATAGGACCTCTCTCATTGAGCTACTGTGGAGAATTACATGAAATGATTTGTGTGAAGTCCAGGCTCCATGTCAGTGCCCGATAAACAGCCGGTACTACTATTTTTGCCATTACCCTTATTCTTGTTGTTTATGCACTTTCTTGATCTTGCCCCTCACGATGCTGCTGCATCGGGAAGCAGGGCCTGCATCTCCTTCCTCTTTGGCATCTGCACATCGTCAGGGGCGTGCCTGGCCCCGGGAGGTGCTGACACACAGTTCGGAGGAAAGGGGGGTGATGGAATGAACGCCACCTTGTCATGGGGCCGTCTTGATAATGCAGTTCCCCCTGACTTTTGGGTCCTTCCAGATGGAACCGGTGGGTTGGTTGCTTTTTTTAAAAATTAATTAATTAATTAATTAATTTGAGAGAGAGAGAGAGAGAGAGCACACAAGCAGGGGCAAGGGGCAGAGGGAGAGGGAGAAGCAGACTCCCCACTGAGCAGGGAACTCGATGCGGGACTCGATCCCAGGATCCTGAGATCACGATCTGAGCTGAAGGTGGATGCTTCACCGACTAAGCCACCCAGGCGCCCCTGGAAGGGTGGTTTTAGCAGTTATGGTCCCCCCTGCATTTCTTCTCTTGAGTGCTTTGCCTGATGGGAGCTCATAGCAGGTGCTTATGAAATACCAGCCTGAATGCCTGCTGGTCACTTTGGGTTACATTGTGTCAAGGATACAATCTCTACACCCACAGCATGGGGCCCAGAGCCACTCCTGCCGCTCTGACAGAGCCCCCCCCACCTCAACTGATAAAGGGGACAGAATCTGCTCCAGGCCCCAGCTCTGTGTATCCACAGTCGGGGGCGATCAGAAGGACCCCAGCCTTTCCACCAACTCCTGCTCACTTGGCCTCAGAGGATCCTCCATCCGGAATAATCCAGGCTGTAAGCCTGATGGTGGAAAATGAATATTCTGGCTGCTTTTCAGTTTCCAGATTGATTGGGGACAAACGGGAACTCGCCCCCCTCAACCAATCATCCAAGGCAGTCAGCTGTAACTAGGTGTATACTTAAACAGCCGGCATGTGAAATATCGCGCCCGCACTCTGCTGATTAAAAAAAAATTCCAAATCGTTATTCCCCGCAGTCACCAGCTTAGAGGCCTGGGAGCTGGCGGTGGTGGTGGGGGGGTGGGGGCAGATGGGGCCGCCTCAGTGGCCACAGCCGATTCATCATTAATAGCCCTCCCCCGAGACCGTACACTCTGAAATGTGTTTTGTCTTCCATGCTGCTGTAGAGAATTGATAAATCATTCAGTTCCCTGGTTTTATGAATCAAATCATAAGAGTAACGCTTAAGTAGTGTTTGTTTTGTGCCAAACACAAGTTAACTATTATTCGCTATTATTAACTAGCCTACGGGGTTGGTACCGTCACGATACCCATTTTACAAATGGGGACACAGAGGCACAGAGAAGCGAAAGGACCTGCCTTGGTTCCCCCAGGTGGTCCGTGGCTCCGGCTCCCGCTCTGACGTCTTTGGACCCCCCCGTGAAAATATTATTGGGAGTCTCCTACTTGTGAGGCATTGTACCAGAATCCGAGAATAAGGGACAAAAGACCTGGTCCCTGCCGCCTTGAGGGAGGCAGATACGGAGATGATGAAGTGATGGCTAATGTTACTTGGACCATCTCAGAGGCAGGTCGGTGCTAAGAGCTTGTACAATGACCCTTGCGTTGGATTCTCACAATGATCCTATGAGGTAGGAACTTCGCTATCCTTGCTTGACATGTGGGGAAACGGAGGCATGGGGCGATGAAGTCATAGCTCAAGTGGCTGAGCCAAGATTTGAACACAGATCTGGTAACTCTAGCTCTCACTACCTAGAGGGTCCCTGAGGGTACAGGTTAGGGGTAGCCTGGACCGTCCATGGCAGCTTCTGGGAGGGGGCAATGGTGAGCTGGGAACTGGGTGGGGCAGAAGAAGAGGGGGGGAAGAGAAGGGTCCTCATTGGGGCCTGGATGTGAGAAAGACTGGCATGTATAGGGAGAAGATGTGATGGGGGACATGTATGACACAGGACTGGTGTGTATGGGGACAGGTGTGATAGGGGACCTGTGTGCATGGGATTTTTCGTGTTCAGAGAGGAGCGAAGGGGGGATCAGGAAGGGAAGTGGAGACAGTGAGGTCTGGGAAGGTCAGCAGAGGCCATGCCAAGCTGGGCCTGAGGGAAAAGTTGGAATGTCATCCTATAGGCAGTACTGATGAATTTCAAGCTGGAAAAACCTGACCTATTAAGCCAGGGGATTCAGCCTCAGTTTTACTAAGCATAGAATCCCATAAGGGTTTCCGAAACCCTTACCCTATCCCTCAGACCCTCCCCCATCACCCTTTTCAAGAACCCTTAGGGTCTGGGCACCCCAGATTGGGAACAGGTGGTTTAGTTTATAACTACCTCTTAAAATTAATGTCACAACTGAAATTAGTCCAGCCCACGGCTCAAATGGTTTGACCACCTCCCACCCTGTTCCTATCCTCACTATTTAATAAATTCTCTTCCCAGACAGATCAACCAAATGCATAAATAAATCGTATATAAAAAAATAAAATCTCATCTGTTTTGGAGAGCCGTGGGAAATGTCAGAGCCGCACCACGGAGATCATACATCATTTCAGGCATGAAGAAGTTTCAGTAACACCAAAGTTCTCAACAATTAGAGGGTCGGCCTGGAGTCCTAATGGTTTGGCAGTTGCAGCTCTCAGGAGATGAGCTGTATGCTGCCCCCACCCCCCAATCTGTCTTCAAACTCCAAACCCAAATCAGGGGCTCAGTGACCGGTCGATCAAATGCTTTCCCACGTGTCAACCTGAAAATTCACTGGACAGGAAGGAGGCCTTTGAGGAGGATGGCCGGGTGAGATGGAGACCAAACCACGGACGCTGGTGGTTGGGGGCTGGCATGAGATCCAGCGTCTCCTCTGCGAAGGGAACCCCGACGATGGACCACAGGGAGACCAGGGCCAGGAGGCAGCTCTGAAGTGATGAGAGGATTGCCCAAGCCAACAACTCATGCCGTGTTAGGGGGCCTCTCTGTTACCCGGCAGCCAGAGAGCTTTCCTCTTGCTTACTCTGATCGTGTCCCTTCTTTCCCTGCTTCTGATCTTCCAATGGCTCCTACATGGCCTTTCCGGATAAAGTCCTTCTATTCCATTCCTCTGGCTACCCAGGAGATCTATGCTTCGGTGTGCAGAACTGCAGTCCTCCCCTGAAAGAGCCAGGTTTGCTCATCCTCGAGGACTTTGCCCAAGCCATTTTGTTGGTTTAGAATGCTTCCCGCCCCTTGCCCCTGGCTAATTTCTATTTATCTGTAAGATTCAGTAGAGGTGTTACCTCCTCCAGGAAGCCTTCCTGGATTCCGTCTATCTGTCCACTGCCCCCTGCCCACGCTGCCCCGGGCTCTGCTCTCCCCAACCATAGCTCATTGGTTTGCCTCTTTTCCTCTCTGGCCTGGCAGTTCCCCAAGGGCCATGGCCGTGTTCTTAATGCCTACCAAAATGCCCAGCCTATGGTAAGTATTCAGTAAATGCTTGTTGAATGTGTGAATGAGAAATTTAATGAATAAATGAATGAATGCATGGATATTCTATGGTGGTGGTTCTCAATCAAGTGTGATTTTTGCCTCCAGGGGACATTTGGCAATATCTGGAGACTTGTTTGTTTGTTTGTCACGACTTGCAGGGAAGAGGGGGAGAGGGGCTTCCGGCATCTAGTGGCGGAGGTACGAGGGATGCTTGTAAGTACCCTACAACACACAGGAGGCGCCCCCACTCCCACCCTCTTGCCCCAAACAAAGAATTATCCCACCCCAACGCCAACACTGCCGAGGTCGAGAAGCTTTGCTGTGTGTGTCATATCCTGGGTCTGCTGTTATAGGCAACAGAAGAGAAGACAAAGACGTGATCCCTGCCCCTAGTGAGTTTATAATCCAGCCAAGCACATAAGAGCGACACCTGGGAAACCACTGGGAAACTGAATAGGAGAGGGACATTTACTGAACACCCCAGGATCAGGCACTGGTGCTCGCTCTACCCAGTTGAACTCCTACTCACCCTTTAAAACCCAGTTTAAATAGCACTTCCTCGGGGTGCCTGGGTGGCTTAGTCAGTGAAGATCTGCCTTCGGCTCAGGTCATGATCCCCAGGTCCTGGGATCGAGCCCCACATTGGGCTCTGTGCTCAGTTGGGAAGCCTGGTTTTTCTTCTTCCTCTGCCTCTTCCCTCTGCTCATGCTCTCTCTCTCTCTCAAATAAATAAATAGTTAAAAATAAATAAATAAGTAACATCACTCCCTCCACACAGCCTACCCTGATGCCCCAACCCAGACTCAGTCTGCCCCTTCTCTCTGCTGCTGCAGACACCACACTGTCCCATAATGCTTTGTGTCTGTGACTGTCGCCTCTCCAGCCTGAGGATAAGGGCTGTGTCCTGGCTGCTGTTATTTCTCCGGTGTTTGGAGACTAGAGAGCGGTTTACTAAATGTTTGGGGAAATGAACACCAGAAACAGGACTGTCGCAGACATCAAGCCAACAGTGGGATTTCCCCACGTTCTGGAACCCGGGGGACGTCTGTATGAGGGCCGCTATTGCTGAGAAGCCCAGGGATGCCGATAAGCTCCCAACCCCAGTCATGAGCTGACACGGAGGAAGAAGGCTGTTCTGGGCTGTTAGTACTTTGTCATTGACTTTGCCAAACCAGAGAGCAAGACGTTCTCCCAATGAGCATGTCAACTAACGAGCTATAAATTAAAAGGGAGGAAAAAAAAGGTCTGCTAATTCCAACCCACTCTATTTTTTGCTCACAGCTGCTTGGGAGGGAATGCACTGTGCCTTTCAGATGGAACATTTCTTTGGCTAAGCTCCCCTCTCTCTGTCTGCCCTGTCATTTCCCTTCTCCAGGGTCCCGCCTGGTTGGAGCTCAGGGAGCCTGGGCTTTGGGGTCACACGGACCTGGGTGCAAATTCTGGCTTGGCCACTTCTTAACCACATCTCTCTGAGCCCCAGCTTCTTCACCTGCAGAATCTCAGCTTCTGAGCAATTCTGGGAAGCACCTAGGCCACTGGAGAACCTCTGGGGTGAGAGGCTCTCCAGTGCCCCCGGAGGATTGCGGACCACCTGCAATGTGCTTGGCTCAAGCGGGAGGCAGGGCTTCTGGTCCTTGGAAAGGAGCCTCAGCATTTCCAGCTCTGACCTGTCCAAGATCCCCCAAACATCACTTACCCATGAACCCCCCCCCACACACACAAGAAACCAAGGCCCAGAGTGGAAGCCAGCTTAGCTGGGCCGCACGGAGAGGGATGCAGAGGCACTGGGCCCCCAGACCTAGCTCACTGCTACATCTTCTCCTGCATAGTAATAACGGTGGCGTCTGCCATTTATTAAATGCTTACTAATGTACCAGGCGCTGAATGCTCTTCACACCCTCCAAGGAACAAAAATACCCATAAAAGGAAAATTTGCTTAAATTGAACCTCATTAAAATCAAGAATGTCTGTTCTTTGAAAGACAATGTTAAGAGAAGGAAGACAAGCCACAGATGGGGAGAAACTATTTGCAAATCTCTGATCCGATAAAGAATTGCACCCCGAATATAGAAATAATTTTCCAAACTCAATAGTCACGGGGCACCTGGGTGGCGCAGTCGGTTTAAGGGCCCGACTCTTGGTTTCGGCTCAGGTTGTCATCTCAGGGTTGTGAGATCGAGCCCCGCGTCGGGCTCCGCGCTGAGTGCAGAGTCTGCTTGGGGCTCTCTCTCCCTCTCCCTCTGCTCCTCCCCACCACTCTCTCTCTCTTTCTCTCTCAAATAAATAAATAAGTCTTGAAAAAAAAAACTCCACAAATTCAATAGTAATAAAATAAGCAAACATCCCAAATGGGCAAAATAATGAAGAGGTGCTGCGGAACCCAAAAGGGATATGAACGGTAAGCAAGCCCGGGACATGATACTCAGCACATTAGTCATTAGAGAAATGCGCACTGAAATCACAGTGACATACCTATTAGAACGGCTGAAATCAAAACGGCAGGCAGCAGCGAGTGTCGGCAAGGATGGGAAGGGGCCCAGAGCTCTCAGATGCATGTGGTGGGATATAAAATGACACCACCACTTTGGAAAGCAGAGAGGGTCTTAGCAAGTTAAACTTAGAGGGGCGCCTGGGTGGCTCAGTCGGTTAAACGTCCGACTCTTGATTTGGGCTCAGGTCATGTTCTCAGGGTCGTGGGATCCAGCCCCATGTCGGGCTCCGAGTTCAGCATGGAGTCTGCTCGTCCCTCTCCCTCTGCTCTCCCCACCCCCTTGCTCCCAGATCCTTGCGCTCTCTCTCAAAGACATAAATAAAATCTTAAAAACAAAACAAAACAGAGTCAAACCTACACTTGCCAAAGGATCCAGCAATTTCATTCCTAGGCGTTTACCTAAGAGAAGTGAGAACAGATGTCCATAGAAAGACATGTCCTCACGTCCACAGAGATCTATTCAGAATAGTCCCAAACTAGAAACAACCCGAATGTGCATCAATGGGTAAACAAACACTGGTACATTCAAATGAGGGAATACTGACCACTTAGCAAGGAAAGGGGATGAGTATTGATAGCTGTACCAGCAGAGACGGATCTCAAACAACATTATACCGAGTGAAAGAAGACAGATTAAAAAAAAAAAGAGTACGTACTTCATGATTCTAATTATCGAAAATTCTAGAAAATAGAAACTAATAGATTGTGACAGTGGTAGCCTAGGGGAGGTGGGGGGAGTGGGAAGGGGTGAGAAGAAGGAATTTTTACAAAAGGGCATGAAAACATTTTAGGGGGACACGTGTGTTCATTATCTTGATCGTGGGGAGTGTTTCACGGGTGTATGTATCTCTCGAAACTTCTCAAATTTTAAGTTTAAATGTGCAGTTTATTGAACGCCAATTACACCTCAATGAAGCTGCTAAAAAACCAACCCCTAATGGTAAAACCTGAGAAAACAGATGAATAGTGTTTTACTCTTATTTTCCAGAAGGATAAACTGAGGCTCAGAGAGGTTAGGTCACTTGCACAGGGTCACCCAGCTAGTAAGTGGTGGATCTGGGACTCAGTGTAGGAGACAGTGATTTTTTTCTTTTTAAGATTTTATTTTTAAGTAATCTCTGTACTCTGCATGGGGCTCGAACTCACAACCCCGAGCACAAGAGTCACACACTCTACCGACTGAGCCAGGCAGGCGCCCCTAGGAGGGGGTGACTCCTAAGTCCCACTTCTCAAGGGCTAGGCACTCTGCACTCAGCTCCCAGCACTTGTGCTGTCTTGCGGTAAGTCCTGCTTCACATGTACTTGTTTTGAGATTTATCCATGCTGTTGCCAGAGGAGGGGGGAGAGAGAGAAGGAGGGAGGCCCAAGGAGAACGGGTACTCTGTTCCCCTGAGCTCTCCATTCTCCGCACAGCCATTCGTGACCCCAGGCAACACTGCGCAGAGCACCCACCCATCCCACGCTGTCCCTCCTGTTGGAGCGGCCGCCACGACGCGGCTTCTCTCCCTTCTGGCCGATCAGCGACTGGGGGCGGGCTCTTCTCTCCTGTGCCCGGGCTGACTAGTGTCAAAACTGACCCCTTCAAGGTTCCCATGGCACTTAGATCCCATGCCAGCATCTCCCTGGGGTGCCTTGTCCCCTCTGGTCCTGTCCCATCTCGCTCCTCCTCTCCCCTCCCCGATGCCACTACGGCCAAGCTGTCTTTCCTCCTAGGCTGCAGGAGGGAACCAGCTCGATGCTTCAGGAAAGGATTCCCTGCTCCTGCTCTTGGGTCCCGATGCTCCAGTCCCCACAAGTGGTGGACTCACCTCCTCTTCCCGCTGCACTGAGAGTACCATCAAACTCCCACACTGACTTCAGAGCCCTGTGGGGACTGGCTCCTCCCGGTGCCCAGCTTGGCCTCCTTCCTGGAGCCCTCGTCTCCCACATCCCTGCGCAGCTGGCTTCTCCTCCCTGCCCAGGTGTCAGCTCAAATGTCACCTTCTAACAGGGGCCCCTGGCCACCTCTGTAAGGAAGCACATTTACCCCCGGCCCCCAGCACTCACAATTACACTCCTTGCACAGTAGCGGACGCACTCCGAAATCCGTTTGCTTAGCTACGGGTTTACTTCCCATCTGACCCCATGTTTAGATCAGAGCCTTGTCCCTACTAAGCGCTCAAGGAATACATGCAGAATGAGGAACAGGTGTCTGATGGGACACATTCGCCCTGAGCTTGGAGAATCAGGGACGGGGGGAAAGCTGTGTGACACTGGTCCAAGTGCTAAACTTCTCTGAGCCTCAGATTCCCCATCTGTAAAATGGGTATAGTCTGCTTCCCTTCCACAAAGGTGGTGTTGGAAGGCAAGGGGTCCCGCACACAGAGTGCCACTAGAACATGACAGTCCTCTTTATTATTACTATTACTATTATTATTATTATTATTATTATTATTATTACTATTTCTTCCTTGAGTGTGAAGGATTCCATTTGGATTTGGGGAAGCCACTACAGGGCCCTTCTCCACCACCCAATCCAGGACTGGCATCCACCTTCCGCGGGCAAGGATGTGCCAGGGAGAAATCAGCCGACACATGACAGGACGAGGCAGTCTCAAAAGAGGCCTCAGCTGAAGAAAGAGCAAAGCGCCCCTGACGAGACAAGGGGAGGTTTCAGACAATATCTAATTGGTATTCTCCGAGCGATGCAAAAGGACACTGCGTCTCTAAAAAGGGAACAATCGGAGATTAGGGAAGATCGCTGTGATAGAAAAGCTTGTTTAAATCTATTACTGAACAAAAATGGTCTGTGGGTTTTGAATGGAAAATTTGTGTTCCCGCTCCCATCTCAGATTAACCCGTGGCAGAGCGCCGCTGAGCGCGAGGGGGTGCACGGGGGAGGTGGGGGAGAGGGACTCCTGGCTGACACTTGCATGGTGTTTCTGAACCCCGGTGCTGAGCGCTAACCCTCGGGAACCCTTGGAGCCCCAGACCACTCTCAGACACAGTCCTCCCCATTCGGCAGAGGAGGGGACTGAGGCTCAGTGAGTGGCTTGTGTAAGACACCCCGCCAGGGCAGGTAGGGCTGGGATTTGAACTCATGTCTCCCTGTGTCCAGGGTCTGGACTATTGGCATATGCACGTGTGTGTGTGTGTGTGTGTGTGTGTGTGTGTGTGTGTGACTTAATGACTTTTAGGGCAAGAGGGACCTCAGAACTCAGCTCCTGTGACCACTTCCTTTCACGGATGGGGAAACTGAGGCTTGTGTGGGGGAAGGAATTTTCCTGGGGCCTTGCTCAACTGAAACCAAGAGGATATTGGGAATTCTGTTGGAATGAGCACTCACGCGGTACCAGGCACAGTGTTAAGCCTTCACGTCTGTCACCTCATCTACCCCATGACCAGGGGAAGGCACTGTGAGCCCATTTTATAGCTATGGAAATGGAGGCTCAGGGAGGCTAAGTCACCGCTCAGGATGTCAAAGCTGAAATCCAAAGCCAGGTCTGTCCCCATGCCTCGTGGAGGGCTGTTTGGGGACCCCCCTCTATACATATGTGTGTCCCCACATATCACAACGGGGGCACCATGTTTGCTTCTAGGGCATTCTTCCGTGGAGAGGAAACCACGCCCTCTCGTGCAACACCCCCGCTGGACAATGCCTGCTGGTCAGACAGAGGGCTCTCTGCGGCAGAAGCCCTGTCCGGCCCTCCCAGGGCGCTGAGGATAAGGTAACTCCCAGGCTGGCCTGCAGGCCATTGGTCTCTACTCCCCTTCGCTGGCCTCGCCGACAGCCACGCTCTCCATCACTCGCTTCGCCTTCCCTGCTCTGGCCTCCTTTTGCTTCCTAGAACACCTCACACTTGTCCCCTCATAAGGACCTTTGCGTTCCCAGCTCCCTTCCCCTGGAACATACTTTCCAGGTCTTTCCAGGCTCCCTCACTCCCTTCACTCAGGGCTTTGCTCTCTGAAGCCTCGTCTGGCCACTCTGGTCACCGGACACTGGTGCTCAGACTCCACTGCATTTCCCCGAAGGACCTTCCTCCAAGACCTTGTTCCAGCTGCATTTTCTATTCCTCTAGCTGTGTGTTTCGTGTCTATTATCTGGTTTATCCTATTAGAATGTAAAGGGTTTAGGGGCACCTGGCTGGCTCAGTCAGTTCAGCACAGGACTCTTGGTTTCGGCTCAGGTCATGATCTCATGGATCGTGGGATCGAGCCCCACGGCTGGCTCCACACTCTGCTTGAGATTATCTCTCTCCCTCTCTCTCTGCCCCTCCCCCTGCTCACGCTCTCTCTCAGTCTTTCAAATAAATACATAAATAGATAGATAAATAAATAAATAAATCTTTAAAAAAAGAATATGAGCGGTTTCTTGTGACACAAAGATATCTTGCCTGTCTTGCTCAGTGCATAATCCCAGCACTCAGCCCTGTGCCTGGCACAGAGTTGGTCTTCCTTAAATATTCGTTGAATGAATGAACGACATGTCCAAGGTCCCAGAGCACCTGAGTGATGGGTGCAATCCGGGCTGGCTGCATGGAGGAGAAATCCTTTTCTGATTCTTGTTCTTTTACGACCAAGGAATAACCCTCAAGTGACTAACTACCTTTCTCCTCCCTCAGTTTTCCCAACTGTAAGCAAGGGGGTTGATGAGACTCTTGTCACGGCCCCACCAGCTCTGACTCTGGATTCTACGAAATGCCAGGTTCTTCCTGTCTCAGTCACCCGTGGCCCTGCTGCCCGTCAGCAGGAGCTGGGGGACTGCCTGTTTCAGGGATGCCGATGTCAGGCCCACGTCTCAGCCTCGCTCTTCACGCAGCAGAAGTCTTTACGGCTGTCGGGGGCTTTGCACGGGGCTTGTCAGGGACTGCGCCCCACGATGCTGTGTGCAGTTACAGCAACTCCAGGGCAGAGAGAGGGGGCTTAATCCAGCAAGAGTGTTTGGCCTTCGTCTTCTTCCAGAACATCTGCAGGGCCTGACTTGCCTTTCCTGGCATTTAGTATCATCTGCACCTGGCTCTGTGCAGCCCCGGGCTGGCGTCCGCGAAAGGGCTTCTCAGCTCAGTGGTTCTCAGCTCCCGCTGCACGTTGAATCCCTTGTGGCACTTCCCCATTCTCCACTCCCAGAGACTCCGTCTCACCTGATCAGAGGTGAGACCCGGGCCTCGGGGTTCCCTAAAAGCTGCCCAAGTGATATAGAGGTACAGCCGGGGCGAGGGGACACGGGTCACACGAATCGGGGCAGCCAAATCAGGATCACCAGTCTGTTAAATCACAGACCCGCTGAATCAAAAAATCCCTGTGGGCAGTGGGTGGAGTCTAACAATCTCCACCTTCCAAGGAACAGTCTGGGTGATTATTATGCGCATTAATTATTTGGATCGCTTTATGCAAAAGAGCTTTTTTGAGGTACAACTGGCAAACAATACCCTGCATATTTGGAGTTCAGTTCTCTGAGTTTTGACATACATGCGCCCGTGAAACCATCCATCTCTGCTTGTCAAGATGGCGGACCTCTCCATCACCCCCATGGGCTTCCACATAAGCACCTTGAACTTGAACTTGACCGGCTTAGCATAAAAGCCCAAGCAGGGGAGCACAGGAATCAAGAGGCCAGACTTTGGCTTCAGACAGTCAGGTCCCTGTTCTGGTGACTCCGTGTACCAGCCGTGGGACTCAGGGCGGTGGCCTCACCTCTGGGAGCCTCGCTTACTTCACTGTGACGGTACCAAACTCACAGTGTTAATTGAGTGGCGAAGGAGGGGTTTGGAGAGCGCCGTGCTGAAAGGAAGGCCATCAGCGGCAATGATCATTAATATCAGATCCACAATCATATCCACGACCCTCGTGGCAGCAGGACCGGGAAGGAGAGAGATGTTCGGGGAGAAGGTGCATCTCGTCTTCCTATCCTTTGTGGACGCTGGCGTGTGTCTTCTCAGCTTCCAATCAAAACAGGTAGAATGACACATGGAGGACTGTCAAGCACATACAGGACACTGGGTGGGGGTGGGGAGTTGTACAGCCTTTTGTCCCCTCCCTGCCCCCCCGCAGACTCCAACCCCACCTTCCTTCGCCTTCTCTCCTGACCGCATGTCCCCTGCTCTGATTGGGGTCCCATGCCTGCAGCCTGGCCCTCCATCTTCCCAGACTGTCATTCTTCAGAGCACAGCTATTTCCTGGGCGACACCTACATTATTTATTTTCTAGCTCATTCGTTTCTCGCTTCAGAAGTTTATTTGTTCACGCATTTGCTCATTTAGTCCATTGTTCAGACAGGCAAGAAGCTTCATGGAATCACTTGGGCACCTCGGTCGGACGGTGCCTGTCTTAGCCTGGCGCTTAGCTCCGTGGCGGGGCGTGGATAAGTGCTTGGCAACTAAGCCAATGGAGAGGAAACAAGGCTTTCTGTCCCTGGGCTGCTCCCACAAACAACTTTATCAGTGCATATGATTTTTCCCTGTTCTCCACTGCTGCTAAGTCTGGGGTCTGTGCTCCTCCTGTGGCCACGGGCACGTTTTTACTGAGAGGCATTGCAAGTCGCCATGCATTTGTGCAAATCTTTTCTCACCAGCTGAGCTGCTGAATCCTGGAGGGCAGAGGCAGGCTTCCACCCGCGACAGCCTCTCCTAGAGCGTAGTACATGGCGCTCAGAGTGGCAGTTGGAGGCGACAGAGCCAATCGCTCATAATCATACCGCTCACAAGGGTACCTTCTACTAAGCCCTAGTCAAATACCTCTCCTCGTTAGACCCTCAGAGTAGCCTGCTGCTGTTGATGTTATTGGCCTGATTTGATATTTGAGGAAATCGGGGCTCAGAGAGGTTAAGTAGACACACAGCTCTCACTAACGGAGCAGGAGTCGGAGCCTGGATCTGGTCAGGACTCCAAAGACAGTGCTCTCTCCAGCCACTCATTGAAAGGATGTTTGCTGAGCATATGCCCTGCACCAGGCACCATGCTGGGGATGTGTGTGGAGCAAAAATAGACACGTCCTTCTGGAGCTTGCCTTGTTAGAATCTTACGGAGCGAGATACAAGTCCCCTAGAATCGTACCAGTTAACTCAGGTTGCCAGTGATGCAAAACCCCAACCCAGTGGCCCTAAGATGTCAGTGGTACGTGGACCGGAGATGACCTGGCCACGCAACAGTGGTGACAAACGTGTCAGCTCCTCCTCCTTCTGCTTTGCCATCCTTGTATGCCTTCACCTGGTGACTGAAAGAGGTCTACCACACCATTCTTCAGGGTCTCTGTATTCCAGGGAGGAGCAAAGGGAAGGGACAGCGACAAAGCCCGTCCAAGTCACACCTGCCCTCTTCCCATGATCTTTCCCCAGAAACGTCCATCAGCACCTTCCGCCTTCGTCTCGTTGGCCAGACAGTGTCACATGGCCATTCCCAGCTGTGAGGAAAGCCAGGAATTCAACCACAGTAGAGGAAGCCTAGGGAGGATGGGGGCGGGCTGGGTGTTCAGTAAACTCACCCACAGTTCAGCCACAGAACTCTCCCGGAAGACAGGTGTCCACCAAATCCTTACAGAGAGCTGAAGGCACAGTTACTAGCTGGGATAAGGAGTCTGAAGGAAAGGGATATGGTTGTCTGGGTATATTTAAGTTTCTGGTCTCTGGTGCATTGGAGGCTGTGGGCAAAGGACAGCTGACGCTTGAGCTGGAATGGGAAGAATGGGTGATCTTGGTGGAAGTTGGAGGGAAGAAAGTTTCAGGCAGTTTAACAGCTTGTGCAGTGGTGAGAGGTGGGCAGAGACCCAACCATGCTGGGAACGGCAGATCATATTCACAATTTTGGTCTTTATTCTGAAAGCCACGGGGAGCCAGCAGAAGGGTCTTCAAATGGGGAGGTGGCGTTGGCAGAGCCATGTGTTGAAAAGATGATCTGAGGGAGGCAGAGCTAGAAGCCGGGAGGCCGGTGAGGGACTGTTGCAGTTGGCCATGTGAAGGCTGACGGTGGCTGAGACTAAGCCGAGGGCCCCGGGGATGGGGGAAAAGTGAGCCGTTCCGAGAAATTATTTAGGAGGCAAAATTAACAGCATTGGAGAGAATTGGATAAAGGGAGGGAGGGAGGGAGAGCAAGGAAGAATGGACGCCTTCCAAGTGTTTGTCTTGCTCACGCACACATATGGCGGCCCGGGTCACCAAGCCAGCAAACATGGCAGAGAGACAGAGAGAGGACCAGGTCTGTCGCACGGCGGGAGTCTCGAGCTGAGGCGTGCTAGCCAAGCGAGGGTTTGCCACTGTGTGGAATTAGAAGGCATCCTTTCTTTGCAGTCTGTCCCTCACCTTCAGACAGCGGCCGTCAGCTGTGTTTGTTCCTCAACGCACCTGCTCCGGGTTTCTGCTGGAGCCCCATTTAGTTCTTTCCTGTCCACATTGCAAATGGCCATTTGGGATGGCGACAATTTACCTCGAGCTTATCCCCAATCCCTCTTTTTCCGCAGAAGACATGACGCATTGTCTCCACATGGCTCAACTCATCATCTTGTTGTTCTTGGAGACATCTAATTCCTCAGCCATGGATGCTGGGCCAGGGCCACGGTCTATTTTCCCTCCTACGTGCTCCTCTTGTCCTTGAAAAGACCCCCCGCCCTCCGTCTCAAAATCAGCCAGCCCCAGAGTCTAATGGCTTCTGACAGGCTGAGGGAGCCTGCTGCTCAGAACTACTGATGGAGGAGAAAGCATGGCTTGGCAGTGGTTGTGATTCTTAGTGTTGTATGGATGGCATCGATCAAGCAGAGGCAAGCCAATCTCTCTGACCGAGTCAGCTTCCTGACCAGTGACAGGCTCGTCCTGTGTTTGGCATGACGAGCTCTCTGCCTGACGACGTTCCTGGTAGCTGCGCAAAGCTCATCGGAAAGCTGAAATTGCTTGAGCCCGGGATAAACTGGAGCGGACTCCTCTCTCTCGATGCTCTGAGTTGGGGGATGGCTGGGACAAACCTTTTCAAGTGGCTTTAAGACCACAGATTCCTCAAACCATTGATTTGCCCACTTGCTCAGAGTAGCTTAATTTTTTTTTTTTGGAACTTTTTTTTTTAGATTCCACAGTAAAAGGTGTGTGTTGTAGAACTTCTGTAATAATAGCTAGTGGCAGGTCTAAAGAGATTTCTTCATTGGAGCCCAGCTGATTTACAGATGACTACGGACTCATGCCTTTGCGGTTCTAACTCCCTGAGTTGGGGTGATTTGTTAAGCAGCATTATCACGGCAAGAGCTGACTGATGCAGGTATTGACAACCATCTAGCTACTTAAGCTCTATTAGGGGAGACATTGTTGGGTGTCTCCTTTCCCCCTTACTCTTCATATCCAATCCGTGGGCACCTCTTGCCAACTTGACCTTATAAACATACCTTGTATCTACGCGAGCTCTCCGTCACCACCTACGTCAAGCCTCTATAAATTTTTATCCAGACGACTGCGTAACTTCCCAGGTCTGTCTTCTAGCCAGTAGCCAGCGTGAGTTTTACGTATTAAATCCCTCCCTGCTTGAAACCCCACAGAGACCTCCCATTTCGCTTAGAAATAACCCAACCTCTTTGTCATGGCTTTAAAGGCACCAGATAATCTGTCCTTAACGGCCTCTCTGATGTCACCTACTTCTGTCCCTCTCTGCCGCCCCACCTGGTTATAGAGAACAGACGCTAGGCCAGGCCTGCCATCCAACACCCAGTCCAGTTCTGCTCCATACAGTGACCCCCCCCCCCAATTGGGGTAAGAAGGGTCTTCAAACTTCCCTGACTCCTCCCTGGTTACAGAACCACTGATTCAGAAATACCTGACAGAGCCGGGATAAACTGGATTCTTCCTTGTTTCCATTCCCACCTTAGTTTCCACCTCCAAAGCTCTCTCACAATTTGCAGCCTCCTTAGATTAATTGTCAATGGCAGCCAGTGTTATTAGGGATTTTCCAATTGGATTCAGGATGGTCATTAATTCAGGTCTTTTTTTTTTTCTTCCTTAAGATATTTTCCTTAATGATAACCCACTGGGTCTGCCATTGATCCCTCGACGCTTAATAAAAAGGCCACTTTAATAGTAATTAATTCCAATATTAAATATACTTTCATTAAAAGCAGAAATGACAGCTCAGAGTTAGTAAGTGACAAATGATCAGCCCCGGACTGTACCAGCTTTGCTTTGCAAATGCGGAGTATTCCCCAGACTCTCAACGTCCCATCTTTCTCCCTATCCTGGGGCCTTAATTATGATGACAATGATGGCAATGCCAAGAATTATTATTGTCAACATGCATTCAGTGTTTCCCGTGTACCCGGCGCTATACTGAGCACTTTACGTGCATTATTTGAGTTAAAACTCAATCTTTTCAAGTGGGATTGTTATTATCCCCATGTTACAGGCGAGGAAACAGAGCCCCAGACAAAAGAAGGGATTTCCCCAAGGTGACACAGCTAATAATCAGCAGGGGCAGACTCAAAGTCAAGCTGCCCGTGGAAGCGACATTCTTGATCCCTAAGTGATATTTCGTCACGCTGAAGGGAGGCAGAGGGACAGATACGCTACGTCACGGACTGAAGCAAGACACAGCCCTGGAACTTTGGAAGCTAAAGTGGAAGTCTCGCGTCTCAGAAGCACTTCATCTCGGACAGGAGACATCATTCACGTGTAACCTGTTCTGTTCTTCCCCACCCACCTCATTTCACACCACCCTGATGGACCCATTTGGTGGATGGCAGAAGGAAGAGCCGAAGGAACAGTCACGTGGCTGTCAAGGCTGCGCTGAGCTGCCGGAACCAGCGCTTATACTGCCTCCTAGTGGTGGAGATGGCCACAAACGACATCCCTGCAAAAATCTGCCCTTCGCCTCTTGTAAATCAGGATTTCTCAATCTTGGCGCTATGGACGTTTTGGGACGGACAATTCTTCGTGGTGAGGGGCTGCCCCGTGCATTGGAGGCTGTTCAGCGGCATCCCTGGCCTCTCCCCCCTGGATGCCAGTGGTACCCCGCGTTGGGACAACCCAAAATATCTCCAGACATTACCAGATGTGACCTGGGGTGCAGAATCACACCCCGTTGAAAATCACCGCTACGGATAAAATGCCAGCAGCAACAACATGCCATGGCCAATGCGATTAGGGTTTCTTACTGGGTTCTAGAGCATAGTATATTGTTTACGTGAATGAAAAAAGATATACTTCCATTTAAGCCGTTTTAAAATCATTTTCATCACATGTATGAGGAATGGTCTGCCCCCAATTTTCTTAATACTGGGGTTTGTCTTATATACCAGCAGGTTTCGTTTCTGAGCAAATACGATGGTTTCTTTCTCCAATTCCACCTTCTTTCACTAAAATGATGGGCATGCTGCTACCTAGCTCTTAGAATTGCTGGGGGAAGGGGGTCCTATGTCAAGTGCCTGGTAATACAGTACAGGCTCCGTAAATGCTAACTGCCTCGTAGAGCCACCATGGACTCCTTCCAAAAGGGGTAAATGGTACAATGCAGACAAACCAGCAGGACAATGAGACTGGAGTCCTTGGTTTGTGTCCCAGGCCTGTCACTGCTCTGCTGTGTGACCTAACCTACATCACTTACCCTCTCTGGTCCTATGTCAAGTGCCAGGTACACAGTAAGGACTCCATAAATGCTAATTTCCTTCTTCCCCTTGTGGAGCCAGCAAAGACTCCTTCCAGAGAAAGGAGTAAGTGAGGAAGTTGGGCTAGAAGCTCTCAAGGGCCCCCCGGCACTGCACGGTAGGTTTCTTGCAAGGCTGCACATGTTAGCAGTTCCTTAAGCATGTACTAAAATCATCTAAGGAACTGGGTAACATGCAGACTCCCAGGCCCTAAGCCTAAGAGTTTCTGATTTAATAAGTCTGAGCTGGATCCTAGGAACCTTCATTTTTAACCAGGTCCCACCCCCACCCCCAGATGATCTCTATGGAAGGGGTCTTGGGCCCAGGCTCTGGGAAACACTATCCCCCAAGAGGATCAGAGACCCCATGAGCTTGTTAAGAACGGGCACCGACACTGATATTTCATTCTTTTCTGGTTTCTGCAATAAACTCTGAAAGACTGAACACTGAAAACAGATTTCTGAAAAGTTGGTCTGGGTAAAGTTGCTAGCAAATCCAATCTCACTGAACACACAGGTTTAGAAATGAGGCTCTCGGGACTGGGGTCCAAGCAGGCATCAACCAAGAAGCATTCTGGATACCTGGTCCTATGCCAGGCACGTGCATGCTTGCGTGTGTGCGTGTGTGTTCTGGGGAAGAGAGGTGGTAGCTGTCTCTTACAGCCTCACCATGTTGTTGGGTGGAACAGACATTTGCAGGGCAAACTACAACAATCATAATGGTAGCAACCAGTCCATGCGAATGCTTGCTATGCACTGGGCCCCTGCATGAAGCTCCTTGCACACTTTCTCATTGGGAGTCTAACACCTCTATGAGGCAATGAAAATGTCTCTATTTCACACATGGGGCAACAGAGCCTCCAGGAGTTGGAGTAACTTGTGCTTCGTTAGGAAGTGGCAGAGCCCAAATCCCCGCAGCCAGTGTTCCTACAGAGCTGTGATTTTTCCACACTGCCCCATGCTGGTGAGTGCGATGGTTATTTTCAATCAGGGGAAGTGAGAGTTTGTAATCAAGATGGTAATTGGCAAGTAGACAACGGGAACACTGCAAGGTGAGAAAGAAAGACCAGTCCCGGTGGGTTGGAACAGACAACAGAAGCAAGATTCAATCAGGCCTTGAAGGCTGTGGGGAGAGTCAGATAGGCAAGGGCTGGGGTAAGCTGTGGGGGTGAAAAAGGGATTTAAGTTGAATTTCATGCTTTATTTTATTTGTTCAACATTCATTGACTCTTCCAAAGGACATTTGCCAGTCTATTCCTTTCATTTTCCCTCCCTCTTCTCTTTCTTCTTTTATCCATCCATCCACCTATCTGTCCATCCATCCGTCCATCTGTCCATCCATCCATCCATCCATCCATCCATCCATCCACTCATCCATGCCTTTATCCATCCACCCATGCATCCAACCATTCATCCATCTATCTATCCACCCACCTGTCCATCCGTCCATCCATCCATCCATCCATCCATCCATCCATCCATCCATTCACCCATCTATCCATCCATCCGTCTGTCCATTCATCTACCATCCATTGATCTATCCACCCACTCATTCATCCATCTATCCATCCATCCTGTATTTATTGTATAAGCCAGACATTCCCTTTCTCTGCCCCTCTTCTTTCCTCCTCTCTCTCTCCTTCTCTCTCTCCCCCTCCTTTCCCTCTTTCCTCATTCATCCACTCTTTTATTCAACATACATTCCCTGAGAGCTTACCCAGTGATAGACTCCATGCTAAACCCTGGGGACATATGGCCCCTGCCCTGGAAGAGCTCACAACCTAATCGGGGAGAAGTAGGCAGAGGATTATGGGCCTACATGGCAACTGCCATGACAGGTCCTGCAGATGTTGTAAATGGTGGCATCATGGGGGTGAATCCCAGACTGAGGAAGAAGCCTGTGCCATACCTATCCCGTGATCTCACCTGGATTAAGGAGGATAGGGTCAGTGGGGGGTTCATCATATTACTGTGTCTGACTTACAACTCGGCAAATTTCAGCTCCAGTGGTAAGAGTTTACTGGTCCCATTCACTGCTACTGCCCCAGGGCCTAAAACAGTGCCTGTTACAAGGCAGGTGCTCAGTAACTATTTGTTGAATGAATGAATAAAAGTATGATGATTGCCATTTTTAGATCTGTCACTGGAGGCCCAGAAAGGTGGAGCCATTTGCCCATGGTCCCACAGCAAGAACATGGCGCACCCAAGGTTCTAACTAGAGCCGTCGGACTCCAGTGTCCATGAGCTTTCCACTTCCGGTGAGGCTTAATTCCACCATCAAAGCTCACTGGTTATCACCAGCTCCCCCCCAGCCACATCCTCACCCACCTGGTGCCCTGGTAGACAGACACTGTTCTTTCCCTTGTTATAATTGCTGTCACTGGTTACTGCATGCCCTTCTTTGTTGCTGAGGCCAAGCATGCCCTCGTCACATAGCCAGAAGCTTTAATGAGTCCTCCTTGGACATCCGCTTGGTTGTTTTTATTGGTTTTCCTCATGGCATGAGATTAAGAAAAATGTCTTTAGAAAGTAGCAAATTTACTGGCTTACGTAGGTTCCCTGGGCTCAGACGAGATGGAGTCACATACAGAAGGTTCTCAGCGTCTGAGACAACCGTCCGTATGGAAAATAAAGTAGCAAGTCGTTTTCTCAATGACAAGTTCTAATTTTCTTAATTCTTCCCAACAGTCCATATATAGAACAGATTTTGTCAAAAAGGCACACAGGGCTCCATCGATCTTGTTTATGCTTCCCTTGTGGGAGTATTCCCATCCCACCTGCTTTCCTACTGATGTTTGCTAGGAGTGAGGAACACGTACATTTTTTTTTTCCTGCATCTTCTATGGAAAGGAACTGGGAATATTCACGAGATTTGTTTCACTGAAATGTGAAAACCACCCTTATGAGGGTGGTGATGTCGTCCCTACTCTGCCAGTTCAGAGGACAGAGGCTGAGAGACGTCATGCGTTAATCGTTGTCAGAGCCAGGACTCGACCCAGGACTTTCCAATATTACAGCATATGCCGCCTGCCTCAAGGGTCGGGAGAATTCTGGCCGCAGCCAGGGGTAGTCTTTGCAAAAAATCCCCACTGCTCTTCGTGGGGACACGTCACCTGTCTTGCCTCAAATGCTGCATCTGTGAAATGGGGATATTACCAGCACTTCAGGGAGCTTTGGCTGGGATTGAAAAGGGATGATGAAATGTCATTTATAAAATGCCCAGCACAGGCCTGAAACAGAACACGCCCTCGGTAAATGGGAGACATGGTTTCTCTTTCTCTCTACCTGATGCATCTGCTTCCCTACTCAGCTGTGCATTCATAAGAGGCAGGGAGCATGTCTAATTTGCTGCTGTTCCCCAGCCCCCAGGAGGCTGGCTGGACAGGGAATGGTCTCCAGGAAATGTCTGCAGAAGGAGCGAAGGACCGTGTTCATTTCTTGTTGGCACCGCCCTTAGAATGCCTTCCAAATTCAGATTCAATTCACCTCTTAGGAGGAAAGCCAGGCACGTTGCTTTCCATCATGGGAGATGGCAAGGGGATTTTAGAAGCTTTTCTATGGCAGGACTAAGTGCAAATCCCTTAGGGAGGACAATTCCCACTGAAGCACGAAGACTGCCTTGTATTTGCAAAGCCCACTTTGGGCCTCAGGAGCCCCTGGGTCGTGTCATCCATTTTACAGATTAGGAAAGTGAGGACCAGACTGGGAAGAAGACTGGCTCATGGCCACACAGATAGGACTCGGATGAAGGCGGACATAACTATTTATGTAGTTAAATAGTCACATCATTAATGTGGGATCACAAATGGACGGTTACCCCAGAGGAAAAGAGAGAAAGCTCTCGGTGGAAGTGACATTTAAAATGAGATCTGCAGGAGAAGTAGCAGTTAACGAGGCCAAAAGACAGGAAGAGGTACACTAAGAGGATGTTCAGAAGGGAGGGAGCAACATGTGCAAAGGCCCTGTGGTGGGAGGAGCAGCAAGAAGGCCAGCGTGGCCCAAGCGAAGAGAGACAGAAGGCTGTCAGCAATGGAAATGGGCTGGATCAGGCATGTCTTATAAGTCCTGAGCACAAGTGTGGGTTTGGTTTCAAGGGCGGGAGTGTTGTGAGCGGTGGGCTGGCATAATCAGGTTTTTTTTCTTTTAAAGATTTTATTTATTTATTTGAGAGAGAGACAGAGAATGAGACAGAGAGAGCATGAGAGGGGGGAGGGTCAGAGGGAGAAGCAGACTCCCCGATGAGCAGGGAGCCCGATGCGGGACTCGATCCTGGGACTCTAGGATCATGACCTGAACCGAAGGCAGTCGCTTAACCAACTGAGCCCCCCAGGCGCCCTCGGGTTGGATTTTGACATATCCCTGTAGTGGCTGGGAATGGAAGGAGGGGCAGGTTTTGAGTCCAAGGTCTGCTACTTACTAGTAATGTGACCCTGGGTGAGTGTGGGTCGTCATACCAGGTCATCGGGCTGTTGAGGAGAGTAAATGGGATAATGATTATTGAGTTACTACTATCACATTATCAACATTAGTTAGAAGAGCAGCGGGCTACGAGTCAGGCGTGCTGGATTCAAATCCCCGTTCTGCCCATTTACCCCTCTGGGCAGGCAAGAAAGCCCAGTGGTTAAGAGCTCTGGCTCTGACACCAGATGCGGGGTGGGGGTGGGGGCGTGGGGACAGGCCCCTCGTGACCACGTGCCTGCTGGCTGTGTGTCCTTGAGCAAGTGACTTTCCCTCTCTAAGCCAACTGCAATGGGGACTACTGCATGGGGTGGCTGTATGAATTTAATGAAAATTAAGAGCATAGTGCCTGGTAAGTCATGGCTATTATTATTACTGCCATCAAGCTGGTTTTACTTGCATGAAGGACAACGCCACTGCCTTCTGGATCATGCTCGGGGACCACCTTGGGGATGGGTCAGCTGTAGCCTCAGTGGTAGAGTGATCTCCCTGGAAAAAGCCTAAGACACAATTTTTCAGTGGAAAGACTGACATAGCCGAAAGGACGGGGTCCATTTCCAGCCCCTCCACCAACCCACCGACCTAACCGACCGTGTGTCCTTGGCAGGGCCCCAGCTCTCCCCAGGTCTTTGTCTCCTCCTCTCTGGGCATCGTTCCTGACCAGAGCTGCCCCTTTCACTCGCTCGGTGATCAGAAAGCTCTGGGTGGGTGGTGGGGAGGAAGGAGGATGGGAATCACTCAACTCCAATTTCCGTGGCTTCACCAAGTGCTCCTGTCACCTGATAAGGAGCAGCCGGGACCTCGGCTTTGCCTCTGTCTCGAAGAAGTCGGGATGGTTCAGAGCCTCGCAAAGCTCGCTTATCGCATTAGACCGTTCACGCGGCTCTGCAGATAAGACCCAGCTAACGAGACAAGATGCCCTCCACCTCTCCTCAGATCCCGGCTCACCGAACGGCCCTGCTTCCCAGAGGGGAACGCATTTGAGATGATCCCTGACAAGGCGCTGGAATTGAAAATTTGATCCAAAGCCCAATACGAGCTGCTGGCACGCAAGCTTCAGGCGGAGAAATAAAGGCCTGAGAGATTCTTCCTATTCATCCATTTTCTTTATGAGGTGTTTTTGGGCTCTTTTTTTCCCACCTCCCCACCTCCCAGAGCCTTCCTCTCTAACTTCTTTTGGATTGAGTCTTTTTTTCTCTTCTTTTCTTTCATCTCTTCCTATGAGGGGCCAGTTTCCTTTTGAGAACAGGAAGAACTGCCTCTGCCATTTTGATTGGCCATTCCAAGATGGCGGGTGTAGTCCATGGAGAGAGCTCCCCCCGCAAGGGAAAAGAAAACCAGGGCCTCACCAAAACAACACAAAACTGTACCTTCGGCCCGAAGCAAACTGTACAATGACCTCATTTAACATTATACCTTTTAAAAATAAATTTTGAAAAATTATGACAGATATTTACAACACACCTAATTTAGTTCTCCCTTCTAACCAAGTACCTCCCGTGTAAAAATTGATGGAAGTTCAGTTTTGAGAAACGCTTGTCTTAAACTATATTTCTCTCCTCCTTTAAAAGTCATGTATCACCTGACAACCATGTCTTTAGTTCAATAAACTGTTATTCAGTGCCTGTCTAACTTATACACTGAGCACTAGTTATATGCCAGGCGTTTCACTGATTCTCGTGCAAAGGCTGATTTACATTTAGATACATTTTATTAAATGTAAAATAAAAAATAAAAGATTTTATTATTTGAAAAAATAAAAGATTTGACTTTTAAGTAATCTCCACACCCAACCTGGGGCTCGAACTCACAACCCTGAGATCAAGAGTTGCATGCTCTACCGACTGAGCCCGCCAGGCATCCCTAGATACGTTTTAAATCTCCGCGTTTTCTGAAACCCGGATGCACAGAATGTCAGTCTTACTGGCAGCATTTTTTTCTGGCTCTGGGGCCCATAAGATATCAGGTATCTTTTTTTCTTTTCTTGGAAGATTTTATTAATTTATTTGACAGAGAGAGACACAGTGAGACAGGGAACACCTGCAGAGGGAGTGGGAGAGGGAGAAGCAGGCCTCCCGCTGAGCAGGGAGCCCAATGCAGGGCTCGATCCCAGGACCCTGGGATCATGACCTGAGCCGAAGCAGATGCCTAATGACTGAGCCACCCAGGCACCCCAAAATACCAGTTATCTTATAGTCTATGCCATCTTTGAGTTGATGAACTGTTTTACAGCTGAGGAAACTGAGGGTCAGATCGGAAAGCCACAAAGCCAGCAAGTGACGGAGCCAGGGTTCAAGCCCATGTCCTTTCACTGCACAGCCCTGGGCCCTCAGCCACTACCTACATTATACCCCAACTCTGTGTCCATCCCTGGGATGCTGAGGTCAACAGCTCTGTCTAGGTCCTGTCTAGATTGTTAGAACTAGTCCTATCTAGATGGCTAGATTCAGGAAAACCCAACAAAACACCTTATAGGTGACCCCCTTTAAAAAACCCTTCCTCTTCCACTGAGGTCCAAAAGGAGAAACGACTGACCAAGGGCACACACAGAGAGAAGAGAATCGGATCCAGGACCCAGGCTCGTGACCTCCACGCATATGGTCTTGTTCATCGGCGTTAAAGCTTGATTTCCAACGCTCCTCCCCGACACCCTGTCTGTCCCCCAAACCTGATTCTATGGTCTACATTTGCTCTCCTTTGGGTCACTTTCTAACTGCACGCTGCCCACCCCAGTCTCTCCTTTCCCTCCAAATCTGGGCCGACTGGTTCCAAGTGTCTTTGCTGACGATTGTTGAAAACAAGGTACTGTTGCCTGTTCACACCTTTCCTTTGGGCAAGCTGCCTCCTTCCTGAAGTTCTGCCTGAGCCCCGGCCAGCGAATTCTCACATATTATACCCCACATGATATCCCTGCTTTGTACAGTTCTGGCTTCTCCGGGACTTTAATTTTCGCTTCCCCTCTTTTTTTTCACCAGGGAATTCATAACCTTGAATCCAAAGTTCTGCAGCCTCTCTGGGGAAACGGGTTTAGATGGGAATAGCTAAGAACAGCTAACATTTATTGGTTCTTCCCCATGTGCCAGGCCCTATGCTAAGCACTTTACACACATCATCAGTGCATTTAATCCTCAGCACATCTCTGTGAGGCAGGCACTATCACTGATTCTGTTTTTCAGATGAAGAAACCGAGCTCAGAGAGGTGAAGGGAACTGCCTGAGTATGCACAGCTTGGTTTTAAATAAGGCTTACTCCAAAGCCCATTTCTTAACTTAATTGAGCCTTCCCTCAATGCTCTAGTTGGTCGCCGATCCCCCACAGTCATCACTGTCGCTTGCGGTGTCACTTCGGGTCTGTAATATTGCAGTGAGCACAACTAGACCCGAGCAAAGTGAGGGCAGAGACCATCACCCCATAGCCCCTGCACAGTGTGGGGCTGACTCCATGGGCCTCTAACAGCTTTACGTCTTTCTTAGGATAAAGACTGGGCCCCATGCTATGATCTAAAGGGATGGCTGGAAACTTCCCCATTCCCCCATTTTATCTCAGCCCACTGACCTGCTTCTAATTCTGCGTGCTACCTACGTGCCCTCTTGTCCCAGGGCCCTTGAATCTGCTGTCCTTTTTCTCCGACACACGCTTCACCTGCTGCCTTCACCTCGTCAGTTTGGCTTGCCCCTCAGATTTTATGATTTCACCAGGAAGTCCTTCCCAGCCACCAAGGCCAGGCTGGGATCCCTGGGACACAAGGGCATGGCCCCGTGCCCTTCTCTCTCTTCTGGCTGACTTCCTTTGTGAGGGCATGGATGCTGTGTCTGCTTTTGCTCGCCATTTCCTGCCTGTCACAAAATAGCTTTTGATAAATATTTGATGAATGCAACGGGGAGCTCAAACCGCCCCTCACCCCCGAGCTCACCATCCACTTTTCCAGTTTCCATCAGATCCTGATAGAAAAACCTCTGGACCGAATCACTTTTATGGCATTTTGTTGAGCCCGAAGGTTTATAGAAGTATGGTTGCAGCTCGAGCCCATGTACGATGAAATGCATGTATGTGGCCCGTACCAGCAGTATGGCCAGGTCTTCCTTCCTTCAGACCTTATCCTCTGAGCCCAGGATCTAGGACAGGAGGGGGTTGGGTTACCTTCTTGCCCATAGCCTTGTTTCCAGATGGCATTGTTCTTCAGGGAAATGGCAGAGTTTGGCCAATGCCACTAGGAGCCCAATCTCATCCCAACAGACTCCATCAACTAAATGTTTTGGCAGGGCTGCAAGTTGACGGTAACAAAACCTTTTGAATGAAAAACAAGTCTTGAACCAGTCCTTCCATATATGGGATGGAAATTTCCAATACAACAGTACAGATCTGGTTGGCTTCTGTGGTTCTCTTCTACAAGAAATGGAGAAACCCAGGCGAGTCTATGTGGGAGGCCAGGGCTTGGGGCCGTCTAAGGCTTAGCGGCAGGATTAGTGAGATCAGATGCCCATGGAAATGGGCAGAAACTGGAAATGAGTGAAATGGACCAGGTGGGGCCGTGGCATGCCGGGGAACCCAGGTCAGACTAGGGGACGTGTTCTGCGACTCCACCCCCGCCAACTGCTAAGCGTGTGGGAATGTGAGTCCTGTGTGGTCAACCCTTCTGGTTTTTCTAGAGATGCCTGAACTTGGGATTTTCATGCAAAAATCATCCATGTTAAGTGTTGGAATAATTAACTTAAATGTAAAATAACCCAGGCCAAGTCCCAAGATGCATGTGGGTTTATGGACGCTCTCTTCTGATTAGGAGTTTAGAAACATTTCCAACGTCTTTTGTTTCCCCGGGAGTCCTTTGGAGTGGAATCAGAAAACCACTGTGGGAATGGGGATGGGAAGAGAGGAACTGTGCTTGAGGGTGCTGGGCTGGTGTCGCGTCCACGAACCCGCTCTCCCAGGCAAGGCACAAAAGCAGCCGCCTCCAGGCAAGCTGATTAGACCATCATGGCGCGTCACTGACATTGGAATTACATTAAATTATCACCACATGAGTGCTTTCCGCTGTTGTTTGTGTTCCAAAATGTCCCAATGAATTCTAAAAGCAGCGCCATGCTCCCTTAGAAGGAAAAAACCTAATGTTCTGTCCTTTATCAGAGCCCACTCAGGAAAATGAGCTCTGTGAATGGGAGCCCTCCCTCCTTCTCTCCAGGGGACAGAAGGAAACAGGGAGAAGTGATTAAAGCTTTTGATTAGTTCACAGGAATGTTTCTTTTCTTTTATTGTTGCTCTATCTTTACTCAAACAGAAGTTGGCCTGATAGATCTCAGATGAGAATCCAGGGGGAAGATGTGGGGTATGCACTGGGGTGCAGGGCAGGGGAAGGATAATGGCTTATATTTCCTGAGCGGTTCTCCGGGTGGTGGGACCGTGTTAGCCTCCACTTTGTCACCGCGGTTCATGGAGAAATGATATGTTTGCTAACACAAGTGTGGGGTCCCTGCAACTTCATAGGTTGTGTATTACCATTGACCTTCCTTCCCTCCCTCCCTTCCCTCCTTCCCTCCTTCCTTCCTCCCTCCCTCCCTCCCTTTCCTTCCTTCCTTCCTTCCTTCCTTCCTTCCTTCCTTCCTTCCTTCCTTCCTTATCCTTCCTTTCCCCTCCTCCCTTCCTTACATCCATTCCTTTATTCTGTAAACATCTACTTGAGTATCTTTTACCCCCCAGGCACTGTGCTGGGCAGAATGGATAAGATCCGCCTAGTTGAGTCCCATCAGATGTATATTTAAGTTATATGGGTTCACCACACAAGCTCAAATAAGGGAAAAAAGAAAGTTACATCATTTGGGCGATGTGGCTTAACATTCTACCAGATGATTCTACCAAGCAACAGGCCACAAGTATTTACTGCTTCCTCAGTTGGTCTGGGTCCTCTCATACGTCTCAAAGTGTGCTCATCTCGCTCCACTGAGGGAAATTAGATCACAGTGTAAGACAAGTGTGGTGAAGCATTCTGGGTTTTCACTATAACCCATTTCCTTTTCCTCCTGGGCACAAAGTTAGACTAATATCCCAGCCTCCCTGGCAGTGAGGTACACACTGTGTTCTGTCCATGACTGTGCCACTCTCAGGCCCAATCCATGAAAAGCCCCTATGTGGTCCTCCATAGTTGCTCTTCGCTTGTCTTCCCCTTGGATGCTGAGCGCCCATTGGAGAACTCCAGGGCCCAAAGCTCCTGGTAGAGTCCCCAGGGAGACGGGATTTACATGCCTGAAGGGCCACGAGGAAGGTTGCCTGTTGAATGGGAATGTCTGCAATAGACACTTTTTGCCCAAGATTTTTTTACTTTATGAGCAAGATTTTATGAGCAATTTGAATTCTACTGCTCTAAGTCATTGTGATTCAGGGTTTATTTGTTACAGCAGCTAGCATTACTAACCCTAACTAATATATCAATTGTCTTACCAAATGAAGAAATGATCATCTGTTGCAAGACTGGGTTAAAATCCGGCCCATACCGGACCGATAGAGAAGAGGTGTCTGGTTCTCCACGATGGTTCCATGCTATATGATTTTTACCTTATGAGCTGACTTTAGTGTCTCAACCACGGATCGAAGATCTGACTTCTGTATACGGAGCAACCTCTGGGATAGTTCACAGACAAGGCAATTCAACAAGACGCAATAATCTGGTCAAATGAGGAAGCGGACAGCTCAACTCCCATCCTTCAACATGCATGGCCCACAACAATTCCAGTTACCTAGACCATGGCTGCACAAGTAGGATGTTTATTTGGCCTTCACTGACAAAGTGATTATAGTAAATAATGCCCAGGCATCTTTTCAGAAACCCACTTAGTCCTGCCCTGGATCAGGTTGGAACTCAGTTCCCCCAAATTTCCAGCCCAGGTGGTTTTACTCATCTTTAAATACAGACACAAGTACCAATCTCAAAGATTGTGAATTATAAATACTTCGCCCCCCCACACACACATGCACGCGCACACACACACACACACACACACACACACAACCTGTTGCCATAACTGGTGCAGAGCACTCTTCTTTAAATCTTATAAAACAAGACTCAGATGCCAAGAATGTTTCTTCAGAAATCAAAAGCTATAAACCCTTCAAGAAAGTAATAATAGGGGTTCCTGGGTGGCTCTGTTGTTTAAGTGTCTGTCTTTGGTTCAGGTCATGATCCCAGGACCCTGGGGTCCCAAGATCCCAACATCCCAAAATCCCAAGACCCAGGAATTGTCAACTGGGATTGAGCCCCACATTGGGCTCCCTGTTCAGCAGGGAGCCTGCTTTTCCCTCTCCCCTGGCTTGTGCTCTCTCTTTCTCTCTCTGTCAAATAAATAAATAAATTTTTAAAAAAGATTGTAAAAAAAGAATGTAATCATATGATGATGATGGATGGTTCTGACTCTCCTATAGATAATAGCTCTTAACTCTGAGAGGGCATTGGAAGGTGAATAAAGATAGGCAGACTTTGTAAAACAGTCAAAACTTGGCAAAAGTGAATGGCATGAGGTGAACTATTTGTTTTTGTGGTTTTTAGCTTTAGAGCAGGCTGAAGTCAGTGCTGCTTGGGGACGCCAAAACTCTAAGAGAAACTCATAGTCTTTCTGGCCAGAAGAACCAGAAGACAAAGTTTGGGGTTATCATAGCTGCTAAAAAGTAAGGGAAAACCCTTAAAAGGAAATAGGCAGGAGTCTCAAATTATTAACTGCCCAAATCTTTGTCTGATGTCTGAGTTTCACACATATGATATGAACGTCACACAGATGACAATGAACAGTTCAGCTAAATACAGAACTGAACTAAGATTTGAGGGTTTTTTTAATTTTAATGTTTTTTTTATTATATTATGTTAGTCACCATACAGTACATCCGTGGTTTCTGATGTAAAGTTCGATGATTCATTACTTGCGTATAACACCCAGTGCACCATGCAATACGTGCCCTCCTTACTACCCATCACCGGTCTATCCCATTCCCCCACCCCCCTCCCCTCTGAAGCCCTCAGTTTGTTTCTCAGAGTCCATAGTCTCTCATGCTTCATTCCCCCTTCTGATTACCCCCCTTTCTTTATCCTTTTCTTCCCCTACTGATCTTCCCAGTTCTTATGTTCCATAGATGAGAGAAACCGTATGATAATTGTCTTTCTCTGCTTGACTTATTTCACTTAGCATAATCTCCTCCAGTGCTGTCCATGTTGCAGCAAATGTTGAGAACTCGTTCTTCCTGATAGCTGAGTAATACAATGGAATATTACTCAGCTATAAGATTTGAGTTTTCATACAAAATATAGAGTTTGGTTTGAGTCCAACCCAATCAATCACCAACTAAAACAAAAACATTAATACTCTTCAGAGGAAGTTAACAAAATCCAAAGTTTCCACAGTGTAACAACATCCAAGATATAGCCTCAAATATCTTGACATACAAAGAAAAAAAAATCAGGAAAATTTGACACAGGCTCAGAAAAAAAAAGATTAGCCACCTAGACTCCCCACAAGGTGACTTTGATATTGAAATGAGGAGTCATGGATTTGAAGGCAGCTGTTGTAACTAAATTCAATGAACTGAAAGAAAATATGGTTGAAATAAATGAGAAGAGGTATCAGTAAAGAAATAGAAACTATAAAAAATAGAAATTCTAGAATAGAAAAACACAGCTAAAATTAAAAATTCACTGAATGGGGCACCTGGCTGGCTCAGTCAGAGGAGCACAAGATTCTTGATCTTGGGGTCGTGAATTCGAGCCCCACGTTGGGTATAGAGATTACTTCAATAAAACTTTAAAAGATTTCTTTAAAAAAATTCACTGGGAGCAACTGGGTGACTCAGTCCATTGGATGTCCAACTCTTGATTCCAGTTCAGGTCATGATCTCAGGATCTTGAGATCAAGCCCTGCATTGGGTTCTATGCTCAGTGGGGAGTCTACTTGAGATTCCTTCCTCAGCCCCTTCCCCCTCTAAAATGCATAACAAATCTTTCTAAAAATTCACTGAATGAGCTCAGCAGAATGGAGATGACAGAAGAGTCAGTAAACTTGAAGACAGACTAACAGAAATTATGCAGGTGAATCAGAAGAAGAAAAAAGATGAAAACGAATAGAGCTTCAACAATTCGTGAGATAATATCAAAAAGTGTACAATACATGCAACTGGAGTCACAGAAGTAGAGAGGAAAGAGAATAGGGTAGAAAAGATATTTAAATTAATTATGGCTAAAAATGTCGCATATTTGGTAAAATGTGCATTGACAGGCTCAAGGAGCTCAGCAAACTCCAACGAGTATAAATATGAAGAGAACTACGTTAAGACGCATCACAATCAATCTACTAAAAATCAAAGAGAAAGAGAAAAATTTGAAAGCATCCAAAGAAAACAACAGATTCTCTACAGGGTTATGATCATTTGAAGTTTCATGGATTTCTCATCATAAACTATGGAGGTCAGAAGTCAATGGACCAATATTGTTCAAGTGCTAAAATAGAGAGAAAAAAAAAACACCTTTTAAAACAGATTTCTATATCCAGCTAAAATATCCTTCAGAAATAAAGGTGAAATAGCAGCGCCTGGGTGACTCAGTCAGTTAAGCATCCGACTCTTAATTTCGGCTCAGGTCATGACCTCAGGGTGGTAAGATGGAGCCCAGCATCGGGCTCTGTGCTGGGCATGGAGCCTGCTTAAGATTCTCTCTCTCTCCCTTTGCCCCTCCGCTCCACCTCTCTCTCTCTCTAAGAAATAAATAAATAAAAATAAAAATGAAGGTGAAATATAGGTATTTTCAGATAAAGGTTAACTATGAAGATTCATCACCCAGTAGAACTAAAGAAAGGTCTTCAGACTGAAAGGAATTGATATAAGATGGAAACTAAGTTCTTCAGGAAGGAAATAAGAGCACTGGAAATAGCCAATATTTAAGTAAATATAAAAACTAACTTTTTCTCTTAAAAAGATATTTAAAGCAAAAATTATAACACTGTCGTGTGAGATTACAATTTATGTGATGTGATACACACGACAACTACGGCATGAAAGATGGCGGTTGAGGGGGTCAATGAAAAGGCCAATGGCTGCAAGGTTTCTAAATTTTACATGAAATGGTACAATAGTAACTCTAATGAAAAGTAAGGTTGTGTGTCATAATCCCTAGAACAATAAAAACAAATGCAAGATACACAGCTCAAACATCAATAAATAAATGAAATATAATTGTAAAAAATTTAAAATAATTCAAAAGAATGCTGGAAAAGAGGAAGAGAAGAAGACAAAACAGAGAGACAAACAAAAACTAAGATGGGAGATTTAAATTTACCCATATCGACATATATATTAAATGTTAATATGATGATAACTACCCTTTACTGAGGATCTAATACATGCTAAGTACCTTCTCTGCATTATTTCATCTGATCTTAATAATAACTTTGTGAGATAAATATTCAATTTCATTGTGATGAAGAAATTGAGGGTATGGAGATTAAGTGCGTTGCCTATGCTGATGAAGTTAATAATTGATAGAACCAAGATTTTAGTCTGACTACAAAGCTTATAATAATTCTACAGCATTTTGCCTCTAGGGTGGTTACCAAGGTTTGTAGTGTCATAGCAAGAGGAATAGAGTACTGTGTTGCCCCCTCCTCCCCATTATCTCATGACAATTATAGGGTGCAAGTGACTTGAGAAAATAGGAAAAGGGCACCATAATAGAAAATACCTGCCCCACCATCTACCTTCAGCAAGAGTGACCCCATATGCCAATCCCTCATACAGCTCATATTGAAATTTATGCTTTTTGACTTAGACAAAATTTTAGATGCATTAAGAAGGAAATGAAAGTAGTCAGGTTCAAAAAATGCTGGATTATTCCAGAGATCCCTCTTAGGAATAAATTGTTCCTGGAGCTCTCAAAATAAATTACTGTGGCTTCATAAGGCATAGAAGATTAGTTTAAAGTCCAACACTTCGATGCCATTTTCAATTTTCTGTTTGCAAAGAGATGGCTTGGTTTCTCTGGGTTCTTCCACCTTTCTCTGATAGCTTAGCTCAAAATGAATTTCTCTAGGACCTCAAATGGGTGCTGTTCTCTATTTCCTAGAATACTCTGATTATCCTCATTTACCATATGGGCAATGCAATATGCAGTATGGATGGCTGGACCATCTCAATGTCTTTACACAGACAATGGTCAGCCTGTACTTTCTAGGTTTTTGAGTTTTTGCCTGTTATTGGTGGCAGCTTAGTGTTAGTCAGATGGCTATAGTGCTGTATCTCAACTCTACATCTTACTAGCTGTATAATCTTGGACTTTACCTTTCTGAGTTTTAGTTTCCTCATTTTTAAAATGAGAGGTAACAGTGGTAGCTCCTACATAAGATTTTTGGAAGATTAGGTATGATAATGTATGTAAAGGACGCAAATTGTCTGGCATATAGAAAGCACTCAATTAAATGTTTTAAAAATGATATGCTATGCAGGACTCTAGAGGAAAGAGCTCCAATTTCTGCTTTGGGGTAAGATTTGAGGGAAAAGAAGATGGTTCTGGAGATTTTTGCAGAGGAGGAACACTTGGGGTTAGGTTCTAAAGGGTGAATAGATTTCTACACAGTCAGGGCTATCCTAGATAGTAATAACAGCAGTTGCCAAGACTTATGTGGGAACATTGGCTGGAGTGACGGTGGGAATAAAGCTGCAAGTTCATCCTATGTCCAAGCTGCAAGGGGTCATATTTGTGTAGGGGAGGGTTAGAGAGCTCATCCTATAGGAGAGATCACAGCAGAGAATGACACATCACAGGCTCCTTTGGGGAATGACCCTCCAGTGAGATGGTGCAGGATGCATTCCAGAACCACTGACTGGGGGTCTGAGGAGTTTGAAAGTTCTGGTATGATAATGCCCATGAGCGAAGACAGTGGCCTGGACAGGGTAGTGGCTATAGGGGTGGTGACGAGAGGCTGGAGGCTCAAATCATCCCAGAGAGTTCTAACGGGTCCCTGACAAATGCTTGAAAATAAAGAAGGCTTGATTCATTCTCTTGAAAAGGACGAGATTCTGCTAAATTGATTTCTGGAAGGACTCTCAGGAGAATGAAAATTAATTCAAGAAGAAAGCCATTTGGTTAGAACAGTGGTTCTTAAACGTCCGTGTGATTGGTTTAGAAGAGTTCTTAAAATGCCAAGAAGGTTCTGGGGCAGAGAGAAGTTCTGGGGCAGAGAGATTAGGTGGGGAACCAGAAACCGTATTTGTAATAGATGCCCCCAGGCTATTCTGATGTAGGTGATCCAGGACTCACACTTTGAGAAACGGTGGTTTAAGGAAAGAAGGATGACAGACAGGGTGTAGTCAGAAAGCAGCGTAAAAGTGAATTGAAGCAATGGTTCTGTGGGATAAGCAATTAGGGAGGACTTTAGGAAGAAGTCAAGTGGGAGTTAAATCTTTAAAGGGGAGTAGAGGAGTAGGGGATACATCTCGGGTGAGAAATTTCACACAGCTAACAACCGGTGCCTATTTACCAGCAACAAGAAGACCATCCTGGTGGGTAGAAATCATTGATGACCTTTAAGGACAAAAAGCAACCAGACTCGAAGGGGCCTTGAATGCCAGGTAAGCAGGGATAGGCAGTGTTTAAGTGGATGGCATGTGTCAAAGACAGCCATGAATATCCTTGAGCAGGAGAGGCACTGAAATCTATCAAATAAATAGAGTCCCACCTCTCTTTAGACCTGACATGGAGATTGCTCTGCCAGTTGTATCAACGGAAAGGATAACGAGGGGGAAACAAGGGCGAAAGGGAATCAAGTCTGCTTGTTCTTAGACATCTCTTGGTTATAGGATGTGGGTCTTTCTTCTTGGCAAGCCCAGTGGGTTGCTGGTTGTCACGTGTCACACGGATGTGAAGTGGGGTCTTTCATCAGAAAGAGGGGGATGGAGCTGGGCAGGGGCTGTGCACGGATTCTGTGAAGCTTCTTGAGAAAGTGATCGGAAGATCCAGAAAATGGGTCCAGAAGGTAGGACCCTGGAAACCACAGCTCATGAGAGCATCTCTGCTCCTATCTCTGGCACACTTGAGCCTCGTTCCTCCTGGACCCTTCTCATATACTGTTCCCTCTGCCTGCTTTCCACCTGCTAAACTGCTTCCCACCTTTGACTCTCAGCAGAAAGACACTTCCCCAAGAAAGCCTTTCCCAACTCCCAGACTGGGTCAGAGGCCGGTTTTAGATGCCCTCAAAGCAATGCATCCAGGTGTTAAGACCATAGGCTCTGGAGCCAGCCTGCCTGGATTTAGGTTATGTCACTTAGCAGCCGTGTGACCTTGGGTAAACTCCTTACCCTCTGAGAGCCTCAGTTTCCCCATCTGTACAATGGGGATGATATTGATAGCATCGATTTCATAACTCAATGCGACCATTAATTTAGTTAGTGCATGTAAAATGCTTAGAACGGATTTTGCAGTCCTCTGTCTTGTTCTTTCCAAGCACTGTGTTCTTGTCACAGTGGTAGTTGACGATTACGTGTGAGATCATACGTACATAATCACAGCTGACTCCCCACGCAGGTTAAAGGTGCCAAGAGGGACCATGTCTGTACTGTGTCCCGCTGTGGGTCCAGTGCGTGCACATAGCAGATACTCTATAAATAGGTGTTGAACGATTTTATCTAATCAAATCTTCATGCTGCAGATGGAAAAGCAATGAGAAATAGGGCTGCAAATATGCCCCCAAGGCCACAGAGGGGGTGGGTACAAGGATTTGCAGAGAGGGTTCTAGAATTAAGGTGTCTTCACATTTGGAACATTTGGGGGAGGCACTTTGGAAATTTTTTTTTTCTCCATTCAAAGCGTGGCAGTAACACCCTTCTTGCCAAATAATTAGAACAAGAAGTTGAAATATCATTTTATGCTTTCTCTCTCTCCATTTCTACTCCTCTGCAGCTCTTGGAGTTTATGTCATGCAGGGAACGTCAAGATAGCTTTGTCTGGCCCTCACTCGGGGGCAGGGCAGGCAAGGTGCCTTGAGGGTTCACGTCCTGAGCTCGTGAGTGAAACATACCTGGATTCTAATCCTGGCTAGCTGCTGGACCCTGGTCAAGTTTCCATGCCTCTCTGAACTTCAGTTTTCCTATCACAGCATGGGAACCATAAAGTATTCATAGCCCAGTATTGCTGTAGGGTTTAAATGGTAAAGTACGGCCTGGCATATAATATGTATTTAGTAAGTGTTCCTGTGATTATTACATCCTTGTTTTACTTAGGGGAACTCGTCCCAGAGAGGGAAGAGATGTGACAGAGGACAAAAATAAGTGATTTGACTCATCCGTGCAAGAGGCTGTACCAACACCCTCTCTATGTCTACTGCTTGTCCAAGAATGAGCAGGAAACAGCCCTCACCTCGAGGGGCTCGGGGACCGGTGGGAAGGACGGACATAAAAGTCAGCAAACACAACATTCGTCATTGCTGCTCTCCATGAAGGGAAACGTCTGAGGCTAAGGGGGGCATAAAGGTCTCACCTAACTGTATCTGGCAAGTTCCGGGGAAGGCTTCCCAGAGAGGTAAGGACAGGCCTCCCAGATGAAGATGCACCACTGGGGAAGGGCATTCCAGACAGAAGTGCATGGTAGGGAGATAAGAGAGCAAATTGTGATGGCCAGCTTCGTTTACTCCTTCTGCAAATGTCTGTGGGGGAGTGCTTCTGTACCCTCACGGTGTTGGAGGTCCTGGAGGACGATCAAGACACTGACACCTTGCTATTCACAAACTAATCACAAGGGCAGCCAGCTGAGGGTTGCGGGCACAGTTTTGATGCCAAGCTGCTTCTGACCCGGGCAACCCTAGGAACTGCTCCGCGAGGGGGACCTGTAGTGATCATCTGTCCTCCGCTACTGGGGATAGAAACACGACAGTGGTACGTAAAGAAACTTTGCTACGAACTTGAGAATTACATCGTGCTGTACAAGGATTACAATCAAGGAAAATTATTGTAGCCCAGTGTTCCTTTTTAAAATTATTTCTATTAAATGTTAATTAATGATGATTAATGATGTGTCCCATGCAGGCTCCATAACACGGTGAGTGAAGAATATTCTAAATCATCCAGGGGCTGATCGCTCATCTAAAGGTCTGCTCTATTTTTGTGTGGCTGTGATTGAAGAGCAGAACTGCCCTTCCGCCCACACCATCATTAAACTCTCCCTCTCCTCCACCACTAACCTCATCAGAAAAAAGTAAGACATAAAATTGATGAATTGTTTACTGGCAGAAGAATATCAGAGTTAACCCCTGTCACCTCCTTGTCCCTCTGGCTCAGGATTCTGTGTCTGACAGTGGCCTCGAGGGAGTTTTGGGGAGGAGGCTGGGTGGCTTTCTCATCCATCACTCTCAAAGGTTAGGAACATTCCCAAGACAGCCCATGCCTCCTTCACTGTCTATTAGAGAATGTGCCATCGTGAATTTATGGAAACCCAAGAAGACCTCTGTGCCTGTTCAGCTGCACCACACTGGCTCAGGAAGTCGGGGGAGTGACCTTTCCATTCTCTTAGTGGGATCATCTATCAGCAGATCCTGCTTGTACGTGAATCCGAACATTTAAGAGTTTATTTCAAGGGGTAGGTGCGGATATAGACACAGGTATGAGGGAAGATAGAAGATTGGACTTTTGAAGAAAAAGAAGAAGGGGAAGAAGAGGAAGAAGAAGAAGAAGGGGAAGAAGAGGAAGAAGAAGAAGAAGGGGAAGAAGGAGAAGAAGAAGGAGGAGGAGGAGAAGGAGAAGAAGGAGGAGGAGGAGAAGGGGAAGGGGAAGGAGGAGGAGGAGGAGGAGAAGAAGAAGAAGAAGAAGGAAAAGGAGAACAAACAGCAGGAACCATTCATTGAGCTCCTCCTCTGAGCCAGGCCAGTGAAAATGCCTTGAATGCATGAGCTCATTTAAGAATAGTCAACAGTTCTGTGGGGCAGACAGATACCGTTATCCCCATTTTCGAGATGAAGAAACGGAGACTCAGAGACATTTCGGTAGCTGTCACAAATGGTGGTGGAATGGGCTTTAAATACAGGCAATCAGGGCCAAAGCCTGGGAGTTTAGACATTATGCTCCGGTGCCACCTCCAAAGACATTGTGCTAACTTGTATTAAGTGCCTACTGTGTGCCAGGCACCTTGCCAGGGGCTTGGATTCACGACTGAATCAAACACTCTCTTCTCTGGAGGTCAGCAGGTCAAAAAGACAAACCTGTCTCAGGGAGTGAAACCCAAATGAGGTATAAAAAGTGGCTCAAGGAGCCGTGGGCTTCATGGAGGGCTCGGGCCCTGCTGGGACCAGAAGGGGTTTGGCAGCATTTGGACTGGGCTCGGATGCTGGGTGGGGCCTTGACTGGCAGATGGTGGGGCAGGTAAGCCGGGCTGACGGTCCAGCTTGAGCAAAGGCTGAGAGGTGGGGCGTGTGGTTGGGAGACAGTGAGCTGTCCAGTTTGGTGCACACAGAGAGAGCTTGTGAACATGGGCCAAGCTGGCTTTCGAAGTCATATGAACTGGGCCCAAATGCTATGCTGTGCCCGCAGCATCACACCGCCTTCCTCGTCTCCCTCCACCCCTTCTCAAACAGAATGCTTATGCGGTCCAGGCACAGTGAGATCCTAGCCAAGGAAGGTGACCCAGAAGGCCGTGGCCGATGGGGACGGCCCTGACCATTGACCTGGGATGGGGTGGAAGAAGAGGAAGGACCCTTCCTCCTGTTAAGCAGTGAGCCCTAGGAAGCCAGAGGCTGCGTGTCCAGCACCAACCGCCAAGCCTGGCTCATAGAGCTCAGAAAACATTGTTGAAAGGACGGATCAAATCGACACACACACACACACACACACACACACACATGCACGCACACGCACGCACACACACATCCGCATACACCCATATAAACACACACTCATCTCCAAATGTTTAATACTAGAAAAAAAGGAGTCTAAAGGCAATGTATGCTTTAGGAGGAAAACGGGGTTTGAGGCAGAGAGAAGGAAGGAAAGGACGTCAGCAAGTGTTGGGGACCTGCTGTGTTCCATTCTCAGCCCACCCCTTCCTCTAGGTGCTAGGGGCTTTTCTGCGAAGTGCTTTTGCTAAGTAACTGAACTGCGGAGTCTCAGTTCCCCATCTGCGAAATGGGAGCAGTAATACCAGTCCCAAGCTCACGGGGCTGCTGTGGGATTTTAAGGAGCCCACCCATGTCACGGGCTTGGCTGGGACGTGGCTTGGGTTAAGCACCGATGAAAGGTGGGAACGTATGGAAAGGGGCAGGTTCAGCAGACCGTGGGGGACACTCCAGAGATGCCAGCTCCCCTTCCTTCTCTTCTTCGGTGCAGTTATGTCTAAAGACCTGTGGGGCTGAAGCCACAACAGCTTCCAACCCTGGCATGCTAAAAGCCCGCTCTACCCATTGGCTGAGAGAACAAATTAGCAAAAGGGAATTCACCACACTGCGAAGAAGCTGGACGGACAGTTTGGAATTAATCCTTGCCTCGGGCTTTTGGATGTACCTCTCTTTGCTCAAGTTTTGCCGCATTAATATGTTTGGGAAACAACCGGAGGAAATGCGACTGCACGTACGAAAGCGTCAATTAAATGAACCTCTCCCCAAAAGCGTCAGGTAGACGAATTCAAACCAAGGTAATTAAAGCGATTGCTTCTGCCCTTCCCTGAAGATATCATTTTGTATAAAGTGGCTCCCGACATCATCCAACAGTGGGCTTCCTCTCGGATGAATAGACACGAGTTAAATCTCTTCCCAGACATCCCCTTCTCTCCCAGGAGGTCTGTTCTGGAGAGAGCTGGCTTGAGATTCGCCCAGAAGGGGAACACTAGCAGGATGGCAGGTGCTCTGTGGGATTCTCTTCATTTTTGAAAAAATATTTATTTATTTATCTATTTATCTATCTATTTATTTATTTATATGAGAGAGAGCGAGCACAGGAACAGGAGGAGCAGAGGGAGAAGGAGAGAGAATCTCAAGCAGCCTCCCCGCGGAGCGCAGAGCCTGATGTGGGGCTCCATCCCACGACCCTGAGATCATGACCTGAGCCCAAACCAAGAGCCGGACGCCCACCTGTCTGCACCACCCAGGTACTCCTGTGTCATTTTTGTATCACAGTCATTGGTGCCAAAGTTTGGTTGGTGATCGGCAATGGATTGATTTTCTCCATTGCTAACGTGCCAGTGAGTTGCGCCAACATTTTCTATTCTCGAAGAAGCAAGCTTCTCATTTTCCCAATGGTCAGACAAGCTTTATTATAAGGCCTGTCCAGAGCTGACCACCTCTAACTTGTCCTTGGTAGCTTAGACTTGCCTTGGCATTCCAGTGACTCTCTGATCATCCTCTTGTGCCCATGTCCTTGTGAATAACTTCCCTAGGACCTGGGAATTGCCCCCAAGAGACTCACCCTTTTCTTCCCTTTCATAATAAAATCTCCATGTTTTCGCCAGAGACATGGCCACCTAGGACATACTACAATTCTCAGCCTCCTTTGTAGTCCACTGTGGCCATATGGCTGTGTTCTAGACACTGGGAAGTGATGGACATGACTCCCCCAGAATGCCCTTAGAAGGAAGCACCCACCACTCCCTCTTTACCCTTTCTCATTGGCTGCAAGGTGGGTAGGATGCCTGGAGCTGGACTGTTCCACCTTGGATGATATGAAGGAAGCCACATATCGAGGATGTCAGAGTGATGAGTTCGAAGCAGCCTGGGGTCCCCGATGGTTCCAGATCTGGCTTGTTAGCTCTGGGCTATCCACACTGGCAGAGAAACCGCCTTCCATCTTGGTTAAGCCACAATTATATTTTGATCTGTCTGTCATGTGATTGACCCAATATTATGAAGAACGAACACTACCTGCAATGGTGAGTCTTGCTTTACCACCATAGTACGATTCTGGAAACCTGTGAGTAAATGGAATTATTGTGCCTTAAATTACACCTTCAGTGTGCCTGGAGAAGCCATCTGTTGGGATAGTTAAGAGTAGGATTTTGGAACTAGAACCAAGGTCCCGCTCGGCAACTATCTGTGTGGCCTTGGGCGACTTACTTAGCTTCTCTGTGCCTCTGTTTTCTTCTTTTATAAAAAGATTCTTATGAAGATGAATTGAGATACCAAATGCAAAGTCCTTAGTGTGGTGCCTGGCATATAGTAAAGAATTCCATAAATATTCTATGGAGTCATCTGGAAAGTTAAAAAATAAATGTTTCATAATCCCCCAGCACGGATTCTGTCTCCACTGGTCTGGAGTGGAATCTTGGCATCTCCGTATTTTAAAGTTTTCCCAGTTCCTTGAGTAGTTGAGAAGCACTGCATTCAAGGCATCTAGTGGGAGGGCTTTCCAGAAACCATTTCCTGATTTGTCCATCAGGCGAATCAGTCACTCTTATGCAAATTCAGTCACACCTTCATAACGGGTTGCCCTCACCTTGTGATCCCTTCCTGATTTTATTTTGTTTTTTTTTTTTTCCACCTCATCTCAGTATACACGTGTGCTCTGGCCATGAGCGACCACACCGTGACCTTCCCGTGGAACCCCGTGAAGCTAAGTTACAGGCTTAGCGTAAATTCATGGGCTTTCTGGAATACTTTCATATATATGATCTCACTCCATCTTGGCCACAGCCCTGGAAAGCACTTAGGACTGGGTTTACCACCACCACCATCACCATCATTATCATTTTACCGATGAGAAAACAGAGGCTCCAAGTGGGTAAGTAATCTGGAGTCAAGACTTTGACTAAGTTCCGTCTGGTTTCAAAGCTTGTGATTCACTCCTGAATCCCTCTGCTTCTCTAAAACTGTATTGTGATTCTTGAAGGAGTCATTTATTCATTTATTTGACCCACGTCTGTAGTCTCAAAGACCAAGGAGGTGGATAATTCTATGAGCTAATGAAACCCCAGGTAGACCAGTAGTCTCTCCCTCTTAGCCCAAATCCAGCTCTAAGTTTAGTCAAATCTTCAGGGAGATCCGATGCCACCAACGCCCTCAGGAGAATCCACAGAGGGAGACGGGCCTGTGCCAGGGTTCCCCAGGAATTCCATGTGAGTAAAGAATTGCACAGATCACCCTTTGATCCCTCTCTCCAAATTCATCCCTTTTTGGATGGAGGCATTCTCTTTGGTCAGAGCGGCTTGAAAGCTAGCTCAAGGCCATGCTCATGTTTCACTAACCAAGTCAACTGGAGATCAGAAACATCAAGCAAAAAGCCCCTGTCCCGTGGATAGCCTATGTTCCATTTGCAAAAAAAAAAAAAAAAAAAAAAAGTGTTTCTCTTACATATTATATAACTCTGGGGAGGCAGTTGCTTAGCAACTGAGCCCAGTTGGCTGGGCTGGGAGTAGTTATTAACTCTTCCTGCAGTCAATTGACATTGTCAAGTCTTCCTGGAAGGCCACCAAGCACCCCATTTCCATAACAGAAAGCTCATGACATTCATTTGTCCCTACATCAGGACCCCTCCTGGCTCTCTTCTCATGACAACTGCAGGGCTGTCCTCCCGGGAAGAAGGACAGCCTATGCGGCCGTGTGCAGCTCGCCTAGGAAGACCAGCCTCAGGCTTTCCCCAACCCATGGAGACTCATTTGGCCACTTAAGTGACGTGAAACGGGACCCCTTGGCAAGCAATAGAAGTTAATGCCCACATCACAGGGGCGGGGTGCCTGGCTGGCTTAGTCAGTAGAGCGTGCAACTCTTGATATGGGGTCATGAGTTCGAGCCCCACGCTGGGTGTAGAGCTCACTGGGAAAAAAATGCACACATTGCCACGTCCACATATATGCTTACAGTTTCAGCAGGAATGTGTGGGGCACCTACCACGTGCCAGACCCAGCGGCAGGTATTCGGGATGGACAGTAAACAAGAGAGTCAAATGTCCCACCCTCCCCAACCTTACATTCTAGTTGGGGAGATAGATGGTACCTACGAAAAGAAATAAACAAGATAGTTCTGTTTGGCGTAAGTGCTTTGAAGGAAATAAAATAAGGGGATGTAATAGAAAGCCTGAGTCGATGTGTGGGAAGAGGTGTCTCTCTACGTACAGCTTTCTCTATGCACCCATCTAAATATATCAGTATAAAGGATGCGTCCACATGCTGGGGACACGGTGTTGCTGCTGATAGATACATTCCATTCAATGTTCGTGTGCCAGGAGCCCTACAGCTAATCTCAGTTCAGTCTCCAAAATCTTTCCCATCCCAGTAAATGGTACCACCTGACTCAGCCAGTCACTCAAGCAGTAACCCGGGGACATCCTTAATTCTGTTTTCTCTCTCTTATCCATCAACCCATCTATTGACTTTAATTTCAAAATAGACCTTGAACCTGCCCCTGGATGACTATAACAGCTTCCCCAGCTAGTCTTCCCTGATGGTTCATTCTCCACCCAGTAGCCAAAGTGAGATTTCAAAAAAGGAACTCGCTCTCTCCTCTGCTTAACAATCTCTCAATGGCTCCTCTCCTGCTGATCTCAGATTGCTTCCAAACACTTACTGCAAGGCCCTGTGTGTTCCAGAGCCTGGCTACTGCTCTCCTTCCATTTCTGACCGGGCCTCCCCTCATTTACCATGTTCCAGCCACCGTGCCTTGGTTCTGACTCAAACACGACAAGCTCATTTTTTTTGCCTCAGGGCCTTTACACCTGCTACTTCCTTTGCTCCTAGCCTGCCAAAGCCCCACTCATATATCTTAGCTGAAAGGTCATTTTGTTAAAGAGGCTCTCCCTGACCACCTGATTCCCTGATTCCAGCACTCTGGTTGATGTCTTCATAGAACTTTTATTCCTATTTGTAATTATATATACATATGTATAATATATATAATACATATACACATATATATTACACACATATAGACATGCATATATACACATATATATGTAATATATAATACATATATGTATATATTATACAATAACATATATAATATAATGTATAATACATAATAATGGCATACATACGTATATATACATATGTATTTAACTTGCTCGTCTTTCTCCTTTCAAAGTCTGAGTTTCATGAGGGCAGAGACCACCCCAACTATTTGTTCCCAACTGTATCTCCAGCATCCATCCAGGGGTGTGGCATATATAGACGATGTTCACGTATTTTTTTTTTCCTGCGTGAATGAATAAATACAACACCATAAAATAGCTAGAATTTACCGAGTGTTTTCTACATCTCAAGCTCGGTACCAAACACTCCGCATATCACGATCCTGTTTCATCTTCACGATGACCCAATTAGGGAGGGTATGACTATTCCCATTTTAGAAACGAGAGAGCCGAGGTTCAGAGACAGGAGCTGTAAGACCAAGGTCACACTGCTAGGCAGAGGCTGGGCTGACACTGGAACTAAGCTCCCTCTGATTCTAGAAGCTGGGTTTTTCGATCACTGTATATATAATTCCTCATACTTGCAGAGTTTTATAACACTTTTTCTCCCCCCCGCCCGGCTTTATCGTATGAGGGCTAGTTCTCTCATAGGCAGAGGCGTATCAGAGATAGCTCGAGAGTCTGAGGTGCCACTGTGATGAGCTCAGTCCGGCTGGGCTTGCAAAGTCAGGCGAAGTCCAGTTATCTGAACAACCAGAGCCTAGCAGACAAAGGGTGAGCCAAAATAACTCCCCACACTGAGTCATTCCTGATCACGCCTGGGAGGCTTTGCAGGACATCTGAGGAGCTCTCCTGCAGCACAGAATGTCTCCCTCTCGCTTCCTGCCCAGCACAAACCTTTATTGAAAAGAATATGTCAAGGGAAATAGCTGGCTCTAAGCAACTCTTGGACTTGGTTTGGATTAAAATAAGAGAATGCAAACAGCGACCATTCGTTGGGCACTTAGGATGCGCTCGGCACTTGATAGAGATATTTACATGCCTATGTTCCCACACAACATCACCCCAGGTGGGAACTCTTCGTACCCCCGTTTTACAAGCAAGGAGACAGAGATGCGGTCATGTGCCCAGGTTATACAACCCGTAAGTGGTGGAGCTGGGATACAGATTGAAGGGGGTAAAGATCCCGAGCACAACCTCTGAACAATTGTCTTCTCTTTCCTATGCCACCAGGAGTACCCTATCCCATATGCCGATAACAAAGATATGCAGTACCATCATCTTGGACAATACCGTTGGCTTCTATAAAGGCCGAGAAGAACAACAGAATGAGCTAGCCTGTGTCATAGCACCAGCGGCTCAAAGAGGCCTTGATTTCTGCCTCTGTGAAATAGGCATTCTGGCAGTACGAGCTAGTTATATTTAAGCTTGCTTTTAGCCCCAAGGTTCTTGCCTCCAACCTCTCAGCTTGCTCTTCTCACAGCCTACAGTGTGACCTTCTGTCTCCCATCTTTACTTTGCTAAGTTTTATTCATCATTTGGGACTCACCTCCTCCAAGAAGCCTTCCTTAAGCCCTAGTCTGGATCAACTGCATCCCTGGATTTCTGTGGCTTAGTCCTATCACAGGACACCCCGCTATTTGTCAAAATTGTCTGCTTATACATCCAGTCCCCCACTCAGCCTCTGAATCTCTTGAGGGGCAGGGAGTCTGTCCTAGATAATTTCTTTCCTTCAACAACCAGCACAGCCCCTGATACTTAAGAGACGCCCAACATGGGTGTACATAGCACCATGATCTCCAGCATGGTAATTATTCCTGGAAGAATTTGACCCAAACAGCTCCAGAGAATTGAACAAAATTGAATGCAGTGGAAAGTCTGAACATCACAGAGACTCAAGAAGCATATAAAACATAAAGAGAAAATTGCTTTTCAAAATTGTAACAAAGGGAAGAAAAGATTCGCATTGGATGTTAATACAGGCTTTGTGGATGCAGTGGGGTGGGGATGGGATAATTAACTTTCTCTGCACACCTCCCAAATGTTCAATAATGTCAGATAAAGAAAAAAGAATCCAATTGTTAAAAGAGTACCTTTTTCCTTCTTGCATTTCCCACACTCTTGCAGGACAACGTGGTACAATATGATAGAAGCATCGCGCTCTTGGCCTTGACACGAACTTGCTTTGTGATCTTGGATACGTTATCTCTCTTCTCCAAATCGTACATACTTCATCTTTAAGTAAGGGAGACGGACTGGGATATTCACCAAGGGCTCCGGTTCATATGTATTCCTCAGGCATCGAGCCATGTTGTTCTCACATGGATTTTTTGGTGACAAATTGAGGGTTTTTTTCCCCTGGGGAATTCTCTCATTTTTTTCCCCATGTTCAAAGACACACAAACTGTTCACAATTCCCCGCTGTTGTAAGAGCAATTTGCTTTCATTATCCTAAACCTTTCAGCATCTCTTGAAACCTCTTTTTATAGGAAGAAAAAATGTTCCCGATGTGATCACAGGAGATAAATCTGCCATTTCACATTTCAAAAAGTAATCAAAATGCACCCTACTAGAGTAGGTACTCATTACAATTTATGACGAGTGCTTGAAATTGCCTTTATCTGTCTTCTCATCTGTCCAGAATTACTGTTTCTATTTAGGACAGGAATGCCTAAAGGGGTGGAGGGTGGACGTGAAGAAATCTCCTTGGTGTGAAGCTGCTATTTCATGTTGTTTCCTTCAAGCAGTTCATTAGCTTAGGTTGACCAGATAGCTCGTTTGCATGACTTCCCTCGTTTTATTTGACTAGGAGCCAAGACCAGCAGGAAGGGTGGTAACGGACTTGGGAAATGGGCCTATTTTACCCGTGAAGGCCTGAGGCCGACAAGCTTTTTAAGAGCCCATGAAAATGTCTGAGAGCTGAAAACAATATATTGGCTCCAAAATAGAGAAAGAAAACTGCGCAAGCAGAATTAATGAAGACTTAAATTAAATGGGCTCCATAACCTACCATCATGTCAACCTTAGTATTTCTGAAATTTAGTGTTCATAAAAGTTCCATTACATTTGAAAAGAGTTGATGGGTTAGAATCTCATTTCGCAAGAATTCCAGAGTATTCTCGATGATTTGTCAAGAAATTACAGATAAATGTAAATCGAGAACGTTACCGTGGTAACAAAATAATTGCAAAAGCTGACTTTCATATTTCCTTTAAATTGTGTCAATAAAAATGCATTTAATTTGTATGATATGATGTGAGTTTGGGGCTACAAAATAAGGTTGCTTAGAGCAAACCAATGTCTTGAAGTGGCCTTATGTAGAATGAGCTGATGAATGGACAGGTTAATGGATAGACAAAAGAATGTATGTATGTGTATATGGATGGACGGATGGACGGATGGACGGATGGACGATGGACGGATGGACGATGGACGGACGGACGGTTGGACGGACGGACGGATGGACGGACGGACGGACGGTTGGATGGATGGATGGATGGATGGATGGATGGATGGTTGGATGGATGGACGGTTGGACGGATGGACGGATGGACGGATGAATGGATGGACGGATGGATAGATGGATGGATGGTTGGATGGACGGATGGATGGATGGTTGGATGGACGGATGTATATAAGGACAGATGAACAGGTGGGTAGATGGACAGATGGACACATATGTGGATTGATAGACAGGGATGGATGGGTGGATGGATAGATAGGTGAACAAGTAGATGGATGGATGGATAGATGGATAGACAAAGAGATAGACAGATGAAAATTACTGACTCGGTATCTCTCAGTGAGGTAGTAAGGAACCCTGACTCCTCACTTTCAAGCTGTTCTTAAAACCATTTAAATGTAGTCACAAAACCTTGAGCACAAGGACTGGAAGAATCCCAAGAGACCATCGAGGACAACATTGTTCGTCTTACAGATGAAAACACTGAGGGTCAGAGAAAGGAAGGCACGTAGCTGATGGCACATTTTCTTTACTCTTATCAAATAGGAGGTTGCTGCTTAAATGTTTGCCTCTTGGAAAGACCTGGCACACGCCTATTTCTCAGGCACCCTACATATTTATAGGATAGTGTTTCACAACTGATGACAGCTTGCTGCTAAACTGACAGGCCTCAGTCTTGCCAAGCTTCAGGATCTTTCCTGCACACTTTCCTTGCTGTCTCCCAAAGAAGGCAGGCTAGTGAATGGCAGTGCTTGGTCTGGGCCAAAACTACTCTGTAGACCCAGCTGAAAAGAACCATATCTGGTTAAGTCACACTTTATCTTATTTTAGCATATCCTCAGTCCCTTCCTGAGTTTTTCAGCCATCCGTTGAGACAAGGTAGGAAAAAAAAGAAGCCCTCTGGTTCCCCCACATATTGGACTTCCCTGTGGTTTTTCTCTTGGTGACAGCCTTTGGATTTTCCTTCAGGAAACCACCATCCCTCACCTCAACCCACGTGTTCGGGGAGCCCGGGACTGACCAATCAGGTCCTACATCCCTCCAGCTTCAGTGACTGATTCAAAGATGAACACGGGTACCAAGTCTGACTACATAGTACGTACATTAGCCCACTTAATCCTCTCCGCAATCCCGTGAGATAGGTGCTATTATACATCTCTTTTAAAGATGAGGGAACTGAGGCACAGGGAGGTTAAATAACTTACCCAACATTGTATCCCTGATAAGTGGCAGAGATGAGGTTTGAACCCAGGTGGCCTGATTTAAAGTCAGCACGCTTAACCCTGCAATATCCCGCCTTTTAGTACCTGATGCATAGTGTGTCCTCCTAAAGTACCAGTGGATGAGTTTTATCAGAGATGCTGAAAATATAAATCTATCTATCTATCTATCTATCTATCTATCATCTATCTATCTATCTATCTATCCCCATTAAGGGCTTAATCAAAACTTCAACATGACTTAATCACTGGGAGAACTGGACTTAATGACTTCATGTAATTTATTTTTTTTAAGATTTTTATTTATTTATTTGAGGGGGGAGGGGCAGAGGGAGAGGGAGAGGGAACCCCAAGCAGACTCCCCACTGAGCGCAGAGCCTGACGTAGGGCTCCGTCCCACAACCCCGAGATTATGACCTGAGCAGAAACCAAGAGCTGGACACTCCATGGACTGAGCCAGGCACCCAGGCACCCCAACCTCATGTAACTTTATACATAGGATGACTCGCTTTTCTGGAAATTGGTTTCCTGGTCACCTTAGCCATGCAGAAGCTACTAAGAACTACAAGGAGGAGAGAATGAAAACTTCCAAGGTGAAAATGCTGTCAAGAGTCAGCTCTAAAGCTGGTGGGAGTTATTCATGGAAGAATCCCTCACTCCGATCTTGCACACTATTTTTACACAAATGTTATCTGTTTTCTCAGCTCAAAGGAATTTAGAAATGGCAGCCTGAAGAAAGTCCGTGTAGCATTGAGGAAAGAGTCGTTAATTCGGGAGTTGGACTGATCTAGAAGTGAATCCCAGTCATAAAAGTGACAGGTGAAGGACTTTGCCTCTCTCAGCCTCAGTTACCTTATCTGCAAAATGGTGGCCAGAACCGTATATACCTCATGCTATCGCTTTGAGAAGGAAATTAAAACCTTTGGTATAAAATGCCCAGCACTTAGTAGGTCCTTACTAAATTATATCCATTATGATTGATGAATGATACGTTTTCAACCCCTTCTTAGGTTCAGTATCCCCATTTATAAACTATGGATTATAACAAGAGTCCTCTTGGGGAATTATACAAGGTTGTTGGACAGAGTAGTAAGGTAATGGAAATAAAAATGCTTTTTAAATGGCTAAATGCCACTTAAGGGCAAGGCAATATTACCGTTATTACTTCTAGAGCAGTAAGAATTATACTATTGTTAATCCTTATTACTATTAGTCATCATTACGACCGCTGCTGTAAGTGAATATAATATTAGTCCTTAGGTTGCTGCAATATTTCACAATAATCTCCAGAGTGACCACACTGGAAATGAACACCCAGAACTGTGGCTTCACTATCAAACCAGAATCAATAGCAATAGTACCTCCTTTGTACCTGAAATGAATGAGACAAGCATCCCTTTGTACCAGGAGACACAGATACAACCCGACAACTGAGTATAAAGTGGCGAGTACCTTGCACAGCACCTGCCAGGCATATTCTAAATTCTATATTAGGAATAACTACATAAGACGTCGATTAAAGATGGCGGCCAAGTCTCTGCCCCTCACACCCAGCGTGGGGTCTATTTCCCTTCCCTTTGAATCTGAGCCGGCCTCTTGACTTGTTTTGACCAACAATATGCAATGCACAACTTCTGAAACCGTCCCTTAAGACATCTTCAGCTTTCGCCCTTGCTCTTGGAGCACTCCCTCTTGGAATCCGGCGGCCATGTTGGGAGAAGCCCCAGCACACATCAGGGCCACGTGAGAGGAAACAGAGATGCTCTGGTGGTAAGCAGCTCAAGCCACCAGACGTGTGGCTGAGCCTCCTGGCACTTCCAGCCCAGTCAAGCAGCATGAGGACTGTGGCTCTGTCCAACACCACGTGGATCGGAAGAATCACCAAGCTGAGCCCAGTCGAACCACAGAATCACAGGAGATAATAAATAGATGGTGGTTATTCGAAGCTTCTACTTTTGGGGGGTGGTTTTTCATGCAGCAATAGCTAATTGAAATGAAATGGATAGGAGTTCTCCAAGGAGAGGTTCCTGACCCCACAGAGAGGGGCAGGGAAGGCTCCCTAGAAGAGACAGCATGTGGAAGTCATACAAGATTTGTGGGTCAAACAGGTGTACAAGGATCCTAGCTCTCACTCACAAGTCAACCCTCTTCTCTACCTGATGCTTTTGAGTCCAAGGCAGGTTAGCGATAAGAAGAAGAATTCTAAAATCTTCTCTCCCCCGGATAATTGTTTCTCCTCTTTAGGGATCAGCCCCACTTCCCCGGCTCTAAATCAAAATGACAGGGCCTCCAAATTGGTTCAGGTGCTCATGCATTTGTAAAAATGTCTTTTGCTGGAAAAGGCCTGGTATGTCTAATTTCTGCCCCAAGCACATTTTTATAGTTAAGCTATATTATAAATGGCGTTTAATTTACCCAGCAATGTCAGGCCTACATTCAAAAGAGAGCCAGTGATAATATATATGAGATCCTTCTGTATGGTCTGATCAGGGTTTGGGAGGAGGGGAGAGGTGGGTTTCATCATCTTTGTCCGAATTTATATTCTTTTCTTCTCTCTGCTGCTTTTTCTGTGTGCCAGCCACCAAGGGGAGGACGGTGAAAGCCTTTCGAAGCGCCAGGCCAGGTTCAAGGGGGCAAGTCTGTGGAGGAGCCGAGGTTTGAAACACAGTTGAAGGGTCAAGGGCCTGGAGCCCTGCAGGCTTCCCAGCAGGCTCAGAGTACTGGCTTCCCTTCCACTGTGGTTGGACAGAGACAGTGCCAGAAGCCGTGGGCCAACAGAAATGAACTCAAATAGTTCCAGACCTTAGCTGAGAGGCAGGAGACAGGTGAGCCTGTCTCGTGATGAGGAGTGAGGAGGTGGAACTCCTCCTTCAAATCCTGTCCACGAACGCCTCCTCCCTAACCCCCCTCCACTTGGTAGAAGCTTTATCACACCAGAACAGGCCACTCCCCTGCGTCTAGTGAGCTTCTAAGAGCAAGAGAATATAAATTCCCTGCAAGCTTCCCACCAGCCCCCCTGCCCTACAGAATGTGGCCCACCTACCTCTTCACTTTTTTTTTTTTTTAAGATTTTATTTATTCATTTGAGAGGGAGACAGAGAGCACAAGCAGAGGGAGAGGCAGAAGCAGACTCCTCACTGAGCCAGGAGCCCAGCAAGGAGCTCGATCCCAGGACCTTGAGATCATGACCTAAGCTGAAGGCAGACACTCCACCATCTGAGCCATGCAGGCGCCCCCTCTTCACTTCTTTTTGCCCAATTCCTTCCCTGCCCTTGATACTCTGGCCACATCAGCTTTTTGTCTGTTCTTCAAATGCTCCAAACTCTGGCGATTCATCCAAGGCCAGGCTGAAGGTTGCACCCTGAGCGCTCAGACATCCCTGACTCAGCCGGTCCCCAACAAGTGCAGAAGCGGAGAAGAAGGCTGATGGCAGCAATAATTCATGGCAGGGAGACCGTCCTGGTGCCCGGCAAGTCCTGGCTTGGCTCTCAGGAAGTTGGGTGTGATGGATCACACACGGGGTGCATTTATTTGGCTCATTATAAGCGTTAACTAGGTTTTTCAGGGAAGAGAGGAACTGGGAGACCAGGACTGTCTGGGGGACAGACAGGGGCGTGGCCCGAGGATCTGGGTCTTAAAAGCTCCCAATGGCTTTCAAGTCACGTTCTGGAAACTACTGATAAAGCCCAGGCCACTACATTTAGAGATGGAGAAACTGAGCCCAGAGAGGGACAGAGATGGGCCCAAGGTCACACAGTACATTTTTGGCAGTTGCGTCAACTCCAGAACACAGATCTCTGACTCCTGGTTGGGTGGTCTTTCTGCTGGTCCAAGCCAAGGGGTTGTATTAGGTCAGATGGGGGTGCCTGGCTCTGGCCGAGCCCCCAAGGGCAATGTGAGGGATTCCCACTCGGCTCACGCTCTTGGGGGATCACAGATGCTCGCAGAGTCCCCAGCTGTCTTTTTAACCCCTTCAAGTTCACAGTGCCCTTGAGAATGTCTGACGTTCTTTGGAACCTCTCTATCTTGTGCACTATGGCAGATAAACACACCAAACCCCTTCTCTGTCGTTACAAGGTGGGCCATCATTTCACCCCATGAGGCAAATATTGAATGATCAGCATACCCGTGACGCAGCCCAGCAATGGACTCTTAATGCACATTCGCGGAATGAATGAACGGACAAACATGCTGAATCAGCGGATAGATGGACGATCACAGAGCGTAAGCTCCTTGAGGGCTGACATTGTACAGCACACACATTGAGTATTTGCTGTTTGTGGTTGAATCAGTGAATCAGGCCCTGAATTGCCCACAGCCTAGTGGGAAAAACAGGGGTATATGCAAGAGTAAGAAGAGTACAGGCCTGTTACTATGACGGGGGTGCCTGCTTGGGGCCGTGGAAGCATGGCTGAGGGAGAAGGGGGGTAGAGGGGAGTCTCTGGGAAGGGATCCCGGAAGGGAGGACAGGTATCGGGAGACTGGGGAGGGAGAAAGGGAGCCAGTGAAGACAGCCTGACTTGGGGGAACTTGGGGCCTTGTTCCAATCACAGAAAAGAGGCCCAAGAAGGAGAAAGGCGAGTTACAGTCCAGTATGGGTGCCATGGTGCCATTTTGTAAGAATTCAAAGCGTCCGTACCCAGATTGAGGGCCATTCTACAAAATAATGGGTCTGTATTCTTCAAAAACACGAACGTCAGGAAACACGAAGGCCAAGGAATCATTCCATCACGGAGTCTCTCTGGCCCTCGGTTTCTTCATCTGAAAAACAGGACTAATTTTCTCTAGCGCTAACCCCTCAAAATTGTTTGCGACTACCTAATCCAATAACGGGTACCGTCTGCTGCGCGCAGAGAATAAATGACTATTTTTATTACTACTTACAATAAAACTACCCCAGGACCTGAAGGAATTCATTTGTTTTCGGCCAAACCTCATTAACTGATTGTCCAAGTTTATGCATTAAGGAAATAATGGGTATATTACTTATGCCCATACCACGCTTGGCTACCTCTCGGCAACTCTGCTTAGAATGTATTTTCCCATGTGTGCAAGAGAACAAGGAGCCAACATGTTGCCGGAAGTGAACTCAGTAACATTGCCCTCAGCAGGGTTTCCTGGAGTTCTGGCCTCTGTTTCTACGAAGTCTGGGATCATTATAGAAGGTTCTTTTCAAGGGATACATTTACTTGGCCCATGAAAGCGCATCGCCTAAAAACATTTTTTTTTTTTCTAAAGATGACTGGGTGAGGGGCGCCTGGGTGGCACAGCGGTTAAGTGTCTGCCATTGGCTCAGGGCGTGATCCCGGCGTTATGGGATCGAGCGCCACATCAGGCTCCTCTGCTAGGAGCCTGCTTCTTCCTCTCCCACTCTCCCTGCTTATGTTCCCTCTCTTGCTGGCTGTCTCTATCTCTGTCAAATAAATAAATAAAATCTTTAAAAAAATAAAATAAAATAAAATTAAAATAAAATAAAATAAAATAAAATAAAATAAAATAAAATAAAGATGACTGGGTGAGACCACACCATCTCACGACGTGTGGACACCGACCAGGACTAGTGACCCTGCGAATGCATCGTTCCCGGCTCTGGTCCCTCGGAGAGAGCTACTCTCTGCCTGGAAGTCATCAGGCCAACTCGCGAAAGAGGGGAGAAGAGAGAGAAAAGAACTTGCACATCTGAGACAGACCGAAGTTGGCAGAACGATTGGGTGTTAGGTTCTCTGAGGGCAAGGCTATGCCTTACTGACTTCTGCATCTCTAGGGCCTATCGAGTGCTCGCTACAGAGTGGGAGGTCTTGAAGCAAGAGAAAGTGGATCTGGAACGAATGAAGGCATCCTCATCCACCAGTGCTTAGCCATCTGAGCCCCAGCTTCCTTATCTATAATCAAATGGCCGTGATTTGATTGAAGGCTCTGCTAGTAATTAAGCAAGATTCTATAAATGAGGCCATGGTGGGAATTCAGGTGCTTTATGGGAATTGCTTCCTTTGCGGGCTTTCTGGGGATCTACTTTCCTTGGAGACAGGGAAAGTGGAGGCATAGCGGAGAGACAAGACAGGTGAGACCCAGACATTGCCTTCTGGAAGCCCCTGATGGGAAGAGAGCTCGGGGAGGAACAGGGTATGCCCACGTGGTCCCTTGTCCGGGGATCTGTGGCTGATCCGAGACGAACCTTGGTCATTAAACAGCAGCCAGTGAGTGATGGGCTCACCCAATCGGACCCCTGATTTCTGGCTTAGAAACTTGATTTTATTAACCAAGGTAATAAAATACCTTAAATTGGGAAGCAGAGACTAGATGTTGTTGTGTGGGTTTTTTTAAAGATTTTATTTATTTATTTGACAGAGAGAGAGACAGCCAGCGAGAGAGGGAACACAAGCAGGGGGAGTGGGAGAGGAAGAAGCAGGCTCCCAGCGGAGGAGCCCGATGCGGGCCTCGATCCCAGGTGGGATCACGCCCTGGGCCGAAGGCAGACGCTTAACGACCGAGCCACCCAGGCGCCCCTAGATGTGGTTGTTCTAACATCAACACTCCTGTCGGAATTCCTCCAGAGCGTCTTATCTCTAGAGTGAGTGCGGTTGCAAACTGTCCCAGCTGAAATGACACTCCAAGTCTCTCTTCCTCTCTCAAGACTCTTGGGAACGGTTGCTCATTCATTTACTCATAGTAGTAGCTATACTGAGTACCCATTTTCTTTTTCTTTTTTTTTTTTTTTTTTTTAAGATTTTGTTTATTTGAGAGAGAGAGAAAGCACAAACGGAGGGGCAGAGGAAGAGGGAGAAGCAGACTCCCTACTGAGCAGGGAGCCCCACTCAGGGCTCGATCCCAGGGCCCCGAGATCACCCCCTGAGCCCAAGGCGGATGCTTAATGGACTGAGCCAGCCCAGGCGCTCCCTGAGTATCCCATTTCTGTCAGGCACCATGCAAAGCTATTGATGGAAAATTCCCTATTTTCGTCTCATACCAACTAGATGAAAAAGGCACAGCTATTTTCCCCCCCATACCGTTTCCATAAAGCAGAAACAACTTGCCCAGGGTTATACGGCTCATAAGTGACAAAGCTGGGATCCAGACTCGGGCTTCGGGGAACCTAACTGCTGAGCTCTTGGCCACCGCCGTACGCCCAGTGAGCACCTGCTGACTGCTCAATGCGCCACGCTCTGAGTTACATGTGGCCACACAGACACGAGGTGTTCTTAGTCTGGGAGGAGGACAACCGTGCATTAGCTTACATGCTAATAACATGCACTTCCTGCACACTAATTAAGAGTGATTACACTTCAACCTTCATTCATTCCACAACTCTGCATTTATGGAACTTCTGTTTTCTGGGAGACGTACTGCTCATTGAGAGGGAAATGTGACGCATCCCCTGCCTTGGAGGACCTCATTGTCTAGAAACGGGGAGCAAGGCTTTCAAACTCTTGCATCTCTGGGGAAGGGATTGATAGTGATTGTAATTGTTTGCGGATGCATGGCCCTGCCTGGACCCCTGCTCTGGGCTTGTATAACTCCAGGTGGGTACACAGCGAGACCGCGTCCTTTCGAGTTTTCTATGCCATCGATTGTAGGACGTGATACATGTTGAATAAGTGTATGATGATGATGATGATATCATACATATTATCTAATATTGTGTATGTTACTGTAAGTAGTGAACTCCTACTGGATACCAAACACTATTCTGTGCCTTTTACAAGGTCAACTCATGTGTTCTCACTGCAACCTGTGATGTGGGTCCACTGATCATTGTCATTTCACAGCCGAAGAAACGGAGGCCCCGAAAGTTCAGTAACTTGCCTAAGCTTACACATTCAGATTACCCAGAGTGGTCTGAGGCTTTCTTTAGAAACAACAACAAAGTGTTGCTTTTAACCCCAACTAAAGTAAACGTATGCAAAGGAGCCCCAGCACATCATTTTTTATTTATGCCATAAATTAGGCAAATTTCCCCTCCTGAAGCTCTGGAAAACTAGCACTGATTCCACATATTTTGCATTAATTTCCAAGGTGGTTGGCCTCAAATTAGCTTTACAACTTGGTAAACCTGCCTTAGAGGAAGCATGGTGGTAGAGGTCTGATCAAAAGTCTGTAGGGAATGAGGAGTCAGAAGGCTTTGTCCATCTGTCTCCTTTTGCTCATCACTTTACAGTTTAGTGGTGCACTTCCACGTCCAGGGCTGCCATGTACAGCTGCATACGTTGTGCACTGCTTAACTTCAGGGGCGGGGGACCATTCACTTATACTGCTGGAGTTGGGCAGGGAGGTGACATAATCATTGCAATCTCACAATCCACCCTACAGGGGAGGCAGAGGAAGCATTACATTCTCTTTTTGCAGATGGAAACTGAGGCTGAGTTGATCAGACCCCTTCCTCCAGCATCATACAACACAGAAACACCAGGGTTGGGATCCACGACCAGGCCTGTCTCGGTCCTACCCCGATGCTGAGTCCACCACTCTCAGAAAATGTACTCTGAGTACATTCTTTTAAACACCTCTTCCCTCTGTTTCCATAATATTAAAGCTTTGAAGAAATCACAACATTATATAATGGCTACATTACTAAAACCATGCAGAGAAGCCCATGTTTGAAAAAGCACATTTTGTTTTCCCACTAACATCCACCATTGCTCCTAAGTGCATTGCTCTCATTCCAGGTGAACCTTCTCATGACGACGGGGAGGGCTCCTGCGGCCCTCTGCTGAAGCTTCTCTTCATTTTCTACCCCAGCCTGATGTGCAGAGGATGGACCCCTTGAAATGCCCAATTACACCAGTTTGTGAGGACTCCCTCTTGTAAACACCCACCTGAAATGATCTTTTCCTAAGCTCACCCAAATGATGGGAAGATTGGGCATTTTCAGCAAATGCTTTTTTTTTTTTAAGATTATTTATTTATTTAGAGAGAGCAAGAGCATGGATGGAGGGGCAAAGGGAGAAGGAGAGAGAGAATCTCAAGCAGACTTTCTGCTGAGAGCAGAGTCCGCCGTGGGGTTCAATCCATGACTCTGATATCATGACCTGAGCTGAAATCAAGTGTCGGAAGCTCAACTGACTGAGCCACCCAGGTGCCCATCTGCACATGCTTCTGTGCCCTATGCTTCCCAAACTGGGGTCCTTCATGGCCAAAGAATGCATTTCTTGGGGCGCCGGGGTGGCTCAGTTGGTTGAGCGGCTGCCTTCAGCTCAGGTCATGATCCTGGAGTCCTGGGAACGAGTCCCGCATCGGGCTCCCTGCTCAGTGGCGAGTCTGCTTCTCCTTTTGACCCTCCCCGCTCTCATGCTCTCTCATTCTCTCTCTCCCAAATAAATAAATAAAATCTTAAAAAAAAAAAGAATGCATTTCTTTCTTACTTTCCTTTCTTTCCTCCTTCCCTCCTTTACTTCTTTTCTTTTATCCATTCAACAAATAGCTGAGAATAAAGAGGTAATAAGATACAATCCCTGACCCCAAGGACCTCATTGTCCAGTGAAGAAAGGAGATGAGTCAGCAGATACGTTTGTGATCTTTCCCAGTTCTTAGATATATTTATCAGTGAGGCCACAGCTTGATGACTAGAGATGAAAAGAGTTCCAGAGCCACAGTGTGGTACTGCAAGGGTTGAGAAAGCAACTATAGAGGTCAGCAGAGCAAGAATGTGAAATGTTATTAGCGGTGATTGCTCTACCGGAAGTAGGGACATGACTAGCCCCGTGTTATGCCCCATGCCGTGCTTACCACACCAGACACAGATGATTGGATTAAACATGAACAGCCAACCCCTTGGCCCAGCAGGACAAGCCATATTCCTCAGGAATCTGAGCGGGGAGACATGAAGAAGTTTTGGCTGTGTCCGGACTGCCATGACCTAGAGCAGTACTGTCCAATAGAACTTTCTACCAAGATGATAATGTTCTCTGTCCATGCTGTCCAACAGGGCAGCCACTAACCAGCCACATGTGGTAGCCACTAGCTACCGAGTACTTGAAATGTGCTAGTGGGACTGAGGAATTCTAACTCCAATTTAACTTCATTTTAATGAATTCACATTTAAAACTAAATAGCCACGTGTAGCTTGTGGGTACCATATTAGATGGTACCCACGTAGAGTTTGAGCTGGAGAAGCCATGAGAGCCCATGTGTAGTTCGAGGTGATGAGGGAGATCACTGGTGAGTGAGCAGAAGGAGGCAGGCAAGAGAGAGAGAGAGAAAGAGCCAGAAGCAACCGATGCAGGGGGAAGCAGATGCCATGGAAGAGAGAAATGGAGGAAAGGAGCCCACCCCTGGAGCATCCTTGGCCCCATATCTGTGGTGCCTTCTTAGTCTTGATCTATCCTGAATGACGCTTTGCTCCGTAAAGCCAAAAGAAAGACTGGTTCCTCTCCTGGAAGCCAGCATTGATCTGAGAATCTGAGAATCAGCTGAGATTCAACAAATCGTTACCATCATGGTCATCACTCCCTCCACCGCAATCATCTGAGTTAAGTGACTTGTCTAGGATCACACCGTTAGTTTGGAACCAGTATCTGTCACTCCAGAGTCTGGGCTCTTTCTTGCACTATACTGCCTTGCTGGGCTCTTCAGTTCTGAGTCAGTGCTCCATTTCAGCATCCCAACTCACTCATTTATGATGCTAGCCTTGTGGCACATGACTACCCCCAAACTGGGAACGGGTGAGACCAGACACAGAAACCATCACCCACTGGCTCACACCCACCCCTCTGCCCTATAGGACTTGTCCCAAGCTCTAGACTCCACACATTAGACTGTATCCACCCACCTTGCTCTAACTTCCAGCCCTTAGGTCATCCTTGCTGTCCAGCTACTTGCCCGAGGCTGGCCCTGACCACATCATCCATGCCTCAAACAACCCTTCCCCAGCTCTCTTACACCCCACACTGCCACTGGGTTTCTCAATGAGCCATTCTCTACAGCCCGTGGTGAGAGCAGGAAAGCACAAGGGGGGCACCTGGACTGGGACCTGCACCTCCCTGAGCCTCCATGCTTTATTCTTGCTTGCTTGACTCGAGCCATCTGCTTGGATGGCACCATTCCCAGGTGTGAGCTGGTCCGCGAGTGCCTCAAAGATTCAAGTGCCAAGTCAGCACGGGAGGAAGCTATGGCTTGATTTCAGTTTCTGCTAATGCTCCTTTTATGCAGTCACTCTGCCATGGCCTCGCAATGTAAATGTCCGATTTGGGTAATGGATGCCATTGGTTTCATGGAGACAGATGTCTTAAGGCTCTCCGTGGGTCTCAGAACATATCCTAGAGGAAAGCGGGGCTTCCACTGTTCTTAAAAGAGGGGTAAAGCCCCTTTAGAAAGGAAGTCAGAAAACAGGACCCAGAGGTTCGAGTCCAGGCTCTGCCACTCACTTGCAGTGAGACCTTGAGTGAGTAAGTCCTTTCTTGTCTTTGGGTCTCTTTCCTCAGTAAAATGAAATTACCCGGAAACAGACTGAGGCAGGTTGAGAGCCTGATGCTAAGATCCAGTGAATACGACCGACCCCAGGAAGGGTCCCTTGCTAACTTTTTCTGCAGAGCATGTCAATACCAGGCCCCCCTTCGTCACATCATCGCTGGGAAATGAGCAGAGCACAGACCATCGCCCCCACAGGAGGCCCACCGATGCCTCGGGGCCACCAAGCTGCTTGTCCAGGTCACGCATCTCACAGAAAGCAACTCTAAGCATGGATTTTTATTCCCTTTGCTGGTTTCTGCAGCTGCCAGGGACCCAAGAGAAGGCAGATTCTATAACACCCAGTGTCGTGCCCAGTAAGTTTCTATTTTGAAATGAGCTAAGCCACAGGGTAAATAATTGCAGCCAATACGCCCTTTGGAAAGAGACATGGTTCTGGCAGGGACCCACGGAGTGGCCCGCCTTTGCGGCTGTGTGTTTGCACAAAGGTTCGTGCTGTTCTTTACAAAGCGTCTCTCTCTCCTTCTCCTCTAATTCCTCCTTCTCATCTTCCTTTCTGCAGAATTCGTCAGTGATTTCACCCCTATTAGCTCACTGATTTCCCGCACAGCAATTTCTTGAGGTAGGACGCTCTTGTCATTTCCAGTTTTTGGGTGAGGAACCAAGTCTTGGACAGACTGCCCAAGACCACACAGCTGTAGGAGAAAGAGTCAGGAATCAAATTCAGATCTTCAGACTGAAGCTGCCTCCCTACAACGGGTATTAGGATGAAAGGTAATTTAGCGTAGTTTTACAAACGGGTTGAACCTTACACTGGGTGAGATACAGGCTGAGACATATGGATGAGGAAGCTTCGGTTGAAGGTTTTGAGGGAGGCGTGTGAAGTGGTAATTCATGCATTTCAAGTACATGAGTTATCTATAATGGAAGGATAAAATGTGATGGGGGGGCAGCGTATGATTCATAATTGGCACAGAGAAGAGAGAGGCAAGGGAAGATCTCACAAAAAAAGACAACAATGGTTTTGAAGGATAAATAGGAGTTCACCAGGTGACTATTGGTAGCGATAATGGTAACTTTTTATCGAGTGCTTGCTATGGGCTACACGTATCTACCCACTTTGACTATTCATAACAATCTTGCAAGGGACACAGGACCCTGATCTTACCTATCAGGCCCAAGTGGGTTCAGAGCACTGAAGTGTGTAGCTCAAGGTTGTGCTGCCCAAATCAGCCAGGTGGGCATTTCATCTTCAGTTATACAGACTCCTAGGACGACAGTCCAGTCTGAAGGAGATTCATGACAAGAAGGTTGCTTCACCAAGGAGCCAGCAGAGGGAGTACGGAGGGTTGGGAGGAACTGTTTCTTCTCTTGGGGAGGTGACTTGAGACACCTGGCATTTGCCACTGGGTGAAGAAACACCTTTCCTCCCAGAGTCCAGTCAAACCACCCTAATTTCTGGGCTTGTGTCTGCTCTCCATTTGGCCATTGCTATGTGATACCTCATACCCCAGCATCTAGAACAAATCTGGGCTTTGGAATCAAATAGTCCTGGGTTTGAATCCTGACCACATCATTCATTGCTTGTAACACCTTAGCAAGTGTCAATACCTTTCCAAAACTCAGTTTCCTCACTTATACTATCTCCTTAGTGACATCACCTGATAGGGTTGGGTGAGGATCATAGGAATGAATACATAGGGTAAGCACACAGACAGTCCTCTGGCACAGAGTGGACCCACGCTAAATGGCAAATAGCAGTGCTATATTTTGCCATTCTTTCATCACAAGCCCAGGAAGAAATGCATGGCAGTGCTTGCAGTCTTAAGCCTTCCATGCCAGCACCCACCTCCCTGAAGCATGACCTTCTGGTATGCATAAAACATAAAGCATCTTAACTCCCATGTCTCATCCCACCCCTTTGAGCTTTGTGTATAAGGTTACTGTGATCCATTTTACAGATGGGAAAACTGAGGCTCGTGGCTAGGAGGTGATTGAGTTAGGTTCTGAACTTAAGAGCTTATAGAAACCAATTTCCTACACTTTAAGTTCTCCATTAGTGGTTGGGTGGCCGGGGAACAGGAGAAATTACAAATAGCCAGAATTTCAAAGCTAGCCAACAAACCAGCCATACTGTCCCCTCTCTTTCATCCAGTCTTCTTGGCTGGGAACAATAATCCCTCTGCTCTCTTTTTCTTTTTTCTTTGTCTCTTTCCTTTTCTCTTTTTCTTTCAGAGATATTAAGGGCTTGGGAAAATCCTCGTTGATTTGGGTCTCTGTCCCACCAGGTTTTGGAGTTTGGTGAGCCAAGGTTCAGACCCATCCAGCCTGACCGCATACCGACGATGAAGGCATCTCGTGCACACATTTCATTGGGAAATCCGGCCAGACCCACCTTGGAAAGTGCTGTGCCCAGAACTCAAACTCCCATGCTCATTGTCAAACTATCTGGATTCAAAGCTTACCTCTGCCACTTCCTAGCTGACGCCCTTGAGCTTCCTGAACTAAGAGTCTCTCTGAGCCTCGATTACCTCATCTATAAAATGGAGAGAAGTTGTGGAGATTAAATAAAATAACATATGCGAGTGCCTGACATATATTCAGCAATCATTAGATGTGACAATGATGAACGAACCGCCCACACATGCATTGTAACCTGTTCAACTTTATGACTCACTTCGATTCGATCCGTTTTACTTGAGTGCTTCCTATATGCCAGCAACAGTGGTGGGCAGAGGGTACGCATCCAACACGCCTCTGACGAGTATTTATTGGCCCCCGTCACGTATCAGCAAAATCTGCCCACAAGCTTGGAGAATGCAGAATATAAGAGGCAACCGTGAGAAGTGGCATTAAAAAAAAAATCTGATGCCAGATTGCAACCACTTCTCGGCTTTGTGACTCTCGACACGCTGCTTGACCTCTCTGTGCCTCCACTTTCTCAATCTATAAAATGGGGATAATAATCGCATCTATTGGGGCTTCTGTGAACATTCTCTGAACGAATCTCTACAAACCATTTATCACAGGGCTTGGAACAAAATCGACACCCAGTGAATGCTGCTTGCATTATTGAGACACGGTCCCGGCCGGGTTGTAGTAAATGACATTAGGCGGGTCCACGAGAGGGAATCAGCCCGTTCTCTCTGGGACACCCTCACCCCCACCCCTCCACCAACACCAAAAGCCTGCTGCGGAAGAACGATGGTAACCAGAGGATTATGCAAATACGCAAATTCAGCGAAGCAGCGTTCACCCAGCGCTGGGCTGCTGTCGGGACTCAGCAACTGGGACTGGCTGTCTTCAGAGAGATTTCCTTTGGTGTCCTCACAACCTCTAGTGGACAACAGCGAACACGGCGCCTCACGGGCCTTTGCTCCAGCCTTTCTCTGCTGAGCCCACGAAGTCCAGGGGAAAGCACGGAGGATGGGCAAGTCTGACGATTTCTTTCACGAGTCAGGCTGGGTGCCCACCTGCCTGCCCATCCCACTCACTCCTGCTTCCCTCTGTCTAATTCCTCCTGTGTGTGATGTGCTCTGAGAGTGAAGCCTGCTTCAGAGTCTTCACTACCCCGCTGTAGAAATCTCTTCCCTCCCCCAGCCCCTGCTTCCCGCCCCCCCCCTCCCTGAGGCTGGTCCCTGTCACATCCCTGCAGGGCCAGCTCAAATGTTACCTAATCAGGGAAGCCCTCCCTGACTACCTCCGGCAAAAATGAACCACACCCCCCTGTAAGACCCCCAGAGCACTCAGAGAGTCCGCTCCTGAAGCATGGATCACAGGGCATGGATACCAGTGATTTACTCCTGATCTCTCTTGCTAGGCTGTCATTGCTGGGGCGGGGACCTCATCTTACGACTCCGTGTCTCCTGGGGCTTGCTGCATGCATAGAAAGTGCTCAGGAAATGTTAAGTGAATGAACGAGTTAATGTCTTTTCCAGAAGATTCTCTCCTTGTATCTCTTTTCCAACCATTACACTGCCATCCTACATCTCTAGTACCATGGACTCCGCTTCCTGTTCCTGATGGTAATATTGAGGCGCAAAGATTTACAGTATGAGACGTCAGGAACGAAGGGAGCCTGCACCAGGCGAAGAAAAGTTCTCACCTGCCACAGGCAGCATACAGGTGCCTGGGGCTACTCACTATCCCCCCTCCACCCCTCCTACTTTGGCCTCAATTATTCAGTATTTTATGCCAACATCTGCTTCACACCAGCTTCAGGGATTCACTCTCCTGGTGCCTACTAATGGGGGCAACTTGCATTTCGGAATGCAGAGAAGAAACCGCAGGAACATTACTTGAGCATCTAGTATGCGCCAGCTGCTTTACAAGGAGGTGTTACGTCATCAGTGCAACCATCCTTCCAGACTGAGACCATCAATCCCGCACCCCTGCCCCCATTCCACAGATGGCGAAACGGACGCTCAGAGAAGAGAGTTCTGCTCAAGGTCGCACATTCATAACCAGCGGACCTGGACCTGGACCCAGGTTTTCAAAGCCACCATCTTTATTTTCCAGAACACTGCAAATCTAATACCAGCGCCCAGCTCAAATTCCCCAGAGCAACCTTGCCACGGCCTCTTTGGTGTTTTGCAGTTTGGCTCCATGAAGGAAACCACAGACTGGTAGGAAAAAGGACAGCTGGACTGTGCGTTCTGAAGCTGCTTTTCTTGGAGCATTCTCCTGCCTTCTTATCACCTTTCCTTCCTCTTTTCACTGCATGTCAAGTGTCATCAATAATTTCCTTCTGAGAAATAGGAATCAATTGAAGGAAGCAGAAAGGGGCGTGGGTAGAGGTGGAGGCGAGGTCATTTTCAGAGCAAACCCTCTGGCTGACCTTTGGCATTGTCTGCACCTGCTAGTTGCAAAGGTCAGAACTGGCCCCTTCCGCCCTCAGCTGCCAACTACAGCTTTGAGCGCCCCTAGTGGAGGTCTGCAGCACGCCAGGGGACCAAACAGGAGGACCAGCAAACTGAGCCCTTTTGAATAGCTTTTTGAATAGAGGGAATGTACTTGTGAGCAAAACCACAGAACAAGCCACTCTGATCAAGAAACATCCTTCTGCTTTGGAAGAGGGTGGAAGGACTATAACATTATTTTCCTAACGTCTAACTAAGCCTTATGGACACAAGAAGAATCCCTCAAGCTTAGATAAGTTGGTCCCTGGCAGGAGCAGCCAAAACTCCATGGAAAAGAATAGCAATCGATAATGAAAATAGTTGTTAAGTGAATTTAACAACAACGCACATCAGAGACTAGAGGAGGCAGCAAATTTGAGTCTTACTGAGCAATATTGAATTTCCTTTATTAATTCAAGAGAAAAAGAAAAGAAGTGACACTCCGGCTCTGCAGTCTTAGCACGTAGCTACAATTATTCCCCATGTGCATATCTTAGACAATAAGAAGCCTCTTCAAAAACAAGTTATACTTTATACTTATTCATGCCTTACAGCAAAATGGCCCAGAGAATCACGTGACCTGCATAAGAATGTAGCAACAAGTCCCTTTCAAGTATTTACAAATCCCCTCACTGCACAGGCAAACAGGACTAACTCGCAACACTGTATTACATGTATGGCTCTCCTTCTGACATTAGTGGAAGTTGGGCTCCAGGTTAAAAATAGAATTTACTGTGAAAGGTCAATTGTTCCCAAATGCACCATCAGAATTGGCAGTGCTCATTGGCTATCCTCACTAATTCCTTACCACTCAGAGTCTTGGAGTCAGAAACACACGGTTATTAACGAGCCTTCTGAAGTAATACATCAGTTGATTTTAATCTGGCAGTCACCTGAAGTTAATTAAAAATATATGCTGGCTAGTTGTAGTGTGGAACAGTTGGAGAAATAATAAGAAATGTCTTAAAAATTAACACACACATATTTTGTGTTTGAAGCCAGTGAAGGAAGGAGGATATGAAATCCTTGTCTTGGATGACAATTCAATACGTGCCACTAAGACATTTTTCCTGGAGGGTGGTGTATTGGAGAGTGTGGACCTCAAAGGTAGAATCATTTTAGAAAAGCCAGCAAGACACTGAGTAGCTTTGGGCTCTTTCTGTGTGTTAGTCACAACACAGATTCAAAGGGGGATGAGGGAGGGAGATGTGGACTCTGTTCAAGGCCACCAAGCCATTGTTGGAAAGACAGCTAATTAAGAAAGGGCATGCTGTGGTGGAAACGATTTATTTAAACCAATTCTCTTCCCCCATCTTTCCCAGAGAAATTGTCCAGACCTGGTGTAAATTGTGAATATTATTGCTTCATAAAAGGGGGGGGGTTCTTTAATGATATGCTTTGTTAAACAAAAGGTGATGAATTATTTCCTTTGCTTTGCACTCCTGGGCTCCACATTTAAAGAGAAGGAGGTGGGGGATAAAATGCCTGATTTCTGCTGAGGAGGGCACTCCAGGCCATGGGCAAGATTGGAGGGAAGGGGACCCAGAGCTATAGGGCCCACGGAGCTGAGAGCTGTCCGAGGCCTTTGGTGCTGAAAGCAGGTGTGCGCGCCAGGGGTCCAAACTCCCTAGGGAGGGAGGGCACTACCTGTGCCCCGACTCGGGATCAAGACGGTCCAAACAGAGATGAGGCTCCAGATGGGGAGGGGGTGCGCCCTCCGACTGTCTTCAGCCTGGGCAGACCCTGCAACTGCCTGCTTATTTCCCACGTGAGGAGCGCGTTTCTGGGAGCGGGAGTTGGACCTTTCGGAAAGCTAGGTCGGGTAGTCTATCAACGCTCTTCTCCACTTTGGGGTCTCCCCGTGAACTGATTAAACCCTCAAAGCGCTTGAGGTTAGCTCTGGGTGAGTGAAGAGCCCAACCCCCCAACACACAACTTTTCCTGGGGGACCTCAGCGGGGTGGAGAAGAGGGTGCGGCTCCGGGTCTGGGAAGGAGGAGCAACCATCCTCCGCTAAACTTGGACCCCCTTTCCCAACCGGCAAGCACGTGGTGGGTGAAACTAGCACCCCCACCTCCCCAATTCATAATAGTGTTGAGACACTAGGCTGTCCGGGGTGGGGAGAGGGAGAGTGTCCGCTCAGGTTCCCGACTGTGACCTGACATCTCCTCTCCCTCCCCCGCCAAGTTCTGAGAACCCTAAGGCCCCTCCACCGGCCTCCAAACGAAAGCCACACCCAAGTTCGGCATCTAGACACTTGGTTGGGATCCGTCCAGGGACTGGTTCCCTCGGGGCAGCCTGAACCAAAAGGAGGCGAGGGGTCTTAGAGTGGGAGGGCGCGGCACTATGACGCCCCCAGACGCACAGTTCGAGTCTAGTCCTCAGTTCCAGGGCGGGTCAGATGCCCCCCTTCTCATCCCCTCTCCGAAAGGGTTAGAATTATCTGGCACCCAGCCCCGGGTGCGGTTGCAGAGAGCTCCGGGCATCTGGGGTTTGGAGGCGACCCCACTCCAAAAAGATTCTCTAGGGCTGCAAAGGGGAATCAGCCCCACAGCCGGGCAGAACGAAAGGGAGCCCGCAGCCTAAGCAGGGAAGCGCCGGAGTCCTTCAGACACATCCCCGCCTCCACACTCCCATCAGCCCGGGCCGAGGGGACGCGGTTCCCAGCTCCGAATTTGGGCGGCCGCCCCCGCTCCCCAACCCAGCCGGAGGTGCTCGAGTCGCCCGGGTGGGCCGCGACCCCCTGCTGCCCCGGACTTGCCGCAACTTTGCCCCCTCCCCCGCCCCGCCCCTCCGGACGCTTACCTCCCGCCAGAGCTGCCGCGGGGCTCCCCAGGAGCAGGGCGAGGAGCAGCGAGGTCCCTCCGAGTCCCGCGGCGGGCCGCCGGGCCGCGGGCATCGTGGCTGCGGGGGGCGCGGGGCCGCGGGCTGCGGGCTGCGGGCAGGCGGACGGCGCGGGAGCCGGGAAGCCTGGAGGCGGCGAGCGCGCAGGGCAGGCGCGGCGAGGGAGGGGGCCACGGGCCGGGGCAGCCGCCTGAGCCCCCCGGGCGGACGCGCGCTCAGCCCTGCGATCGCTCTGGCCGAGCTGCGCCGGGCGCGGGCGGGCGAGTGAGGAGGAGCCGGCGAGCGAACGAGCGAGCGGGGAGCGAGAGGGAGGAGGGAGGGGGCTGGGGCCGAGTCTGTGCCGAGCGAGTGCGACGAGGGAGGGAGGGGGCGGGCGGGCGGCAGGGAGAGGGGCCGCCGCGCCCCGGGGCCAGCCTCCTCCTTCAGCCACCGGCCCGTCTGCCCCGCAAAGTTTAACGCCAATTCCCCTGGCGTCCTGTGGGCCGAGCGTTTCCTCCCGGCCGATGCTCACGGCAGCCCTGCGCTGGCCAGGCGAGGCCGGAGAGCGTCCTGACCATTTTCCAGACGGGGAGATGGAGGCCTCAAAACCGAGTGCAGCCTTCAGTCTGCGAGCAGCCTAGAGCTTTCCGTAGCTCGGCCTCCCGGAGAGATCCCAGTCCCAGTTCTCTCAGCTGTATGGCAGCCCTCCCAGGCCCCTTTGGGCCCCAACCAGCCCTCTGCCCTGCCAGCCTCCCGTGTTGCCAAAGTGAGTCTCCTAACCCAGAAAGTCTCCAACTCTGGGGATCCGATGAGAGCTGTCAATCTCCCTAGAACAATACAAATGGCCACGAAATTGTGCATCCAATACTTGGGGGGGTCCTAGCCCTGTGAAGCCCAACCAGGGACTACAAATTAAAATTTGTCTATGTTCTAATCCGAGTTCCATCTTTCACATCCCCACTGTCAACCAGCCGCCAGAGCTAGCCAAGGCTTCCTCCGAGCCCAGCCCCTCGGCTCTGCTGTATTTGCGCCCTTCCCCCATCTGAGCGGGAGTTCAAGGCCCACGCTCCACGCTGTGCTCTTGCCCAGCCCTGATTTTCAGCATTTGTCTTTTCTCCACAAATGGAGGTGGTGGGGGACAGTAGATGGGGGAGAAAGGCAGATGCTTGGGGACAGGCATTGGCAAAGGGCTACATGGGGGACAGGCTTGTAGGCACTCTCAGAGACTCAGACGGACTGTGTGGGCTACCTTTGCAGACCTGCCAGCTTCCCAGGCCTGTCACCCCAATTTAGAAGCCCTCCCTCGCCCTCCCCCTACTCCACCTTGCCACACTATCTCCACATGGCAGCCTAAGCAGGCAGAGGGAGCAGATGGAGAGAAGGTTGCAGGCAGCAGCGGGAGGAATATGTCTTTAGCTGAGTGGCGGAGCTGGGAGTCCCTATAAAGAATGGGTGGGGGAGGTGAGCGCAAGGTGGGAGAGGGCTGGAGGGGAGAGGAAGCACTCTGGCCTTGGGGATCAAAAGACCGCCACACCCATTCATTCACTCATTCAGTGCTTTTTACAGGGCACTCACTACAGAGGCAAATCTGCATCAGGCTTGGCGGACAGAGAGTCCCCAGTAAAACCTCTCCTTGACTGCAAGAAGTTTCCATTCCTGCCATTTACCAGGTGGTTTTTATAAAAAAGGAGGCTGAGACAGGGGGTGCATAAAACCTGATTTCTCCCTTGGGGAAGATGAAGCCTCCCATTGCTTTGCTGTATTAGGCCGAAAGCTCTGTAAGGAGAGGTCTTGCCTGATCTCGCCCATCACCGCACACGTAGGGCCTGCACAATACTAGCGTGCATGGTAACACTTGCTGAATGGAAACATAGACAAGCAAAGAAACTGAAGAAAACAGAAAGGGAGAAAGTAGTGAGAGAAAAACAAAGAGACAGGCCAGCTCCACACTTGGCGACCAGGAAACAGGTGTTTGTAAGCATCTCCTCTTTGCCAGGTGCTCCTACCACATATTTCATGGCTGCTCATGTCAATTTCATCATGATCCTTCACCGTGACACGTGATTGACTCCATTTGACAGATAAGCACCTGAGTCCTCGGGGAGATCACAACCTAGCTGATGGGACAAGGTAGATTCAAGACCAGGTCTGAGTCCAGAGCCAGAACCCATCCCCTCTCAGGAATATGATGGCTGTCTCCACGCTGTGATTGGGTAGCTGTCCCCTGGCACTTTGACAGCCCCTCAGTACCAGCAGGCCACAATGATTAAAAGCCCATCATCAGGGTCACTCTTGTGGCAAAGGCATTGGGCGTCTAGAAGGTCGTTACTTGCATGAGGGTATGTTATATGGAGGAAGTGGTACCGTTAAATTATTAACCCATTAAATAACACAGAATTTACTCATTCCTTTGGCCAGCTGATTTACTTTGCCCTGCACAGAGAAAAGTCCCGAGATAATAGGACATAGAACTTGCAATCTGAGATTATTATGGTGGGAAGTCTCTCTCTCTCTTTTTTACGACTCACCCCTCCACCCCCGCCCCAAGAAGAAATACCATGATGAGAACAGCACGAGGAGTTTGTGGACGAAAACTCTCCCCCATCACGTTTTTGATATTTACATTACAGATGAGGAGACTGAGGCTCAGGGGGACAGTAACTTGCTCAAAATCATACACCTGGTCTACCTTTCACCCAGGCTCGTGCTCTGTTACGTCAAGGCAGCTGTGTCCTTGATTCCGGTGTCAGGGTGGACTCCTTGCTACTTACGGCTGCCCAGGGAAAAAAATCCTAGCGTCTGTGCAGAGATATGTGCCCACAACTCCTGCTACATGTTGCCGCTTGATAAATCAACTCTTAGGCAATTAAAATTGGTCGGGAGACAAAAGGATTAGATCGTGTCCTCACCTCTTTCTGCTGGGTAAGAAAGGCAAGTTATTTAACCTCTCTGAGCCTTATTTTCCTCTTCTGAGGAGAAGAGATAAGAATAACACTTACCATGTGGGCTGATGGACCCAAGTGGATAATAATATCCCTGTGACAGGAGGGGATACAATAATACTTATTTCAGAGGCTTAGAGACAAGTTCCCATGTGTTGATGACCTAAGGCATTGAGCCCAGGTCAGACTGTAAGGAAAACACTCAGCTTCATTCTCAAAAATTTGGTGTTGTGAGAGGCAGCAGGAGGTTGAGTCCTCAATGTTGATCCCTCCTCCGCTGACAGGCTGTGTAATCCTAGGTAAGTCATCAGCCTCTCTGGGACTCTGTTTCCCTGTCTATCCATCCATCTATCCATCCACCCATCTGTCCGTCCACTCACCCATGGCACTCGCTTATCCATGTATCTACAAATACCATTTGAGCATCTACTATTTATTGAGTAGTTACTAGGTGCCAAACTCTTGCTAGAAGCTGTGGGTGCAGAAGACTCCATCCTTCGCTCCCTAGGGCTGAGAGTCTAGTGAAGTCTGGAAACATGAGTGCCAAATCCTTTCCAGGACTGATGCTCTATGCCAAGGGAGACGGTGTAGCAGAGGGGTTAAAGCAGGCTTTGAAACCTGACATTCTGAATTTGAATTGTTTCTCTCCTGCTGACCTCGGTGTGACATTGAACAACTGACTTAACTTCTCTGAAACGGCTTCATTGAAAACCTGTGACTTAGATTAAATGAGACAATTATTAGAAAGCACTGAGGAAAGTACACATAGCCTCCAGTAAACTGTCCGTCCATCTGTCCAACCATTCATCCACCCATCCTAACAACAAATATTTTTCTGAGCATCGACCACGTGCCAGACACTGTTCTAGGCACCAAAAATGCAGCAATTAACAAGAGGAAGCTCTCTGGAGCTTACCTGGTGTAAGTGAGAGATGGACAGTCAATCCTTTAATAACGTAGAATTTCAGAGAGCTCCAGGTTCCAAGAGGAAGAAAAATGGGATGATTTGCGAGTCAAGGAGGCAAGTGCTTTTTGAGTGCTTGACGATGGCCTCCCCAAACTAGAAGCAGAGAAGTGATTAATAAGAAGGAGGTACCAGGCTAAGATCTGGGGAAGGCGTGCTGCAGGCAGAGGGCACAGAAAGCACAGGCTGAAATAGGGTTATTGCAATAAATGGTAGCCATTGTCAGCATGCTTCTATGATGCCATTTCTCTGTCCACAGAGATCACAGCGCACCAGGGCTTGATTTTGAGATCGCCAGGAGTGTACCCTCAGTCTTGACTCTCTCCATTAACTACAATGTTGGGGGTTTCAGTTCTTATCCACACTCCTGCCCCACCCAAACCCAGCACCACATTTCACCCCCAGCAACGCCTGCTGTTAGGAAGGTCTTCTCTAGGGCGGGGGGGGGGGTGGGTGGGTGGGTGTGGATATAACCTCTGTCTTGGAGTAAAAGTGAAATACAAAAAGAGACATCTTGAAAGAGAGGGAGAGAGTTTGAAACAACAAAACAGCAAGCGTAGTAGCCCAGGAGACAAATCCATCCTGAGTCTTTGAAGGGCAGGCCAAGCATCCAACCAGCATCTCATCCGGCGTTCTCAACCAGGTCTTCCTAACTTCCCATGAGCCCATGCAGCCCCGTGTGGAGCGATGTGGCAGTCACATCACTCTGGCCAGATGCTAACAAGGGAATGGTCAGCTGTGACGCAGACACCCTCATCCAGTGTGGATGAAGATTACCTAGAATTACCTACGTTTGTGGATTACCTAGAAAGGAGCAGTTATGCCTCTGGGGTTTCCTTGGAAATGCTCCATCTGTCTATACCACCTGCCCTGGCTGTTGAGAAATGCCCATACAGAGCAGCGATTTGACAGGGAGGCAATGCCTTTATTTCAAACTGAAAGTTTACAGAATACAAAGTGAGCCTGCAAAATAGATTTCTCTAGAAGCTTGCCTGGTCAGATGAGAAGGAAAACCAGCGTACTCTGGAAACGTGAAGGAGGCTACAAGAGAGAGACAAACATGTAGGATCAGATAAGACCCCACAGTCAAGTTCCTGCAAACCCAGCCAGGAGACTTCCCTGGGTTTATGCTTTTGGGCCTCAAAGGTGAGGGGAAAAAATCAATTAAAGATACTGTGTATATTTATAGACTCTGTCGGCATTATAAACTGTAACACGTACATTTTTCAGACCGTGAAGAACAGCCAGGTTCTGCAAAGAGGCACACGCCTCTGGATTCTTCTAAGACTTTCGTGTTTGGTGACCCGAGGAGCACCTGTGTCCTTGGGAATCAGCGGGTGTATCTGGCCTCAGACGTTCTTGAGTTTCTTTCTCAAAGTGTCACCTAGAAACCTCCGTTTTCTTGTCTATATCAAGTGAGGGATATCAGTGATGATTTCCTAGGGTTTTTGCAACGCTAAGAGAGAGGATGCAGGGTCAGTGTTGAACTGAGGGTCCATCTTGCAGGAGACGCTCAATAAAAGGGAGTAATTCTATTGTAACTTACAGACTATAAGGGAGAAACACAACCCACAACCCTGGAGCTCTTCTCCAGTAGGATTTATTAAGTGTCTTTATGTATGTCTAGACCTACAAGAAAGCCCAGTTGCGGTTAAGGGTACAGAAGAAGTAAAACTCCTAAGCCCATCAGGGGACTCGGCCAATCTAACACATTTTCCACGTGACTCACTTCACTCAAAATGAACCGAGGCGACACTGTCCTGTTTCATTGCAGACACATCCTCCAGCCCTTTGCCTTCCTCGCCGACGTCACCACGCCCTTCCATATGCAGTACCGAAAAAGTCCCTGCTGCCGGGCATCCTGCCCTTCTTCCCAGCTTCCTGCCCAAAGCCCAGGCTTTGTCCCCCGAAAGTCAGAGGAGGGTGTGGAGAGAAGAAGACTAATGTCTGAGGCTCAGGGGTTGGAGTTTTCCCATTACCTCGTGCTGTTCTGTGGAAGGAAGCCCCACCCAGTAGCAGCAGGAAGGAAGGCCAAGAAATTTCCCCCTGGAGATCACGGATGGGCTTGAGTTCAGGAGCCCAAGGGACAGCAGGTGGGAGCTGGAGAGCCAGGAGGCTGCCCCACTAACTCCTGTTGTAATGTCTGTAGGTCCCTTGTCTTCTCTGATCCTTACTTCACCCACGTGAAAAAGGAAAATAATTACGAAAAGTGATCTCTCAAACCTTCCTGGTCCTGAAATTCATTCATTCTGCAGTGTTAAAAAGACAACATTCAGGGGCGCCTGGGTGGCACAGTCGTTAAGCGTCTGCCTTCGGCTCAGGGCGTGATCCCAGCGTTACGGGATCGAGTCCCACATCAGGCTCCTCCGCTATGAGCCTGCTTCTCCCTCTCCCACTCCCCCTGCTTGTGTTCCCTCTCTTGTTGTCTCTCTCTCTGTCAAATAAATAAATAAAATCTTAAAAAAAGAATTTAGCAAAAGAAAAGAAAGGACTGTTCTAGCCAAGGTTACTTGCCCTGAGAGGGAATCTGCAGGGGGTGTTATCCTGCAGATGAAGTTATCTTTCTTGGGGTGATAGAGCCTCAGTGACAGATTACCTCCACGGACTGCCCAGGAAGTTTCTGACTACATTTCTAGGGCAGGTGCCACCAGCAGTTAGGTTAGGTATTAAGCCCAGCAACTTGGCCTGAGTGACTCCATCTTGGGCCTGTGGTTTTGTTTTTTTAACGGTGGTATCAGCTTTCACGCCCAAGAGATGCGAGGTTCTACCGCAGCTCTCCAGGTGAGAATCAAAGCTGACATTCTAAAGCACCTGTTTAGAGTTTCCCACTCGATATCTCATTTAATAGGAGATTGTATTATTATAACCCAAACTCCTACCCTAGCCTACAGGGCCCCCCAGATCCAGCCCCTCCTCCTCTCTGACCTCCTGGTTCCTTCAGGAAGCTCCAGCTGCAAACATTCCTTTTTTAAAAAATTTAAATTCAATGAATTAACATATAGTGTATTATTAGTTTCAGAGGCAGAGTTCGGTGATTCATCATAACACCCAGTGCTCATTACGTCACATGCCCTCCTTAATGCCCATCACCCAGTTACTGCATCCCGCCACCCCCTTCCCTCCAGCAACCCTCAGTTTGTTTCCTATGATTAAGAGTCTCTTACGGTTTGTCTCCCTCTCTGATTTTGTCTTGTTTTATTTTTCCCTCCCTTCCTCTATGCTCCTCTGCTTTGTTTTTTAAATTCCACATATGAGTGAGATCATAATGGTCTTTCTCTGATTGACTTATTTCACTTAGCATAATACCCTCTAGTTCCATCCACCGTCATTGCAAATGGCGAGATTTCATTTTTTTGATGGCTGAGTAATATTCCATTGTGTATATATATATATCCTAACCCACATGTGCCTCTCAGGCTTTGGCTTTGGCTGTCCCCCTGCCTGGAAGGCTGTTCCTCCTGACAGACACATAGCTGGCTCTTTGTCACCCTTTCGTGGTCAGCTTGAATGGCACATGCCCAGTTTTAAATTCTCCTTAGCAAGTATCACTACCTAAAGTCATCTTTCTCATTTACCAACGTCTTTACAGGTGTATTATCTGTGTTCTCCCGCTAGATTCTAAACTCCATGAGTGCAAGGACTTTTCCAGCACAAAGCACATAGGGAGGTTTTCAGTGAAGTCTCATGTAATATTGAATGAATGAGTGTATGAATGAATGAATGAATGAATCTCCCCTTTGCAGATGAGTAAACAGAGGCTCAGAGGGACGAGGAAATGTGCCCAGCAGCCACCAGGCAGGAAGTGCGGTGGCACTGGGCTCAAACTTAGGACAGTCTGACCTCCAGTTCAAGTTTCTAACCATTTAGCCACACCGCCTCTCGGATCTGGGAACAGGTGATGCTTCCCAACAGCGAGACTCTAAAGCAGCGGGAGCTCCCAGCCAGAGACATGATCTAAGTGCCAATGCCTGAATGTCTGCGAGCATTTCGAGTCATTTGGAGAAAAGGCAATGTTAGCGGCACCATTATGGCCTGCTGTTCTCCATCCCATCACTGCCGTCCCCACCTATTAAAATAATGGTATGAAAAATAAACAGCTTTTATGGACAATTTTATACAATGCGTGCATTGTTTGTTTCTCTCTCTGTTACCATGGCAGTGATGTTCTCCTGATAACTTCTGAGTTTCTGCATGATGGAAGGGAATGAAATAAAGTTCCTTGGGAGAAAATTGCCAAACAAAGGCTTTTCCTTCTCTGGAAGCCGCACCCTCCCCACCCCAGCGCTCAATTGCAGCTGCACCCTGATTCTTACGCACAGAATAAAGGCTGCCTTGCAACCTACAGCCTCCCGTGGCTCCCCAGTGCCTGGAATAGGAAGGCCAGGGGTCTTGGCGGGGCTCTAAGTCCCCTGCTATGTGGTTTTTGCTCCTGTCTTTTATCCTGTCACATACACTAGGCTGCAGGTAATCCCCTTCCTCCCATGTCCCTCCCCGCCCCCCTTTGGTGTTTCACACCTTCTCTGTTGCATTTCCTCATGTTGCTCCCGCTTACCTGGGCCACCCATCTTTCTTCCACATCTCTGCCAGGCCACTGCTACTCATGTTTTCAAGTTCAAGTTTTGGTGTGACACAGCAACCCCCCCTCCTTTCCCGCCCATCCCCCAATCTCAGTGAGATTCCTTTCCTCCCTGCTCCCAGGGCCCCTTCAAGCCTAGCATTTCTCCATGGTATGCTCACCTGGACACCAGGCTACTAGAGGGCGGGCACAGTGCTTTACTCAGTGTCTAACCCTGTGCCGGAAACATGGTTGATGCCCCACAACTTCTTTTAGACCCCAATTAGGGGGAAAAAAAATCAGATGATCTGAGAGGCTACCTAAGGGCATGACAGCTAAGTGTACCTCAGGCTTTGGGGTGAATGCAGGGACGCTTACATCAAAGCCCCAGGCCAAAGCAATGCTTCTCAACCTTGGCTACACCTTGGAATCACCTGGAAGCTTTCAGAAATTCCTGTGTCCAGGATGCAATCCAAGTTAATGATATCAGACTCTCTGGGAGTGAGCCCAGGCATACGTTTTCTTTAAAGTTCCCCAGGGGACCCCAATGTGGAGGTGGGGCTGAGAGCCCCTGGCTCAAAGTTCCCAAGCACCGCCCTAACCATACACAGCGTGCGGGACCAGGGTCTCCTGGGGGCGGAGGCCAAGGACTCAGAGCCAGGACTGAAGAAGATCCACTTGCAATGGGCTCGGCAGGTGGCAAGGTGCTTTCTGTGTATGACAACTTAATTCTAACCTTAGCCTACAACGTCAGCATCCTGAGACTGCAGTTCAGAGGGTGGTGGGATTGGCCGTGTTTGCATGTCCGGGCAGAATTGGAACCCAGGTCTACATCTCTCCAGAGCCCACGCGCTTGAGCATTTGTCAAACGTAGGTAGGTGGGGCAGCAGCGAGGAGTGGGAGATGGACGAAAGCCACCGCACAGGAGTTCCACCTGTCTCAGGCTCGGCTCATGCCGTTTCCCTCCCTCTCGGTGCCCTGTTTCCTCCCCGCAGCCCCAAGTTCTTCCAGAGCAATGACTGGGTGGCAGGTGCAGCAGGACCAGCCGACAGCTGCGAGTGGCGGGAAAAGGGGTCTGGTGATTGCAAACCACCCCATGAAGCCAAAGCTTCCGTAGTTTCCAGGGCCTGAAAGGAGGAAGGGCTTTGCCAGGGGCCCCAGGGTGATGGTTCAGGACGGGGGGGTGCATGCTGGCACTCCCCACCCCCTCCGCGCTGACTTGGCACCCAAATACCTCCTTTGAACTTGTCTTCCAGCTGATGTTTACTGTGTACTTTTTAAGTTGTCAGGCCTGTCCCCACAACAGCCCTACAAACCAAGTCACCTGCAAAATGGGATTTGGGAACAAGAGCAAGAGAACACACGATTCTATTTTCCAGGTTTTGCACAAATCTTAGTGAAGTCTTCCCTGACTAATGGGTTTAAAATTGCAACCCCTCTTTATCCTGCCCCCCTACACCGCATGCTCCTGACCTCCTGTCCTGCTTCATTTGTTCCGCAGCACTTCTGAGCACGTGAGTACTCTGTGTTTTCATTTATGTGTTATTTACCTCTGCCTCCTCCCACTGGGATGTCAGGCTCACGAGGGCAGGGATTTAGGTCTCTTTTGTTCACTCCTGTATCCCTAGCATCTAGATGTGCATTTCCCCATAATGGATACAGTCCCTTTGTTGAAAGAATGAGTCCACATTTTACTTACCCTCTGGGTTATGTTTTCTTAGCATGTCCCAAACTTAGAATAAGAGGCAATAGGGTCCAGCCTGGTATGCAGCACATGATAGAGGCTTTGTCGATATTGGATGGAATTCATTACCATGTACTACTTAAGGCTCTTTGACAAAAAAGGCCTGATGTTGGTTAAATCCATCCAGGAAAAGGTGGGGGGCTTTGTTAGAAGGACAGGAGTATCTCACAGGCCAAAGAAGAGCTGAAAAAGCAATTCTGAGGACAGGACCGCAGGAGCTCCGAGGATCTAGGAAACGGGGACCATCCCCCACTCCCCGAAGTGGCTGCACTTGGTATGAATCACTACCTAGGGTAGATCACGTGGCCACCTCTTGGGCAGGGGAGGGGAAAGTCTTTTGCTTGACACGCCCATCCCGTAGATGGTTCTCAAAACAAAACTCTAGTTCTGATACCCGCATAAAGATGGGTGTGGATTCTGGTTGGGGGAGAACAACAGAAGCCCATGATGGTCGACATATCCATTGCCATGGTATGTGTAGGGGGCTAGGTGGCTGTGAGTGAACCACGTGAGGACCCTGATGATTTGCGTTTTCCGTGTTTCTCCTCCAGCCCTCTGGACCATCTGAACAGTGAAGGACCAGATGCACGTTGCACTGAAGGGCAAGAGCACCATGGCAAATCTCTGAACTCAGAAGTTCCGGTTCCCCTCCTATCTACCCCAAATCCTTTCTGGAAGAAAGTTCATCAGTTTGGGAATGGCCAATAGCCAACGAGCCATTAGTGTATTCAGAACAAGGGGCACAAACCAAAAAGCAGACTTGATTACGGAGAGCAATCACTGTAGCAATCAGCATTGGGTAAGTTACGCTGCTGTAACAAAGAGCCTTCAAAACCTTAACGCATCAGGAAACAACTGTTTACTCTTCACTCCTACAAGTCAGTTTCAGTTTCAGCAGCAGTTTTAGCTGCTCTCCAGGACATCTGTCTTCCTTGCAGTGGCTTGATGATCCAGGTCACTTCCGTCTTGCAGTTTTGCTATTTCTGCAGGCGGTTTCCTGGCAAATAGAAGTGACATATTTCTGCTCGTAGTCTATTGGCCAGAAGGAGTCACATGACCTTACTCTAGGTGCAAAGGAGGCTGGGAAATGCCAGTGAACACATGGGATATGTGATGAACGCTACTGTCTCTTTGACACATACGGATGGCAGAAACACTTTTCAGCAATTACGGTCATGACAGTGGGACATGGCCTTGTAGGAGGCAGCACAAAAATCCTCTGAGTGAAGGCTGGTGATTAGAAGCATGAAGATCCTTCAATTTATATTCTATACGTGCCTGAGATATATCACCATGAAAGCAGTCTGTCCAAGGGCTGGGACTGGTTATTAGAGATGGAGAATTAACATTGCTCAAATGGCTACCTCCATTCGAGGCATGATCCACATCCTTTACCCATCCCCAACATCCCCTTGAAAATTGTGTTCGTTTCAGAAATAAGGAAACAAGCAGAAGAATATAATGACTTGTTTGAGGTTGCATATCTTATGAGTGGCACAGTTTGGAGGGCCACCAGAATCCAAAATCAGGGTGCTTTCACTATACCAGGGAGCTCACCAGGGCCATGACAGGCATTGCAAGTCTTCTCTTCATTGGATGATAATGATGATGATATTAATGGCAGTAAAGATGATGGTGATGATGATAGTAATGATGGTGGTGATCACGATGGTGGTGGTGGTGGTGGTGGTGATGGTAATGGTGGTGGTGATGAAGATGAAGATGATGATACTGATGATAATAATGATAATAATGATGATAATAATGGTGATGATGGTGGTGACGATAACACTCTTAATTATTGAAGAATTACTTCATGTTGAAAAATGTGTACTCTCTCTAATCCCCCCATCACCCTATGAGATAGGCTCTACCATTATCCCCATTTCACAGAAAAGGAAACTGAGGCTCAGAGAGGCAAAACAAAATTTGTTCAAGATCGTACACCTAGTAATCAGCAGAATTAAGGGGTGAGCTCAAGGTTGCCTAGTTTCAAAGCCAGCCCACCATACAGAAAAGAGAGTAATTCATTTCCATTGGTGGTTTTGTGTGCGTGCTTCCCATTGTCAAGTGTGACTAATTGTTTTTCTTTAAACCAGCCACTTCTTGTTTAGGCATTTCATAGATGTCTTCACTACTTGCATCTTTTTTTTCAAACAGTTCTTAATAGGGAATGAGAACTGGATGGTCTGCCCCACCTAGGATCCAGAAAAGAAACATGAATGTCAGGATTATGTTCCCCATAAACATATACATACCCACCTCACTGTCCTTAACAAAAGACAGATGCTAATTAGAATTTTCACTAGCACTTACAGACTCAGTTTTAATTATACCAGATCTATCTGAATTTACTGTAGCTCTCTGATTAACAGGGGAGGAAAATCAATAAGCATACCGAAAAATTTGGATGTGTTATACGGCTAATTCCAATTTTATGTTATAATCATGTTTTAATGTGGGTCCTAATTACCATAATTAAGCTGCCTGTGACAGCGTTGGCTGTGACAGAAGCTGTTACTATTCTAAGAGGACTTGTCAAAGGCTTTCCCCAGATTTCTGGTGCATTGTGCCATTTGGCTAGTTTGGGTGTTATGGGGGAGGGAAAAGTGCGTGCGTGGGTGATAGTTCCTGGAAGCCCAACTGCCCAGAAAAGCCTTGGTTCTAAGGTTTAGGTTGGGCCAGGTGCCATGCCTGTGTCATTCATCCAGTATTTATTGAGCACTTACTATGGGCCATGGCCTGTGGTAGGCACTGGGAATACAGATGAGAGTTTCCATGCCACTGGGGTGTGGTAGTCATCAAGTAACTAACGACGTAAGGCGGAAATACAAAGTACTATGGCAACTATTATGTACATGTAACGTGATGGAGAAATCTGGGAAGCTTCCCTGAAGAAACAAATTCTTAGCTGAGATGTTAGAGTCTCAGGAGTTAAGTAGGCAGGAGGTCGTTAGTAAGAGATCATTCCTGGCTAAGGAAACAGCATTTGCAGTGAGTTGGAACTGAAAAGTGGCCAATGTGGAGCGTGATGTACAAGGGATGACTGGTGCAGGATGACACTGGAACCCCAGCAGGGACCAGAGCACATGGGGTCTCATAGGCCCCTTCACGATGCTCACTTCCAGCTCTAAGCCTCTGAGACTCTTCCTTCCTTCCTTCCTTCCTTCCTTCCTTCCTTCCTTCCTTCCTTCCTTCCTTCCTTCCTTTCTCCCTTCCTCTTTTAATTTCCTCTTTCTTTCCTTTTCCCTCCCATTCATATGAAAATTATTTATTCAATATTTACTATGTACCAGGACATAGACTTCTAGCTCTTGACTTCATTCAATGATCATTCATGCATTCATGCATTCACCTGTTCAAGATGCATTTCTTTTTTTTTTTTTTTTTAAGATTTTATTTATTTGACAGAGAGACAGCCAACAAGAGAGGGAACACAAGCAGGGGGAGTGGGAGAGGAAGAAGCAGGCTCCCAGTGGCACAAGGAGCCCGATGTGGGGCTCAATCCCAGGACACTGGGATCATGCCCTGAGCCGAAGGCAGATGATTAATGACTGAGCCACCCAGGCGCCCCTTAAGATGCATTTCTATACCAGAAATTCAAATGCTAGATTTGTAGCATTCACCAACGCCCTGCAAAAGCTTACTATGGTTGTTGTTGCTTTTTTTTAAGAATTTATGTGTGTATGTATGTATGTATTTGAGAGAGAGAGAAAGTCCAAGTGGGGGGAGGGGTAGAGGGAGAGGGTCAGACTCCCTGCTGAGTGCAGAGCTCGATGTAGGGCTTGACATGGGGTTCAGCATGGGGTTCGATCCCAGGACCCTGAGATCACGACCTGAGCCAAAGTCAGATGCTTAACCACCTGAGCCACTCAGGTGCTCCAAGGCTTACTATGTTTTTTAAGTGCATAGAATCCTATCCCTCTAGTTTGGCCTATTTATTTATTTGGTCATTTATATTTAGTCATTCATGCATTCAACAACCATCCTGAGCGTGGTGTCCCTCAGAAGCTGACCCTGAAGTAAGGAATTAAGTGCAAGTGGTTGATTTGGGAGGTGATCTTAGGAAATATCAGTGATGGAGTGGAGAAATGAGAGAGGAAAGGGGAAGGACCCTTCACCAGCCCCCCCAAAAATGTTGGACAAATGACCACCATGGGCAATTGGGGCTCTATCTCATTGGGGACCCACATCTCAGAGCTCTCCTACTGAAAGCGTGAGGGAGCTGGGGTATTTATACATCCATGTCAATCAGTTCTTGTTTCTAAGATTTCTGGAGGTCATGAGTGAACTCCCTAGGACTTCTGGCCTGCTCTGCTTGCACGTGGTGGGGAAAACACAGAGATACAGCTGCTAACAGCTGGGGCCTGGCACAGTGAGGTGTTGAGGGCTGAAAGGATATGGGGAAGGGGAGGTTACCAAGTGCATCTCTCAAAACAGCATTTAAAATGCCTACTATGTGCCAGGTATCTGATTTCATATAGTGACACACTTTTGACACACGAATATAGAATGTCCACCACTATCTGTGCTGTGCATAAGATCCCACGTCATACGCCTTATACTAGCCTCTCCCTCATGGCTCTATTCATTTCTCAAACTTGTACTGGGCTCCTAGTATGGGGTGCTGCTTAGGATTTCAGCTTTCATCTCAAGCTCTAGGAAGCAAAACAGGGCCTACAGGGACTGTAAGAGGCTGAATAGAGAGCAGTCTCCTTTCTGCAGATTGGAGACCCCACCAGGGCAGGAGTGGTCTTCTGAGGTCTGAGCTGTTATGCGGCAGGCCAGCCATGGTCACTCTGGCTTCTGTCCATGGCCTATGGGAGGCCACACAACAACTAAGCAGGTAGCCAGGTGTCAGACAGACCCCTCCCTAGAGCCTCATGTGCGTCCTGCAAGAGCAGGTGAGGACTGCCCTGGCTAGCCGGGATTAACTCTTTGCTGCCTGAGAAAGAGCAATGGGGAGTTTGTAGGTCAGCTGCGTGGAATGTTTAACCACAGACCTGTGGTTCCCAAGCTTTAATGTTCCATGAGAAACACCTGTGACATCAGCTAAACATGCAGATTCCTTGTGGTTCGATGGACCTGGGGATGTGTGCTGTAACTGCTGAGCAGGTGATTCTGAGGAATGGGTGGCCCAGAGGACATACCAAGGGAAACGTTGCTTTGGCTTTATACGGATGGGGCACCCAAAGTCCAGGGAGAGCCCAAGTTTCAGTAACCCGTAGGATCAAGACCCAAGGCCTCCACCCCAAAGGCCAGAGCTGCCCTCCACTAGGAGAGACGAGTCTTCCCGAGCTCGCAGGTACTTGTGCATTTCAGGCACACTCTCCGTTATTGACAGGCACTAATGGTGGTAATGAACTAAGGAGACCTGAGCGCACCCAATAATTGCAGGTGAGGCTCAAAGAGTAAATATGATCCTCATTAATGTAAAGCAACTTTCTTCACTACAGAGATCTGATGTGAAGCTGAAAGCCAAGGCAGAGCTTCGCCACGCCTTTAAAGTTTTATTACGCACTTTTTCTAAAAGAAAAATATTTCCGAATGCTTATAAGATACATAAAGAGAAACCACAGATAAATCAAACTTCCCGAGTTCAATGTATATAACTATATATTTAAATAAGCTGGTCTGGGTGTGGACACAGCCATGTACCTGTCTAACCACATTAGATGGTTACCTGGACAGAGAAGCAAGGGGGTGAGGAAGAGAAGATATGAGAAAAGCAATGTAGCAAGAGGAAGTAATACATATGGTATAATGTTAATTGGGTGCGGGCTACAAAATTCTACATATGTATTCCTGCAGAGGTATAAAAATTAAAAAACGCATCTATACAAGTCCTAAAAAGAACAAAATAAGAAAAAAAAAATCCAGGCAATTCAAGTTTGTTTTATTTTTTTTTAAAGCATCGTTCTCCTTCCCCATGAAGAAGAAGTGAAGAAATTGAAGAGAAAGAAATATAAGAATATAACAGCAAAAGATGGTGGAAAAAAGAGTTTATACTCTGACATGCATGCCATAGCAAGGATCCTAAAACCTTCTTGCAAATGAGAATTACCCGGAAGGCTTGTTAAAATACATATTTCCAGGCCCATCCCTCAGCAATGCGGATTTTAATGAACTTCTCATGTAGTTCTGACGTCTGCTGTGATTACGACATAATTTGGTTCTCAACAGTAATGCCCTACCCCCTCTTCTACCCAGCCCGATTTGATCATGTCTGAAACCCCAGTTAGAATTTTCCTCCTATAATAAGACCATGTTAAAATACGGTCTCCATCTGGGAGATCATCTATTGAAACCGATTGTTATAAGACAGTGTGATAAAGTAAATCCGATCTTTCGACCCTCTCTTAAAGCTCGGTTCATGTAATAGGAATAGCAAATATTTATTGCCCACTTACTATGGGCCCAATTGTTAAGAGCATTACATGCTCTCCATAGGTTCAGGAAATAGTACTCCGATTATTACCATCTTCTAGGGGAGAAAACGGAGGCACAGAGAGGTTAAGTAATCTACCCAAGGTCACATAGCTAGTAAGTGGAAGAGTCAGGTTTAACCCCCATTATCTTAAAATATACCAATATGCTGCCTCTGCCCAGTAGAGACAGAAAGAGGAGATAACATCATGATTCTGGAAATCCGAAATGAGGGAAAAGACACACCAAGAGAAGGTAGAAATCCAAACCAAGCCTCATAACCGTATTTCCCAAGCCCTAATTCCAGTGTGTGGTCAGACAAAGAACATTTTTTATTCCATTTTAAAGGACTGCATCCTGAAGATGCTTACTTATGCTTTTAAGGAGTAGGATATACTGAAACAAATCAAACCACGACTGTATGGAAATGGGCCTAGATCCCTCCAACAGGAAGGAGACATGGGCTCTGAGTGCGGAGGGTACAGAGAGGCTGGGGTGGGTCTGTAACAATATCAGGATATACTCTCGGCGCAGTTTATTTTAAATCACTGATATTTTAAATTTCTGGTATCAGGCAGACTTTCCCTAGAACGTGATGCTGTATAGGAAAATGCTCACGTGTACCAGATGAATCAGAAACATCAAGACACCAGTGGTGATCCACTGTATGGATAAATCTCGTTTTGTCTTCCCACTCACCTACTGATGGACATTCAGGCTGTTCCCTTCTTGGCCCTTACCAATAAAGCCACTGCAAGGATTTGTCTATAGGTCTTGGCAAGGCATACGTTTCATTTCTTTCTTCCTTTTTTTTTTTTTTAGATTTTATTTATTTATTGGACAGAGAGAGACACAGCGAGAGAGGGAACACCAGCAGGGGGGGTGGGAGAGGGAGAAGCAGGCTTCCCACTGAGCAGGGAGCCCAATGCGGGGCTCGATCCCAGGACCCTGGGATCATGACCTGAGCCGAAGGCAGACGCTTAATGACTGAGCCACCCAGGTGCCCCTACGTTTCATTTCTCTTAGGTAAATACCGAGGAGTGGAATGGCTATATCGTCTGGTAGGCAAATGTGTAACTCTTTAAGGAACTACCAAATGGCTTTCCAAAGTGCTCGTACCATTTTATATCTCGCTTAGTACCGTGCAAGAGTCCCGCTCACTAAACATCCTTGTCCACACTTGCTATACACTGCTTTTCTAAGTAAAGCCATTCTTGTGGGTGTATAGTGATATCTCCTTTATGGTCTTGATTTTCATTTCCTTATCGACTAATGATGATGAGCATCTTTTTATATGTTTGGGTGGTTTTTCTTTTCTTTTTTTTTTTTTTGCATATGGTTATCCAATTTTTTTTCCAGCACATTTAATGCAAAGGTTGTCCTTTCCCTCACTGAATTGCCTTGGCAACTTTATTGAAAAGCTATTGACCATATACGGCGTGGGTCTATTTCTCAACTCTGTTCTATTCCATGGATCTGTCTATCTTTTTTGCCAATACCACACTGATCCTGTCTTGGTTACCGTAGCCTTATAATACATCTTAAAAGCAAACAGTGTAGGTCCTCTGACTTTGTTCTCCTTTTTCAAAATTATTTTTGCTCGTCTATGTTCTTTGTCTTTCCATATGAATTTTATAACCTTCTTGTAAATTTCTGCACAAAACCCTCCTGAGATTTTGATTGCATTGAAGCTGTGGATCGATGCGTGTCGTATCGACAACTTAATAATATTAAACGTTCTGGTCCATAAACATGGTCTATTTCCATTTATTTATGCCTTCTTTAATTTCTCCCAACAACATTTTATAGTTCTCAGAATACAGGTCTTGAATATCTTTTGTCAAATTTATCACTGAGTACTCCATATTTTTCATGATATAGTGGTAGTATTATTTAACTTGAACTTCCAGAGGGTGGTGGTTACAAGTTTATAGAAATACAATTCACTTTGTGTATATTGACCTTGTGAAACTCACTTATTATTTCTAGTAACTTCTTTGTAGATTCCTTAGGGCTCCTTCCTTTTTAAAATCCTTAGGATTTTTTTGTGGAAATGATCATGCCTTCTGCAAATGATGTTAGTTTCATTTCCTCCTTCCCAATCTATATGCCTCTAACTTTTTTTTTTTTTCCCTTCCTTGCCTGGACCAGAGTTTCCAATAGAGTATTGAATGGAAAGGAGGAGAGTGGACACTCTTGTTTTATTCTCCATCTAGGAGGGAAAGCATTCATTTTGTCACCACTAAGGATGATGTTAACTGTAGGTTTTTTTGTAAACACCCTTTATCAAGTTAAAGACATTCCTTTCTGTTCCCAGTTTGTTGACGGTTTTTATCAAGAATGCATGTTGAATTTTGTCAAATGTTTTCTATGCATCTATTGAGATCACTTAATTTTCCTAAAAAGTCTCATAAAATTGTGAATTCCATTTACTGACTTGCAAATTTTAAATCAATCCTGCATGTCTGGTGTCTACCACACTTGGTCACAATGGATTTTTTTTTTTTTAAGAGTCTCATTAAAACGTTATCTAACTTTGCTAAAAATTTGCGTCTATGTTCACGAGTGAAATTGAGCTGACGTTTTCTTGTAGTTCCTGGGTTTGATTTTAGTATCAGGGTAATGCTGGCCTCATTGAATGAACTGGCGTGTTCCCTTTGCTCCCATTTTCGGAAGTTATTTGTGTTTAATTGTATTTGTTTTTCCTTAAATGTTTGGTAGATTTCACCAGTGAAGTCATCTGGGCCTGGAGCTTCTTTTGTGGGAAGGCTTTTAACGACAATTTCAAGTTCTTTAATATACACAGAGCTACCCAGGCAATCTGTTTTCTTGAGCGAGCTTTGGCGATTGGCATTTTTCAAGGAATTTGCCCATTTTACCCAAGTTATTGGATTTATCGGCATAATGTTGTTCACGATATTTCCAAATTAGCATTTTAGTATCTATAGCATCCATAGCAATGCTCCCTCTCTCATTCCTGATATTAGTATCTTGTGTGTTCTTTTATTCCTGATCACCGTGTCAAGACGTTTATTACTTTTTTGATTTTTTTTTTTTTACAAAGAATCAGCTTGATTTTCTTTAATTCTATTGTTCTTTTGTGTTCTATTTTATTGATTTCTGCTCTGTTCTTTATTATTTTCTTTCTTCTGCTTCCTTTGGGTTTAATCTGGTCTTTTTTCCCCCTAGTTTTCAAAGGTAGAGACTGAGATCACTCATTTCTCCTTTTCTCAGATAAGTATATGAGACTACATATTTCCCTCACAGTACTGCTCCAGCTGCATCCAACTTTTAATAAGTTGTTCTTTGAAAAAATTTAATTCAAGTGTATTTTAATTTCTCCTTTGATGTTTATTTTGCCCCACTGGTTAGTTAGAAGCGTGTTTTTAGTTGCCAAACATTTGGGAATTTTCTGGATATCTGTTATGGATTTCTAATTGAATTCCATTGTGGTTAGAGAGCACACTTTAAATGATGTGGATAATTTTACATTTATTGAGAGTTGTTTTATGGCTTATAGGATGGTCTCTACTGGTAAAATATTCCACGTGCACTTGAAAAGAATATATATCTTGTTGTTGTTAGGAAGAATGTTCCATAAATGCCAATTAGATCAAGTTGGTTGATAATGTTCTTCAGAGATCTACATTTCTTTTTGATTTTATGTCTTCTGGTCCATCAATAATTGAGATGGGGATGTTAAAATCTCTGACTATATTGGCGGATTTGTCTATTTCTTGCCTTTAGTTCTATCAGTTTTTGGTTCATATATTTTGAAGCCAATATTTGACTTTTATTGAGGTATAATTTACATGTCATCAAATTCATCCATTTTAAGTGTACAATTCAGTGATTTTTAGTAAATTTATAAACTCGGGCAACCATCCCCACAATCCAGTTTTAGAACATTTCTAGCACTCCCCAAAGATCCTTTGCTCAGCTCAAGGCAACATGAATCTGCTTTCTGACTCTACGGATCGGACTTTTCATATCAATAGAATCATACGATACGTGGTTTTTGTGTTCTTTGACTTAGGACAATGCATCTGAGGTCTGTCCACATTGCAGTGTGGATTAGTAATTAGTACTTCATTCCTTTTCGTGGCTGAGTAGTATTTCCATCAATGGAGAGACAACGTGGTGTTTATCCATTTCCCCGTTGATGGACATTTAGATTGTTTTCACTTTTTGGCAATTACAAATAATGTTGCTAAGAAGATTAGCATACAAGTCTCTGTGTGAACCTAGGATAGATTCCTAGGAGTTGAATTGTTAAGTCAGATAGTGTGCTTATTGATGAGGTTCAGTGGGGTGGAGTCCAGGGCCGACGACCAAGAAAGAATTCTTGAGATGCCTTTGGTGCAAAATTGGTGGTTTATTAAAGCACGGGGACAGGACCCATGGGCAGAAAGAGCTTCTGCACCGGGGTTGTGAGGAATGGCCCATTATATACCCTCAAGTTGGGAGGGGGTTAGGGATAGCATAAGTCTCTAAGCAATTTTGGAAGCAAGGTTTCCAGGACCTTGAGGGGGCTAGCTGTTGTTGGGGAAAGGTCATTTATTACCATCTAATAAAACCTTAGTCATGAGACCCTTCAGATGTATATCGGTGGGCCATATGCTTGGGGGATGATTACCAACACGTATCTTGGGGGGGTGGTTTGAGATAAAGGAAGTTTCCAAAGGAATTTTTATACGTTAAAGTAGACTTACAGGATCTTGGTGGAGGGGAGGGGGTCAGGCTAGGACTGTCTTTGGCCCTTAGCAAAGTATTAACATGGAGGCAGCTGAGTTCCTAGAGGAACGTCACCATGCCTATTTCAAGGACTTGTCAATGGGCTGTAGGTAGTAAGGAAATTTAATTGTGTCTACATACATCCTCTTCCAGAAGCTGGGTTAGTGATAGAAGTGCTTTGTTCTTGTAAACTGCTAAGACATTTGCAAACTGAGGGAGACTCAAGTCTTGCAGGATTGTCGTCTCTATAGGTTAACTGTTTCTTTGTCCTTTAGGGCAGCCAGGAGTGCCTGAGGAATGTCATGTACATCCCACGGAGGGGGGGTTGCTGCAGGGTATCAGCTTCTGCTTTGTCCTTAGCTTGCCTTCCGTTCCCTCATCACTTATGTTGAATTTTGTAAGGACCTGCCAAACTGTTTTCCAGAGTGGCTGCCCCATTCTACATTCCCACCAGCAATGTGTGAGAGTTCCAGCATCTTTCTTTCTCCCTTTCTTTCTTTCTTTCTTTCTTTCTTTCTTTCTTTCTTTCTTTCTTCTTTCTTTTTCAACATTTATTTATTTGGGGGGGGGGAGAGAGAGAAAGAGCATGAGCTGGGGAGAGGGACAGAAGAAGGAGAGAGAGTCTCTTCAAGCAGCCTCCTTGCCGAGTGCAGAGCCTGACGCGGGGCTCTATCCCACGACCCTGAGATCACGACCAGAGCCGAAATCAGGAGCCAGCCACTCGACAGACTGAGCCACCCAGGCGCCCCTCCAGTTTCTTTATATACTCATCAGTGCTTGGTGTTGTCTGTTTCATTATGAATTGCTCTTTGACCTGTTGAAAATGGGTCATACAGTTCAACTTCATATCACCACCCCGTTATACAGATGGGAAAGCTGAGAGCCCGAGGGCACAGGTGGCAGAAATCGCATTCACGTTCACACTGGTCTTTCAGGCAGACCCAAGCTTTGTGAGCTGTGTGTGGCTGCTGTCCTTTGTCATCAGAAGCGCACGCCCTGGGCAGTCACCAGGGAGCCATGCTCCAATCTCAGACCCCTCTCGGCTGCTCTCTCGGTCCCTCTAGAAGCCGGCTTGGCCCGTAGGTTTGCTGCCTGCTGTCTCTACAGGGCTGATGCAGAAGGAAATCAGGGTTTACTTAGGTATGTCTGAGTCCCCTGGGCTTCTTCCCAGATTGGTATTCATACCAGGAGTTTCGCAGCTTCTACTTAATGCATCCCCTATAAATTGTGAAATAGCTCGTCTGAGTCTGTTACTACGTTATTGGTATACGAAATACTCTTTTAGGTTTGCTGAATTTGTGCTGCTACCTGAGGAAGAAAAAAAAATACATATATATATATATATATATATCATCAGCTGATGATTAATTTTATCGGCTATTTATCAGCTGACACTTTCCTGAAAACACATTATTTTAGAAAACCCCAAGCCTCTGTGCAAACACCCCCCCACCCCCCACGTAAAGGCTTGGTGGGTGGCAGGGCAGGCAATGCATTCTGAATGCTGGCCTGAGGCCCTGGACTGTGCTGTGAGGAGGTTTCCACTGGTGGATCGGGCAATAAAGAGAATAATGTGGAGAGAGGACTCAGAGAGCCACATTTATTTAATTTAAAGGGCTCTCGTCTGTGCCGTGTTGCTCATCTCCCCCTACCTTTTGGGTGTTAAGATGCTCAGGCTTTATGAAAGAACGGTGGTGAGAGAGGGCAGTCATTTTTATAAACTGTCTTATTTGCTGAACTAGAAAATGAAAGAACGCAATGTCAATCCATGTACATGTAGTCTTCGTAACCATTCTGTTCTACTTTTCTTTTTTAAGATTTTATTTATTTATTTGAGAGAGAGAACACGAGCAGGGGGAGGGGCAGAGGGAGATGCTCGATCCCAGGCCCCCGAGATCGTGACCTGAGCTCAAGGCAGCCGCTTAACTAACTGAGCCACCCGGGTGTCCCTCTGTTCTACTTTTTTGATTGACGGGTGATGTCCAAATGTCTGGGAACTACTGGCCGGGCAGCAAGGACACAGGGACGGCAGAAAAATCACACGGACCTGGCTTTAGTTTAGATTTTTTAAAGATTTATTTATTTTAGAGGGGGGAAGAGAAGGGGCAGAGGGAGAGGGAGAGAATCTCAAGCCAACTTCCTGCTAAGCTGGGAGCCCCACACAGGGGCTCAGGACCCTGAGATCATGACCCGAGCTGAAACCAGGAATCCAATGTTCAACCCACTGCACCACTCAGGCACCCCCAGACCTGGCTTTAAATGTTACTTTGTAGCAATTTGATCTTGGGTAATTACAACAATACTGCTAACAGAAGCAACAACAAGAATGGCAGAAGTAAATGCTTGCAGAGGTCTTTCTTTGTGACAGCACTGTGCTAAGTACTTTATATTCATAAATTCATTCCGTCTTTACTGCCTCCCCTGGGAGGTTAATAGATTAAAACTACCGGGGTAGAAGGGGGTATATTAACATGACAAGGGTCTATGGTATCCTAGAAAGGTATTTGGTCTTTGTGCCCAGTTCCTGGCTCAGAGTTTCTAAAACCTTTGGCATTTCCTGAGTGATAAGGCTGACAGGAGCGTCTTTTGTTCTAATCAGGAGATTCTTCGCAGGTCTCTAGATGGCTTCTGGATGAGGGCTGGTGAACAGGAAGACCAAGGGATGATTAGAAGCTGGGAACACTCAGTCGCAGCCGTCCACCTGCTGGGAGGGGACAGTGGCTGGAGGATTGCCAGGCGCCAGTGATGAGATCAATCATGCCTGTGTAACAGAACCTCCATAAACCCCCAGGTGATGGGTTCTGAGTTGGTGAACACATTGGGGTGCTTGGAAGGTTCTGTCTGTACACACCCCCCACCCCCATACCTTGCCCTATGCGCCTTTTCCATTTGGCTGTTCCTGAGTTATATCCTTTATAGCAAACCAATAATAGTACATAAAACACTCTCCTGAGCTCTGTGTGCCGTCCTAACGAATTATCCAAAGTTGGTGGTGGTGTTGGGGGCGGGTAGGTTGTGGGAACCCCCAGAGTCGTAGCTAAGTCGCAGGGGAGGAAGCATGGGTAGCAGCAGGACCTAATATTTGTGGCTGGCATCTGAAGTGAGTGCCGTCTTGTGACACTGAGCCCTTATGGGTAGGGGTCTGTGCTAACTCGAGGTACTCACTGTCAAAATTGAATTAAGCATCTGCTTTCGGCTCAGGGCGTGATCCTGGCGTTCCGGAATCGAGTTCCACATCGGGCTCTTCGGCTGGGAGCTTGTTCTTCCTCTCCCACTCCCCTGCTGTGTTCCCTCTCTTGCTGGCTGTCTCTCTGTCACATAAATAAAATCTTAAAAAAAAAAAAATTGAATTAAAGGATCCCCAGTTGGTTTTGGAGAACCAGAGAATTGGCTGGTGTCAGGAGTTAAAAAAAAACCTCGCAGGAGCCAGTACATCACCTGACCCATAGTATATGCCCAATTAATATTAATTTTCTCCTCCGCCCCTCCTTCTTTTCCTCTGGGCAAACCCTCTGAATTTCTCATAGAGGGCAGGCTAGCAAGTTACCAGCTTGAGTTTGGGCATCTGGTAGACCTGGATTTGAGTCCGGGCTCCTCCCTCTCTTGGCTGGGAGACCCTGGGCAGGTTGCTCACCCTCTCTGTGCCTGAAGGCTGGGGAGCAGCTGAGGTCGGTTCTCACTTTGTTATATGCATCCTCTGACGGCAGGCAAAGAAGACCAGACATGAGAGACGGGGAAGCAGCGTCTGAGACGGTTCTGCTCCTCTGGGTTTCTCCTCCTGGATCGGATCCACCGCTCACTGCGGCGATGTGTGGCTGAGTCTCCCGCCCGCCCTCTGCCTGGCAGAGCTGGCTTCCCTCCAGGCCCGGGGCCCTGCCAAGCTCAGTCGTGTCGCCAGTGCTAACCTCCACGGAGGGAGCCCAGGCTAGCTGCAGTGGAGCGTTAACCAAAGCCTGAGTCAAACTTCATTTTCTCTTACCCAGGGAGCCCGGCCACCACGGGCCAGGTGCCAGGCCAGAGCGCTGTCGACAAAGGAGCCGCTGCTGAGTGAAAGCACTGCTCATGGTGCCCACGGAGCAGGTGCTCACACACCCACCCTCTCCCCTGCCATCCCACAGAGCCCCCAGGGGCACCCATCCCTATACCCGTTGCCCATTGCACAAACAAGAAAACCAAGGTTTGGACAGGCTGGGTCACTTGCAGAACACCTCGGCCCTTCCTTTACTGCCCCGCCTTTTGCTCTTAGGGGTGAATGCCTCATTAACAAAGCTCAAAATATAATGAACGACAGCAGCTGGAGGGGAGGATTTTGGAGGCATCAGGACGGTCCTGCAGCATCTCAAATGGTACCAACTACCATTTTGTGAGCACCTAAAATGCATCAGGGGCTGGGCTTTCCCTGAATCCTCTCATTTCATTTAACCCTCCGGCAACCCAGCGAGGTGAATACTAACAGTGCCCATTCTACAGATGCAGAAACTGAGGCTCGGAGAAGAAGGGGACAGAGGGAGAGAGAGAATTCTCAAGCAGTGAGCACAGAGTCCATTGTGGGGCTCGATCTCAGGACCCCAAGATTATGACCTGAGCCAAAACCAAGAGTCAGCCGCTTAACTGACTGAGCCATCCAGGTGCCCCTCTGGGTGACTCTTTGACATTCCTTCTCCTGCAAACACAGGACATGATGCCTGTCACAAAGGAACTATAGATACCGCAAAACAGAACCCGGCGGCTCCAATGGAAAGTGCCCAGGAGGGGAGCAGAAGTCTCTGGTGTTGTTCTTGGCACCGTCACTCACTTTGAGTCTGAATTCAGATTCACTCTAGGAGGGCAATTTATTTCAGCTTGCGTGCCAGTTCCCATCAATCAATAGTTGCTGTCTGGAGTGCTCTCCTGGAGAGAACAGTGAGGCTCAGCAATCGACTCGTCATGTCTGTCACTACAGCACGGGGTAGGGGGCAGGTGTGTTCAAGGGGCTCGCTTACATGCTATGCATTTCCAAATCCCAAACTAGGGGCTAGCTAAGATTCCTAACCTCAATCCCCTATCTCAGAAAGTAGGTTGTTCCCACTTGAGCACCAGCTAGGTAAGGGGGGCAAGAACTTAGGGTTGCCAGAGAAAATATGGGCATCCTGCATTTTTATTTGCTAACTCCGTCTACCTTACAGAAACGGCAAATTCAAGTCACTTCAAGAGTCTCTCTCAAGCAGCCTGATTTAATCTCAAAGTTAGCCCAATTGATCTACAACCATGCCCGGCCACAGACTTCCGTGCCCTTTCTACTTCTTGATAAAAAACTCAGCTTCCTCTTTGCAAGTGGAGGTCGTAACTTTGCTAAGTCAAGGCAACTGAGTCACTTTTTTTTGTGGGGTAGATTTAAACTCAATCTGTTTTGGGGTAATTACGAGATCAATTCAGGATTCTCTCCCCTCACTCCCTTTCCTTATCCCTCGCTGCTGAGTCCAGAGAAGTGTTGTGTCCTTGCTGGCTTCTGCTGACTTCTAGTCAAGGGTCAGGGGTCAGCCTTCACCCTGCTAATGCCCAAAGTGCACCCCGGCCTGCAGTTGTCAGACGCACACATCATTCTTCCTGTCCTAGCTGGGAGACTTCATCAGGAAGTGATTTTCCTCCCCCTCTGGGGGGGGGGGTATTCCCGGAGCACCTGCTGCAGGTCATGTCTCTACTGGTTCCCACGAGCAGGGTAGAGCCTGTCTTCAAGGACCTCAAGCCTGATGTGAGAACTATGTGCCCACATGTGTAACTCTCATGGATTGAGTTGTGACCCCAAAATCCATATGCCAAATTCTTAACCCCCAGTACTTCAGAATGTGACCTTATTTGGAAATAGGGCTGTTGCAAATGTTATTACTTACAATAGGTCATGGAGTGTGGGGGGGGGGGTTCTACCACAATGTGACCAGTGTCCACCTCAGGTCTGGACAGCTCCCTCAGCCATGGCTCCTCGCTGGTCCGGGCGCCATGTTGAACTTCAGACCTATGTGGAAAACCAAGAGCCCCGGGACGTACCTCTACTTATGGGGGTTTCAGTGGCCTCTGTGTCTTCTTCTGCCTCAAGATCAAGACCCTGAGGCTCTTCTCAGGAGCCCCTGCTGATTCTCTTTTCAGTCCACTGCGGTGCAAAAGTGGGCATCTTGCCTTCACGCATTCTTGGGCACTCTGGTTTAGGCTTCACACTCTTCAGTTAAGGCCAGCTTCTGGACTTTAGGAAAAAGGAGGGCATTTCTTTTTTCTTCTCAAACATTTGACATTTCCAGTCGAAATCCATGGCTTTCAATACCACACTTTCTGTTACAGATTCACAAAAGTCTACCTAAGAACTCAAAGCCCGTTACTTTGATTCTTCAGTCTTTTTCTGCCTCCATTCCCTGAGGGTGAGCTGATGGGATTCCTCCCGGCTGCTGGAAAGGTGGGCAGAAGAAAGGGGTACAAGGACTTGAATATAAATACAGCTTTTAATATCAATATGTTACATCACTATGGATACATTCAGAATAAGGTATAAAATGCACAAACCACAAGGATTCTATCGCCCATACAAAAAGTGATCATGTAAACACAAGCTGTGCATCTCGTCTGACTTGTTTCCAAGGATGCTCACATATCCGTGGCTCTGATCCTACTATCCAAGGGTATTTCCGTCCATCCATCATCCGTCATTACTGAGATGTGAAAAGACTCCCCCAGACGTTATTTCTAGAGTCCTGCTGCTAATTTTTCATTCATTCTCTCACTCACTGATTCATCTGTGCATTGGCAGTATTTCTTGTACCTCTACTCTGAGTTAGGGACCCAGGGATGAATAAAACAGAGATGGCCTCTGTCCCCATGGAGCCCACACTCAAGGACCTAGCAGAGTCTTGGGAAATGCTTGGTAAGTCAATGAGCAAATTCTGGTTGAATACTCCTTGCTTACTGTATCAGTTTGCTGGGACTGCCATGAAGAAGTGGCATAGCTGGGGTGGCTTAAATAAGAGAAAGTTATGGTTCCACAGTTCTGAAGGCTGGAAGTCCAAGTCCAACCAACAGGATTGATTCCTTCTGAGGGCTGTGAAGAAGGACCTGTTCCAGGCATCCTTCCTTCTGTGAATTTTTGGCTCATTCCCAGGTTCAAAGAATATTTATGGAACACCTGCTCCACCAACTTCCGGTGGTTTGCTGGTAATCTTTGGTGTTCCTTTGCTTGTAGAAGCATCGTCCTGGTCTTTGCCTTCATCTCCACGTGGCGTTCTTTCTGCGGTTCTGTGTCCACATTTCCTCTTTTTTTTGTTTTAAGATTTTATTTATTTATTTGTCCAAAAGAGAGCATACAAGCAGGGGGAGCGGCAGGCAGAGGGAGAAGCAGGCTTCCTGCTGAGCAAGGACCCTGATGCGGGACTCGATCCTAGGATCCTGGGATCATGACCTGAGCTGAAGGCAGACACTCAACTGACTGAGCCACCCAGTCAGTGTCCCCACATTTTCTCTTTTTATAAGGACACTGGTCACATTGTCGTAGACCCCCCCCTCCATGACCTATTGTAAGTAATAACATTTACAACAGCTCTATTTCCAAATAAGGTCACATCCTGAAGTACTGGGGGTTAAGAATTTGGCATATGGATTTTGGGGGCACAACTCAACCCATGAGAGTTACGCATGTGGGCACGTAGTTCTCACATCAGGCTCGAGGTCCTTGAAGACAGGCTCTACCCTGCTCATGAGAACCAGGAGAGACATGACCTGCAGCAGGTGCTCCAGGAATACCTCTTGAACCTGGGAATGAGCCAGAAATCCATAGAAGGAAAAACGGATACAATGAGGTTAGTGACTTGCCCAAGGTCAAAAGGGCAGCCAGTATGAGTGTATGAGAGTATGTGAGTGTGTGAGAATGAGTGTGTGAGTGTGAGTGAGTGTGACATGATGTGAGTATTGAGGGTATATAAGTGAGCACATAATTGTGCATGTGTACTTGTGGCAGCTTGAGAGTGTGTGTGAGTTTGCAAGCAAGCATGAGGGTGTGAGGGTATGGGTGTGAGTACACACACACACACACATACACACAGGCAGACAGTTGACCCTTGAACAACATAGGTTTGAAATTCATGGGGCCACATATATATGGGTTGTTTTTGATAAATACTGTACAGTCCTATAAATGCATTTTCTCTTCTTAATAACGTTTTCTTTTCTCTAACTATATTGTAAGCATATAATATATATTAAGTGTGAATCAGGTGTTTTCTATCATCCATTACTTATGTTATTGGTAAGTCTTCCAATCCATAGTTACGGACTATTGGTCATGTTTTGGAGGGAGTCAAAAGTTACATGCTAATTTTTAACCATGCAGTGTGCCTAACCCCTGCATTCTCATGGGACAACTGTTTACATTTACAGAAATGTGTGTGCATGTGGATAGAGAGACAGAGACAGAGGGACACAGAGAGAGGGAGTGGGGGTTAGGGAGAGACTCCCAGCTACGAGTTAATCCTTTCTGAGGGGGATGTGATTGATCTCAAAGATACGGGGGTTAGCGGGAGAGCAAAAGTCATTGTCGAATGCTTTTTAACTTCAATATTTAGCATTAGTAATTAATTATTTTGTGGCCTTTAATACGCACGTTTGGAAGCTTAAAAAGTAACAAACAAACTAGTGCAAGGATGCACTTCCCGCGGGCAGCTTGCTTACATTGCGATGTCCTTCACTCATTCATTCATTCATTCATGCACAAACATTCACGGAGCACCCGTTCTTTGCCAGGCCCTGGGGTAGATACTGGTTTTATAGCGGTGACCATGAGAGAGAGATTCATTCATTCGCTCCGCCGTCCATTCATTTGTTCATTTGTCACATCTCCGACTTCCTCCCTGTGGTTCTGTGCTAGATATGGAGGCTACCATACGGAACCCACATCCGTTCATTCAACAAATGCACATTGAACAGCTACTATGTGTCAGCCAGAGTGACTCATCCATTCATACAACAATTATTAACGCGGAGCCTCTTCCCTGGCAGGCATGTCCTGGAGGCTGGGCATCCATCCAACGGTCAACAAGACAGACATGGTCCTTCCCCTGTGATGTCCTGCAGAGTCACCCCTGTGTTAGCGGCTTTAGGGAACCAGAAGGTCTAAAGGAGAGAGACCATTGCAGGTGACAGGGCAGACAGACTCCAGGGATCACTTGAGGAGCTGATGGCGGGGCCAAGGCTGGGGCTTCATCCTCCAGGTACCTGTCTTCCAATGCATTCCTCCCATGCAGCCTCTGCGGCCTCATGGGAACAGCCACAGAGCCCCCCTGCCATCTAATGCATGAATATTTCTGCTTAAAAGCACTGTCATGACACGTATCCAGCTCATCGCTCCCCTCTTGGCATTGTGGAGACGGCCCTCCGAGACTGGCCAAGGCCACCGCACATCTAATAACAAGACTCATCACTGCAGTGACGACTCGCCCCGAGCCCCCTTTCCCAACACACAAACCAACACCACCCGGCTTCCCCGCCTAGCCAGCGGCTTCCGGGCCCCAGCTCTCCTGCAGAGATTCTGGCTCTTGACAACTTCCCAGGGATTCCATGGTTTATTTTTGCCTGACCAAGCTGATTTTGTTCTCTTTAATTCTCTCAAGGTTTTGTTCTTGGCACAGTTGCTGGAGATGCTCTGGCTTTGCAGTGAACCGAAATGTTATTCACTGCAGGAGAACAAAAAAACCCCAGCAAAGGAAAGACTGCAGCTCCCATAAAATAGGATTCTAGTCATCAAGGAAAAGCTGCGGAAGAGGAATGAAGGCACCAACTTTTACTCTTGTGGCAACACTCCTTCCACGTGCTTCCGGGAGTCTGCCTGGGTTCCAGGCACCAGGAATCTCATCGAAACCAGAGGCCAAGGAGGACACGGGATGGAGAGGTGCCCCAGGAGAAGGGTCTCCAAACAGTAGTTGATTGAGTCATCATTCATTAAACGTTGATCAAGCTGCTTTTATGTTGCAGGCACTGTGCTAGGTGCTTGAAATATACCTAGGAGCAGAGTGGACACACTCCCCGTCCTTATGAATCTTCTGGGTGTAGGGTACAGAGACAGTATAAAAGAGTACCTGGTCCAGAATGGGAGAAGAGTATTTGCCAATTGTGTATCTGATAAGGGATTAATATCCAGAAATCTATAAAGCACATCTAAGACTCAGCTACAAGAAAACAAACAACCCAATTTAGAAATGGGTGGAGGACTTAAACAGACATTTCTACAAAGAAGATATGCACACCGCCCATAAGCACACAATTTCATCACAATTTTTAAAAATTTCTTAAAGGCATGGTTTTAAAGTTGAACGCCTGCTATGTGGGAAAAGCACAGGGAGCTAAGACCAGGCCCAACAGGGGTTCCAGATGCTGTCTGATGAATGGTCAGGGAAGCCTTCCCCGAAGAGGTGACATTTAAGCCAAGACCCAGAGAGGGAGGACTCAAGACAAGGAGGGAGGAAGGGCAGTGAAGGCCGAGGGAATGGCATGGGAGAAGCCCACGGGAGAGGTTGTGGGCTGGACGGATTAAAAAAAGACAGGATATTATAGCAAGAAACGAGGTTGAAGAGGCAGAAAGACCAGAGTGTTGGTCTGTATCCAAAGTCCAGTGGGAAATTACTGGAAGGTTATAACCAGATTTGTCATGACTAGATTTTTATTTGCAGAAGCTGACTACAACCTCATTAAAAAGAGAACTCTTCCGCAGAATGGAGGAGGAAACCAATTAGGACGTTATCACCCCAGTGCAGGCGAGAGGTGATGAGGGGTTGGCATGGCAGTGGAGAGGAAAGAGGGGCAGATTCAAGAGATGTGTGTGAAGGGAGACAGGCCAGCAGCTAGTGACCAGTAAGTGTCCCTTGTGAGCAAGGACCTGGAAGCCAGGTCTCCGATGGGACACCCGTGCCAAGTTGTGATACGAGGTGGGTAAGACAAGTCATGAGGTTACAACTGGAAGCGAAGCAGGGAACAGGGATTGGGACAAGGGGTTCAGGAGTGAGTACATCTCCAGCTCCCACAGTGCTAGAGGTCTGCTGGCATAAAGTCCATGGTACCAAGGCGGGCCTGATGTCCGGAGAGCTGACCATCTCCGTGTGCTTACTGTGGTGGCATCAGCCAATTCTGCAAGGGAATAGAACATTCTAGCAGGACCAGGCGGCACGAGGCTATTGTGGAAAAATTCTAAAGACTGGCTCTGTTTAGGTGGGCGCCCTAAGTGTTCTATTCTTGTCTCCCAGTGCCGAGCTCAGGAGAGCTAATGATTACCTTAAGTTTTCGGTGCTGCTACAGTGACTCTCACAGGAAGACCCTGGAGGTTGAGCACCGACTAAATTGGCAGCACGTATCTAAAAGAAAGACGGATGGCATGACCTTTGGGGAGAAATCTCTATTTGGGTTTATTAAAAACACGCACTGCTGTTCCATGACGAACGTGTTGGACTTGGGTGAAAAAATAAAATAAAGGGGAAAATACACTGTCGGGTTCGTTCATTGCCAGAGGCCACTTGTATCGACGCGAACGCCTGCAGAAAGCAATGGGGGCCGTCAGATACCGAGAGTCTTTAAATTGTTTATGACTTTTGTTGCAGTAACCGTACTTCGGAGATTCTTTCTTCATGCAATAATCCCAAATACGAAACAAAAGCTTTATGGAGAGAAGCATGTTAGCAGCACTGGAACTTGTAAACAGCTGAAAAAGGAAAACAGCCTAACTATCCAAAACAAGGGCCAATAAGTTCTGCGCCTTTCCAGTCCCTGGAATATTATGCCGCCACTAAACATGATGATTGATGACAAAGTGTATATGACAAGCTGGGCGATGCTCAGGATACAGGGGAGCCTGTGTGCGATTGAGCCCCACTCCAGGAAGATACATCTGAAACAGCAGAACTAAGGTTCTGAACTAAGCCAGAAGCAAATGTGTCAAAATAGTAACCGCCTTGTGTGGCGTGCGAGCTGGTCCTGGAGCGGTTGATCCTTTTTTTCATTGCTTTAACTTAGGCAACAGTTTTATAATGTGTATGTATTTGATAATGGGAAAAGTTATTTTCAGTAAGCTGGAGCCCTTCGAGAGCTTCCTCCTAGAGAAATGACTGGAGCCCTTCGAAAGCCAGGTCTTCGGGGCGCCTGGCTGGCTCAGTGGGTAGAACGCGTGACTCTTGACCTCCGTCACTTCGAGCCCCATGTTGGGTGTAGAGTTTACTTAAAAAATAAAATCTTGAAATAAAAAACAAAAACAAAAAGAACAACAACAACAACAAAAACCAAAAGCCAGGTCTTCAAATGTCAATGCCAGTCTCAAGGGGAGGAGGGAGATGAAAATGGTGCAGGGAGGCAGGGTTCGTGGTGACCATGAACTTGACCTTGGCTTTGGTTTTAGATGGGGTTTGAGTCTTGATGAGGCAACTTACTGTGTGACCTTGCATAAATGACTCAGCCTCTCTGTGAGAGATTTCTCCCTCTCATCTGCTATAGATGAGAACATCCTCCCCGCCCCCCCCCCCCGGTCTTAGGGCTTGTAGGGATTATTGGAAATGCTACGGGTAACCATTTAACAATACCCTTGGTGTGTAGCCCGTCCCTCCTAAACATTAGCTATTATTAATATTATTATTGCTGGGGGGACTGGCCTACAGAGATATTTGTAGAAACTGTGGACAGTCACAGAATCCAGATTTCATTGGTCTGAGAGAAGTAGGCTGCATAGACATTTTGCTCTGAAAGGAGAGTGGTGTTGCCACTGAGTTTCCATGGGGCTCTACGCGGAGTTAATGGGGCATGGCTGAGGCAGCCGCCCAGGCGAAGGGCCACCCGCTTCTCGCAGCAGGTGCCAAGGGTGCCTATGAAAGGGCTTGCATCACATGGGCTCATGCAGTTACTGTCATGCCTGGGGAAAAGGCCTGATGGGGGCCACCTTACTGTCACCCTGGCTGAAAAGCCCAGCTATTGGAAGCGCATTGCCCCCAGGTGACCAAAGTGCAGGTCCCTTGAAGTAGGGATCTGGTGGCCTCAGTTGCTGGTTCCCAGATCATGGCCTGTGCTAGGGAATATTGAACACCTTGTAACTCCTGGGAGAAAGTGGGCTCCCAAAGTTCAGTTTGGGTGTCCAGATACTTCCCCTCCATTTGGGGAGGCATGATTTTGCACTTTGCAGTTCTGCATAAGCTGTTCCCCTCCCTTTAAATGTTCCTCCCTCTGCTTCCATCTACGGTGAGCTCCTACCCTGCCTTCAAGACCCGGCTCAAATGTCACCTCCTCCAGGAAGCCTTCCCTGAACACATCACCCTAGAATTAATCACCTCTTACAGATAACAACTTGGTACATCGCTCGCTGCTAGAGGTACACACACCTCTCTTATAACCTGTGTCTTGCTTCTCCTTTGTAGCTCTTGTCATAACATACACTTATCTGTACCTTTGGTATATACCCTAATCAAAAGAATTTATTATGGTGCGGTCTGTCTAATGTCTCTCTGATGGCAGGAATGTGTCTCTTCTGTCACATGGCTGTTATCCTTAGCATTCCTGGCATATAACAGCTGTTTGATCAATAACAGATGAATGAATGAATGAATGAATGAATGCCTTTCCACCTTCATGGGTGCACAATGTTACCTGTTCCATAGAATGGATTTTCTCAGGCAGAAGGAAAGCTCTATCGGGCCCCAATTTGGGACAAGGCAGGAAGGCCCACCTAGCTCCAGGGTCCCTCACGGGGTTTGGCTAAGACTGGTGTTGGTCCGTACCTGGCTTCTCTTTTCTCTACATCTTTCTTGGCCCTTCCATAGGTGTTCCTCTCGAGGGCTCTCTTTATCGTCCGTGAACTTGGACTCAGGGTCTGCTTCCTGAACCTGACCGGCAACATCTTCTGTCCCAGCAGTTTGGGACCGAAGCTGCTTTGGGGAGTCTAAACGTTTCCTGAGTGAATAAATGGATGGATGAACGCCCTCTGAATGAATGAATGGCTGCTCTGTCGCCCACTCTATCTCCCACTCTTGGCTGTGAGCTTTCCATGGGACTGACGGTGTCTTTTTGATCTTCATAACCTCGGCACCTAACACTCTGCCAGGTATACAGCAGGTGCTCCATAAGTGTTGGCGGAAGGAGGAATACATGAACCCAGATTTGGAGCACAGAGCCTGGCCGAGTCAGCATAACCTTGTCTCCATTTTCAGACCTTAAATTTAAAAAGCTTCTCCCTCCCACACCCTCCTCCTTCTCCTTCTTCCTCTGCCTTTTCTCCTTCTTTCCTTCTCCTCCTTCTTCTCCTCCTTCTTCTCCTTCTCTTCTCTCCCAGCAGCTGCCTTGCAAAGGTGGGCCAGGAGAACCACTTCCCGAGCGGTCAGATGGAATTGGGGAGTTTTCTCCTCCGCTTGCCTTCTCAAAGGCCCTTTCAACACTTATTTGAAGAATAAATGCTGGCTCGGGAACGCAGCTGAGGTTGGCAACAATAAAGGCCTCTTTAAAAACGCCTCCCATTACCTGTGGTCAGTTTGAGGCTTGCAGGCCACAGAAACGGGTCTCGGCAGGCTCCTAGTCGTGGGGGATCAGCCCAGATTGATTCTAGCAATTAACACCGCAGTTCTCCGAAGCACAGACCCGTGAGAGGGTGCGCCTCCCACCGCAGCCTGCGCCAGCGGGTCCCCCGGCAGCCGGGGCAGTAGATGGCACCCGGGCTTCGGGGACACGCCACGGACCATTTCCCACCTGTGCGATCCTGGGCAAACCACTTCACTCTGCCAAGACACAGTCACCTCCCCCGGGGACGTGGGGACTACTCCACGCCCCTCCCCGGCCGGAGAAGAGCCGTAGCCATCACAAGCTCAATTCTGACTTCGATAAATGGGGTCTGAATTTCAACATCGCCACTTGCTCGGCTCTGTGACTTGGAGCAAGACACTCGCCCTCTCTGAGCAGGAGCTATTTCATCTGTAAAATGGGACCAATAATGCCTTTTCTTAGAAGCCCTTGAGAGAATTAAGACACTGTGTGCCTCGCACGTAGCGTACTGCCGGACTCCGAGTGCAAGTTTAATACAAGTTTGCTACTGTAATAATTTAGGTTACGGATGGGGTTCTATTGCGGAAGTAATTATTCTGGAGCCTCTGAGGAGTCCACAAAGTGGCTGACACAGGCTCTACCACGTCCCCATTGCAGGCTGGCCCAGTTATTCCTTACCAACCTGCATCATTTCTTTTTTTTTTATATTACACTTCAATTTTTTTTTACTGATTACATAAGTAACACATGTTCATTGTAGTATATTTGGAAACCACAGAAAAGCACAAAAAAGCAAATAAATATTACCCAGAGATAAACACTGCTAATACTTGGGCTTGTTTTCTTGCTGCCCGTATTCTATGCTGCATTCACGTGTACGTACGTACGTAAACACTGCTGCCTCCTCCCTTAAGTTGGGTCACAGGGCATCACAAATCAGGTCGCAACCCGCATTTTTCATTGAATAGATTACGGACATTTTCCTGTATAATAAAATAGCCTTCAAAAACACGAATTTTAGTCATTTCCTAGATTCTATTTTATGGGTGTATCTTCTCTATTTAACCATTTTCCCTATTAAGGTTTTTCCTCCCCTAAATGTCACTATTGTAAATAATACGGTCACGAACCTCTTTGTGTCTACATCTTCCTTGGCCATTAGGTTATCTCCTTGGTACAAATCCTTCAATGGAATTCCAAGGTGGGAAGATACACATATGTTTAGGCAGGATTTATGCATCCAAGGCTCCCTTATAATATTATCGAACTGCAACAGGAGGGGCACCTGGCTGGCTCAGATGCGAGAGCATAGTAAGCTTGATCCAGGGTTGTGAGTTCGAGCCCCGCATTGGATGTAGTGATTACAAATAAATAAATAAATAAATATCAACAGGATCTCTAACTATTCTGTTGCCAGAACGCCTCCCGGACAGGTTTACTAATTTGTACGCTTTCTAGTTAGTGAATGAGTATACTATTTCCTCATACCCTGCCAACATCAGCTACCAGTATTTTTAAAAAATTGGCGTAATCTGTGTTTTTAAAACACAGAGGTGAATCCACACCGAATTCCAGCACAGGCTTGCTGTGGGACCATGGGCAAGCCACGTCCTTCTTTGGGCTTCGATACCCTTACCTATCAAACAAAGAGGTAAGCTCTCACAGGATTCTCTCATTGCAAGTGAAAGAAGATAAACTCCATTGGCTTAAGGCGATAATGGTCATTTTTTGGTTCTTGTAAAGTTTAGCGAGTAGGACTTCAGGCACAGCTGTATCATACTCAAATGCTATCACCCAGAACTGGTTTCTTCTGTCTTCCAGAGATTCTGTTTGGGTTTGCTTCTTGGGCAGGCTCTCTCCAGGTAGCCCCCTCTAGCACTGCCAAACCGACTTGGTCGCAGTTAACCAGCACCTCTTCTGTGATGAGTCCCAAGGTTCATTCTGATTGGGCCAGCTTGAGTCACGTGCCCTTATGAACCAATCAGTGTGGAGAAGGGGGCTGGGCTATGCTGATTGACCAGATCTGGATCTTGGACTCCCCAGCAGGTGGGGCGTGATGGCTTCCCAGGGAAAATAGAGGGGGAGGGGGTGTCACGAGAGCAGGTGGAATCGATGCTGGGCAAGCAAATCCGTTCAGACAACCTCTGAGCACCCTCTGATCCTGCCACTGCGGGAGTTTGGGAAACTCTGGTTTCCCCTGGCACATTTCCCGCAGAGGTTTTGCACTTGGTTTCTCCATGGCTAATGTATCCTGCCCATTAAACTCATGGGCCCCTTGTTTCAGTTATCTTTGCTTCTAGGGGCACTGGAACAGAAGGGAGGATAATTACCATATAGATTTATGGACCTCTGCTCAACAAACAGGCCCTTTCCCCGCAACGGCACAAAGCCAGCCTCATAAATATTAATCAGAAGGAAACTGCAATCAACCCAAGTGGGAGAGGAAATGGCAAATTGCTTTTTCCTCTGTAGGACATAAAAGCAACGTTCATTGTTGCACAACCAGGGGCTATCCGGTGGGTTGCCTGTGTCTCTCAGCTCTCAATAATAACAATAACAATAATCATAATAGGGACCCACCACAGGCGACATAAAATGTGGTGCTTCAGGTACATATATTTTCACTCCTGTTTTACGACTTCTGGAAGGTAAGCCGCTTGCCCAGGAAGACCGCCAACATGAAGCCGAGTCAGGATTCAAATCCAGTCTGCCTGACCTCAATGTCTGAGTCGTTTCTGTTCGACGGATTGGGGGAACCATAATCACATTTCTCTGTTATGTCTTCGGAGCATCAGGGAGGGTAGTAAGGGAGATCCCGGCTGCTTTTGTACAAAGTTGTCAACATGGAGACACCCAGGCAGAACGCTCTGGAAAGACGTGCTCTAGCTCCAGCTGTGGGCACGAGCCAGGTGCCAGGTTTGACATTTTGTCCTCATGCACGCCCACCACAATCCTGTCACTTAACCCTGAGACCCATTTTACAGACAACACCATTGAGGCCGGTGGGGGTGATTGAGACTAGTCCTGATTTTCATTCATTCCTTCAATGAATATGTAACTAAATGTTTAAGTAAATACTTAACTCTTAGCCAGCTTCCTCCCCTAACCAGCTTACCTTGTTGACAGGCTCTCATTCACTGTGTAAGACGTGATGACAAATGCCAGCCACCCCAGAGCCCTTGGCACCCCCAGCGAGTGCGGGCTGCACACGTACTCCAAGTCAGTCATGTCTGTTCCCAAACCTGCTTACGCCAGTTGCCCTTGTTCTTATAATTATACAATTTAATTAAGCAAAATGATTACATTAAATGTAGTGTGAAAAGAAAGGGGAATGTTTCTATGAACAGGAACATGAATGCTCTACAAAGACTCATTGAAAAGGAAAGTTCCTGGAATTAAAACAAAACCCAAAACAAAAAACCCGCAATCAAACGAGGTGTGAGAGGTGATCGTGAAGGTTCAGAGTCAGTGCATATCACACAGCGGTGGCTTTGCAAAAAAAAAAAAAAAAAAAATCCTATGAAACTCCAGTAGCAAAAACACACCGAAGGAAAAAGCCTCGCCTTCCATCATGAGAGTAGGGAATGTGTAACTGAACTCCAGGGGTTGTCGGCTTGGGGTGCATGAAATTGAACACAGCCCAAGGAGGTGTTGAAAGCAAGAAGTTTTTATTAGTTGTTACAAGTCAGGAGACCGGGAGCTAGGTCCCAAAGCGCGGACTCCCAGTGGGTTAGTGCAGGAAGCTCGCATTCAGTGTATTAGAGGGTGGGGGTGGGGAACTTGCGTCTACATTACAGGACTTACACATGTTCCGTTGCTCAGGCACAACGGTGCAAGGGCGCATGTCAACGTGCCAGTGCATACGCTGTGTGTGCAGCAACATGGCAGAAAACCCTGCCCGTAGGAGGAGATCGCGGTATTATAATGAGCTCAAGGTAATTCAGGACAACTCCTGAGAGCTCCTACACAGATCCTCGGGTCCAAAGCCGGCCAAACTGGAACCCAGTCAAGCTGGGGCATGTGAGGGGCTATCGGGGGAAACACCTAGCTGGGTGTCCGCTTGGTCAGAACTGTTGGTTCTGTAGAAAAAAATACATTGTTTCTTTGCTTTTGTCCCTTCCTGCTACCCCGTCCTTTCTGCTAAGAGCTTTCAGCCCTCTTATTTGAGTAATTTCCCCTGCATCCTAGCTAACAAATCCATGCCCACATCCTTGAGTTTAAAGAAGAAAAGTGTTAAGGATCAATCAGTTTCAGTTTTAACCATATTCCCTTTCCTTAGCTGGCTAGTCACTGGTCCTGTGTGGACTCCTCGGTGCGCCAAAGGTAACCAGTGACTGAACGACACGGGGAGGCAGGCAGATGAAGGGGATCAACACACTGGAAATGAACTTTTACTTGCCCTCTTTCCCGGTCACAAACACTTTCTTCCTCAGGAAGGACAACTGGTACCGGAATCTGCCAGGGTGCCTACGTCAATACCAGGTGTCAAAACCAAGACTCCTCCTCTTCCCTTTGCTCACAAAGTCCTGTTGATGTCACCTCCTTGACATCCCCCAAACCCATCCCTCCCTCCCACCGATCCCCTGTTTTCCTCCTTGTCTCCTTCCCTCTTATGCTCTCCCCCTTCCTCCCTCCTTCCCTTCTGGTCTCCCTTCTTCCCCTCCTTCTGCTTGCAAATATTTATGGAGTCTCTGCTACGTACCAGCTACTCAGTTGACTCTGGGAAAGCACTAGTAAGCAGAGTTGAGGTGGTCCCTTCCCTTAAGAGGGTTAGAGTACAGCAGAGCAGACTGAAGAAATAAATAAGCAAACCAGGAAATACATGAATAATTGTAAATTGCTTGAAGTGCTATGAAAAAAGCAAAGTGAGCAAGAACTGTGGAGGGGGCTGCTTTGGAGGAAATCAAGGAAGGCTTCCATGAGGAGGTGACGTTTAAGCCAAAACCCAAATGATGAAAAGGAGCCAGCAGAGAGAAAAGTGGGGGAGAAACATTCCATGGAGAGGGGAACGCCATAGAGGAAGGCTTGAGATCAGGCAAGAAGTAAAATGAAAGCTGCTAGGGAGACTAGAGTCTGGAGAATGGGTCATCATGGGATGATGAAGGCCAAGACGATGAGAGTTTGGATTTCATTACAAAGTCGATAGAAAGCTTTGGAAGGTATTAGCTAGCAAGCCAATTTCTTTCTTTTTTTTTCTTTTTTTTGAAAGAAAATTATCTTTTTTTTTTTTTTTTAATTTTAGAGAATAGTGGGTTCACATGCAGGTGTAAGAAATAAGACAGAGAGATCCCGGGTACCCTTTATCCAGTTCCCCCAGTGGTAACATGTTGCAGAACTGTAGTGCAATATAACGACCCCGATATTGACATTGACACAAGACTCAGAACATTTCCGTCACTGCAAACACCCCTCTTGTTGCTCTTTTTAGGTCACATCTGCTTCTCTCCTGCCCCCATTCCCTCCTGCACCCCAGCAACCACTCACCTGTGCGCTGTTTCTGTAATTTTTGTCATTTCAAAGATGCTATATGAATGGAATCAGATAGTAACCTTTTGATATGGGCTCCTCACCCCCCCCCACCCCGAACATAATTTCCTGCAGACTCATCTGGTTTGTTGTGACCATTGATAGTTCTTTCTTTTTAAGACTGAGTACTATTCCACATGTGGACGGACCGTACTTTGTTCAACCATTCACCCACTGAGGGACATCTGGATTGTTTCCAGTTGGGGTTCTTGCAAAGAAAACTGCTATAAACATTCACGTACAGATTTTCGGGTGGACATAAATTTTCATTTCTCTGGGACAAATCCCCAAGACTGCAATTTGCTGGGTCTTATAGTATTTGCCTATTTAGTTTTATGAGGAACTGGAAAACTCTTCCAGAGAGGCTCTTCCATTTTTCATTCCCACCAGCAACATATGAATGCTCTAATCTCTCTGTATCTTTGCCAGTGCTTGGTGGTACCGCCGTTTGTTATTTTAGCCATTCTGATAGGTGTGTCGTGATAGCTCACTGTGGTTTTAACTTACATTTCCCTGATGCTAAGGATGTGGAGCATCTTTTCATGTGCGTACTTGTCACCCTATATCCTCATGGATGAACGAATACTCTTGGACAAATTTATCACTCTGTCTTTACTGAGAAGTCCCATGCCCCTAATAAGACTCGAGCGCAGGACCTGATCCATGGATGATGTGAATAAATGCTCCTTGGATGCACAAACTCAGGACCAGGGGCATCATCAAAGCCTGGACATGGCTCAACCTGGGTCAGTGCTCTTCCTGCGGCACCGACCCTGCCGCCCGTGGCACAGATCTCCCTTGCTCACCAGCACGCAACTGACAGCGTCAGTAAATTCCATCCAGAAAGGAGTCGACGCCCAGAGACTTGCACTTGCTGTATAATTAGGTCTAGCAGAGCTTATGAATGTAGTCGCAGATTATAATCACTTTTTAATTATATTTACCTTTGTCCGCAGAGAGGTGCGATGTATTATTGGCTCTGGGAGGTAACAATTCAAATCTTCATCCAAAGAAGCAGGTGCCCTGAGGAGGATGTACAGGCAGAAGCAAAGAAATTGAAATAGATCCGCAGACACAAAGCTCTAGCCTCCCTACTGAGTCTGGGATTCGGAGGCCAGGAAGTTGACGGGCGTAACATTTTCTGTTCTCCATGCACCGGAAGGGTGGGGGAACAGGCTTCGGTTTTTGAGTGCTGACGATGTGCTAGGTACTACGCTAAGTACTTTCCATAAGAATCTTATTTAGTTTGCAAAAGTAACCCTGGGGGGTAGATACTGTTGGTATCATTTCCATTTTGTAGAGGAAACTGAGGAACAGGCAGGGCCAGTGGCTTACCCAGGGTCCCACAGCCAGGGAGAGGCGGGGCCAGGATTCAAATTCAACGCTGCCAGATGCCAGAGCCCTTGTAGGGAGCCCTGATGCTGTCAAAGGCCGTGACCTTGCTCTCTTACAGCTGGGTCCTCTGATTAACATCCTTGGAGTTCCCAGCCCCATCTGCTCACCCCCATTGGCTCAGGAAGTCTGGACAGGACCTCTGGTACCCTCTTCCTTCCTCCTTTGCACAGGGACCACAGCAGGGAATGTAGCAGGAGACATAAAGTCCTATACTCCCACAATGGCCTTCTTCGATCTCACCATCTTGGCTGCCAGCAAGATCCAGACCCTTGCCAGAAAGTTCTCTGCCCATAGGATCATGCTGTGGTGATGATGATGATGGTGACAACATGACAAAGCTGACATAACTGTCAGTCACTTATCAGGCACTACACTAACTGTAGGAATGAGCTCAGTGGTTCTCAGAATGTAGTCCCTGACCAGCAGTACCATCACCTGGGAACTGATCAGAGATGTCTCTTCTTGGGCTCTGCACCAGCCCTATGGAATCAGAAACTATGGGGGCAGACCCAGCCATCAGTATTGTAACAAGCCCTCCGGGAGCTTCTGATGCACTCAACCTTGAGACCTGCTGTATGAACTCATGTAAGCCTTACAACCATTCATAAGGTAGATATTATCTTTCTTACTTCATAGATAAGGACGTGAGGCTCAGAGAGGTGAAGTCACATGCCCAAGGTCACACAGCTGGTAGGAGGTAGAGCATGCTCTCCTTTCTCTGGCCCGGAACATTACCTACGACTCCAGCCCATCCATCTATCTGTCCATCTCTCTACCCATCCAGTTATCCACCTTTCTATTCATCCACCGGTCTATCTTCCCTCTCATCCATCTGTTCAACTACCCATCCCTACGTCTAATTATCCATCCACACATGCACCCACCCAGCCACTCGCCTGTCCATCCACCCATCCCTCCATCAATTTACTCATTTGTCCTCTGATTTTTAAATGTACTCACCCAACCATTCTTTCATAAAGGATTTATTGGTCTTCATTCTATGTGATAGTTAATTTTATATTCAACTTGATTAGGCCATAGTACCCAGATATTTGGTCAAACACCGGTCTAAATGTCACTGTGAAGGTATGTTTTTTTTAGATGAGATTAATGTTTAATCAGTCGATTTGGGGAGACTTCTGCACATGACTGAAGGTTGAAGCCATTGTCTTGGGTGGGATCTTCCAGGGAGTTTTGGATACTGAGGAGAGGACCGGACATAGAAAATCCCTGTAAAGCACTGATATTTAAAGGTACAACAGCAGAGAAGACACGTTGGTAGAAAGATGAGTATGAAAAAGGACCAAAGAGAGGGGCGCCTGGGTGGCTCAGTCATTAAGCGTCTGCCTTCAGCTCAGGGCATGATCCCGGGGTCCTGGGATTGAGCCCCACATCGGGCTCCTCTGCTGGGAGCCTGCTTCTTCCTCTCCCACTCCCCCTGCTTGTGTTCCTTCTCTCACTGGCTGTCTCTCTCTCTGTCAAATAAATAAATGAAATCTTAAAAAAAAAAAAAAAGAAAGAAAGAAAAGAAAAAGGACCGAAGAGGTACGAATGAAAATGAGTATTGCTTCAGAGGCTAATGGAAGAGACATTTCATAGAAAGGTGTTATCAAGAGTATAAAGTAGCAAAAAAGAGGTCAACTCATAGCTTTGAAATCCCAGTTCAGCTGAGCTACCTTCCTTAGATCTCTTCCCTTTTGTGTGCTTTGGCTTAAACACCCAGAAATGGCAAAGAAACAACAACAACAATAACAAAAAACCAGGTTAGGGCTACCATAAAAATTCAGACCAAGTGGATGGTCGAGCAGTGCGCAACACTTAGTCAGTGCTTAATAAGTGATACTTCCTGTTCATGTCCCCATGATAGGCTCATTAATAAATGCTTCTGACCAACAGAGAACCAGCGTACCTTCTGTTACGTGCACATCTCATTTTTAAAAAAGAAGATTTATTCCTTTATTTGAGAGAGAGAGAGAGAGAGAGCAGGGGGAGGGGCAGAGGGAGAGGAATCCTCAAGCAGACTCCCCACTGAGCTTGGAGCCTGCTGCAGGGCTCGACCGCATGACCCCGAGATCATGACCTGAGCCAAAATCAAGAGTCAGACGCCCACCCAACCGAGCCACCTCGGTGCGCCAGTGCCTATCTCATTTTTTATTCTCTGGTAGAGAACGCGTTGAGGGAGAGGTGGTGTGGGTGGGTTGGGTGATCTTCCCTTGCGTGGTCTGGGCTCTTGAGGACTGAGTCCCGCAGTTCCAACTCAGCAGGGACTGTCAACTGACACCACCCAAAGCCAGCTCCGAGTGAACTCCCAGTGCAGTGAGAGTGGCACCCGTGCCCTTAGCTTGCACCCCTGTCTGCAGCTGATGCGAGGGCTGGGGTGTCAGAGCTGTCAAACTGGCTTTCTTCTTCGAGCAGTGAATTCCCAGCAAATGGGGTGTGTGTATATAATTATGAGAGATGTGGATTCTGACATTCAAACAAACTGTCTCGAGCCCCCATCAGCTCAAAGGATGGCAAGTCAGGGGGAGGGGGGGTAGCACCGACATGCCAGCTATGATTAGGGAAGGCGTCTAACTCGGCGCACAGGGGAACACGAACGGCAGAAAAATAGAGGAGGAATTTAATAGCACAGATTATGTTTTTAATTACTTTTGCAAACGAACTGTTCTCGTGCTCAGGTGGAGTTGTTGAAGAAGCCACCCCCGGTGTTCCCAGGCTGCCTCTGAGTCACTGCCAGGACTGGGGCTGGTCTTGGGGAGCCAGAGAGCATTCAAGGCAGCACAAGGGGGCTTTCAAGTGAGGTCTTCTTCCCAGGGAACTTTTGGCTTCATCCATCTACGGGACATTCAGACGGCCATTCACGTCGGCGGTGTGGTCAAGAGCACAGCTGCTGGAGCCAGCCTGGCTGCCGTTGAAGCCTGGCTCCACTATTCATTAGCTGTGTGACCTTGGATAAGACAATTGTTAAGGATTGAATTGTGTCCCCTCCATCCCTCCCAAATTCATACATTATAGTCCCAACTCTCAGGATCTCAGAATATGACTCGATTTGGAAACAGGGTCATTGCAGAGGTAATTAATTGAGATGAGGTCATGCGGCAGTAGGATGGGCTCCTAAATCAATGTGACTGGTGTCTTTATCGAAAGAGGAAATTTGGACACACACATACAGGCAGAGGGCCGTAGAAAGATGAAGGTAATCAGAGCGGGGCTTCTACAAGCAAAGGATTGCCAGACATCGCCAGCAACCCCCCACAAGCTAGGGAAGAGGCACAGAACCCCCACAAGCTAGGGAAGAGGCACAGAACCCCCCACAAGCTAGGGAAGAGGCACAGAACACATTCCTTACAGCCCTCGGAAGGAGCCCACCCTGCTGGATTCTTGATCTCAGAGTTTTAGGCTCCAGAGCTGTCAGATGGTATTTCTGTTGTCCCAAGCTACCCATTTGGCGATATTTGGTTACGGCAGCCCTAGGGCATGAACACAACAACTTTACCTCTCTGTGCTTATCTTTTCTCATCTGTAAAGATAGTGATGGTATCCCGACCTCATGGTGTTCTTTGAGGATTACATGCTATTTTTCTATAAAACTCTTTAAACCATGCCTGCAACATGGCAAGCTCTCAATTACTATAAGCTGTCAGTGCTTGAAAACCCTTTTGGAAGGGGCTGCTTTGAAAGGGAATTAGGGGGGCACCAGGGTGGTTCAGTCAGTTGAGCGTCCAACTCTTGACCTCAGCTCAGGTTCAGGGTCATGTGTTCAAGCCCTGCCCAGTGTGGAACTTACTTTAAAAAAAAAAAAAAAAAAGCAAGCAGGGAGGAATTAGGAGAAGAATCCCACCCTGGATGGGGTGCCTACTGTTTAATTGGAGAGCCTTTCTGGACTCCTTATATACCTTGTTTCATTTGCTATTCATAGCAAGAAAGCATTTTAATCCCATTTTACTGACAGGAAAATTGAGGCTCAAGGAGGTGAAGTGACATCTTACCCGAAATTGCACAGGTTGTAAGTCATGGATGAAAGATCTGAACCATGGGGACTTAACTTGGAAGGCAGCAGCCACACTCTCTGTCAGCTTACTCGAGGGTATTAACCATGGGCGTGCAACACTGAATAGATCCCTTGTGCTCATGGGGTGGGGGAAAGCAGGAAGTGACAGTAGGGAACAAGCAGCACAAATTCCGAGAAGCCACTGAGGCTGGGGGTGCAGATCTGGGTTCTGGACTCAGGGCTATCACTTCCTGCCCATCTGACCGCAGACGGGTCTCTTCCCCTTCCCTTGAGCCTTGATTATCTGTGAAATGGGAACCATGAAGACTACATTGAAGGAATCTATAGCAAGGTAGGTAAAAGCTCATGATACATGAGAGGAGCTTGATAAATCCTTACATTCAGGGGTCGTACGCGAGGGGTCTTACGTACTTGGATGTGGGTCTCTGTTCGATCATTTCATGGGCGGTCTCTCTGGGCTCAGTTTCCCCATCAATAAGATGGGGTGATTAATCATAATTCTTCCAGGTGGTCACTTTTGCTATTCCCGTGTGGTCGACGAGTTCTGATTTTAAAGCCCTTGCTCATAAAGAAAGGGGAGGTCGGTGGCCTCCATGATCAAATCCTGTGCACCTGCAGTGTTTTTGAGCCTCCATATATTTTTGTGTTCCCGTCTTGGTCCAGTAGTTGTGGCTGCAGAACAAAGCCTCCTGGAACTCAGCGATGTAAAACAATGGTGTGTAAGCTCGTGGATTCTGGGGGGCTGGGAATTCAGACCCGGGCACAGCAGGACTGGCTTGTCTCTGCTTCATGGTGCCTGGGGGCTCAACTGGAAGACTTGAAGGCTGGGACTGCTCCCATCCCAGTCTCATTCGTTCATTACTCATCAATCGGTTGATGCAGACTATTGGTTGTAGCCTCTGTTCTTGTCCGCATGGCTTCTCTCTATGTGGTCTCTCGGCATTGGTTGGTTTGGACTTCCTCAGAGCGTGATGGCTGGATTCCACGGTGAAGAGAGAGGGAGGGAGGGAGAGAAGAGAGAAAGAAGAAGCAGCAGCAGCAAAGGGGAAAGGGGAGGAGCCAGAAGATCAGGAAGAGCTCCCTGGTTTTCTTTTCATGATCTCACCTTGGAGGTCCCATAGCACGACTTCTACTACCCCGTGCTGATTGAAGCAACCACGTGCCCCTGCTGCAGTTCAAAAGAGTGGACATAGACCCTCCTCAAAGTGCAAGGAGTGTCAGTCACGTTGTAAGAAGAGTTCACGGGAACATATTTATTTTTGGTCCATGGAGATAGATATAGATATATAGATACCCATTTTTGGAGAATCCAAGCTGCCGAGCTCATGGCTTGGGTAAAAAGAAATCTATCATCAAAGGTCCCCACAAAAGGCAATGTTTGTGTAACAATGGGCAGAAACCATGTATGTATGTACAACAGAACACTATCCTAGGACCCAAACTCTCATGGTCTATGACGGCAGGTGCCCCAAAGGAGTTTATAAGAAACAAAGCATAATCAGCTAACCTCCCAATGGCCCGAGAAGAGAGAATACTTGGGTCCCCTTTCCCTGGTTACAACCAGTCCAGGGGATGGAAGAACCCAGCAGCCCATTTCATGTAGAGAGGGAAACACTTCTATGCCTGGAAAGACAGAAGGATAACAGCTCACAGGTCCCCCCTGGACCCTCACTCCATCCCTGCCCAAGCCCACTGAGGATTCACCCGTGGAGTAAGCAGATAGCTCTGGGCCGTGTGGGAGCTCTGGCTAAGCCTCCGGGGGCTGAGACTAGTAGGGCAGCTTGGGAGCAGGCTGGAGAGAGAGAGCGTAATTGGATTGTCAGACACATCCCCTATCACTGTCTTGGGGACCTGCTCATTGTGAGCCGGAAAACTCCAAGCTGGACAACAGCCTGGTGTGGCTGCCCCTGGGACAGGGGGTGGGCTGGGGAGGCTTTCTGGAAAATCATCCAGAATCATACAATTATATTCCACTGGGGCAGAGAGCAATCTTTGAACCATTCATTTAAACAACAGATTGGGGGGCTCCTATGTGCAAGGTCATGGAAATAATGGGGTGAAGAAGCATAGCTTCATGAAGTCACAGTCAGGCAATCATGATTCGGTATATTGGGTGCTCTAATGGGGGAAACAGAGTCCAGAGGGGGTACCTAATTCAGTCTGGGGATCAGAGAAGGCGTCCTGGAGGTGCAAAGGTCTGGGAAGAGTCTTGAAATTGGAGGAAGAGTTAGAAAAGCAAAGAGGAGGTGGCGGGAAGAGAGCTCTAGGCAAAGGAGCCCACATGTGCAAGGTCCAGAGCCCCAGGTGAGGGGAGCCTTCAGCCCTCAGCAGGGAACGGTGTGAAGCTTTTGCTCTCACCCCAGCTAAGAACATCATGCCAGTCGGAGATGGTGGTGCTACCCGATGGTAGCTCTCTCCGCCTGGCTGGAGGTGGCAACATCTCCCCTCCATTAAAGAAGACGGGGGCCTCTGAAAGTCCCCTGGGCGCTGGGCTGGGCACTGCGGGTGGCTCAGAAAATGGATGGAAAGGAAGCTGTCAGCTAGAAATGTGGTGGTGGGTGTGGAAAGGATGCGAGATTTTCCTAAGGCAACTAGCACGAGCTGGAACAGAGAGGCGAAGCAGAGAGGATGGAGGAGATACAGCTGTGGGGACCAGCGGCGCCCAGGCTGTGTGCGTGTGCGTGCACGTGCGTATGTGAACGTGCGCGCGCGACAGAGGGGTGTTTGCTGGCCGGGACTCAGGTGCGCATGCGCGCGCACACATTTTTCGTCGGTCATTCAAATGCTCCGGAAAACCCTTTGCCTCGGCAAACTGTTCTTTTTTGTAGCTAGGGAGATGACCCCGGTTCTCATCCCAACGAGACCATGGGGGAGGCCTCAAGCGGAAGATAAAGAACAGGGCTGAACTGCTGCGGTGATTAAAGATAGGTAACATTTAGAAAGCACGCATTCTCTCCCAGGTGCCGGGTCAGTGAGTCTCACAGTTGTTTTGTGACCCCTCCGCAGACTCCCAGGTGAGGCAGTGATTGGCTCGGGAAGATCCCAGCCTGGCCCCTACAGATGTTCTGTGAGATTAGATCTCCATCCTGAAACTGAGGGGCCTGCCAGGTCCCTGAGAAGCTTCTTTCTTGTGGCTCTTTGACCCTGTTTCTTTGGGGTTTATGTCCCCTTTCATATAAAACCTACACAGCCTATGCCCTTCCAGAAAATTCTTATAGATGCCTGGGCCTCTTCTAGCTCTCGAGCAAATGTAGCAGCAGCCTTAGATCCGTGGCCACACCTGGGAGGAGAAGGTTGAGCAGTGGCTGGGTGAGCTGGGACAACCTCTCTCCTCTCCTCTCTAGGAACCCAGAAAGTCCCTGCATCATTGGAATAGCCCTATGAGAGCGGGTAGCCCTGTCATCAGAGCCATTCTGCAAGCGGGCATGCCAATGTTCAAAAAGACAAAATTAGAGGCGCCTGGGTGGCTCAGTTGTTAAGCGTCTACCTTCTGCTCGGGGCGTGATCCCAGCGTTCTGGGATCGAGCCCCACATCAGGCTCCTCCACTGGGAGCCTGCTTCTTCCTCTCCCACTCCCCCTGCTTGTGTTCCCTCTCTCGCTGGCTGTCTCTCTCTGTCAAATAAATAAATAAAATCTTAAAAAAAAAAAAAAAGACAGAATCACCTGACATGGTCACACACAGTTAGTAGTAGTAGAGGCTGGATGTGGGCCTGGAAGTTCTGAATCCACAGTCCATGCTCTTCTCCTGTGCCCTGAACAACACAACGTGACAAGGTTAAATCCGAGTAGGAATGGAGTACCTTGACAGTACCCAAGGGAGGGAGCAAAAAGCCACCCATGGCTTCAGGATGGACAGGACCATGGGGCTGGGTCTTCAAGGCTGCATAGGAATTTGATTGGAGAGGCGCCATGATCAGAGGGGGAGCAGCGCATGCCAAAGTGTGGCACCGTGATGAGATGAATTGGGAGTTCCGTGTGGCTGGAGAGTGGGGTGAATGGGGATAAGATGAGGAAGGAAGGCGAGTCTAGAAGATGAGTCAGGAATCGATTTTAAAGGAAATGGGTGCCATGTTGAAATGTCTGTGACACATGTGGGCAGCAAGGACCCACAGGAGTCCAGGGAAGGCAGTGACTGATCAGGCTGGCTTGCTGCTGGCAATCAGGTTGCTCATTGGTTAGGAAGCTAGGGAACCAGCCTGCTGCACTCAAATCCCATGTCTGTGTCTCCGAGTTGTGTATTCTTGGGTAAATTATGCAACTTCTCTAAGCTTTGCTGTCTTCATCCATAACATGGGGAAGATGGTAATAAAAATATACAATCCAGAGTTATGGAGAAAAGCAGATGAGGTAATCCATGCTTGGCAGTCAGCGGGGTGTCTGGCACATGGAAGTGCTCAGTTAGTATGGCTGCCATTATTATTAGTGAAGGAAGTCTCCAAGGCAGCATTCAAGTGGCACGGACAGGTGGAAAGACAGGGGAAAGAAGCTTGGGGGGCTGCAGGAAAAGTGTAGACCAGCGATGATGAAGCCTGGCTCAAGGGTGCAGCTGTGGGGACAAAATATGGAGGGCAGAGGGAGGACTGGTGAGCATCATTGAAATAGAGGATTGAATAAACTAACATATATGGATGGGTTTTGTAAACTACATATTTGAGTATGATTACAATTAGGGCTATTTTCATCAACTTTATTTCTGGTCTCATCAGCTTCAGTTCTCTAGAGAGAAGATGCCATTTAATTCTCCCAGATCAAATATTTAACAAACACAACACTGAATAAACCCAGCCTTGCCTATTTAGCATGCACTCAGTATTTTTAGTTGCTAAGTACAACTCCAGAGATTTACCACCTTGGCTGATATGATTTTCTGCCTGAGACTATTTATCTGTACCAGGGACTGTAACACATTGTCCTGGCCAAGAACACAGTTCCTGGAGTTTGACTGCCTGGGGTTGAACCCAGGCTCTGCCCTTGGGTGAGCTACTCAACCTCTCTGTGTCCCCAGTGGTAAAATGAAAAGAATACTAGAATTACCTCATGGAGCTGTTGTGAAGATTCAATATGATGGTAGAACGGGGTCTGGATGTGCACATAGTCATCATCACCACCATCACCACCACCACCATCACCATCATCACCACCACCATCACCACCATCATCATCAACACCATCATCATCATCATCACCACCATCATCACCAACACCATCATCATCATCACCACCATCACCATCATCACCACCACCACCATCATCATCACCACCACTATCATCATCATCAACACCATCACCATCATCATCACCACCATCATCACCACCACCATCACCATCATCACCACCACCATCACCACCATCATCATCAACACCATCATCATCATCATCACCACCATCATCACCAACACCATCATCATCACCACCACCATCACCATCATCACCACCACCATCATCATCATCACCACCACTATCATCATCATCAACACCATCACCATCATCACCACCATCATCATCACCACCACCATCATCATCACCACTATCATCATCAGCATCATCATCATCATCATCACCACCATCACCACCACCATCATCATCATCAACACCATCACCATCATCATCACCACTATCACTGTCACCATCATCATCACTACCATCACCATCATCACTATCACCACCATCATCACCATCATCACCATCACCATCACCACCATCACCATCATAATCATCAATACCACTCCTTTCAGAATTTCTTTTGGTTGTGCAACAACAGTTACTCTTCAGTAGAATATGTTACATTTATTAACTGGTAACGGGTTTATTACTGTTTATAAATTAATAGATAAATGTTTAAAAGGGTTTCTGCTTTTAATTTCTAATATAATTTTTATTGATACCACCCATATAGACAAAGATTTTTTGGGATTCTTCAATCCTTTTTAAGAGTATAAACATTCCTGAGACGGGTAAGTTTAAGCAACAAGAAGTAGTTACAGCGTAACAGACATGGAAGCCCTTGGAATTCCTGTTGGGTACCTGGGGTCAGATGGCAGTGGGGTTTCCAGACCCCACTCCGAGAGTGCAGATTTCCAGTCCTGACCACACAAGGCTTCCACAATCACAGCTGAATGGGCTGGATGTTGGGAGGCAGGTCTGACCCCCTCTTCAATCAGTGACTCCAAAACTGTGTGTTGACTGCCCTCCAGAAGCCGCAGGCTAAATCTACGGGTTGCCGCACCACTTTATGGGCCATTCATCTCCCCGGTGTCAGGACAGAGTGCCTGGCTTGAGTCCATGTGCTTGTCTGCTCTGGGAGTTGCATTATTGTCTCTTTACTTTGGCCCCACAGAGCACCATTCTACTAATTAAAGCAGCCTTAGTCCATCGGCTGATCCCTCCTCCTCATAGTGTCCTTTCTGGAAGAAGAGTGGGAACAAAAATTGTCTAAGTACTTACTAGGGGCAGGGTTCCGTCCCCACATTTTTATGCATGGTCAAGAACACAGACCTCAGAATCCGTTCTGGATGCTGCATATGAGTGGTGTGACCTTGGGCAAGTCACTGCTCCTCTCTGGTCCTCAGCGTATGAAGCTGTACAATGGAATCATTGTCACGCCCACCGTTGCAGAACTGTAGTAATAAGGGCAGAAGGAGAATCCTGTCTCAGGGTCCTAGCACGCACTGGCTGGTGCAGAGTAAGCATCACTCATCAGCTCTCGATACAGTCACTGGTAATGGACAATGACCACCACCTTTCCAAACCTTCCTGACAACCCCAAGGGCATAGGAAGAGGAGCCCAAAGCTTAGAGAGAGGAAATTAGCATGGAAATTGGCAGTGCTGGGATTTGAACTCAGGACTGTCTGAGTCCTAAGCAGCGTCCCATCAGTGGCTCTGGGCAGGATGGGGATGTACTGAATCCAGGAGCCGATAAAACAATCTGCTTGGTGACCTCCTGCTGTTTCCAGCTAAGACCTCATTTTCCCTCTCTTTCACCTTGAGGCGAGTTGCTAATATTTGATAGGAAACCTGAGGACCAAAGCCGTGAAACGCAGGATTTGTGTAATGATTTTGTCTCTTGTATTTCTCTGTTCCCGAATGGTGAGGAGGGGGTTTGCAGACAGTCTTTTTGACTGGAGCAGCAGTCCTGTGGCAAAGAGCTTTAAAATGACCCATGTTAATTCAAATCATTAAAATTTTTTTCCTGAAGGTTATCAATTGTCAGGATGAGGATTAAAAAAAAAACCACCCTATTTTGATTTGCACTGAATGAAAGGATGATATTATAGGAACCAGGTGCAGAATGAATAAAGGGGGAGAAGTGTGGGAGATGAGGCCTCGGAGGGACAATGGAAATACGTTTCTAAAATCAAGCTGCTGAATTAAGGAATCAGGAAAATGCCCCAATTACGGTATCAAATGGAGGGAAGAGAGACGTGAAACTTACCTTGAAAATGAACAAGGTAGTGGAAAATTTAACACCTTCAGATCAAGAGCTTCCACCTATTTGGAGAGAAAGAGCTGCCTTTATCTCCCTGATATCACTTGGGGAAGAAGAGAAAAACTGTCAGATAAGGCGTGTGTGTGTGAGAGAGAGAGGGAGAGAGCACAACATACAGACAGAAATACAGAAAGAGGGAGAAAACCATGGACAGAGACAGAGACAGAGACAGATCAAGACAGAGAAAGAGAAAGAGATGGGAATAAACCAGGTCCCGTCTCGACAGGTGCCGGTGGGTCTCTAAGCTCTCCCCATCTGTCTGTCTTTCCCTGCCCAGTCAAGCCCTCCAGGTAAGAGAGCCCAGTGACCAGTATGGAAGTATGGAAGCCCTTGATCCTCTTATCTCCTGCTTAGGGCACTCCAGCTGGGTGTCCAGTCTGTATCTATGAGCCAGACTCCTGCCTAGGAAATGAGCAGATGCCCACCTGCCGTCTGAAGGAAGGATAGAGTGGACAGGCCCGGATGAGGGATCGGAAGGTCCAAGTTCAGACCCGGCTCTGCTGGGGTTGCTCTGCGATCTTGGGCAAGCTTACTTAACCACCCTGGGCCTCAGTCTTCCCACCTGTAAAATGGGAAGGGTCATTTCTGTCCTTCCTCTCTCCCAGGGCTGGGGTGGGACTTCAATGAGATCATCGTTCCGAGCACGCTTTGAAATGTTTAAGAGAAAAAGGATACAAAAGTGAGAAACCCTTAAATTTTAACTGTGGGGGTGAAAGCCTGCTTTGTTACATTTCCTGGACGATTCTCCCAATCTCCTCTTCACTGTGCGGAGTCCATCTGGCCAGAAAGGGGATCCGTGTGTTTGCAAGGCTGCAGGAGGAAAACGTTCAGAGAATCTATGTCTTGTTTTATTCCAGAGGAAAACCCCTTATAACACACCACGAAACTCAATGGGGAGAAGAACGGCAATGATACTAAAATAGTGATCATAAAAAAGGGAAAACAGAGCCACTCAGATCAACTAGGAGGGAAGTGCCGTGTGGTTGTTTTTGTCCCCCCCAAACTTCCCAGCCTCATCCCCCTCACCGTCTTCTGGACGGACGCATGGCTGCGAGATCATTCCTTTTGGGAATGGTTGACGGATATGACGTTCCATTTCCATCGCACCTGGGCCCTTCTTCCTTTTTGTCTTGAGTTGGATTCTGCAGCTCATCAGGACCCCCCTTATCTTGCTTCGTTCCCCAGGCTGTTCGGAAACAAGCCCAGGGAATTACCCAGTTGGAAGGAAACACCACCACCACCACCATCGTTGTGGGCAGGAGCCAGTGTCCCCTCCCTGTCAGGCCCGTGGGCGGCCGGTGGGCAGCCTGTGGGCAGCAAAACAGTAATTGCTCACTAAATCAAGGGGGTTGGCAAGAAGCAGACTCCTCTGGGCATCTCCTTCCTCACCGCCTGGAATTCCCCAGAAACTGGAAATGGAATTATTTCCGGAGTTGGATTAAACAGCTGAATTGTGATCAGCCAGGATCCAGGAGACCCTGGGACCCTGCAGGGGCATCTAGCAATAGTGTCCTCATCTAGGCGGTCCCTCTCAATCAAGCCTCACACCTGCCGTGGGTGTGAGGCTTCATCCACACCCCGGCTTGACAGGTGGAGCCTGGAGGCATCGCGGCCACATCGGGAAGGCATGCGGGGCTCTGGGGGTAGAGATGAGGCTGGAATCCTGCCCCGGGCTCGCCGTGAGACGTCCTATAATCCATGGGTCTATTGAGCCTCAATTTTCCCATCTATAAAATGGTGAAAGCAATTCCTCCCTTGTTTGGTAGAGAGAAAGTTGGTGCAGAAATGTCTTACCTTGTACAGGAAATTAAAACAAACAAACAAATAAAAAAAAACATGCAAAAGAGGATTACCAATGACCCTTTTTATCAGGGGCCTTTGAGAGGTTTAGTGACTTGCCCAAGTAAACAGGGTTGGGATTGGGTTTGCAGACTGTTGTTTAGACAAGAACCCAGGGTTTTCTCAGTTAGGTGTGAATCCCTTCTCCCAGCAAAGGCACTAACATTTCATTGCGAAGTGACACTCTGCCTGTCCCCCTGATACCTCATGTGTGCACCACTGCCTGTGCTCCCCAGAAAACAGTTTATTTGTGAAGACACGGGTTCTGCTTTCCCCTTCATCAACCCTTACCTGACCAGAGCCCCGCCCCTTTGAGTTCACCTTTCAGTCTGTTCTCCTTACAGCAAAATCCAGAGCATTCTTTACAATCCAGTATTGACATCAAATAATGGCAGAGGCAGGTGTAATGAACGCAAGGCAGGTAGATAGAAGACATCAGAGAACACCGGGGTCTGGGGCAAACTCTAGCTACTTAAATTAATGATTCCAATGAAAAATAAAAAATGTAATGATCCCAAATTAAAAATGTTTTGAAATGTAAATTTATTAATTACATGATTAAATTTAAAGATTAAACAATGCATTTAAATGTATTTGAACAAATGGTTATTGTCATTTAAAGATTATTAAAGATGAATCATCCAATTAAAAATAAAAAATTCAATTCCCCAAATTAAAAATGATTTTAAAATTTAAATGTATTATTTAAATAAACAGTGAAATTTAAATATTAAACGTTGTTTAAATATATTTGAATTAACTTGGATTTATTGTTGTTTTTAAATTATTAAAATGAATTATCCAAATTAAAAATAAAAAAATATTTAACAGAGATAAAATATGTCTTGGGGCTCCAACGGGCTCACAGACCACTTTATAACTTTTCTTCTGGGTCAGCTTCTAAACGGGGCAGAGGAAAATACAATTTGTTTATGGCAACAGAGTTGAGAAAGTGACAGAAACCACAGTGGTTTCGAAGCTCTATATTTCTCTAGAAATAGTCCAGTACTTTTTCTGTTCAGAGGGCTAACTAATTCACACTATTGTGTTAATGACTGACCGAGCTTTAGAAAGGTTAAGAGTCATGGTAGAAGTCTATTCACCGTGACACTGTGTTGAGGGACATTTGAGAGAAGAGGAGCTAGGTGGCCCATGCCATGTACGTGTCATCCCCACAGCATACAGACCTTTATGTCCAGGGAGGAAGGAGCATCCTTCCTGCTCACAGGAAGTGCCGATGCCCATCACTTCCTGTTCGTTCTCAGGCAAGAGAGGCTTCTGGAGCCCTGTGATTCAGTCCTGGGCGGACAGCTCAGCAATTTCCTGCCACCCACCCCTCTCCGGGTCGTGGGCTTTCCCCCAGCACAGGAACGGACTTTGTAATGGATGCAAAACAAAGCTGTCTTGCTGTGTTTTCCAATGCTTTCTGCAGGAGAGAAGGAAGCACCGTGTGCTCGCTTTGTTTCAATCCCACGACCTTTGCAAACTACATGCCTGCTTATTTGGTCCCGTTGCAGAGGAAGATGTGAAAACCCATGCGATGCCGGAGGAAAGTGTGAGACCCTCCCCAAAAAGTTTCCCTTGGTTCTGTCTCAGGGGTGTGTGTGCAAGGAAGCCAGACCCCGTTCTCAGACAGAGCTCCGGCTTGTGCAGCACACAGGTTTTGAGGAACAGCCGTCTTTCCCCCTCACGCATGGAGAGAATAACGACTCCCAAGAATCCACGCAAAGATGAAACCAGAACATGCAGCCCAAGGGCCCAGCACAGAGCCTGCGCAGAACGAGCTCCCCACAGTGAAGGGCGATGCTGTGAATATAACGCTTCACTGGCGAACAGCCACTCCGTTCATTTAGCTACGACGGAGGCTATGTCTGTGTTAGGAAAATAAACTAGCCACTGAAAAAAGGTACTATCCGGCCCTTCGCAGAAGGCGCTGGATGACTTCTGACCTAGTGGAATCGGGCAGAGCTGGGCTCATCCTTACGGAATGGGCTGCTTTCCTTCTCTGGGTCTCAGTTTTTCCATCTCTAAAATGGGGATAGTAATTGAGCCTTCTTGTAAGGACGTCGTGAGGAGTCAAGTAGATAGTTCAGGGCCTTAACTGTTGGTTCACTCTCTCCCCACCGTCTGTAGCCCCTTGGCTTCCGAATGAGGCTCTCTGACGCCTCGGTCTGTCTCCAGAGCTCTGGAGCAGGCCAGGCCTAGACCGGTTGTCCAGGCGGCCGTAGCAGATTTGCCATTTGCAGGGGCGGGGGGCAACGAGCCTGGTCCTCTGCAAACCCTTGACCGGCACGAGCACCCCCTTCTGCGAGGTAGTCACGTTCTACAGGCAAAGACACGATGTTTGGAGAGGCGAAGCCAGACGGCGGCAAACCGGAAGGGGACCCTGGGTCGCTCTGATGCTGGAGGCGATACTCTGAGAGGTGTCCGCCTGGGCCTGGGCCTGGGCCTGGGGGGGATTGGGGGTGCTGCTCTGAAGCCAGAACGGGAAATTCACAGTGGCATAGCAGCCCGGGAAGGGAGCTTGCAGATTCCAAATGGGTCCAAGCCACCCACTGACAGACACGGAGGCTGAGGTCTCGAAGAGCGAAGGCACCTGTCCGAGGGGAGTCGGAGGCACGGCAGGACCTACCAGCAGCCCAGACTGTGGGCTGCTCCCCCTGGGCCCTGCCCAGCTCTCTGCCTTGCTTATAACCAGCCCAGCCCAGCCCCCTCACCTCCGCCCCTGCGCCAGGTGGCTCCCTCTATCCTTCCCCCCTCATGTCACCTGGCTGCCTCCTGGTCACTCTTGACATGTGCAAGGGCAAGCCTTCCTGAGCCCCCAGGCTGGGTTGGGCCCTCCTCTGAGCCGTTGAAGCCCCTGTGCTTCCCACATTTTGGGTCCTGACGATCCAGCTCCCCCATGAGCATGGCGCTCACTGTTTGTTGATTGACTGACTGAATGAATGAATGGAAGAAGGAATGCTGCCCAGAGACCCCTCACAGGGCTGGGAGGAGAGCCCTGTGTGAGCCGACAAGAGTTCATGTAATAGGGACTGTGTGGCCTGCTTGCTTCCATGTCTGCGGTCCTCCTTCACGCCTAGGTCCTCCCTCCGTGGAAGGGACACTGGAGAGAGAGTCAGGAGACCAGGCTCCAGGTGTTGGTCCTGCCACCCACCTTCATGGAGCCCTGCATGGTGCTCTCCTCTCCCTCCATGGCGCGGGGTTTCCTCACTAATGAATCCCAGGGAAGGTCCGCCTCCACCTCACTGAGGGTCCCTTAGCAGGGAACATGAGAATCAGCCCCACGCCTCAGCCTGGAGTGCCTCTGGAGGGTTCCTGAAGGGCACCACACAGTTCCAGTCCCTCCTCTCTCCTGTTCTCCACGCAGGGCCTGCGAGGAACCAGGGCTACGTTCCCGGAGGTAGTATCCTAGGATTCCCTACGATACCATGCGAGAGGCGAACATAGGGCTCTGTGCTAACATGCGTAGTTGAAACACTGGCACAAGGGACTGGTGATGACCGTGCAGCCGACTGGTCGGCCCCGAGGACATCACACCGAAGGCTGAGACCTGTGGCCAGGACCAGGCGAGCGGGGGAGAAGGTTACATGGGCTGTGTTTGCCAGTGACCTACCGTGTGATTTATGTTCTCCATGACCCAGCTTCCTCCTCTGTTAGATACGGGTGATAGGGATCGCGTTGTCACAAGGATTAAGTGAATTATTCTTTGTAAAATTCTCAGAGCACTGCCTGAAATACAAGCCCCCGAAAAGATTTTTGAATGAATAAGGTTAGTTTTCTAGTGTGGGTATGAATAGTTTGCTTACATGTGAGAATTATCAGAGAAAGACCAAGAGAGTAGGGGCTCTGTCTGTTTCGTTTACTCTGCTTGGGTCTGTGTTTGCTCTTGGTAGTAATCGTGCTTAGTAGTAGTAGTGCTGCTTAGTAGTAGTGTTTAGTAGCACTAATGCTTAGTAGTAGTAGTGCTGCTTAATATAGTACGTAGTAGCAGTAGTGCTACTTAGTAGTAGCACCAGTGCTTAGTACTAGTGCTTAGTACCAGCACTAGTACTCAGTACTGCTTGCACTTAGTAGGACTATGAATATGCGTTGGATGGAAGGATTGACTATAACTGATGTTGGTAAAAAACCATATATAAGCTCTGTTTAGAAAATGCAAAGAGGCTTTCCATGCAAACATGCTGAGCAAGACAAGTTGTAAAGGAGCATGTATCAGGAGAAATGATGGTCTTGCGGAAACAAAGCAAGCACATTCATAATGCTTACTGGATTCTAGGCCCTTTACACGAATTGACCTATTTAATCCTCACGACTATCTGCGATTACGCTCATTTTACAGATGCAGAGACTGAGTCACAGAGAGGGGAGTAACTTGCCCGGGGTCACACAGCAGGAAAGTTGGCAGAGCTGGGATTTGGACCCAAGTAATCAGGCTGCAGAGGCCGTGCTTTTAACTACTGCCCTATAAACTGCCTCTTTCAAGGCACACCTGAGGAAATTGTGGCTACAAACAAAACAAGAAAGAACCACCAAATTTAAAAAAACAACAAAAAACCACCTTTTCCCATGAAAACATCTAAAGGGAAATGCTGGGAAAACATACAGCCCCTCTTGTCTCGGTGCATGTAATTGGAGAACACCGGGAAAGCCTCCTCCCTCTCTCTGGTCCTCAGTTTCCACATCTGGAATATGGGGAGGTTATTTCCTCCAGTGTCCCTTTCCTTCTGGGGGCCTGGGTTTCTGCTGCAAAGCTGGGAGCCGGGAGCTCCCGTGAAATTTAGGTCACATGGGCTGAAATGCGCTGCTTGTTTTCCAACAGGACCTGCGTCCCCACAGGCTTCCCACGTACCCAGCAAAACGGAAACCAGAAAGACTGAACCCTTTTATCAAAGGAGCAACTCTGGAGAAGCTGGGAGGCTGTGAAGCCTTGGGAAGGCAAAATCAAAGGCAAACTTTGAGGAAACACTTTGTGAAGCAAAAGAAAAATCCCATCCTGCTCGCAACAGTGTTATCGACTCCGGGGAAGGTAATTGACTTGAAACAGAGCGAAGTTGCGTCTGTTCATGTCTCCATGCTGAAAAAGCAAGCCCAGAAGGGAAGTCAGACGAATACCCAGGCAATCTGTTTGTCAGATAATTGGCATAAAAATGTTGCATTTCCCTCACCTCTTGAATTATTTGGGTGCTTCAAGAACCTCCATCCTGAAATTTTATGTGGAAACACAATTGTGAAGAAAGGTTCTTTCTCCCTCCCTCTCTCCCTTCCCTTCCTTTCCTTTCCTTTCCCTTCCCTCCCTCTCTCCCTCCCTCCCGTCTTTCCTCCCTCCCTTCTTCCCTTCCTTCCCTCTTTCCTTCTCTTATTCCTTCCTTCCCACCCTTCATCCCTCCTTCCCTTCCTTCCTCCTTCCTTCCTTCCTCCCCTCCCTCCTTTCCTCCTCCCCCTCCCTTCCTCCCTTCCATGCATCCATCATCCATCATTTTTAATCTATCATCTTTCTATCCATCCATCCATCTTGCTATTTAGCTATTTATCTGAATATATATTAGATATATACTAGCGTCTATCTATCATCTATCTATCTATCTATCTATCTATCTATCTATCTATCTATCATCTATCATCTACCATCTTTCTAGCTATCCACCCATCCATCCTGCTATCTAGTTATCTATCTGGATATATATTAGAAATACATTAGATCCTGGGGTGCCTGGGTGGCTCAGTAGGTTGGGTGTTCGACTCTTGATCTTGGCTCAGGTCATGATCTTGGGGTCATGGAATCCAGGCCTCCTGGGGCTCAATGCTCAGTGGGGGGTCTGCTTGGGATTTTCTCTCTCTCCCTCTGCCCCTCCCTCCGCTTATGCATTCTCTCTCTCTCCTAAATAAATACGTCTTTAAAAAAGAAATATATTAGATTCTATCTATCTAACATCTTTCTAGCTATCTATCCATCCATCCACACATCTACCCACCCATCTGTCTTGCTATCTACCAATCTATCTGAATGTACATTTGATATATATTCAATTCTTCCTTCTTCCTCCCTCCTTTCTTCCTATCTGAATATATATATTTCTATCTTTTTTCTTTTCATCTATTATCTACCTATAAAACCTAATATGTATATATACTATAACATAAGAGAATCTAATATTCATCAGAGAGAGAACAAGAGAAGTGCAAGAGGAAGTCTATGTATCGGCCCTGTGCTGGGCTCTGGGGATTTAGTGAGGTGCAAGACAGACGTGATGAGGAAAAGGTGATCGGGCTCATGGAGCCCATCATCTGGGGGATTACAACCCAGCTGTGATATGCTCAGTTGGAGGAAACATGAAGGAGGGGAAGCTGGGGGAGCAGAGGGGAGGAACCAAATCAGCCTAAAGGGTTGGGAGAAATGGTAGTGGTCAGGGAAGGACCACTGGAGAAAGACATGATCCTAAAAAGAGCATTGGACTAACATTCAGGATCAACATTTTGTGCTAATGAACATGTCACTCTCCCTAGTGACCTGAGTGTCCTTATACGTAAAGTCACCTCAACATCTCTCAAAATATGTAGCACAGAACCCTTTATTGTTGTGACCTTCTGTGAAAGAATAGCTTGCTGGCTAGCCAGGTATGAGATACTCACATGGGATCTTCATCCACTGAGAATGAAACCTGAAGGTTAAGGTATAGTAATGGCTCTGACAAGTCCTGCAGTTAAAAAGAAATTTTTGAATTTAACTCTACTTCCAAAATTTCTTTGATGATACATGTTTTTAAAGTAGAATCTCAGTGCTCTATGATTCCACAGGATGCTTTTTGCAAAATGCAGGAACATAATTATGTTATTAAGAACATCTTACATGTGCATATTACTCTAAGGTTCAGAAACATTTTCTTCATAATGCCCTGCTTGACTCTCACATAATGTCTGGGAAGGTGATATAATAGCTCGTTCCTTTCTCCTTCTCTCCCTTCTTTCCTTCCTCTCTTCCCACATCTTTCCCTCGACAAATGTTTTTCTATGCCTACCTGTACCAGAACTCAACAATTATAAAACACGAGAAAATTGAAGTCTAGAGGAAAGAAGTGATTAGCAAGAACTGGAATTAGAGCCTTGGCTGTGGCCAGGGGAAAACCTGAGAAGCAGCAAGCCAGGGCCTGTGGCCCCAGAGCAGTATGTATCCCTATGGTCACCTCCTTTCTGAAGCCATTCCTGACTCTCCCTTCCAGGTAGAATTAACTACGGACTTCTTTGTATTCCACCCCCCCCCATTTATTTATTGAGAGAGAACATGAGCAGGGAGAGGGGCAGAGGGAGAGGGAGAGAGAGAATCTCAAGCAGACTCTGTGCTGAGCGTGAGCCCAGTGTGGGGCTTGATCTCACGACCCTGAGATCATGACCTGACCTGATATCAAGAGTTGGATACTCAACCGACTGAGCCACCCAGGTGCCCCACTTCTTTGTCCTTTTATCTTACCTTCCTAAGAAGGACCACAAATGGAAATCCCCCACAGGCTAGGGAGGCGGCATAAATGAGCCTAATAGGTGTTCGCCAGGTGTAGGGCAATAGGGAGTGGTGGGGACTGGGGCAACGTGGAACACTGAGTCCCTCCAGGAGAGGGTGGTTCTTATGCAGCTCCAGCTAATGGTTATTGTATAGAAATCCAGGCCTGCTGCTGCCAGATCTTTGGCTTTTTCATGGGGAGCTCTAAATCTCGATTTTTATGTGAAACCTCCTGATAACTGACCACCAATTCCTTTTTTGTGAGGGCCTCAAAATATGCCAACGGGCTGGATTTGACTCAGACTCCACCTGCTAGAAATTCCTCCCCTCAATGAATACGCTTCCAACATAACGCTTGGCACCCTTCATTATACTTACTGATTGACGTATCTCTTCCCTCCCCCACCCAACTCGGTTGTAACCCCCTTGAGGGGAGGGATCATGGCTTCATCATCTTTCACGTCCCAGTGCCCATCCCAGGGTTGGCACGTAAAAGGGGCATACCAAACACTTATCGAATGAATGCTACAGTCCCTCCCTCTGCCGCAGCTGAAAAATAAATATATAATAGTTTTTAATTAAAAAGAAACAGGATGAAATATGCATGAGAATCTTATTCTTTGACAGGAGGCAGCGTGTTAAGGAGAAAGATTTTCAAATTATGTTTGCCAGTGATGCTCCCGAAAGACTCAAGAAGTTTTCTGGGCATGCGGTCTCGGCTGGCAAAATCTCGTTCTCGGTTCTGCATTGCGACTAATGCTCGCTGTGTTTGGATCGTTCTCAAAGCACAAGAAAGTTGCTTATTAAAACAGGTTACCCCCTGTGGGCTATTATATCCTCTGGTGAGGAATTCAAACATCCCTCGGCTCACCCCTCACCACAATTCTTTGCACTGTTACTCCCCAGGAAGGTCTTTTCTCACCATAATGATAAAATAATACTAATTACGAAGTGCCTCCGATAAGAAATACAGTGCAATTTTTAAAAAAAGAAAAGAAAAGAAAAGAAAAGAAAAGAGAAGAAAAGAAATACAGTGTAGGGGTGCCGGGGTGGCTCGGTCAGTTGAGCGTCTAACTCTTGGTTTTGCTTCAGGTCATGATCTCATGGGTCGTGAGATCGAGCCCTGCGTTGGGCTCTGCACTCAGCAGGGAGTCTGCTTAAGATTCTCCCCTTCTGCTTGTCTCCCCACTCTTTCTCTCTCTCTCTCTCTAGCAAATAAATTTATAAATCTTTATAAAAGAGAGAGAGAAAGAAATACAGTGCAGTGGCCTGAAGGTTTCCACTGCTGGCTTCAAAATCAGAGCTGAATTGGAATTTCAGTTTGGCACAATGATAGAGGTGACCTTGAACCAGAGACGGAGCCACCCTGAACTGCGGCTTCCTTTCCTGACAGGTATGGATAATTATAATGCCATCCTTGTGGTTTTGTTCCTAAGGGTTGGAAATAGCACATGTGAAAGCCTGGGCATATAGTAGATATTGAATAAATGACAGCCACCATCATCTAAAAAAATGGTTCCCATGGGGTGCCTGGGTGGCACAGCGGTTAAGCGTCTGCCTTCGGCTCAGGGCCTGATCCCGGTGTTATGGGATCGAGCCCGATGCATCAGGCTCTTCTGCTATGAGCCTGCTTCTTCCTCTCCCACTCCCCCTGCTTGTGTTCCCTCTCTCGCTGGCTGTCTCTATCTCTGTTGAATAAATAAATAAATAAAATCTTTAAAAAATAATAAAAATAATAATAAATAAATAAATAAATGGTTCCCAAATTTCTTTTATGTGGCAGGACTCCTTTTCAAATTAAATCGTGTCTGGAACCCTGACATGGAAAATAGGGTACATGAGGGATTTGAGCTGGTATAGGAACCCAAATCTTCGTCCCCTGGGGGAAACTCTGCAGACCTCTGGGGCTCTAAGGAACATGGTCTACAAGGCATGGGTGTGTTCTAACTGCCACTTTCCAAGATGTGAAGACTGAGTTCCGGGGGCGGGGGGGGGTGTGTGACTTCCTTAGCTAGGAGGTCTTCCAAGGAACCGGGACTCAGAGCCAGGAAGCCGGTCATACAAAAAGATCAACAGGGTAGAGATGAAAAGCAAGGGCTTTGGGATCTCACCAGCTTGGTTCATAGCCTGGGTCCACCCCCGCTGCCTTGGTGACAATGACTGTGACACCTCCCCGCTGGGAAGCTGTTCTTCCCTCTGTAAAATGGAGGCAATGATGAGTACCTTATTTGCAGAGCCATTATGAGAAATAAACAAGATAACATACATAAAAGCACCAAGCAGGGCGCCTGGCGTATCGTTGACACAATACCAAAAATTAATAATAAAAATAACAGAGATCGTTGGAACCGTATCAACAATGCCTTGAGCCTGTGCTGAAACTCACGGCTCACAAAAGACCTTAATAGTCCCTTCCCCCTCAACACCACCAGTGAGGGAGCGATTATTCTTCTTCTTGTACAGACACCACTCCCCGCCCCACCCCCACTCCAAGACAAGAAGAAGCTCCAAGGGATGTTGTCCTTTGCCCAAGGTCACATGGTTGTTCAAAGGTGGAGTTACAATGTAGATTCTTCTGCCACAGGTCGGGCGTCCTATTGCCTTAGAGCCACACCCCCATCTAGCTGGATTGATACGCTTTCCAGAAAAGCATCCCGGATCCAAATGGCTGATACATGGCCTAGGTACCACCACTGTCCACTTCCGTGCTCATGGCAGACCTCTTAAATCCGTCCCCACGGAGCCTCAGAATCCTTCCTTGCACAAGGCTATTATAAATGGGCAGCCGTTTCCATCAGACCGGTGTTGGGCTCAGAAGTAGCAACCCTTTGGCAGTACCTCACCCTCCATCCCTTGCCCTGGGCAGTCGTGAGTCTGCAACCTGGGCTGCTGTGCCTTATAGAGTACGCAGGGCTCCAGGTTGGTTAGGCCACTGGTGCATCTTTCTTTGTCCTCTGGCTCTCTGCCAGGGACGCCTGAGAAAAGGAACAGCTATTATAGGAAAAGCTATTTGTGCTTAAACAAAATCCTTTATCTAGGTGTTGAATCACATAATTAGGAGCCCTTCCCAATAAGATTTCGCACTCCCACCTGGATCGGTGGCCATTGTCCACACTCTCCCCACTTCCCAGCTGAATTTAGCTCCCTGCCCGCTGCCTGTCCCCAGCAATTTCCTGGACTTGAATTAAATGCTGATGAGAGTCCGCTTGTCCCAAATGGGCCCCCTTGAGATTTATGCCTCTTCAGGGCAGGAGGAGAAGGCAAATTATTCAGAACCCCTTGAGCACCACAAGTTTTGTCTGAAAGACACATGGGGTTGAGGGAAGGAAACAGAACAATCTCAGACACGCACTTCTGGGTCGGTGGTGGTTGTTCCTCCTTCCTCCTTCCCTGATGCTCACGGTTTTTCTTTGTGTTGATTGTCTGGTTTGATAGGAAAAAATATGATACATTGCGGCAGAACAAATGCAACCATCACTTTAGGATCAGAACGTACATCGCTCACTTCACAGTTCCGGAGCTGTCACGCAGCTGATGGATCTGTCATGTTCCTGGGAGCTACAAACACCTTCCCCCAAGCCCCCTCAAGGTGTCTAGGTGTGTAAATGTGTGTGTGTGTGTGTGTGTGCACGTGCGGGCACTCATGTGTCAGAGAAAGAGAGAAGGGGAGAGAAATAACGCCCATGGTTATAATCACCCCTTTGCATTCAACCCGAATATTCTCCACCTTCTACCCTTGTCGCACTCACCAGGCAAAACCTCAGCCCAGGTGAAATCCAAGCGCTGGCCTTTTTGGCACCTGTGACCACGTAGGTCCGCATGGTTGGGGAGAAACTGCAGCCGACTTTCACTTTAGTTCATACTCACTGACCTCGCAATCCCATTGCATTTCCATGATCCCAGAGGCTCGAGGCCATTCCTAGCCCTCTTCATCCTTGCAACACTTCCTCCTCTGTCCTGGTTCATAACTTTCCTTCCTTTTCCCTGAGAAAACAGGAAGGGATTTTCCCTGCACGGTGCATTTGCCGCCGTGGCACCTGCCAACCTTCCCTGGGTGACCCTGCACGCCTACCCCTTCCGGTTCTCCTGCATGCCCCACCTGGACCCAGGTTCCCCGCTCGCATCTCAAGAAGCACATCACCCCGGCAGTCCATCCTTTCTCTCCTGCATCATCACTTTTTCTCTTTCTACTGGGTCATTCCCAGCAGCAAGCAAACTTGTTGCAACTGCTCCCTTCCTAAAACAAAACAAAGCAAACGAAAATAACAACCGCAAGAAACTTCCCTTGAGCCCACATCCCACTTCAGCCACCATCTGTTCCCTTTAGGAAAAAAGAAATCACTCACAAGAGTCGCCCAGATTCCTCTAATTCTCTCTTTCCTATTCTGCCTTGAGTCCACCGCAGTCAGGCTGCACGGAAACCACTTCTGGCAAGGTCACATTGAGCTCCGTTTTGCTCCATCCAAAGCCTATCCCTGGTGGTCATCCGATTTGAACTGTAAGAGGTCTTTGTTGCAATCAGTTGGGGCAATCAGTATTTGTTGCAAGAAGTTGCAATCGTTTTAAAATGCTTTCTTCCCTTTGGTGTCCAGGGCAAACAAGCGCCTGGTCTTCCTCCTCTCTAGCTGACTGCACCATCCGCACCTCTCTCCCTCATTCCTCACTGCCTGCATGCACCCCGGGACTCAGGACCCTTCTCTCCTTGTGCTCACTCCTGCAGAGTCCCATCCAGTCTCCAGGCTTCGCATACGAGCTCTACCCCGACGACTCCTGCGTCTGCAGATCTCCAGCCCCAGTGTCTCCAAACCTGTTAGAGTCTGGCTCAGCATCTGCACTTGGGCATCAACTAGGCCCCCAGCCTAAGGGGTCCACTCTCCCCACAGCTGCACCTCCCACATCTCGTCAACGTCAACTCCATCCTTCCAGCTGCTTGGAGTCAATCTCATTGCTTCCTTTTTCTCACTGTTCGTAAATCTGTCAGGAAATCCCGACGTTCCAAATATTCCAGAAAATGATGACTTCTTAAAACATCCACTGTAATTATTCTTGATTGTTTCCCCCAGTTTTATTGACATATAACATTGTATAAGTTTAAGGTATACAGCGTAATTATTTTACGTATATATTAAAATCAACTCTTTTGGCAACTTTCAAATATATATATATATAACAGTATATGTGTGTGTATATATATATATATACTGTTACGTATGGTAATTACATATAATTGACATATAACATTATATGTTTAAGGTGTACAACATAATGATTATATGTATGAAAGTATATATATCTGTGTGTGTGTATATATATATACTTTTAAGATCTCTTCTCCTAGCAACTTTCAAATATATGATAGTTAGCATTAGCTAATTATAGTCATCACATTGTACATTATATCCCCTGAACTTATTTATCTTATAACTAAAAAAAATTATTATTATTATTATTTTTTTGCCTGTTGACCACCTTCACCTAATTCCTCGACCCCTACCCCCATCCCCCTTTTGGCAACCCCAAATCTAATCTCTGTTTCTATGTGTTTGGTTCTTTGAGATTCCATATATTAAGTGAGATCAGACAGTATCTGTCTTCCTCCGACTTATTTCATTTAGCATAATGCCCTCAAGGTCCATCCATGTCATTGCCAACGGCAGGATTTCATTCTTTTTTATGGCTCGACAGTATTCCATTGTATACATATACGGCAGTTTCTTCATCCGTTCATCCATCAATGAATGCTTCGGTTTTTTTCCATATCTTGGCTATCGTAAATACTGTGGCAATAAACATAAGGCTGTGGACATCTCTTTGGGATAGTGATTTCATTTCCTTTGGATACATACCCCAACATGGAATTGCTGGATCATACGGCAGTTCTATTTTTTAATTTTGCGGGGAACCTCCACACTCTTCTCCACGGTGGCTGCACCGTTTTATATTCTCACTCACGGTCTCACAGTGTGTTCTCCACATCCTTGCCAACATTGGCGATCTCTTGTCTTTTTGAAGGTAACCATTCGGACAGGTGTGAGGTGACATCTCATTGTGCCTTTGAGTTCCATTTCCCTGACCATGAGTGATGTTGAGCATTTTCTCAAGTGTCTGTTGGCCATTTGAATATCTTTTTTTTGGGGGGGGGAAATGTCTATTTAGGTCCTTTGCATATTTTTTAATTCTAGTATTTGCATTTTCGTTTGTTTGTTTTCTATTGAGTTGTATGAGTTCTTTATATATTCTGGATATTAACCCCTTATCAGATATGTGGTTTTCAAGGATTCTCCCTTAACCTGGATTATTATCGTAGCCTTCTCCCACCCCATGGTCCTCCTTGCTTCTGTCCCTGTCCCCACCATCTATTCTCCACCCGGCAACCAGAAGGATCCTTTCATTTATTTTTTTATTTAAAGATTAATTTATTTATTTGTGGGGGGGGAGAGGGGAGGGAAGAGGCAGAGGGAGAGAATCTCAAGCAGACTCCCCACTGAGCATGAAGCCCACTGGCGGCTCCGTCCCACGACCCTTGAGATCATGACCTGAGCCAAAACCAAGAGTTAGACACTCAACTCACTGAGCCACCCAGGCGCCCCTAGAAAGATCCTTTTAAAATAACATTCAAATCATGTCATTTCTTCACTCAATATTCTCCAATGATTTCCTGTCTCACATGGATGCTGAGGTGCCCTGTTACAAGAGTTCTTGTACACCTGCTTACCTCTTCCATTCTGTTACCTCTACCTCTTAGCCAAGTTCCTATTGCATTTTTTCTAGAGACGCCTGTGTCTTTCTCACTTCCAGAGCTGCAAACTCTGCGGGCTCACCGCCCTTTCCGACTCAGTTCCACACCTTCTAATCTCTTTCCTGCCCACTCTGGCTCTGAGTCCTTCTTCTGGTCCAGGGACTTTAAGGCACTTCTGCCCGAACCCTACATGTAAGGTAGTAATCTTTCCCCGTGGACTCTTGCGAATGCAGTGTAGACCGTCACGGCATGTTCAGAGGAAACGCAATGGAAAAGGAAACCAGGATGGTGAGTGTCAAGCCCTTTCAGTCAGACGGGGCTCGGATTGGGTCCTGACACTTCCTAGCTGCACCACCTTGGGCTGGCAACTTCCACTCTGTGGGACTCAGTTTGCTCACCTGTCGAATGGGGACAGGGATGCCACTCATTTCCCAGAATTGTGGAGAAATCAAATGATATTTGAACGTAAAGGAGATGGATTTTCAATCAAATCCTGGCTCTGTGTGAAGATTTTTTAAAATCCCATTCACTGTGTGACCTTGGACAAGTGTCTTTACTTTTCTGACCCTCTGTTTGTTTAGTCATAAAATGGGGATAAGCGCAAGAACCCCGAAAGGCTATTGTTGAGGATTACAGGAAATCGTGCATATAGAATGCTTGGCTAGGAGCCTGGTACCTAGCAAGTACTCAATTATTTTCATTATTATTTTTTTATAAAGCTTTTGGGTTCAGAAGGCATGGTGGCATAACAGTCACCGAGAATGCTGGGCAAATCCCTGGAACATCAGAGGGCCGGAATGAAACGTTAAGGGCATCAGTGATAAAATCGTAACCTGGAGATGTTACATTTCTGGGGCTTAGAATCTTCTGTTCTTCTTGGGGCATTTTGCTTCTCAAATAGCACTTCAGAAGCAACCCAAACTTCTTCAGTTGTGAAGAAGGCAACTGCCGGAGAGCCTAGGGTAAAATATGAAAGCCTTTCTCTTCACGCTTATCCTGCCAGCAATCTTAAAGGGGGCAACACACCGCCTTTTTATCTTCATCTGCAGACGAATGTAAAGCACGCTGCTTGGGGCATGATGGATGAGGCAAGCTGCTGAACACATCAGCTCCTCTCCAGAAGGTTGAGGCCCCCTCTGTGAAGGCAAATGCATCACCGAGAGGCCCGCAGAAAGGGCTAGATTTCAGCCTGGAGGGGGAGGAGAAAGAGACTGAGCCTTTTCAATAATTAATTCCATTTAATCTTCAAAAAATTTTATTGTTCAACATAGCATACATACAAAACAGTGAAAATCTATACAGACAGTTAAAGAATAATGATGGCATGAATACCGGTGTATTCACGTCTTGGTTCGTGCAACAGAACATTATTAATAATTTAGAAGCTCCTTACAGAAACCACTGCTCTAAATTTCCTTTTAATCATTTCTTTGCTTTGCTTTATAGCTTTACCATCATGTGCATGTTCCTAAATAATGATAATAATACGGTGGTAATAACAACAACAAAGGCAAAAATAACAGTAAGTGAGAAAACACTTACAGATGTTTGCTCTCTGCCAGACACTCTCCTAAGCCTTTACACATATCCATTCTTTTAATCTTCACAAGAACTCTTTGTAGTAGGGGCTGTTGCAGTCTTCAACAGTCCACAGAGAGGTTAGGTCACTCACAAAGGTCACACAGCTAGGAGAACTCACGAGCCCATTGTCGGCTCCAGAGTCCACGACTATGCTATTCTGTCTCTCAAGAGGGCATTTCGTTTTGCTTGTTTTTGAACTTTATATACATGGCCTCATATGCTATGGATTTGTATGGAATTGGGTTCTTTGGCCTAATACGAACTTTCTGAGATCCATGGGTACGAATGCATGTGGTTTCATAGCAGCATCTAGCTTCATTTTAACAGCTGCGTAGTACTTCAACATACCCCTTCTGTTGACGGAGACTTGGGTCGTTTCCAGTTTCTCACTTAATCTCTATAGAAATATGATCACATAGAATAGAATCCTCTTGGTTTTATAGATGAGGGAACAGAAGCTTGACAAAGAAAAGAGGTTTTCCCTGGATAGAGCTGGCAGGTGCGAGAAAGGCTTCAAACATGGAACCGTCTGCCTTCCAACCTCCAGCCCTTCCTGCTGTTCTGAGCTTAGACTTTCATTGCTGAGCACAGATTGTTACATTTGAATCTGTGGTGTTATGTTTAGCTCCCCCTCCCCCCAGGGGAATAGGCTCTAAAGTCTCCATTGTCTTCCTTCTGGGAGAAGCCATATTCATCCTTTACATACAATGTGAATGACAAGTCCTGAGTTGAGTTTTGTGGATGGAAAGATGAATAAGGCGCAGTTGGCCTTGGGATTTTTCTGATTGCAGAGGGATAAGACAGACATTCCTAACAATAATCAACATGTACCCTAGGTCTTATAGGAGAGAGAAGTACAAAGGGATCTGGAAGCATAAAGGTGAAAGTGAAATCAGAGAAGATTTCCTAAGGAGGAAACATTTAAGACGGACTTTGAAGACCAAATAGGAGTCATTCTGTTGGGTGAAGCAGGGCACTTCTGATGGGGGAAGAGCAAAGGTCGAGACTTTGATAAGGTAGGAAAGTCATGGCATAGTCAGAGAGCAGGGAGAAGTTTGGGGTAGCTTGAGGGTCGGCTGTGGGAGAAAAGGGGACATGAAAGCTTGATGGTGAGTGATATTGGATGCCAAGCTAAGGTGTTTGGACGTGGTCTTATGAGTAATGGGGGTGGTGGTCACTGAGGTTTCAAGGTACAAGAGTGGCACAATGGGGCCACCCTTTCAGAATAATCTCCTGTGTCCAATGTGGAGGTTGCTCTCGGGAGATAGTCACAAAACTTACCTTTTGAGAAAATGGAAGTCAGGGACCCCATTCTCAGAAGTGCTAAGGATCTAGAAGGGAATTTATAATTCAAATCCTTCCCTTATTCTTTCCCTCCCAGTGATACTTACCTTCCGTGTTTAGTTCCTACTCCGTTAGGCTTGTGAGTTGGGGAAAATGGTATCAACTCTCTGTGTTGTGGCTTCCTATCTATAAAATGAGCATAATAAAATCTCCTAATAATATCAGGGAGTTTTAGGACAATTAAAGGAACTCATACATGTAAGGTAGTTAGAACAATGCCAGGTACACAGTTTTATTGAAAGTTTAATGTGATTACCCTCCTCCTCTTCCTCTTCTTCCTCTTCCTCCTCCTCACATTTTCAGGAGACTTTGAAATACATTTCATGATACTGAATCTTTTTAATAGCTCTGTGGAGTGGGTAGCATAAGTATTTTCCTCCATAGACAGATTAGAGATCTAATAGGTTGAGAGAGTTGACCAATATCACCAGAATCAATAATGGGCTTGCAATTTCAATCCATGCCTTTTTATGGATTTCCAACCATGACCTCTTACACCCACTCTCAGACTGGGACATTGCCCCATGCCCTACCTAGAATGTGGCAATCCTTAGAAATGACCAAATAGTTGAACCCAACAACAGCTCAGTCAGCACCTTGGACAGTGGCATAAATTCTTGAAGAATTGAGCACTTCAGCAACAGAGAAAAACAACCCCTCAGTGTTCATTTTAGCATGACCACCATCAGTCTTGCAACGAATTAAATAGCACATTCGGGGGAGCCTGGATGCTTCCTTACTCATTTTATAATTCCGAAAGTCACCCCCACCCCCTACACTCTTACTTATCTTGCAGGCTAATTCTTTGCACTGATCACGGTGGGAAGCCTGAGCCCAGTTCCTGAACAGTTAATTAAGGTCAAAACTCATTTCTACAAAAATAGCAGTGAGATTGAGGCTGCAGAGTGTACTGTATCCTCCATTATTCACGAAATGAGTACGTGTGTGAGGGGAGCCAAGGGGAAGATGAGAGAGAGGGGAATGGAAATTAGAGAACACATTGGCAAACTCAGTTTAGACCATTTGGATTATAACTGCAAAAATTCTTTGTTGGGATTTCTGGGCCAAGAAATGAGGACCCAGGAGAAGCCCAACTGGTGACAAGATCAGAGGACCACTAAAAGGTCTGCCAGTGACTTCCCCCCACCTCTACTGAATCCAGAGACTTTTCCTTTGATGTCCTTCTCTATGGGACTAAGGAGGGTTCACAAGTGAGCAGTAGAAATGGAGTGATTTCCCTCTGCTTCAGCTTTCACTGATCTTCAGGATTTGGACTGACTCTGGCTACCGGGTTCTTGTTTGGATGTTCTTGGTTATCTACTGGGAAAAGAACCTGAGCTGGAAGTTGGAGACATGGGTACAAATCACCTTGGTCTGGTGCATGAATGGTTCTTCTTCCCCTCTGGGCTTCAGCATCCACATCTGTCAGAATTTCTTCGGTGGGTGGTGCCGGTCCATGTGCACTCATAGATAGAATGATATGAGCACTTTGAAAAAGTAAATCAGGGGCGCCTGGGTGGCACAGCGGTTAAGCGTCTGCCTTCGGCTCAGGGCGTGATCCCGGCGTTATGGGATCGAGCCCCACATCAGGCTCCTCTGCTGGGAGCCTGCTTCTTCCTCTCCCACTCCCCCTGCTTGTGTTCTCTTTCTCGCTGGCTGTCTCTATCTCTGTCGAATAAATAAATAAAATCTTTAAAAAAAAAGAAAAGAAAAGAAAAAGGAAATCAACACAAGAGAGTTCAGTTCCCATGCTTAGTTCTTATCATTAATAATTTAGCAATTATCTGTGTGTGTTTTTCTTTCCTAAATGAGGGTGAGCTCCTTGAGGACGAGAGCTGTATCTTATTCATCCTTGACTCTTTAGCACCCAAAATGGCGTGTTGTACAGAATGGTCCTCCTTTAACCTTTATGGAACAAAAAGCAGGATAGCTTAATCGGTAAGTGCGTGAACTCCACTGTCAGAAAAGCAGGGCCATGTCCTGGCCTTGAGACATCCTAGCTGTGTAACCTTGGTCAAGTCTCTTAATGGCTGTCATTCCCAGATTTGCCCATGTATAAAAGGGTGATGACTCTTCACTGAGAATGGTGAATAAGGCCATGAATATAAAGTGTTTGGGAAAATTTCTGGTATCCACTCAGTGCTTAACAAGCCTCAGCTAACATATTTATCTTCTGTATTCGAATTCTTTGCTATGGACCACCAATGGATTCCACGAGGGAGCCTACAATTGCTAAGAGGGAACTCTGCTGGTTTTGTGTGGCTAATCAGAATCTATTGTAGTATGACTGTTTCATCAGCCAGTAGATATCCTGAAATAGCCGGGGAGACTCTCCAGGCGTGGTAGAAAGGTAGACAGATCTCTGTGAGCTCTGCCACTCACCTGCTGTGTGACCCCATACCAATTGCTTTTCATTGCTGGGCTTAGTTTCCCCACAGGTAAAGAGGTGGCCACGAATGACTTTTAAGCCCACTCTGCGGTACTAAGCACCATGAATAATCTCTGTGTTAAAAAGAGGTCATCCTTTCAGAAACCTCAGCAGCAGTTTCTAGGGAGGAGTAGAACCTAATAGAACAAGGGATATTTGCTTTGGACCAAGCCAAGACCATCCTATGGGCATCAGCGTTGATGAGCAGACTGAAAGACGCAATTCAAAACAGAAACCAGACACGAGCGACCCACATTTCATTTGGGGAAATCTGAGGCTTTAGGCTCTCCCGGATCCCGCCCCCATCCACCCCAAGGATTTATTTCACACAGGTAACACATCTCCCAAGCTGATCACTCTCTTTGAAGGAAATCATCAGTATCTGGATTTCACAAGGAGACCATTGCTGCTATACTGAAACACACATGGAACCCATTTCCATTCAGAAAATGGAATGCTTGCTTAGGGAATCAAGAAAAAAAGTGGCTTTTCCTTATCCCCTTTGACAATTAGTTAGAGTATGCCAATCTTGGGGGTTTAGCAGTAGTGGGAACTGGGCTGCCTTTGCATGTGTTCAGTAGGAACAGAGACTACCCCGGACGAGACTCAAGATACTTGGGTCAACTGTACCTTTACCATTGACAAGCTGCATGACTTTGGGCTAGTGCTTTCTCCTCCCTGACTCTGGTACCCCATGCCGGTTTTGGCACTGGTCCTTTCTGCCTGAACACAAGAGTAAGTAATAGAAATTGTCCAGGATGGGTCAAATGCACCTACTCTGAGTCCAGCACTGCCCTGGGTGCTGGGGATGCAACAAGAAATTGTTACTCTTTGCCCAGAGCTCCTGAGTGAGGAAAGCAGAGGTAGAGAAAAGTAGTAGGTAATTGCTTTACCACGAGACAATGCTGGGGGCACAGGTGGAGAAAGTACAGCTGCTGAGGTGGACTTGGGAAGGTGTGTGTGTGTGTGTGTGTGTGTGTGTGTGTGTGTGTGTGTGTGTTGGGAAGAGTCAGAGAAACATTCCCAAAGGATAAGTATCTACACTGAAACTTTAAGAAGAATCATAACTAGCATGTTTTGATCACTTATTATGTGACAGGTAAAGGGTTATCTCATTTAATCCTTAAAACATTTTTTTTGAATCAGGTAGTGTTAGCATAGTCCTCATCTTAGGGACAAGGTGACTGAGGCTCAGAGAGGTTAAGACATTTGTCCAAGGCTGCACAGCTAAGAAGTGACAAGGCTGGGTTTGAACCCAGGCCCACAGGCTTCTGAGCCCATGCATGAACCAGCCACCACCCTGGCTCTCATCATGGAAGCTGGCCAAGCCACTGGGCAGCAAGAGGGAGCTCTAGGTGGAGCAAGACAGTGCATGAAAAGGTCTGCAGGTGCGCGGCAGAGCGGTGGGTCTGAGGAACTGAATGCTGTGTCCACTGGCTGGAATGTAATGTGGCGGCGGGGGGGGGGGCGTCAAGGAAGCAATTGGTGGCACCTGATGTGGCCAACAACAAAATCTGGTAAGAGGCGGAAACTTTGTCCTGAGGCAAGGAGAAGCCTAAAGGGTTTCCAGCATCAGAGAATGATTGTCAAATTTGCTGTTTTAAAAAATCATTCTGATTGTCCGGCTGAGAACGGAGCGCCTGGTGCTACTTAGTGCTGATGGCCAGGGGACTTTGCCCGAGAGACAGTGAGATGTCCCCACAGAGGACAGTGGTGCTCACCCACCGTCTCAGTCCCCTCACTCACTGTCATCTGCTCTCCATGCCCCACCCAATGAGCTTCTGTTTCTCCAGTGCCTGGTCATACCCATCAGGTGGGAGGCCAGGGTTCCATGGCAGCCACAGCCAGAGGTCCACGGGGGTTCAGTGGGAAGGACCACCTGCTGTTTCCCATCCTGTCCCAGTCATGTCTGGGGGGAGATGCCCACTGAGAAAGAATTGGTGACAATGCAGAGAGAGACCAGAGGGCAACCAACGGGCACTCCATGGTTGCAAGCTCCATCGTTGTTTCCTTGCTAGATTGGTTGGTGTCAGCTGCTTTGGAGCCTCAGTTTTCCCATCTGTAAAATGAACGGCTGAAAGAAGGTCAATGTCCTCCAAGGTATATTCCCAAAAAATGGGTGAAAGAAGGTCAATGTTTTCCAAAGTATATTCCAAAAAAATGAATTTAGAAGATGCTCCATGGGAAGTAGATCTTGTGACCAAATACTTTTGGGAGAGGCTGCCTGCCAAGACCTTCTTTAGCAGACTCCCATCACAGAACAGCACTTTAAAGGCTCTGACAAGTCCTGCAGGAAAAGCATTGACTTTCCTTCTCTCACTCTCTCTCTTTTTTGACATTCTGTAACCATTTATCTGTTATTTATTTAGTTGGTTAGTTAGTTTTTATTTTAATTCCAGTATAGTTAACATACAGTGTTAGACTAGGTTCCAGTATACAATAGTGATTCAACAAGGAAAGACGTTTTCTTAGTTCATATGCCCTTACACTGGCAATGGACTTTTTTCCTCTCATATAACATCTCTGAGCATCATATCAAGCCATTGTTCCTGTGGCACTCACAACAGGAAATTTTTGGAACAGATACTTTCTAATTTTCTTGTTCTAGGGGTCTCTATTTTAAGAGGAAGAGCTCCTAGAGGCCGGAGACAATTCCTCCCATAGTAGGTATCGGATGAGAGGAAGAAGTTCGTGCTTACTTCACTCCTATGCAGAATCTAAAGATAATCCCCAGCTTTAACTGTATTTTACCAGGTGCCGTGTGATGCACCTGCTGATTCCTATAACCACTGATTGATCGGCCACCATGTGCCAGATTCGGGGGCTGCAGCTATGACTGCCCATAACAGTTCCCAGTCTCTGTGGGACCTGGAGCAAAACAGCAAGTGCCCTAATAGAGACCTGTACAGAGGATGCCGGGTGCTGGGCACCTCGTTCTGTCCTTTAACCCTTTGCCACCTGCTCTGGCCTCCAGATATGGACTGTATCAGCAGACTCCCTTGTATTTTTACTGCCAGTGTGTCTGCCAATGAAAGGCACCAACAAGATCGTGGGAGGAAAAGGCACGTGAGTTTGGGGTCTCTTTTCCTGGCTCCCTCCCTGATAGGTCCCTATGAGGTGAGGCTGTTGGGGAACCCTCTCTGTAGTTCTACCCTTCGTAAGTTTTACTGTTTCACTGTTCCTCCCTTTGCTGCTTTAGGCCTTGGAGGTAACGCTCCCCAGTGTCTCTAGCCCCAGATGCTGGACGATATCCAGTGGGTTTCCTGAAACCCTTCCCTTAAGCCCTATACGTGAGAAAGTATCCTCCCTTGTAAATTGCCCCTCGTTCTTAAAGTCTCCTGATATTGTCCAGTTTGAGTGTACATTTGTTTTCACCCGAGCCCCTGACTAATAAGACACAGTGTATGTCACCGTATAGTATGCAGTGAGCCTGGAGAGTGGCAGGGACATGGCTGAGGCAGGGATTCACCCTTGGGACAGGGGGACAAGGGTCAGTAAGGATTTCACAGAGGCAGGGGCATTTGAGCTGGATTTTGAAGGCTGAATAGGAGTTGTCCAGGTAGGCATTCTTTTGTGGAGGGATATGCCTAAACTAAAGTAAAAGGGTAGGAAGAGACACAGTATTGGGGGAGAACAGTTAAAACCTAAGAAATCCTTCAGGATTGAGTGACAAAGACATTGCAGATAAAGCCTGGCTGCTCAGAGATTGCAAACAAACAGCCTGGGGATCAGATCGGCCACTTGAAGATCCAGTATACTCACCGGGATCTTAAAGACAACTTGAGTCAACACTTAAAAATTAAGATGCTTTACTTCAAAAGTCTTGTTTCTTTTAATTAAAAACAAAAAAGAAAAGAAAAGAAAAGAAAAGGAGACCATCTGGAAGCCACGTACCTGCCTTCCTCCGATCTGGCAGCAACCGTTGGAGGTGGGAGGACCCCTTCCCAAGCCAGGAATAGGCGTCCGGGGTTTGCCACAGTCCTCACCACTCCCTACTGTCTCCTGACTCAGACTGTATTTACTGCTGTCCACCCAAGCTCTGTGAGAATCATCCACTGAGCTCTGTAAGAATTTAGACTGATGACCCAGGCTATGGAGAGTCCAATCCCACCTATAAATCCTCCAACCTCCCTTCTTCTGCTGCCAGTACCTTAGTTCAACAAGAACTTTGCGACACTCTGACCCGCCTTTCTCCAGGCTCAGTGTCTGGGAGATGCCGGAGCATGTTTTCGCCTCCCTGTCTTTGTGCCATGTGCCCACAGCCTTATTTTTCAGTGGGTAGAGGGTGGGTTTGATCTGCCTCTTATGATCAGAGCGGGCGGGATTTTAACAGACTGCTCCAGAGAAGAGCACATTCTTTGATATAGGATGCTGTCCCCAGAGGTACTCAGAGCATCAAAGTCGGCCCCCTCATTTTACAGATGGGGAAACAGACGGAGAGGGTGATAGGAGTCCCCCAGGGCATGTGGGGAGGAAGAGGTGGGCTGGGGAAGAGAAAGGACCTACATTTGGTGGCTTCCTACCAGGTGCTTCGGAGGGGACATTTGTGTTTTCTTAACAATGAGGTAGGTGATGGTTAATTCCCTTTCGCAAATGACCTAATGAATGTTTGGAGCCATGGGTTGGTGTCAGAGGCCAGGTGGCCAAGATATTACAATGGTCCTGAACTTGGGGAGCCCAGAGTCAAACCGGCACAAGCACAAATATTAATTCTGCTACCTACAAGAAGAGGAGAGTTACCCACTGACTCGTTCCCCTTTCTCAGCTCACAGAACGAAGCAGTTCCGGACGCTAGAGGCTTATCTCGATGGGGACAGCCTCTCCTCCCTGGAAGGGAGGCTGCTATCATGGGACAAATACCATCAGACAAATACAACCACTCTTCTATTTAACCAGCCTTGTAGGCTTGGTTAAGTCACTTCATTTCTCTGAGACTTACTGTCTTAATCTCTGAAATGAAAACACTGTTTCCTTTGTTGAGTGGTTAAGACAATTAGTGCAATGATATCTAAAGAGCCCCACAAATTGCAGACCCTGCCTTAAAGGTTTGGTCTGGTTTTGAGGGTTTCCTAAGACCCCCACACACAACTTCCATGATTCACTAGAAGCATTTATGGGACTCAGCCTGTGGTCATGCTCACTGCTGAAGTGCATTACAGACATGCAGTCAAGATGCCCAGTCGGCTCAGGAAGGGAAGGAGGTCCCGCTGGGTCTGCAGGAATCCACACATCGGATCCTACGCTCTCTTCTTCCGGGAGCAAAAATGCAGTGGTGCCGATCTAATATTTGTAATGCCCAAGGTGGCCTGTTTGAGATCAGAGTTTACTCAGTTTACTGGGGGCTGGGGGCATAAACGTCTCTATGCGGCAACTATAAAACGCCAGACTCCTAGAAAAAAAGCACGTGTTCACCATAAATCACATTGTATAAATGGTCCAGGCCCAGAGAATCTACCTTATCCTTTAGGGAACGGAGGAAGCACTCCGAAAGCCAAGTGCCCCGGTTCCAGCTAAGGACCGATCTTGCAAGCAGGCCTAGCTAAAGATCATCTCCTTGGGACTGCTGTGTTAATTCTTTTCTACAAAGACCCCCTTTCAGAGCACTGACACTCATTCTATGAATTGTTTCTTTTTGAGAGAGAGAGATAGAGCCTGCATGAGTGGGGGGTGGGGGGAGGTAGGGGCAGAGAAAGAAGGAAAGAAAGGATCTCAAGCAGGCTCCGTGATCAGTACAGATCCTAATACAGGGCTTGATCTCATGACTCTGAGATCATGACCTGAGCTGAAACCAAGAATCAGAGGCTTAACTGACTGAGCCACCCGGGTACCCCATCATTTTATGAATCTTTATGGAGCTCCCACTAAGTTTCTGAGAATAGAGGCTGTGTGTATGCTGGGGCAATGAGAGATTCCGATCTCCAGGAATCTGCAGTCTAGGTAGTGAGAGAGAGACAAGGGGAAAAATGCCCAACAATGACAACAGAAGCCTGTGTACAACGCTTGTTGGCTCAGAAACCTAAGCCCCTTCATTCTTTCTTTTTTCCTTTTTCTCCCCCCTTCATTGTTTCTTGAGATAACAGCACCGTCTCCTTCTTTGTGGAGAACTTTCTCCCCTGCTCCCCACCCTGGCACTGCCAACAAGGCTACTAATCACAGATGGCCACGGGTACTTGAGTGCAGACCACATTGGGCCAATCGCATTCTGTTGGCCGTGAATTTGAATTTTGACCAGAGATGCTCAGAGACAGAAAGTGGGACTGTGTCACCCATGGCGATGTCTTAGAGAGACCATGCTCTAACTCCTGCTTTTATAATCTCCGAAGCCTGCCTGGTCCATGACCTTCTGGAAGCCCGGTGGTTTCTTCCAGTAACTCCTTGTCCTGGTTCAAATGAGCTAGAGTGGGTTTCTAGTGGGAACATGCAAGAGAAGTGTCTTGACTGGGGAAGAAGAGCGACGTGGGACACGTGGCTGAGACCGCTCTGTCCTGAGAGAGTGTGGGGTAAAGAGGGGTGGCATTCAAGCTGGGATTGTTGAGAGGGGTAGAGAGCATGGTCTGGGCATAGGAAGTACCATGCTCAAGGGCTCAGGGGTGTGCGGGTGCAGGGTGGGTTTGAAGAAGTGGGAAGTTCAGTGTCTAGGGCATCGAGTAGAAGGTAATAGGGGTAGAAGGGTCAGCCAAACCACCGAGCCTTGCAAGCCACATGATGGAATGTGGATTTCCTCTTGCAGGGGGCCCCGGCAGGATGGATATTTTGGAAAGATCCTTCTGCCTGCCGGGTGGAGGGCTCATGAGTGCAGGTCCAGTGAAGGCCATGATCAAGTCCACTTCAGAGCATTTTCATGCTCACACTTTCTTTCCATCTTGATTACGTTCCAGAGTGAGGGAGGGCCGGACCTACCTCATTTTACAGATGGGAAAAGGAAGACCCAGGTAGAGGGAGAATGGCATGCCCGAGGCCAAACTGCATCTCTGGTCAGGGACTCCAGTTTCTTGATCTAGAGGGCTTACCACTGCAGTGAATGAACCAGGGGCTCTCCCCGTGTATCCTGAGACAAGCCAATGGGTCTCAAACTCAACAGATGGAAGGGCCAGCAGACAACAAGTCAGGCGGGCGAATCAGGGTGATGGTTACAATGAACTAGTGGCAAAGGGGAGTGAGTGACCAGAACTCCGACTTCTCGAAAGAAGGTGAAATTTCCTTGTTTTTGAAGCACTGTACTGGCCAAACCAAAACATTTTTTTAAAATTAATTAATTAATTTACTTATTTATTTTTATTATGTTCAGTTAGCCACTGGGTTGTACATCCTTAGTTTTTGATGTCGTGTTCCACGATTCATTAGTAATGTGTAACACCCAGTGCTCATCACAGCACCTGCCCTCCTCAAGACCCATCACCCTGTTACCCTGTCCCCCCACCCCGCTCCTCTCTGAAACCCTCAGATTGTTTCCTGGGGTCCATAGTATTTCATGGTTCATCTCCCTCTCTGATTTCTCCCCCTTCAGATTTCCCTCCCTTACCCTGTGGTCCTCCGTGCTATTGCTTATGTTCCACGTATGAGTAGAACCATATGATAACTGTCTTTCTCTGCTTGACTTACTTCACTTAACATAATCCCCTCCAGTTCCATCCATGTCGATGCAAATGCTGGGTATTCATCCTTTCTGATGGCTGAGTAATATTTCATCGTCTATACGGACCACATCTTTATCCATTCATCTGTTGAAGGGCATCTCGGCTCCTTCCACAGTTTGGCTGTTGTGGACATTGCTGCTATGAACATTGGGGTGCATGTGCCCCTTCTTTTCACTACATCTATAACTTTGGGGTAAATACCTAGTAGCGCAATTGCTGGGTCATAGGGTGGCTCTATTCTTAATATCTTGAGGGACCTCCACACTGTTTTCCAAAGTGGCTGTACGAGCTTGCATTCCCACCAACAGTGTAAGAGGGATCCCCTTTCTCCACATTCTGGCCAACATTTGTTATTTCCTGCCTTGTTAATTTCTGCCATTCTAACTGGTATAAGGTGGTATCTCATTGTGGTTTTGATTTGTATTTCCTTGATGGCTAGTGATGTTGAGCATTTTTTCATGTGTCTGTTTGCCATTTGTATGTCTTCCAAACCAAAACATTTTAGCCCGCGGGCCACAAGTCTTTGGCCCCTACATTAACTATCTACCAGCCCTACCCCCACCCCCAAGCCAGAGTTGCCAGAATGGACAAATTTAATATAAGATGCCAGGTCAATTTGAACTCCAGAGACACACTAAATAACGTTTAGTGTAAGTATATCCCAAGTATTGCATGGGACACACTTATGCTAAAAATTATTATTATTTTTTTTTAATCTGAAATTCAAAATTTCCTGGGGTTAGGGTGAGGGTTAAGGTCAGGATTAGAGTTAGGGTTCAGGTTAGCAGCCCTATCCCCAGCCAGCCCATTTGGCTCACCCAACAGAGAAGAAATGAATGGGCTCCATATCTCTCTCCCGGCTCATCCGGGGCTTGCGCTAATGCTACACATTCATCAGTCAACCCTTGGTGCTCAGCCCACTGTTCCACTTGGGACCCATCCTGTCCCCTTCTCTTACTGCCTTTGATGGATGGGAACAGCGGAGGCTCTTCGGATGCAGCCAGGACAGTCCTGTCACACAACTGCCTCCCAGCCTCCCAACACAATGCCAATGCGCGAGCATCATCTGTCTTTTGATCCCACGAGACGGGAGGAAATACTCCTGTGCCTCACAAAGCCAGAGGCTCCACTTCTCTGGCGTCCATTAGAGATTCTGGAACAGGCTTTCTGGGACCCAGCTTCCCCAGGTCACAGATCAGACGATAATAGGACAATATGTCATCTTACTTGGATGCATTGCTTGGGAGCATCCCAACAGCCCAGGGCAAGGTTTTCCCTTCTCTGCCCAACACATATACATGCTCCTGGTTGCAAAAAGTGTTTTGTAGACAGCTGGGCGTTTGCGGGTGTCCTATGTCTCATTCTTTCTTCTAAAGGTCCTTCCTGGAGGCCTCTGAATGCCCAGCCAATGAATGGTTCCACTGTCAGGTGGAGATGAGCAGACAGCAGGCAGTCATTTGCTTCCACTCAATTTGCTTCTTTTGCAACTGACACTTCCGTCCCAACCATGTCTCCAGGGAGAAATGCAACCAAATGCCCTTTTGCACCCAGAACAAAGTGATCAGGACTTTCCAAACTTCTTCTGTTACTGGGCGTCTGTTCGCCTCCCCTTCCTCTATCCTGCGTCTCTGGGCCCATGAATCTGCTGCTCTCCCCCAACCCCCAAATCCAGACTGTTTCAAGTCTCTGCACAGAGACTCTGGCCTCTTCTGCCTTCCACCCAGACTCACCTTTGGCTGAGCCTCTACACAGACCCTAAGGTGGGAAGAAGCAACCTGCCGCTAACCTTTGTTTGTAATAAGCAGGCTCAAATGACCCCAGAGCCCTACACTCGAAAACTCCCTGCCTCTCTCCTCCTGCAGAGTCCAGGAGGACCCAGAGCCAAAAACCGTTGGTTGGATTATCCACATGCCAGCTTCCAGAACCGTGATTTAATTACAGCATCGATGCCAAGGGCTTTGAAAGTCCCAGACTAGGTGTTTAAAGCGCAGGAAGTAAGAAGGGCTTTGCCGTGCCTCGGTCTACCTTCAAGAATTGCTCCCGGGGACACATCAAATCTCCAACCCCCTTTCATCTTCCTTTTGCTTCTCCAGCTCTGTAGCTGAGAAGTGATGTGTTTTTTTTCCTTGATAATTATTTACACAGAAGGAGAATAATTAGCAGCCCAGGAAATGCTTCTTTGTTCTCAGCTCCCTGCCCCCGCCTGCCTCTCTTGTCTGAAGTGGTACCGCTTGGAAGAGGGACATCAAAGCCTGCTGAAGAGGCTTTGCTGGGAGAGGGATTTTCTTTGTCTGCCTGAAAACCAAAGGAAGACAGTCTCGGCTTGTTTGTCTCTGCCCCCTGACTGCTGTCATTTCTCTGGGCCTCAGGACCACCCCCCCACCCACCCACCCAGCGACCCTGGAGAGGTTAGAATAACAGATTGCTTCTTCCCAGGTATGGTTGGTGTTTTCCTGCTTGGGTTCAGTCTGCTTCCCTGGACCCTAAAGGCTGTGTGCTGCCTTCTTAGAAAACCATAGAGCTGTAACAGAATGGTTGGTCTGGAAAACACATACTCAAACGTCTCTCGTGGCCAGTAGGTCAGGAGCTGAGTGAAGCAGGCAAGTACAAGGGGTTGGTTTCTGGGGTGACTCAGCACATATACTCCTCCTAAAGCCCGTCTTGTCATTGCTACACGGCAAGGGGGGCCCAAGGCGGGCTGACTCCCCACTTTTCTAAAGGAGCTGGATACTTGACTTTTCAGATGGAGATTTCTGGATTGCAAACACTGTGCAGGCTAAATGAAACACCAAAAGGAAGGGCCGGATCTAGTCCACGGCCCCTAATTTACAATGTCTGATCGTCTTACAGATGAGGGAAACTGAGGCTCAAACAGTAGCAGTACTTTATCCCGTAGTCCTAGCAGTACCAAGTACTTCATGACGGTTTCCAGCACTTAACAGAATTTCCCATGCTTGACACGTAGTAGATACTTAAATAGCTGCGAACTAGATAATTAGTAACAATATTTACCTGACGTTGATCACCTAGGATGTTTTAGCCGTAGCTAGATGTTACGTGTCTCAGATACACTCACCAGAACCCTTACGGCTGCAAATGGCAGAAACCCAACTCCAAATAGTTTAAACAGACAAAGAAACAAAGATGTAGGAGCCATCATATAGACAGGTGTACGATCTTTTGACACGGCTGTCTCTGGATGTCCACTGCAACTGTCAGTTTTGCTACTGTGTTCTCTTTTCCTCACTTCTACTTTCCTTTTTTTTTTTTTAAAGATTTTATTTATTTATTCGACAGAGATAGAGACAGCCAGCGAGAGAGGGAACACAAGCAGGGGGAGTGGGAGAGGAAGAAGCAGGCTCATAGCGGAGGAGCCTGATGCGGGGCTCGATCCCATAACACCGGGATCACGCCCTGAGCCGAAAGCAGACGCCTAACCGTTGTGCCACCCAGGCGCCCCTCTCACTTCTACTTTCCTGAAGCAATGTGCTGGGTCCACTCCCAGATAGCTGCAAGGTGGTAAAATCGGCCACAGACAGCTCCAGGTTTGCTCCTTTCCAGCTAGAAGCCCTATGAGGCAAAAGAGCTCTCCGTCCCAAGAGTTGGACCCAATGAAGTCATGCTTCATTCCTAAACCAATCCCTGTGGTCTAGAGGATGGAGTGCTCTGATTGGCTACCTCTGGGTCGTGTGACCACACTCAGCCTGTGAATGGAAGGAGATGAAAGGGAAGGGCACGAGCCCCATTCCAATCTATGACCTGAGAGTGGGGCCAGAGGGGGGAGAGGGTGCCCAAAGGAAAGTCAGTGTGCTGTATGGGGAATGAAGACTGGACAGGCAGAAGCCACGGATGCCCATTCTATCAGTGTGAATCCTTCCAGAAGCCTTGTGAAATAGATACTGTCCCTGGACCCATGTGACTATCCTTGGAGTGAGACATGGGACAGCTAGTATATCTCTATTCAGGGGAAACCACGTGAATTTCTTCAAGCAGGGGATCTCAACTGGGAGCAATTTTTGGCAATAGTGGGAACATTTTTGATTGTCACAACTGGGGTGGGGGCGCTACTGGCATCTCGCTGGTAGAGCCCAGGGATGCTGTTAGACATCAAACAATGTACGGGCCAGCCCCCATCCCCAAGAGTCATCCGGTCAAAATGTCAAGAGGGTTGCAATTGAGAAAGCCTGTTCTAAGCGTTAACCACTTCAGAAACTGCCAGCACGTTTTTCAAAGCAAATAGACATGCGGGAGCCATGCCTCCCTGGGGTCTTTGTCCATTTCCTTACAATAGGGTAGGGCAGAGGGAAGGAGCAGAGCTAATCCCACCTCCTGGAGGAGACATCCTATATGTCGACCCCCAAAGCAAGTTCAAGCTGGCAGGAAAACGTTGGCATTTATGGGGTCAACTCACGTTCTAGCAAACTTGATCTTTGAGACTCCAAGGTGACCCACTGGCAGAGTGTTGGGATGACCAGAGAAATGGGCATCAGGGGAATCCATTGCAGGGCTCAATCTCTGTGCTGGGGTCCAGGACCCTACAGGGAATGGATAGACTGAGACAAGACTAAGGCATCTCAGAGATGGAGATTCAGGCCAAAGTTTATGGGAAGAAGCAGGACACTGAGCAGAGGGCAGAGAGCACAGGGAAAAAGGCAGAGGCACAGGTGGAAGACTGGGTCACGGGCAGCTCCAAGGCACAGGTGCAAAAGGGCTTAAATCCTGCCCATCTGCATGCAGGACTGGTCCTTCAGTCTGAGGCAGGGAGGGGTGTAGGCAGAAATCAAGCAGTTATAGATGTGAGGGGAACAAACATGTGAGGGTCGGCCCCTGGCATATTCTGACCAGTAGAGAGTCAAACCAAGACATTTTTTTCCCAGTTTTTTTATTATGATAAAATATGTTTAACATAAAACTTACGTATCTTAACCACATTTAAATGAATGGTTCAGTGGCCATAAGTACATTGTGCGAACCACCATCCCCTCCCGCCACATCCAGAACTCTTTTAATCTTGCAAGACTGAAACTGTATACTCATTAAACACTAACTTGCCACTCTTTCTCCCCTCCTCCAAGCCCTTGGCACCCACCATTGTGCTTTCTGTCTCTATGATTTTGATGACTCTGAGTACCTCATGTAAGTGGAATTATACAGTATTTGTATATATGAATATTTTTGTTACTGGCTTATTTCACTTAGCGTAATCTCTACAAGATACATCCATGTTGTAGTGAATATCAGAATTTCTTTCTTGGGGCACCTGGGTGGCTCAGTCATTAAGCGTCTGCCTTCAGCTCATGGCGTGATCCCGGAGTCCTGGGATCGAGCCCCGCATCGGGCTCCCTGCTCTGCTGGGAGCCTGCTTCTTCCTCTCCCACTCCCCTTGCTTGTGTTCCCTCTCTCGTTGGCTGTCTCTCTGTCTGTCAAATAAATAAATAAAATCTTAAAAAAAAAAAAAAGAATTTCTTTCTTTTTTTAAGGTTGGATAATATTCCATTATATATGGACCGCCATTTGCTTATCCACTTCTCTGTCAACGGATACTTGGATCACTTCCATGGTTTAGCTTTGGGGAATAAATAATGTTATGAACATGGGTGTACCAGTATCTCTGTGAGATCCTGCTCTTAATTCTTTTGAACATCTACCCAGCAGTGGAATTTCTGGATTAGGTGGTAATTCTATTTTTAACTTTTTGAGGACACTCCATACTGTTTCTCAAGTGGCTGCATCATTTTATATTCCCACCAGCAGTGACGAGTGTTGCGATTTCTCCACATCCTCGCCAACACTCTCCTGTGTGTGTGTTTATAGGAGCCGTTCTAAGGAGTGCGGGTGAGATCTCACTGTGGTTCTATTTGTCTTTCCCTAATGATCAGCGATGTTGAGCACCTTTTCTTGTGCTCATCAGCCATTTGTAGATCTTCTCTGGAGAAGTACCTATTCAAGTCCTTTGCCCATTTCTGACTTGTGCTTCTTGTTGTTGCTGAGTTTGGGGGTTCTCTGCATGGCTTAGATATTACTCTCTCATCGAATACATGATTTGCAACTACTTTCCTCCATTCTGTGGTTCACCTTTTTACTCTTTTATAGGGTAAACATTGAAACACACAATTTTTAAATGTTCGTGAAGTCCAAATGTCTGATTTTCTTTTGTGGCCTCTGCCTTTGGTGTCATATCCAAGAAATCATGGCCAAATCCAATGTCTTAAAGGTTTTGCTCCGTGTTTTCTTCTAAGAGTTGCATAGTTCTAGAGTCTTACGTTTGCATCTGTGATTCATTTTGAATTAATTTTCGTATGCAATGTTAGGTAAGGGTCCAACATTTGCATGTGACTCCCCAGTTTTCCCAGCGCCATTTGTTAAAAAGACTGTATTTTCCCCCACCGAATGGTCTCAGCATCCTTTTTCAGAACCATTGAACCATAAATGCGAGGATTTATGTCTGGACTTTCTATTCCATTCCATTGGTGGATACGTCTGACACTAGGCCAGGACCATACTATTTTGATTACTGTAGCTTTGTAGGATGTTTTGGGAAAAAGGAAGTGTAAGCTTTCGCGTTTGTTCTTCTTTTTCAGGATTTTCTTGGCTACTTAGGATTTCTTGAGATTTCATATGAATGTTAAGATGGGTTTTTCTATTTCTGCAGAAAAAAATCATTGGGATTTTGAAAGGCATTAAAACTGCAAATAGGGGCGCCTGGGTGGCACAGCGGTTAAGCGTCTGCCTTCGGCTCAGGGCGTGATCCCAGCGTTATGGGATCGAGCCCCACGTCAGGCTCTTCTGCTATGAGCCTGCTTCTTCCTCTCCCACTCCCCCCGCTGTGTTCCCTCTCTCACTGGCTGTCTCTTCTCTGTCGAATAAATAAATAAAATCTTAAAAAAAAATACCTGCAAATAACTTAGGGTAGTATTGAAATTGGAACAAAATTAAGACTTAAAAATATATCTTATATAAATATATCTACCTATATGTTATATGGATGTGTATGTTTGTGTTTGTGTGTCTATGTGTAGTATGTGTGTTTGTGTGTGCACATTTTTTGGTATGTTTGTCTGTGTGTTTGTATCTTGATCTGGTCTAAAAAGAATATGAAGTGGTTCTCAACCTAAGACACCCCTGGCACACAGTAGGAAATAATAACTGATTTGCCAAGTTACTCGAAAAGAGCAGAGAGCTCATTATTAAAGTTCAGAGGCTAATGTTTATCTAGGGTCAGTCAATGAGTAAGCTGTATTTGTGCTGATTGGATTATCTCATCTGAATAGTTTACTTATTCATCCAATCAGTATCTCATTTCCTCATTTAAGCGTTTAGCATGTGCTCAGTACTGTACTATTGCTAAGGATATGGAGTGACCAACAGGACAGGTACAATTTCTTCTGGTGTTTATTGATTTGGGGAGAAAGACACTAATGAAATCATAGTCAACAATTTAACTGATGGCTGCTGTCCTCACTAGGGACTGTTAGCTCATCTTAATGATGTTGGTCGGGTCTGGGAAGAGTGATAAAATTTACTTACATCCACCATGTTTTCAAGGATTATCTTTGGAATCTTTTACTCTCTTCCAAAATATATATATATATAACCCTTGATTTGTTAAAATGCCATAATAGGCCTAAACCACCAAATCAAGAAATGGATGATTGAGAAAAAGAAAAGCCTAAATTGCCGTCACCCTAGACTCAGACTCTGACCCTGTATGGTTTGAGTTGGGCTCTTATAGTCACCGTTTTCATAGGTGGCAACCAGAAAGGCTGGAAGGAAAAGACAGATATTCAAGCAAAATGGTGTTTACAGTTGAGGATAAACTGTAGATCACAGGCTGGGGCTTATGAGCAGATGTACTTATCTGCTGCTTGAAAAATGGGAAATAGAGTCCCTCCATGACTTCAGATGGGAACCAGCCAACACAGTCTTGTGGGATACCGTGTAGAAAACTTATCAGTACCAGGTATCCCGCATTCAAGCCCTGACTTACCCCCTCTTGCCATGTGACCTTTGGCATGTCACTTCATATTTTTGGCTGCCTCAATGATCTCCTCTGTGAAATGGGGCTCATCGTTTTGCCTGCTCAGAGGGCAGTTTGAATCTCAACAAGGTTGTCTGCTGAAGCTCTTTTCCAACGCTGAGTGGCATTGAACATGTAAGGTGATATTTTCATTGTTCTCGTCACGCACTGGAGTCTTCTCATTCCTGCTGCTTGTTTACACCTGTATTCTTGGCGCTTCTGCCATTCCACATGAGTAATTTCCGAATTAAAACTGCCACTCAGCTGGAAGGCCTTGGAGTCTCTTGTTTATTAATCTGAGTATCTTTCAAGTCAACATATTTTGTTTTCTAGTTGTACCAAGTAAATTATTCCAGCGCTAGAATCAATGGTCTTTGATGGTAGAGCAGTGAGTGTCACAGCAGAGAATGCAGGAGTTTAGAGGAAACAGAGAATCACGGCCAAGGGAGGCACAGGGCTGGGTGACCATGCCCTAAAAACCCACCCAGTGCGTTTGCATATGACCAATGCCTAGAATGTTGAGAACTGTGACCTGGCATTAGAAGGATGAGTTACTGATGGAGGTTATGCTGTGTTTTTGCCTTGTGCCATCTCTCTATTCATGTTCCACCCCTAGCTTCTAGCCAGCCTTCTCTCTTCAGGGAACCTGGAACGGGTAGACCAGAATGCCGGCCGTGGAGCTTAACTTTAGGGACTGCGTCCCAAGCATTCAGGGACAGCAGGGCGATTCTGACCCAGCATGGCGTGGTACATACATTGAACCAGAGGAGGCTGTGTTTTCTCCATCAACTACGTTTCATATGCAAGAGATAAAAAGCAAGTTCAAACTAGCTTAAGCAAAAATAAAATTTAAAACGAGGTAGTGGGATTTATTAGCTTATGTTGTTGGGAAGTCAAGGGAACGGAACCAGCTTCAGACTTGACTGGGGGCAGGGCTTGGGAAATATTGTCAGGGCTCTGCTCTCTCTCTATCTCTTAATTCTTTCTTGGCTTGGGTTTCCACTGCAATAGGTTCTCTGCATCTGATGGCCATTTGATCCCCTGGTCCTCCAATCACCTAGCCACTCAACATCCCCAGGGAAAACGGAACAAGTTTTTTCTTGAAACCTTTGCCAGAAAACTCCCAGCAAGAACAGTGATTTGTCCAGTTTAGAGCACATTCTCAACCTCAGCCAAGCCCTGTGGACAGGACTGGGCCAGATCAATCTTGTTGCTAGAGATGGTGACACTGACCCTGTGCCTACACTCAATGGGAAATGTCTCTGACTACAGAGAGGTATGCTGTCACCAGAAGGTGGTAAGGGAAGGAAGGAAGCTGGACAAAAAGACCAACATTCATCATATCAAATAACACTTCACGGACCCCAAATCCTGTGAGTGGATCCACACACAGAGAGAAACAGTCCCACGCTCAGAATTGCTTTGAAAATGCCACAGTCTCAACTGCCTGTATTTTAAAGACCTTGAGAAGTCAGAGAGAAGAGACTTCTTTAAATTTGTCTAACCAAGCCTCTCCTAAGAGGGTCTGACCACAGATCAATTTCAAAATCACCAACCAAATGGGCTAGGGAAGGCCAAGATTCAAATGCTTAAGAACGTCATTGCCAAACTGTCTAAGGCAGGAGTGACGTTGGTGTTATAGGACCAAGAGGACAGAGGTGGGCAGAGATCCATAAAGAGTGTCAGGAGCTCAGGGACAAGCCAAGAGCATAGATGGATGACCTTTCTTGAACAGTAGGGACAGAGGGCATGGGTGTGTTAGAGGAGCCAGAAAAGCTAGAAGCTAGCAGCTCTAACAGTGTCACCTATTCGGGGACCCACATCATTGTGGGCAGGAGAGCAATATAGGAGAATGGATATGTGCGGTCATCCGGGGAGGGTAAAGAGAAGCCATGGTCCTAGCAAGGACTCTCACTGACGGAGCTGTCTGCGCCCAACACATGGCAGAACAGTCCCTGAGAACTCAAAGCAAAACTCCAACAGCTTAATTAAAGCCAATTCTAACGGCACCAGGATTCAGAGTTAGGACTTGTATCTGTCAAGATGCAGCCAGGAGGACAGAAAAATTGTATGGATGTGAAATACGGCACTTGGCCCAGGGAACTGGTTGTACAGGTGAAGGAAGAGCGGAGAAGCAGGACAGGCTCTGGTAAGCATTCCTGAGAACAACACAGCAGGAAGCCCAGCCTTTCCTGGCTGTGTGTTCAAATCAGCGAGACAGTATTACCGGAGCCCAGCTCTGGGGCACCCCGCAGAAGCTGGCATCACAGTGGGCTAGTTCAACAGAATCTGGGGCCACAGAAGGGGCCACAGCGGCCACTGGAGTTGCTGCCCAGCTTGTGTGTGTAAATAACCCTGCTTTCCCCTCTCCAATCTCCCGTCAGTGCCAGCCGTCGCTGGACCTAGACAGAAGCCAGTGGACCCAGAAGCCTCAAAGGCACTGAAAGTAAGCCCCTTTGCAATGTACTGCTTTGCTGAACAGAGCAGGAAAAAGGTGAGAGGTCACGGGCCAGCACCGAACCTAGCGTCAAATTCCAAGATTCTGTGTTTTCCCACATGTTCACATAGATCAAGGAATCGGCCGAGTTTTCCTGCAAAGGGCCAGGTTGTAAATATTTTAGGTTCTGCAGGCCATTCAGTCTCTGTTGCAATGACTGCACTCTGCTGTGATGGAGCAATTTGTTCTAATAAAGCTTTATTTATGTAAACAACTACAGGCTGGAATTGACATGCCAGGTAGTGTGAACATCGTAAGGTATGAGAGACCGTGATCATCGTTCTATCTGACACCCACAAGGTGAACGCTTTGCTTCTCCCAATAGGAACAGAATCACAGGGCTAATAAAAGAACCGTTTTAAAATATTCTTATGCATAACACTGCTTCTCCCAGGATTCTGACTTGAAAAATCTTTCAGAGGCTGTCACAACAATCCACTCCACTGTTGCTACGTGTGTCTTTAAGATGTACCGATATGTTGCAACCTGCATCCACACAGCCTCTCTAGCCTTCTCTGGGACGTGTAATTTCTCCCTCCAAGAGCCCCAGGCACAAGGGAAGCTGGACCAGCGGGAGGTTGATTTCCAATTGTACCAAATGAACCACCAGTCTAGAGCAACCCTCTCCTCGGTTTGAAGAGGCTAATTCTGTCTCTGGAATTGCGAGAATAATTTTCTAGAACGCCCCCTCTTGGGGTTTGTGGATGGCTTTAGGCAGGCAGCGGCAATGGCTTCAAGTTGGAATTGGTCCAAAGGGGTACAGACGCAGGGAGACTGGCCCCTTCCCCAGCTCAGGGCACAGCCATTGCCCTGCCTGAGCGCCCCTTGCCTGGGGAAGAGGCTTGGTACTACATTTTGACACATGCATGAAATAGAATTCTTCCTTTGAAGACAAACTTCTCTAGAAAGTCTTTGTTTCTTGGCATTCCCAATGTAAATAGAGCTACTCATTTTGGCATTTGCGGATGCTCTCTCTTCCCAGCCCAGGCTGCTTTAGACTTGATGCCCCATCATCTGCATTTCCTTCCCCTCACATTTCACCTCTTCTCTCTCTGTCCTTTTGATATCCTTTGTGGATGCCCCCAAGATCCATCACCCCAGTAGCCATGGTCCTCAGAGAGGTGTGTAATAGCCAATAAAACAGACTTGCTTGGTGGGATGAATCTCGGAATTCGCTGGCTACATGGCATCCACCACTCCTGGGAGTCGGGAAGTGTCCTTGTCCAAGCCAACTTCAGAGAGCGGAACAGTCCCAAAGATTTTGTGAGGACCGCTCTTATATTACTCCTCCCTCTTAATTCTATTACCTTCTCTTTGACCATGGGGAGCCATATGAAGGAGGGGAGGAGAGAAGAGAAGAGCCATCTTGTTTAGAAGTCTTGAATAGATACAACAAATCATATTTCTTACCTGTTCAATCAATCTTCAAATCTCAACATTGTCCCTGAAACCCAGGGAGTCCTACCTTCTGTCTTTGCTGTTAGTTTCAGCTTTCCTCTTGATTGGATCATATTTCCCCCTACTCCTTGGTTTCATGCACTCACACATTGCTCTCAGGTTATTGTGTTCCTTTTTTTTTTTTTTTTTTTAAGATTTATTTATTGGAGAGAGAGAGAGTGAGTGGGGAGGGGAGCAGAGGGAGAGGGAGAGAAATCCTCAAGCTGATTCCCCACTGAGCATGGAGCCTGACACAGGGCTTGATCCCAGGACCCTGAGATCATGATCTGAGCCAAAATCACAAGTTGGACGCTTAACCAACTGAGCTACCCAGGTGCCCCGGTTATTGTGCTCTTATATTGACTGGCCCTCCAGGTACCAACATCTCCCACTTACCTCCAGTCCCCTCGTGGTGGTCCCCATCTCTGCTCCCATCCTGGTTTTTCTTGACCTTGAAGCAGGGAGTGGGCATCGACTTAGACCATGGCTTAACTGTCTCCAACAATCACCAGCATTGAAATGGCTCTTTCCTAGTACTTTGGAAGAAGTTATGTTTGGACTGAAATACTTTTCTGAAAGCAATACAATTTTCAATAGCAGATACTCACTTTTTACTTGTTTCATGTCATCCTTGAGGGCCTCGAATGGTGTTGTGTGTGGTGACAATCGTCAATAGATCTGGAATGGCCAGATCCAGTTGATTGGGAGTGTTTGCCTGGAGTCACATCCAGGCTCTGTGGGAAAGAGTTCCACAATTGATTAATAATGTCTGCAGCAGGTATAGGCTGGGAGAGTGGGGACATATGTGCTACTTATCTATTGTCCCTATGGCAGGTGTTCAACTACTACTTTTTAAAGCTAAGGGAGAATATAAAGAGCTCAGAACCTGGAGTTAGAAATGCTAAGATTCAAAATTTGCATTGCTGCTAATTAGCTGGACTGATATTGAGCAAGTTTCTTTTTTTTTATTTTAAGATTTTATTTATTTATTTGACAGAGAGAGACAGCCAGTGAGAGAGGGAACACAAGCAGGGGGAGTGGGGGAGGAAAAAGCAGGCTCCCAGTGGAGGAGCCTAATGCAGGGCTCCATCCCACGACCCTGAGATCATGACCTGAGCTGAAATCAAGAGTCGGACGCTCCATGGACTGAGCCACCCAGGTGCCCTGGTATTATTATTATTATTATTATTATTATTATTATTATAGATGGAACAGGCCACTTATCTTTTAGAGGCATCGTATTAACTGAGTGTTCACTTGTTCTATAGATCCGCGTTATTCTCTGGGAAAACGCATCCTTTTTCAGATAATCAGTGTAGTTTAGTTTTCTGGCTGCGTCCTTTAGAACATGAGACCCATGGGAAGGGGGGAACATATCAAAGAGCCCTGTGATGTGGAAAAGGCTGGGACCCCCAGAGATGGTTGCCCTCCAAAGCCCTTTCTCATTCCAGATCTCTGCTCTCTACAGGGCTCGGCACACAGGCAGCCCTCTTGGCGGGGGGCAAAGCCATTCTGAGATTTTTCTGTGCTATTCCGACTCCTTGTACAGTTCGTGTCCCCTGTTGGGCCAATTACCGACTTAAAATGTTGTTAGGAAAAGGTAAGCATTTTCATTATGTAGTGGCGAGCCCACGGGCCCCGTGGTTTTCTATTTATGCTGTTTGAGAAAGCCATCCTTTCCCAGTCTCTGTGTGTGTGTCACCAAAAGGTCTCCAAATCATAGATTCTTCCCTGGTGGCTGCCCGTCTTCCCTCCCCTTGCCTGTCGGTCACCCTTTCCCACTCCGCAGGGAGTGGCCAGGAGAGGAGCCGCAGGGGACGGATTGCGGGGTGGGGGCTGCCGTGGCTGCGGGCGGAGATGTTCAGCACAGTAAGATGAAGGGAAGGCCAGAGCGGGGAGGCTGCAAGTGATTTAGGGAACCAGCCTTCTTGTGGTTAAAACGGAGGGGAGATCTCGTGGTGCCATCCCCGTGGGTAAACTCAAGGAAGACACTGGAAACCATCCGATAAAGCAAGAGCTCTCCTTTTGTAAAAGACAGATGAGACTAGGAGCCGGGATATCTGGGTTCTGGTTACAGCCCCTTTGACTTTGAGCAAGTACTCAATTCTTTCTTGCTCCCGGTTTTTACTTCCAAAAATTGAAATTGTTCGGGAAAATCTTCATTGTGTTTCAGATATCTAGCACCTACATTCTATGGGTTTATGGTTCCATGAATCAGAGCTGGTGGAGAAACGGCGTCCTTTGGTGGGTTCGTTCCTCTTTTAGCTCCATAGAGACCCAATCTCGAAACTTACAACAGAACCTCGATTTCCCAGATTTGCATACATCTGGGGTAAATCCAGACCCGTTAAAGTACAAAACTCAAATCACCCACCACTTGGCATACTATTTACGCAGCTGTTCAATCAATCTTTTTTATCTTGTGATAAATATTTTATTGCAAGAAATGCACACATAGGCGCTTTTTATTAATCCAAGTCTGCAATCAATCAGGGAATAGATTAATGCTTTCACTTGACTTTTCCTAAGCGTGCAGAACGAGCTCACCCCAGGAGTAGGATTAGTTCCTCCAGGAGCGTGGATTACTTTCCACATCGTCGAGCCAACCTGACATCTGAGTCCTTACCTCATCAGAAGCCTTCTTCTCCAACCCAGCTACAAAGAGGCATGTGTGTATTCTCCCCTAAATTGGCTCTCCTGATTTTGTTTTTTATTTTCTACTGCCTTAAAAAAAATTATTTGTTCTAAAGTATAAGGGCGTAAGTTTCCAGAGGTAACCTTAGGGAGCCCAGATTTCCTGATCAGCTAAAAGGTTACTATGGAGTTTCTCCAATTCCCCTGCCTCCTTTCTAGGCTCATGACAGTCAGAAACATGAAGAGTGGCAAAGTGCTTTGATCCTCTTGGAAAAAGGACGGTAACAATCTCCCTGAAGGCTTTCCTCCTTCCACCTAACGGGAGAGATTTTCCTTTCTCAAAAGAGCAAGGCTCTCCTTACTAGAATCACCAAGCATCTCAGTGTTTACTGAGTTAATATGACAATGGTCTCCTTGGCAACCTCACTGTCACAGGATTAGAGGAGACAAGCCCTTCTTCAATGCTCTGGATTACAAAAAAAAAAAAAAACCCCGCCTAGATCAGGATACGGCTCTTTCCAACATCAGTAAACAGAAGAAAATGAGGTTACAAAGAAAGCCAGAGAGGGAAGGTAGTTCCTCCCCGCTATAGCGAGGAAGGGTTATTATGCTACACAGTGGTTCTCGGTAACCAAGGGCCTGGCCCACGGAAGACGGTCGGTCCCATCCCTAAATGAACGGTGGCGTTCTAAAGAGACAAAATGTTGGGTTTTATAGAATGCGTATCTCTCAGCTTTTGATTGAGGTTCACAGATAATAAATGAAAACTCCTAGCGAGGAGTCTGGCACACACCAGGCAGTCACTAAGGATGCCTGATGGGTGTGAAGAGCTTGTAATTTACTAGACTCTCTGGTTTAAGAAGACAGGGGATCAATCTGCCTTTTCCAGCAATCGATGCTTCGCATGGAGCCTGGCACATGTCTCGTGCTCTAAAGTCAGTGTTGCTTAAACGCACTTTGTACGTGTTATTACATCACCGAATCCTCAATACACCAGAGCTGGTAAATCAGACCATCATCTTACATTTTACAGAAGAAGGAAATGAGACTCTGAAGCCAAGTCTCTGGACTCAGGTCCTATGCTAAGTGGAAGAGCCAGGCTCGGTCCCCACATCTAGCAGACATCAGTGCCCAAGCTCTTATCTCTGCTACACTGTCTCAACAAACAGTTGCTCTGTCTCTGGGCTCCGTCAAGAACAGAACAAGGTTCAGTTTCTCACTGGTGCTCTCAGCCCTGCTTACCTGCCAAGTTGGAAGGAACAAGTGTGATGTGGGGATTCCCCTCGAAGAACTTTCTGCATCCTTGGTGCTTTGAAATTCCACAGCTCTGCCCGCCCACTCACTCCACCATCCCGTGCCCCCTGAAAGTTGTCTTCCGATTTGATGCTTGAGCGATCCAGTTTCAACACGGCTCATTCTTATTCATCCAGGAGCGAGCTCCCACTCTCTGTTGCTTTTCCAACATATGTTTATCCAAATTAATCATAGTAACAGGGGATCGCACGTCCCTGGCATGGGGCTCTGCTGCCTGGGCAGATTTTCCTGGCAAGGAATCCGAGCACATAGAACTCCGGGAATGGGGTGGGCGCCCAGCTACTTTTTTTTGAGCCCTGGTAAGGTGTTGACAGCCTCCTTCCATAGGCTAGCATAATGGAAGAAAGAGGCAAAAATGCAATTGTGAATTTCAGGGCAAGGCGATGTCGTTCATGACACATGTTGTTCATGAGAACCCCCAGAGAGTAGGTGACACTGCAAAACTGTCCCCTGGGGCTGCAGAATTTGTGTAGGACCCTGGGACTCCCCGTTCTGGGCTGATGCTGATCAGTGACCTGGGAAAGGAGCAGTCTCCCAGTCTAAAAGCCCCAGAGACATCTGGGGATTCTCCCCTTTTCCCAACCTCCACGTCCAATTAGTTTCTGGGTCTTTTTGGTGGGGTTTTGGAATATAGGTGAGGTTCGGTGTGTGGAGTCCGGAGCCGATGACCAAGAAAGAATTCTTGAGATGTCTTTGGTACAAAATGGTGGTTTATGAAAGCACGGGGCCAGGACCTGTGGGCGGACAGAGCTTCTGCCCCCGGCTGTGAGGGGTGGCTGATTATATGCTGTGGGGCTGGGGGAGGTAAGGAAACAGGGAGGTTGAGAAAGTACTTTCATATGTTAAAGAAGACTCACAGGATACCAGAGGCCTTGCCAATATCAAGTTAAGGGTGTTTTTCCCTCTAGCAAGGCATTAGCATTAAGATGGGGGGGGGGTCCTGGAAGAACCTCACACATGTCCCTCCCAGGAGTGTAGGCTTATGCCTTGTCTTCAGCCAGCTTTCTGTTCCCTCAACACTTTTGTATCACCTCATCTTTGTCCAAGTTCACCCATTATCGTCTCTCCCCTGGACTTTTGCAATAACACGCCTACTGTCCCCCAGCCCCTCCTCATGCCCCTCTCCAATATATCATGTCCTTTGCAGCTGGAGTGATTTTCTTTCTTAGTAGGAAAATCTACTCAAAATCCCACAAAGACTTCTCACGTTGATGAGGGAGCAGAAGGCTGGCTGGAGACAAAGTATGAGCCTACACCCTGCAATCTGCGCCCCCCTTCTGGGTGGGATCTGTGAAGTTCCTCCAGGAAGTTCCCAACTATCTTCATGTTAATGCCTTGCTAGAGGGAAAAACACCCTTAACTTGTCAATGGCAGGACCTCTGGTATCCTGTGAGTCTTCTTTAACATAGGAAAGTACGGTCTCAACCTCCCTGTTTCCTTACCTTCCCCCAACCCCATAGTAAATAATCAGCCACCCCCCACAACCGGGGGCAGAAGCTCTGTCCTCCCACAGGTCCTGTCCCCGTGCTTTCATAAACCACCATTTTGCACCAAAGATGTCTTAAGAATTCTTTCTTGGTCATCGGCTCTGGACTCTACCCCACTGAACCTCACTTATTCCAAGAGCCCATCAGCACGATATTCAAGGAAACACAGTTCAGCAATCAAAGGTACTAAAAAGCGATTCCAACTATTTACGCCTCTCTCTCAGAGACCTCCAATTCATAATCACAGCGCCATGTTTAAAACACCTTTTCCCAAATTCTCTTACTCTCCTATTTGGTAGCTGCCCCAAAGGGATTCCCTCTCTAATCACCCCGCAATGCTCAGCTCTGAATCAAAACTCAGCACCCAAGCCGCCAAGTTGTCCTCTTCTCCTTTGGTTCTTGTTTTGCCCGCTTTTTCCTCCCAAAAGAAATCTCTTCAACCTTACCTTTTTTGGTCCCCCCACCCCTTGCCCCAGTTCTGATTCTTTCTGCATAATGAACGTGTGGAGGGCAGAGGAGGGAAGGAGGGAATGCTGAGCGAACAGTGGCAACATTTTCCTTATTTGGTGAGGGGAGGAAATGGAGCTGGTAATATACACCCATGACCCCCATGTTTCCTCTTGAAACAGCAACAGGACAATAAAGGACGCGGTGAAAACAATGAATCAATGAATCGTTGAATTGCCACCTCTGTCCTTGGTAACCAACTCTGTAAATGGAGATGACCTTTTTTATTCTATAAGAAGATAATACGTGAAATTATCAGAACCATCTCAAAGCGAACGGCAGTCAAGCTGGAAGGATTCCTAACCCTCAAAACTATGCCTTTCATCCTAACAAGACAACCTCCAGCATAGCCCATAGTGCTGAAGTGTATGTGTGTGTGTGTGTGTGTGTGTGTGTTGAAGGGGGGGACGTCTAGAAGAGTGGGAAAAAATGCTAGCTGTAGGTTTTACCAATACCTACTAAAATAAACCAAAAATGCACTTATCTTTTGGTTTAACCTTAAAAATTTGTCCTACAGGGGCTCCTGGCTGACTCCAACAGTAAGGCTCGCGACTCTTGATCTTGGGGTCCTGAGTTTGAGCCCCATGCTGGGCGTGGAGCCTCCTTTAAAAAGAATTTATCCTACAAATGACCTCAAGCATGCATCTAGTGTTATATTCAAGGATGTTCATGTCAACATTGTAGAAGCGATGGCTGGGAAGCAGCTAAGTGTCCGCCCAGGAGGAATGGTTAAGGAATTACGGTTGATTAAGGTAGTGACATTCTGATGGCCCTCTTTGGGCTGATACAAGTAAGCCTCCAAGGTGTATTTTTTTTTTTTAAGATTTTATTTATTTATTCAACAGAGAGAGAGACAGCCAGCGAGAGAGGGAACACAAGCAGGGGGAGTGGGAGAGGAAGAAGCAGGCTCGTAGCAGAGGAGCCTGATGTGGGGCTCGATCCCATAACGCCGGGATCACGCCCTGAGCCGGAGGAAGATGCTTAACCGCTGTGCCACCCAGGCGCCCCACCAAGGTGTATTTTTAAGTACAAAAAGTAAAGTACAGAAACACTTATTTAACATGCTCCAGTTCATATTTTTAAAAATTGTTTCATACGTTTAAAATTTGTGTGCGTTTTGCGTTTATGCTTGTCTATGCTTTAAAAAAAATATTTCGGGAAAGATGAACAACAAATCAGGGGGAGTGGTTTACCCCTGGGGAAAGGACCAGGGGTGGAAGTGAAAAGGAAACCTTTCTCATTGCATATCTTTTGGTGCTTATTTTTTCCGCAGGCAGATCTTACTTTATAATGAAACCTTTTCTTTTTTGGAAGAAAACTACGCTCACTTGTAGACAGACCTGGCTTCAAATCTCAGCTCTTTACTGATTAGCTACGTGACTTCCGCAAAGCATTTCACCTGTCGGACCTCTGTGTTCTTACTGTAAAATGGGAACAATGATCTATGTCTTGCCTGGTCGGAGAATGAAGTGATGCTATGCCCTCAAAATAACCAGCATGCATCTGGAAGATAGTAAATGCTCAATGCACAGTAGTCTCTCTGTTCCGGTCGGTCTCCAATCTTTGTTAATCACACAAGTCTCTCTGTTCCCAGGTCTTCCATCTTCATTCCCCGTCTCTCAGAGCTACACCTGCCCTTGAACTTAATAGCTATTCAGATTTACCTTCAATGACTCTCTCCTCAACGTGATTTGTAACTTCCCAGATACTTTTCTTTCTTTTTTTTTTTAAAGATTTTATTTATTTATTTATCTGACAGAGAGAGACAGCCAGCGAGAGAGGGAACACAAGCAGGGGGAGTGGGAGAGGAAGAAGCAGGCTCCTAGCAGAGGAGCCTGATGTGGGGCTCAATCCCATAATGCCGGGATCACGCCCTGAGCCGAAGGCAGACGCTTAACGACTGTGCTACCCAGGCACCCCCCCACCTAGATACTTTTCTACCCATCCTCATCCAACCCTGGACCCTACAATGAGCCCATTAGCTGCCAGACCCTCTCAGGGCCTGCTGATTCCTGCCCATGAGCAAAAATAATAATATCTAAAGTTTATTGAGCATTTTCTATATGCCTAATGCTGCTCCAACATTTGATTCATACAAATACCCAGCGAGGTAAAATCATTATTATCCTCACGGTGTAGACCAGGATACTAAGGGTGGGGCATCATGAGGTTAAGAAACTTGCCAAGAACTGGAAAGTGGCAAGAAACTAGTATTGTGCTGTTCTTCTGTCTCCTGAATTCCTACTGTATCCTGTCCAGAAAAATTCAGATACGAAACCTGGAGATCTCCGCCCCATCATTACTTTTTAGCAATGCTTACCCATTCAAATAGCTTTGTTATTCCTTTCCTCATTGTCTTTCCAGCCAACACCTGCAGAAAATCTTACATGGTTTCTCCAGACTGAAGAGGCGTGTTAGAGGTCTGAGAACACTTCCGGTCCACAGTCTACACATCAAAACTTCTATGGAAGCGACCCTGCCCCCACCATGCCACGGCTTCAATCGGACTCCGGAGCCTGTACTGCATACTTGTGGTGTATAATTATGACACCATAGGCGCATCTGTGAGCCCATTTTCAGCCGCAGATAAATGGCTCATTTTACCCTCCCTGCCAACCCGGTTCTGCAAGAGGGATTGTGCATTTGTTGATGACCCATCAATTTCCACGCGCGCATTGCTGTGGCCTGATTGTGGGGTGGGGGTGTTCACCCTTGTTTATTTGTTGCATCATCTAACTTCCCACCGGAGATAAATGGAGCTATTTTTCCGAAGCCGTTTCTTGTAAGAATTGAAATCAACTCAAGTATCAATTCAGAATCGCTTTGTAGGGACATCCGTACTTTAAATTCAGAAGAGCCAGTGTGTTTAATCTAGATTTGGGCTTTGCAATGCAAAAGAGGGTCTGCCACGTTCGGCACTTGCTGTATACCAGCTACTGCACCTACCACTTTTCTTTTTTTAAGATTTTATTTATTTATTTGACAGGGAGAGGCAGAGCGGCAGGCAGAGGGAGAGGGAGAAGCACGTTCCCTGCTGAGCAGGGACCCCGATGTGGAGCTCGATCCCCGGACTCTGGGATCATGACCCGAGCCAAAGGCAGACTTAACCGACAGCCACCCAGGCGCCCCTACGCCTACTACTTAAAGTGCATTTTTCCCACCGAAACCTCAGGGCAGCTTTGTGAGGCAGGTGCTGTGGTTACAGACGAGGAAACAGACTTGCCCAAGGCCACTTCAGAGATGGGGTCAGAACACACACTCGGGCCTCTGGATTCCCAGTCCCCAGATGATTCATGTGAACTTCATTCAGTCACTCATTTCTCCAACAAGTGCGTGTTAGTGTCTCCCCGTGCCGAGCACTGGGGATTCAGCCTTGAACAAGACAGTCACAACTCTGCATTATGGAAGCTTTATTACATTTTGTCAGGAGCGCATTACGCTTGCAAAATACCCATCGCCTTTATTTGCAAAGCCCTTTAAAGTTTACAAAATGCATTCGCGCCCATTATCTCATTTTGAATAAATTTACTGTATTCCCTGATGCTTAAATAAATGGTAAATGAGACCCGTGACTTTGGAGTGGCCTGTTATTGACAGCCCGCTCTCTTCCACTCAGTCTTTCCCAGACCAGAGGCTTGTGTTTACTAGGCAGAGGCAATTGCATTTAAATTAAATTACTATCCCTCCTTCCTTCATGTCCCTCTTTGCTTTCTGCTGCTCATAAAATCCTCCGTGGGCCTTCAGATTAGTGACTTTGCTTTCTCTTGCCATCGCATTTGGGCAAATGTGTAGTTCTCCTGGTGCTGGGGACAGGGCGTCACGTGGGAGACCTGCAGGGTTCCGTGTGACAGCTCGGAACAGCCCCTGAGCCATCAGTCCCGCTCTCAGAGGTTTGCTAGTCCCCTCCCATGTATCTGTCCTTTCTTTTTCAGGTTTCTTTCTTCTTCTTCTTCTTCTTCTTCTTCTTCTTCTTCTTCTTCTTCTTCTTCTTCTTCTTCTTCTTCTTTTTATAGTGGGAGAAATAACAAAGAAACACCCTATCAAACAGCTGGGCATCAGTGATGTGTCTATAGCCCTACAGACCATGATACAGAACAGAGATTTCTTTTCTTACCCAGGGTAATAGGGAGCCATGGAATGGTGGATCCCTGCTGCGAGAGTCTATCTGTGTCTGCATTGCTTTCCTCTCGGCTGATGGAGAAGGACCCAGAAGGCAGATGACAGGAGCCCTGCTCTGCACCTTCACTCTCTCCTGGAGAATTCCCTCCAGATCTTTAATCCCCAGCTGCTAATAATAATACCAATAATAATAATATTACTACATATAAATCTATGTCTTGATTTTATGATCTGGGGTTCACCATACATTTATCTCACTGGTCTAGAGTTTGGGAGTTCTTCCAGCCTATGCCCCAAAGTCTTTGTAGGGCGTTCATCAAGCAATTATATTTTGAGTGCCTGTTTTACACCAGGAAAGCATTCCTATCCTCATGGATTTTACTGGAATGGTGAGACAGACGGCACCCCAGCAGACCAATAACTGGAGCACAGCCTGTGACTTGGGCCATAAAGAAAATAAACAGGGAGCGAGGTATGAAGTGACCACGCCGAGCCTACTTACACTCTGGGAGGAGCGGGTATTTAAGTGGGGATCCGAGGGATGAGAAAGAGCCAGAAGCGGGGGCTTTCTGGGGTAGAGTGTTCTTGGCACAAAGAAGAGCCTGGGAAAAGGATCAGACGTAAGAAAAGAACTGACAGGAAGCCAGGGCAGATGGAGTTGGTGAATGAAAAAGTGGTATCAGGTGTCAGAGAGGCAGGTAGGGGCTGAAGAAGCACTAATTTTTTAAATTTCTGGATAGGGGCGCCTGGGTGGCTCAGTCGTTAAGCATCTGCCTTTGGCCCAGGGCGTGATCCCAGGGAAGGATCTGTTGGGAGTCTGCTTCTTCCTCTCCTACTCCCCCTGCTTGTGTTCCCTCTCTCGCTGGCTGTCTCTCTGTCAAATAAATAATTAAAATCTTCAAAAAATAAAAAATAAAATTTCAGGATAGTCCAAAGAGTAGAAAAAAGCAGGTGACATTAATCTCAATAATATATGTGATTTAACCCAATCCAACCAAAGAAGTTATCATTTCAACTTGTAACGCACAGATAAAATGATTAGCGATATATTTTAACTTTTTTAATATGATGTCACTGTAACCTGGGAAGCATTGTAGGCTTAAAGCACGTCTCAACTTGGATTGGCCACACTTCACGTGCCTCAACAGGCATATGTGACCAGTGGCTACCATATTGGACAGAGCCAAGCTAGCTCATGGAAGGTCTTGGTGGCTGTCAGTGACCTTGGTGGCTGTCAGTGTCCCCTCCCCACCCCCAATAGATCACACTTCTCCACAGTCATGCCTTCTGTGCTTTTCTCCCACAGTAAAAATGGGCCAACTGATAGAACACAGTAGAAGTGATGCGGGCCTTAAGAGTTCAGCCTCGGCAGCCTGCAGCGTTGCCCGTTGCTCTTGGACTTGGCCACCATGCTGGGAGGAAGCCCAAGCAGCTGTGTGACTAGGAGAACTGGGCACCCAGCTAACAGCCCCAGGTGAGCTTCCAGACAACAGCCAACTCTAACCACCTACAAGGCGAGTGAGCTCATTTTTGGACCTTCCGGCCATCCCAGGGTCCCTGCCCGTCCCATGTGAAGCACAAGTGCATAGTCAACCCACAAAAAGGTGAGAAATCATATACTTATCTTAATCCACTAAGCATTAGGGGGGTTTGTGTCCTGGCACTCGAGAAGCCAAACACTGTGATAATGATGTTGCTTTTTTTCTGGGAGCGAGTCGAGGAAACATGAAAGAATCTTGAGCAGACGTGAGATTTGATCTGACTTTATTTTGAAGCAGATCATCGGGACTGTTGGGCTGAGGACAGACTACGGGGCAAGAGTGGAAATATGGAATTTAGGTAGGGAAACTCACAGCCTCCAGACAAGAGATGCTGGCGGCTCCGACTGTGTTGACGGCAGTGGAGGTAGAGAAGAATGGACTTATTTGAGCTATTTTGATGGTAGCATCAAATGTTCCTCTGATGGTTTGGATAAAAGGGGTGATCTGTAGCGGGGAGCTCAAGATGTACATGGGAAACTCGTGGGAAGCCTCGAAGGACAATGCTGAGCCTTTCCCATCCACTGTGGTACCCTACTGCCAGATAATTTTGAGCTTCATGCAAGATGGAAGTTAGAAGTATCTCCTTTCCTCTTCTTCGGCTGGCGTGTAGGGCATTACCCCACGTTCAAGGCACACAGACCAACGGTGCCCATGGCCTGTTCCCAAGCTTCAAGTGCGTAAGCGTAGGAGCCTGAATAATTTGCAACTGTCCCCCAGTTTTTTGACAGTCGCTGTATTTTAGTGGCTGCACAAAACCCTCCCCCAGACAGCTGCTGCAGAACCACGATGGCATTCGTCATTGTAAATTGATACTCAGTGAAGTCATCAGCACAGACATTAGTAACTGGAAAAGGGTTGCCTGGCAGAGTCAGGCACGCTCATGGTGACCAAGCACTTTAAAATCTTATTTATTTATTTATTTATTTGGCTGGAACAGAGCCTTCCTCTTCCCCCAGCGAGAGCTGACGTACACACCCGTTGAAAGCAGAGCCAAGTCATTGTATCGGTTGCCTACTGCCAATATAATACTGTATAACAAACATCCACAGAAACGTAGTGGCCTACAACAATGAGTGCTTATTGCTTAGTGCCTGGGGTGGTTGGCTGGGTGGCTCTGCTCCACAGGTCATGGCCGGGATCTCTCACCTGTCTGTGTATGGCAGTCGTGGGGGTGCACTGCGTATATCTGGCCTCTAGAAGAATTGCACGTTCAGCCACAAGGAGCGAGTGCCATTACGTGACAGCCTCCACCTGCTGGTACCTTTGGGATCTCCCTTGGCTTTCAAGCCAAGGCCACATACTTCCAGGACACCTGCAGATAATGACGGAACACAGTAGAGCCTGGCTCTTTCTGCCCAATGCTGGACTCCTATAAAGCGAAACCTTTGCTCCAGGGCTCCCTTTGAGGTTGGTCGGGACTTTATCCGATGTGTATCACATTCTGAGGCTCTCTGCCCAATACTGCTTCCTTCCCTTTTTACCTTTCACAGGTGACATCCCTCAAGAAACACCTTGCACTCTGAACTCCGTTTATGCATCTGCCTCCCACGTGGCTCAGGTGGCACGCTGGGTGCTGGCTGGCTGGCTGTAGGCCGGTGTTGGATGGCCTTGGCTAGGATGATGGGGGTGAGTTGGTGTTGTTCCACGTGTCTCTCATCCACTAGTGGCTCAGTCTGGGTGTGTGTCCATGGCAATGACAGAGGCACAAGAGAGCAAGCAGAAACACGCCAGACCTCCGGCTATGGACTGAATGTCCATGTTCCCTCAAAATTCTTATGTTGAAGCCTTAATCCTGATGTGACTGTATTCGGAGACGGGATCTTTATGGAGGTAATTAAGGTTAAGTGAGGTCATGAGGGTGGGGCCCCGATCTGATTAGATTCGCGTCCTTATAGGAAGAGACACCAGAGAGCTCTTCTCTGTCCTGTGCACACACAAGAAGAGATGGTGGCCGCCTACAGGCCAACAGAAGAAGCCCCAGAATGTCACCGCCACCTTGACATTGGACTTCAGCCTCTAGAACCATGAGAAATAAATTTTTACTCTTGAAGTCACCCAGACTCTGATATTTTGCAAGGACAGCACTAGCTGATTAAGATACTTCTTGAGATCTAGTCTTGGAATTGGCGCACTGTAGCTTCCGCCTCATTCAAACGCCGAAAAAATGTCCCAAGGGGAAAGAAGGACTTTGCGTGGAGGGAAGGAACTCTGAGGTTGATGAAGCAAGGGGATAGAGACGGTTGAAGTGGGGCCATCGGTGCAATGCACCATACTCATTACCATTGGACAAACCATCCCAGGGAGACGGATGCCAGCCTTGAGCCTTTGCCCGTGTATTTCCCCTCTTGATATCTTTTCTTCTTGTGCTTGAACCTTTGCTTCTTATCCAACCTCCAAAGGCTATTGCAAACCATCTTCTTCCGTGAAATCCTTCCTGGTCACAGTCACTGTGTCCTATGTCCCCCGGATTCTCTCTGGGCAGAAATGGGAAGTCTTCAACGTGCAAATCAAATGCAAATTCAAATCAGGTCTTCCCGGGTCCAAAATGAACCTCAGACAAATGTTTGTGAAACAAACCACTGAATAATGAGTGAAATGCAACAAGAGACCTAAATAAGAGTCCTCCATGTGAAAATGGAAACAGTGTTTCTCCATATTGCATGGAATTGCTAAATCAAATTAAATAAGACTCTGGTGTATTACGAGTGATCACAGCCCTAAATGTAAGAGCTACAACAAAAAGCTGCTGGTAGAAAAGAAAAAAAAAAAGTAGGAGAATATCTTGATGACCTTTTCGGCAGGCAAGATTTCTCTGAAATGATTTAGAAAGTATGAATCACAAAAGGGGAAAAAAAACCCTGAGATTCACAAAAATTAAAATTCCTGCTTATCAAAATACACCCCTAAGAATATAAAGAAGCAAGCCACAGACTGGAAGAAAAAGGACTGCAAAACATATATCTGACGAAGGATTGCATCCAGAATATATTAAGAATTTGTACCACCTGGGGCGCCTGGGTGGCACAGCGGTTAAGCGTCTGCCTTTGGCTCAGGGCGTGATCCCGGCGTTATGGGATCGAGCCCCACATTAGGCTCCTCCACTATGAGCCTGCTTCTTCCTCTCCCACTCCCCCTGCTTGTGTTCCCTTTCTCGCTGGCTGTCTCTATCTCTGTCGAATAAATAAAATCTTAAAAAAAAAAAAAAGAATTTGTACCACCTGATGAAATGAAGACGAGCGATTCCATTAAAAAAAAAATGCGAACAGACACTTCCTACAAGAATATATGCAAATGGCCAAGACGCACACGAAAAAGTGCTCACCATCATTAGTCATTAGAAACACGCCGATTAAAATCATAATGAGATACTGTTACACACCCACCAGAGTGGCTGAAATTAAAGGACCGCAACACCGAATGTGGGTAAAAGTGTGGGGGAGCTGGGACCCTCCCGCGAAGCTGGCGGGAACATGAAATGGTGCGATCACTCTGGAAAACAGTTTGGCAATTTCTCAAGAAGTTACACATACACTCACCCTGGGACCCACCAACCCCTTTCCGAGGAGTCCATCCCAGAGAAACAAAAACAAATGTCCAGGAGAAGCTTTGAAGACAAATGTTTGTAGCAGCGCTTTTCATAAGAGCTCCCCAAGGGGAAAAATAATCACCTAGAGGAAAAAAGATTAAAAAAAGATTGTGGTATATTTAGACAATTAAATATTACTCAGAAGCAAAAAAAAGGCTGATTCATTCCATAACATAGATGAATCCCCAAAATGGCTTGCTGGGGAAAGAAATCCAAGCACAAAAAAGTCTATTTTGCTATTTTGCGTGATCTCATTTATATGAAATTCTAGGCTAGGCAATGCTGACCCTGTGATGAAAAAAATCAGGACAGCGGTTGCTTGGAGTTTGGGGTGGGGGAGGGGAGATTTGACCAGGAAGGGGCATGGGGGAACTTTCTGGAGTGACTCAATGTCTCCTTCGGATAGGAATTCCTCAAAACAGACTGAACAGGTTACTTTAAACCTGAGCATTTCTCTGTACGTAGAGTCAATCTCAATTAGATAAGAAATATGAATTATCTGGGTGTCTTGGTGGCTCAGTCCGTTTAGCGTCTGCTTTTGGCTCAGGTCATGATCCTGGGGTCCTGGGATCGAGCCCCACTTCGGGCTCCTTGCTCAGCGGGGAGCCTGCTTCTCCCTCTCCCTTAGCCCTTCCCCCTGCTTGTGCGCATGCTCTCTCTCTCTCTCACCTCCTGCTAGGTCTCTCTCTCTCTATCAAATAAATATTTTTTTTAAAAAAAGGCATATGAGTTATCATTAATATTATTGTCATTATTGTTTTTCTGTGCACAGGGCACCTTGACTGACACTTTGACGTCTTCTCTTGTAGTCAGAGGACTCCAAGCACGGTGAGGGCAGGACCCTGTCCTGGATCCTGCTTGGCTCACCAGTGCCCGGCACAGTGCCTGGCACAAAACAGATGCTCAGTGAAGATCTGTTGAATAAATTCATGTATGAACAAATGAGCAAGTGTTTGCAGAGGGAGAGAGCAATAGCAAAAAGAATGTCTGGCTTTCGAAAGCGGAGCTGGGAGAAACGCAGTTTCTGATATTTACAGCCCTCCAGCCTCTGTTCTGGTTTGCTGGACAAATGGGGGCCTCCGTTAACACTCATGTCTGTGTATTTACAGGACAGCCTGGAGGCTGCTTGGGAACTAATTCAGCATCTCGAGGAAATCATTTGCCTTTAGAAAGAAGATGTAAATATTCCCCACTCGGCTGAACAGAATGGCTCCGCTGGGCTCCCAAACACCGTCCTTAAGAATGTCCTTTAACTCACTCTGGAGGCTGGGAGAAGGATCCCGGGAAAGAAAGAGAAACTGGCAGCGTCGAGGGCCTGCTACACGTCCCCACCATTGTCTCCTTTCCTCCTCGTGATGATGAAGCCAACAAGGGTCACTGTCTCCATTTCACAGATGAGAACATGGAGGCTCAGAGGTGTCCCAGGTGAGTTACACTCTGCTGGGGTTGGCAATGAAACCCAGGCCTCCCTGGTCCTTGGTGGGGCTGGAGCCCCAGGTGATGTCCTAACTCTGACTCTCGCTTGCTGGGTGCCCAGGGTCGCGGTGCTCTCTGAGCTTCGATTTCCTCATCTGTAGAAAGGGATCCATGCCTCGCCCTCCCATCTAGGAAGAGGTGAGACTGAGAGGAGCCCCAGGGGAGGCAGAAACGCACCTGCTTCTCATCCTGCCCAGGATGCCAGGCGTGTCACCTGCTGGGAGGTCACCACAGGGAACGGGCACTTCTCCATCAAACTTCTCCAGCTGGTACTGCCCTTTTCAATCTATTTAGGAGACCCTCACTCCGCACGGCCTCCACTGCCTCCACTCTGGTCTGAGGCACCTGCAATCCCTCACCTGGGTTAGCGGCCTTCACACTGGTCTCCCTGATTCCGCTCTTGTCCTTTGAAGTCTATTCTCTACTCAGCACCCGGGACGCTCCTCATGAACCCCAGGTTGGAGCATGTTGCAGTTCCGAACACTGGGGTGGCTCTAAGGTGACCACCTCGTCCTCGTTGGAGCACTGCAAGTCCTGTGTCCTGGGAGCCCTCTCCGTCCTGGGCCAAGGGGGATGCTTGATCACACTAATGGCTTCCAAACCTTTCTGAGTTAAAGCCAACATGTTCACAAAGTCCTGCATCACCTGGCCCCCATTACCTCTCTGACCTTGTCCACCACACCTTGTTCCCCCCTTGCTCGCCCCACTCCAGCCATACAGGGTTGCTTGCATTCATGCTGCCACCCCCGTGCCTTTGCACTGGCTGTTCCTTCTGCCTAGAATGTTCTTACCCATTTTATGATTGGCTCCCTCATCCTATTAGGTCTTTGCTTAGCCACGTCTTTCTCAAGGAGCCTTGCTCTGCTCATTCCATCTAAAATATTCTCCACATCTCTCTCGATGCCTCCCAGACATGTCCCCTGCTTCATTTCTTTTCCTTCCCCACACTTTTCATTATCTAACACATTACATATGTTACTTTCTTCTCTTGTCCACCCTTTGCCCCTACCCCCGCCTAGAATATAAATTCCATGAGGACATGGGTGTCTTTCTACTTCAGTCACTGCTGTATCTCTGGGGGCTGTAACAGTTAAATCAACACACAGCACGTGCTTTATGAATCCTGGTTGAGTGAATGAATTGCCTTAGCACCAGCCATGAGTTGGGCCCCCAAGCTCCCAGTTAGGTGCTGGAGAGCAGCGCGCACACAGAGGCTGCAAGCCGGGCTGTAACGGCAGAGGGAGGCACAGGTGTGTGGAACCCGTGGCAGCACCCCCCACCCCCCAAGCCCACCAGGAAGTCAGGGAAGGCTGAGAACGGGAGGAAGAAGGGCAAGAAGACAGTGGCCTGCCAGCAGCATCTGCTCCGCACCCCAGAATGTCCCTGCACGCCCCTCCCCCACCCCACTCCCTCTGCCCCTCAACCTCCCCTCCGGGACTTTGGGGCATAGCTATGGTGGGTGGCAGTCTGGGGACCATGAGCCGCGGCACCCACCTCGCTCCGACTAAGGCACCTGAGGAGTCACCAGCAGCAGGAATGATTTCAGTTCTCTCTTTCTTCTGGAAAGGACACCTTTAAATCTATCTGGAAGCTTCTCAGGCTGTGGCAACTGGGGGTAAGGCGCTCCACCCATTAGGCATGAAACTGGATTCCTCCGAAGTCAGGAGAGCCTGCGGGGCACCCGTGGAGCCATCCCCCCATCCCACGCCACCTTCAAGGGGGGGGGGGCTTGAGATCAGAACTGACAATAAAGGTGAACGGCTGCTCATCCTGGGCCCTTGCTTAGGGGGTGTCTGCCTGGGTCAGAGCCAGAACACCCTTTCAGCCTCCCCCCACATGGGCCAGATGATCAGGCCATGAGACTGGGAGGACGCCAGGGAGCACCGAGCAAGGGAGCTCTGAACTCTGATACCAGCTCCTTCGCTGCTAATTCTATCAGTCACTCGGGCTTCCTGAGCCTCAGTTTTGTCATCTGTAAAATGGGCTCAGTGATCCTTGGGCTGGTGCTTCTGTGGACCAGACGAGCTCCAAAACCAGGGTTTCCTCTCCCACTGCTAATTATCCAAGGCCTAGAGGGGTTTAGTAAACTGCTTGAGGTCCCAGCTTAAAAAGACAGGAATAAACCCAAACCCATTCCTAGTGACTGGGCGCATGACCTCCAGACGGAGCAGGCAGGGCCGACTTTGGCCAGGGAGAGATGGCGGAAGGTGAAGCGATATTCTCCATAGGCCCGTTCTACCAGCGGACCTCGTAGGAATGCACTGTCCCCACTGCCAAGCTTGTCCCGTGGTATGATTACCAAGAAGGCCGGGCTTAGGAGTCAGGGCCTTGGGTTCAAATCACAGCTTCATCTGTTTCCTCAATGTCAATGTCTGATTTGGGGGGAGGACCCTCAAAACCTCTCCTCTGATTTTCACCTTCTTCTAAAGCCGTTGTTCCTTTCCCTCTCCCCACGCCCTGAGCAATGAACTGTTACTTACTTAATCAGTGACAGCCAGACGTAGTCTCTGGACTCAGTTTACCGGAGGGCAAGGCCACCGTGCCTTAAAGAATTGCATGCCCCAGCATCCTTCTCCCTCCTGCTATAGACCTCCCAAGGACAGCTGGGGACAAGGTAAGGCCAACGGCTTTCAGCAAACACAGCTGTGTCTCCCCTAGCCCGAGCAGGAAGACTGCACACTTTAGATTACGAGAGACGGGAGGTGGGAGGTGGGAGGGTTGACATAAGCCACTCCATTGAGCTCTACAAGCTAAAAGAGCTGGTACGAGCACGATGTCAGAAGGGGGCTACTGGGCCTTCATGCAGCTGGTCATAAAGCAGCATCCGACTCATTTTTTATTTTTTCTTGCACATATAGAAACTGCAAGGTGATTGATAGGGCAGTGGACCCCCAACACCTGCCCCTTAGAAGCTATGCTTAAATATCACCGAGCACAGCACCTAGCTCCTTGCTGACAGACGAGGAGTGGGAGCTGTTGGTGGTTCTTAACAGAGGGTGACAAGGTCGCCACCTCACCTTGTCACCAGGACCAACGTTTAGCATCTGTCACCGTGCTCTGAAGGTAGCTGCCCAAACTGACAAGTGAATAAGCAACCGGGACTGGGGGGTGGGAACAGAGCCTCGGCTGCCCATCATCCCCTGAAGACAGCAGCGGGAGCTTGGCTAACCCATTAATCACGTCTAGAGCCTTCCATGGCTCTATCTGACATCCTCTGGCATCTATCTGCCTCTCCCAGATGCAATGTCTTCCTTCTCTTTTTCTTCCCATCTAACGATCCTCAGGATTAGGAAAGATGACAAACCCTCCATTCCTCAGCCCTAAACTGTGCAGTCGGCCAGGGGCCTTGGGTCACTGGTGGCCTGCAGAGGGTCTGGGCAGGGAAGGGATGGTGCAGACACAGGAGGACCGCCCGTCGCAGGCGGATGATGGACAGGGCATCGGGTGAGATGGGCACGGCCGATGCGTAACTCCAAGTTTATGACTTTTCTCCTCTCGTAAGCCGTAAGCTGCATGAAGGCAGCCCTCTGCCCACCCCAGCCTCAGCTGCAACAGGGCCCAGCACGTGGGGTGGTGGGAGGGCCCATAAATATTTATTGAATGAAAAAATGTTAACTGGGTCTTTTTTTTTTTTTAAGATTTTATTTATTTATTTGACAGAGAGAGAGGCAGCGAGAGAGGGAACACAAGCAGGGGGAGTGGAAGAGACAGAAGCAGGCTTCCTGCTGAGCAGGGAGCCCAATGTGGGGCTCCATCCCAGGACCTTGGGATCATGACCTGAGCCAAAGGCAGATGCTTAATGACTGAGCCACCCAGGCACCCCTTAACCAGGTCTTAAACTCTGATCTGCCTTTGGACACATCTTTTCCCTCTCTTTCCTGTAAAATGACCTCAAGTCTTTCTTCTCATCTTGAGACTCTGGGGTTCTTTTAAGACCCGGCACGCTGTTAAAAATGGCCTCGGGGCATAGAACAAGAGGAGCCATCTGTGATGGCTACTTAACACACTCTCACCCCTCAAATAACTGGTTATGCTGGCAGGGCTGCCATCGAAAGGCAGGGAGGTGCAGATGGAGCCTTGGGCATCAGAGGGCCGTACTTCTGAGCCCAAAGATCCACGGAGCCACCGCGGACTGCAAGCTGACTATGTGCCGGGCACTGCGCTCAGTGCTTCGGGAGAGTGCAGACTTCACAAGCCGCCGGCAGGCCGGTAGGAGTCCCAGACCCATTGCCCAGAGGAGGGAAGGAGGGCCCAGAAAGTAGGAAACTGGCTGAGGTCACACAGGGAGAGGACGGCAGAGCCCAGGGCTTGAGCTATTTTGATACCCGTGTAGCCGAAGTGCTAGCTGGGGTGGCGCTTACTGCCCTGGGTCCCAGGCTGAGCAAGAGGCTGATGTGACACCAGGGTCCCCCTGGGGATTTCTGCAGTTGGCTTGCAAGCAGGAGGGTCAGCTGGGTCAGTACCTTCTGCATAGGCTATGCTGACTTGGGGGATCTGAGGGGCTGGGGGACAGTTGTCATCCTCCGGGATGTTAAACTGACTTCTAGCATCTTCGGGGTTTCTGTTTCCTGCACAACAGGGAGGGAAGTTTTGCTGTTAGGACTTGACTTTAACGTTTTTGGATGCACCACTTGCACACCATTGAAGAATAACGACAGGTTTCTCTTTTCCCGAGATGTACTTCATAAAATAAATGTCCAGTAAATCTTTAACAGGGAACACACAAGATAATTTCATCTTTATTTTTCCTTATCGCGCTTCCCGTTCTCTGAGAACATGTTTATTTTCTTGCTTACTGTCTGTCTCCCCAGGTAGGATGTTCCTTCCAGAAGAGCGGGAGGGGTTCTGCCTGCTCGCCGTGGATGCCCCGCGTGGGGAACAGTGCCAAGCGCTTAGCAGGTGCTCCGCATATATCGGCTGAATGAGGAATCCTGCTGGCACAGGAAGAGAAGCTCCTGGAAACCCACAGGTTCCAGGCCCTAAAAATGTCTGCAGATCTCCCACGCCAGGAAGGCAGTGAGAATCTTCTCTCGAGTTCCGTAACTGCTTTCATTTGGGGACCAAGCTGGGAGCTTGGGACCTATTTCCCTGATCACTACATGAATAATGCTCACTATTAGCAAATTAAATCACCACCTAGTTTTGCAGAGCACCTGTTATGAGCTTGATCCTTACCAAATGTGCACGGGGAAGCCCTAAGGCCCACTACTTCCGAATGTGACTGTATTTGCAGATGGGGTCTTTAAAGGGGTGATTGTCTTAAAGCGAACCCCTTTGGATTGCCCCGATCCCATCTGACTGGTGTCCTTATACGAAGAGGAAATTTGGACACACAGGGAGACAAGCAGGGATGTGTGCAGAGAGGAAAGGCCATGGGAATGCCCAGGGAGAAGGCAGCCATCTACGAGCCAAGGGGAGACCTACGAAGAAACAAGGCCTACTGACACCCCCTCGGTCTTGGACTTCTAGGCTCCAGAACCAGAAGGTGATGCATTTGGGGTTAAACCCCCCGGTTTGTGGTGTTGTGTTACGGCAGGCTGAGCAAGTTGACACACAGAGGGAGCTCCGATTGCCTATCCCGGAGGGGCCCGAGGGACAGAGTTTTTGTATGACCAGTACTTGAAGGGTGTTTGAAGAAGCAGGTATCCCAGCTACAGACGTGCCTAGGCGAGTGTCGTTAGTGGTGCGTATTTGCGTGGGCGTGGCGGACTGTGTATGCCAGCAGGTGTTCACTGGGGGGCTGTGAGCCGGTGTTCACAGGTGCTTGAACGTCGATATGGGTGCACACAGGGGGGATGCGTTCGTGTCAGGGTGTCGCACGCATTCAAGGGGTGTAAGCTCATTAACTTTTTTGGGGGTTTGTTCATGTAGTCATCCATCCAGATCTTGAATGCTTGCCTACACATATGTACACAATGTCGATAAATAAGTAGGCGGACAAGGGAACTATGACAGAGGTTAAATATGGGAATTAGGGGAGAATGGAGAATGAGCATTTATTTCCATTCAATGTATCAAGGAAGACTTCCTGGAGGAGGTGGCACTTGAGTTGACGAGGCCAAGTGAAGAGGAGTAAGGCCATTGCGTGGGGTTATGTAGGGGGAGAGAAATAACAGTGTGCACTCGAAACTACAAACGTTTTGGGTTGATTCCATTCCTTGGAACCCTTCTACCCGGGCTGCCCCCGTCAACCCTCCAGAATTCCATGGCACAGAACAGAGAGGAAGCACGGATGCCAAGGAGCCATCGCTTTATTTTGTACAGACCAAGCATGCTGGGATCCCCATCCCCGAGGGATGTGCCTCCTGCTGGACTCCTCTTGCCTCGTGAGCACAGCCATGCTGGCTGGCTCTGGACTGAGGGCCCCTGGGGAGGCCTGGCCGGTCTCTCTTTCTCCAGACAGTTGTGGAGCCGGTAAGTCTGCGAGGGCAGTACGTCTCAGGAGGCTGGAAACAAAGGCAGGGCAGAGCGGATCAATGGGATGCAGGAAGCGTGTTTGGGGGTCGGAGGCCCTGACGTCCCATGTCCCCGGGTGGTGTTCCTACAGACGCACCAGCCAGAGGAATGAAGGAGCGTAGGCCGCGGAAGGGGAATGAATGGAGAGACACTTGGGGCGCAGCTCCTGATGGGCCGAGCGCAGGGTAACCGGGCTGGGGATCTCTGGCATTCACATCAAACTCACGGTGTTAATCTGGGGGGTGGTATTATCAGCCCCGTTTTCGAGCTGTGGACACAGGTGCTTGGCCCAGGTCTCACGGCCAATTACAAGGAAGGAACGAACTTGGGGGGGGGGGCTTGCTTGGTTCTGAATCCCCTAATAATAATTTACAATAATAATAACAATTATTATTATTATTTGCCTCGCGGGCAGCGGGGCTGTATTGCTCGGTTCAAGCCTCCAGCGTGGATGTCAGGGCAGAGAATATTTTTTTGGCAGACGCTCTGTTATCACGGTGAGCGCTGCTGGGAGGGGGAAGGACTTGAGTTTAAAAAAAAGAAAATGGCAGAGACAAGATGTTCTGTGATGACTTCTACTAAGAACTGTTCTCCTTATGGACGTGTGCCCTTTACTTGGCCTTTGAAACTGCTTTCTGTGTCCCCGAGAGCATAATATCGTAAATGAGTATGGCATCTCTTCCCGGTAATTGAGAGCAGAGAGAAGGCCACGTTAAGTCAAATTAATTTGCGCTGATACAGTCCGAGCTCATCTCCTCGGAAGGGGCAATCGCTTTTTGATGGGCTGAGGGTGCCTCTCGAAGCAGCAGGTCTATGGAAGTGGAGGCCGGGTGGCTCGTTGCGGTCCAGGAAGGCCTCTGGAAGGAGGGCTGGGGACCGAGGCAAGGCCCCGGCCGTGCACCTGCGAGCGGCTTCAAGTTCAGCGGCGAAGAGATTCGCGGAGGCCGCGCGGTGTTATTACTGGGCAGGGGGTTTGCCTTGTGTCTGAACCTGGAGGGAGGTGCCAACATCCCCTAACTGGCTCTGCCTCTCATCCGGGAGCCACGGAGTGGAAAGCCCCGCGCCCTAAGGCTTGAAACGTGCTCTGGGAGGGGTTGGCAGGGGCCAGCCCTGCCTCAGGGCAAAGAGCACCGAACTGGGAGTCCAAGTGCCTGGGTTGGCGGCAGACTCCCTGGGGGGCCTTGATCTTGAGGGCTCCCTCATTTGTTCTACCACTGAGGTTGGAGTCGGGGAGTTCCAACATGCCTTTAAGTGTAGACGGCTGGGCTCTCTCAGTATGGGACGTCAAGGGAGGCAACCTCTTTAAAGATCCAGCTCCGTCATGGGGGAGGCTCTGAGTTTGTTTCTGCGCATGCTCGGAACGGGTACCCAAGGAGAAGTGTTACGGACATGAGTGGCAATTCCGGAGTTTCGAATGCTATTCTGCCTGGGTGACTTCCTACAAGTGACTTAACCTCTTTGACTCTGTTTGCCAACCTGTGAAATGGGAATAAGTCATCCTAACCACCTTTTGGGGTTCCTGTGGATACGGACGTGTTCGATATGTACGCCCAGCAAATGTAAGCCATTATGGGCGCTGGATTCCTCTTCCTACCTTCAGGCCGGAGAATTTCCAGGCTTAGCTCTGGGGTAGGAGAGAGGGCAGAGGGAAGCCCTGCTTCTCCCATTGCTGCTCTGGGACCTTTGTCCTTGCTCCCCCCCCCCCCACCTGCGGCCTCAGTTTCTCTCTGGATATTTAAGGCAAGAGTTGGACTCCACCCTACCCCAGGCCCCTTCTACCCTGGCCTGAGCCTACCCGACAAGATCTGCCATCATTACGTGGACAGAAGGCCACCACGGCTCCTCGGGCGCCAGGAGGAATGGAGCCCTGGAAAAACAAGACAAGGGTGGGGAAACCAAAAGCCCAGCACCTTCTTTGGCTACGGGACCCACTGGCTTTCCGATGGGTCCGTGTTTTAAAGTGCTAAGGAATCAGAAGCACCTAGCAGAGCGCTTTGCACCTGCATCTCATTATTTCCGCCAAAACCTCTAAAACCCGTCGTCTCCAGAGAAATCACTCGCAGCCTGGAAGGCAGCGGCAGGAACAGGTTTTCTCCAGGCTGCCAGACCCAGGCGGACTATTTGGTTTTCAGTCCGCAAGAACAGTCCCCACCGGCTGCCTTTACCTGCACTGGCTCCTACTTCTGGAGATATTTCTTCATTATGCTCTCAACATCCTCGTCTTTGCTCCCCGCCCCCGGCTCTCTGTGCTCGGGGGACGTTCGCTCGCCACCATCGCCCTCCAGCCGCGGGATTCGTGGTCGGCTCTTGATGCTGTCGGCGCTTTTGAAGGACACGATGGAGCTGGAGGAGGAGGACGAGTCAGAGAGGTGAGCGGGGTCCTCCTTGGACTCCGGACTCTTTTTCAAAATGGTCTTGACCCCCGAGAGAAAGGTCCGGTCGGCCTCCTCCGTCTCAAAGTGGATGCGTGAATGCCGCGAAGTGTCTTGACCCTCTTTGGCCGCTCTGGCCAAGGACACGGGAGACTCAGGCTTCCGGATGGCTGGGAGGAAGTCATCGAAATCCACTTTGGTCTTGCGTTCGTAGTGGAGGCTTGGGATCCTCCAGGTGAACGGATCGCTGTCCAGAGGTTCCTCCATGAGGTGGGCAAACTGGCGGTTCTGGAAGACGAGGGGCTCTTTCCCGAGGTCTGGGCAGCCCGCGTCGTCGAGGGAGGACTCCAGACAGCGCCTCCGAGGCCTCAGCGTGGGCGACAAGAGCATGGACCTGGAGGAGCTTGGGGGGCTCAGTTTTCTCCCAGAGCTCTGCCCTGATTCGAAGAGGGACTCGCAGGAGCTGAACCGGGTCTTCCGCTTCTCAGGCAGCGGGGTGGTGCTCTCGGCGCTCTGGGAGGAGATGCATTTCAGGCTGGTGGACCGCAGGAGCCCGGACGACGTCCCGGAGGCGCCCTCCGGTTCCAGGGCCGACTTTGCCCCAAACCCCAGCGAGAGGTGTCCCTCGTCGCTGCCCGCCCTCGCCCTCCGCAGGGTGGAAGCCCCGGTGGTCTGGTAAATGGGCAGCGTGGGCCAGTCCCCCAGGCCCAGCGGGGACCCCTGGCCCCTCTGAGCTCTCTTCTTCCGGAGACCTTCCACAAACTCCGACAGGGCCGCCGAGGGGCTGGGCAGCTTTTCCCTGGACACCGGGGACGCGTCTGGACTCCGAGAAGCCGGGGAAGGAGACTGCGCCCCCAATCTCTCCGTGGGTTTTCTCTGCCCGCCGCACTCGTCACCGTCCCCTAGATGGTAATACTTCTGCCGGCGGAGGCAGAGGGGAGAAACAGACTTGTCCCCCGAGGTCTGGCTCTGCGCGGTCCGGGCTCTGCTCAGGGCCGACGCCGGTTGGGACCTCTCTGCGTCCCTGGCCTCGTCGTTCATCCTGCATCAAGAAGACACAGGCGTTCAGTAGAAACCACGTAATTCATACTGTCCGTGCAGTGGGTGTGAGAGCCACTAGGCACGGGCACTAATACTATTTTTCTTAGGACACACCATCCCTGCCGCACTCTCAAATGAACCGAATGATTTAACGCGCACATCCAAGCCATGTAAACGTTTCTTGTTGCTTTCTGAAGCGCGATTTCTGTCTGTAATTAAACCCAGCTGAGTACGTGTGAGTGGATTAAAATGGCAGTTAGGACGGGTGACTTAGGGTCACAAGCCATCATATCTGACAGGATAGGACCTACCATCCCAGGGCCTGCTGAGAAATAAGTTGTTTGCTTCTTGGGAGACTTGAGGGGGACCCGCAGCGGGGTATCTGTTTATTTAGGGCCAAGCCCAGAGGAGGGTCCCACCAAGCAGGGCTTCTGAGAGTCAGTGACCCAAATATGTCTCAGTGGGATGCTCTGGTTTATGGGCTGGAGGTAAAAACACGGTTCTCCCCCCCGCCCCCGCGAAAGGGAAAGATTTTCATAAAATCGACATGAAACCAAGTCTATACACAAGAGGACAGACGGTTTCTATTCCGGGACTATACCAGGCTTGGCTTTGATGCAGAAGCATTTTGCAGAAGCTGAGCCAAAAACACTCCCCCTCTGAAAAGTAGGAGCCTCGCAGTGAGGCGAAATTATAGACTATAAAATAAAGGGCATCTTTACAGGAGAGAGACCGGAGTCCATCCATTTATTCAAGTTCCTTGAATAAATAAAATCTATTTGTCCTCCCCCTAAGAGAAATGACCCCCTGCCCACCCATGGCAAAGTTATAATTTATGAAAAAGCAAAAAGGGTATGAACGTCGGAGCCTTGGCAAGCAGACAAAGCCAGGGGCTGGAGGCTGACTATGGCCAAGGGCCACGTTTATGCAGGTTTCTAGTCATTATTCCGCTTCTCTACACTGTAGCTCCAACTGTGACCTTATGGCATTCAGCCCCCTTTACAGAAGGGGGTGGGTGGATTGTGGTACAAGACTCTGAGGAAGGTTTCTTGCCCACGGCGGTGTGATATCACCGTTTCCACCCCGACCACAAGGGACAGTTTAGAAGGAAAAGAGAGGACCACAGTGACCCAAAGGGCCTTTGAATCTGTTAAGGAAGCCAAGTCAATGGTCCCTGAAGGAGATACCCAGAGGGGGAGGAAGGTACAGGCAGGGGAACGGGAATCAGGGTCTTTTCTAAGCACATGGGTAGGGGACCGCGACCCTGGCTTCCTGAGCTCCTGAGGTCAAAGGCTCAATCATCCCATAAGCCTCTCTCTTCTGGGGTTGGCAGGAGCCTCCCTGGACCCCGGATGCATGGGAGGTCGCCATGGCAATGATGCTCGGTCGAGTTCCATGAGTGGTAGGCACAGGGCTGGCTGTGTTCATCTGCTTCTCCTGCCCTTGGTCAACTAGGTGGAGGGTCAAGGTCATGGTGGGGGGGGCACAGGGTCAAGGTGGTGGTGTAGGTAAGCTACCTCCATTACCTACTCTCTTCCCATCGGTCCTTCTCTGGCGGGGGCATGCTCCCCACGCCCTTCCCAGCCCCTGCCTTGAACTTCCCTCTTGCTCACCGCGCTCTAGGCACCCGGGTCTCCCCGTGCCGAGCCCTTCCAGCTTCTGGTGTGGAAGAGAAGCGCCCGGTCATGGTTGCTGACACGTGGGGAAGTCGCAGGAATGAAAGAAAAGCCCGGGGCACAGTGCCTGGCACCTAGGTCCTCAAATAGCGGTGGTGAGATGAAGAATTAAGAACCGATAACTAATGGCTGTGCATCATTGACAAACTAACTGTCTGTGGTGATCGTGAAGCCTCCCAGGAGCCTCTGCGTCTCGAGCCTAACCCACTGCTGGAGGCCACGAAAGCCTCAGTTCCAGCTACAGGACGGAGGAGCGGAAGAACGAGTGAGCAGGTGACCTGGTGGCTCAGGAAGGCTTGGTCCCCATGTGCTAAGCCAGCAGCCACACAATTTGCCCAGAGCGTCTGCCTCCTTTCCCGTTTCTTGGCTGTCACCTCCCATCTGTCACCCCTGGACGTGGGCTGGAGTGCCCCCTTTATGAGGACCTGAAGCTGTGTCGTCAATATCATTGCCTTGGCATCCCTCCCTGAGCACATGGCAAGGTGGCCTTCTCGCTCTTTGCTTTATCTTTGGGTTTTTTTTTTTTTTTAATAAACATTTTGGAGCTGCCAGGGGCAGTGGGCTGCCACCGGAGCCAACAAAAGTCATTTCTGCCCTGCCTTGGCCCCGAAGGGAGGTGGGCGTGATGAATGTGTCTCAGGGGCTCAGTCACATCCATCGCCTGCCATGTGGGGATGGTGGCGTCGGGGCACCCGTCCCTGAGTCTCCTGGGATGCTGCCGTCCCAATCACTCTAGCTCCCAGCTCGAGTGCCGGCTTTGGATGCCAGGACAGGGCATGGGGAGAGGGAAGGAAGAGAATTTAGGAGGAGGAAGAAGGGGGACAGAGGAAGGTGGGGAGGAGGGAGGTGCGGAGGAGGGAGGTGGGGAGGAGGAAAAGGGAAGGAGGAATAAGGGAAGAAGAAGAAGGAGGAAGGGGAGGAGGAGACAGGGGAGGAGGAGGAAAGGGGGTGGAGAAGGAAGGGGAGAAGAAGAAGGAGGAAGGGGAGGAGGAGCAAAGGAGGAGGCGGAAGTGGAAGGAAAGGAGGAGGAAGGGGGAAAGGAGGGGAGGAAGAGGAAGGGGAAGTAGAGAAAGGCAGAAGGAGAGGAGGTGGGGGAACCCCTACCCCCCAGCCCTGCTGTCGAGACTGTGCAGGCTGTCATCCCTGCACCCTCTGTCTTGGCACCGAGCCCAGCACACAGCAGCTGCTCAGTAAATTTTGTTGAACTGAGTCAAGTTTAGCTTGGAAATAGGTTCACAAGGAAGAGGACCTAGCAGACGGGAAGGGGAGGAGGGTCCAAGGGAAGCGGGAAGAAAAGAAGCAGGCAAGTGAGCAGCTGCAGTGAGAATGGATGGGGGGCTGGAGAGGAGAGGGGAAGAAGAGGGTGTCTGAGGGCTAAGGTAGGGAGGGGGTGACACAGAAGGGGCACAGGCTGGCAGTGGAAGGTCGGCCTTCCTTGTCTTTGACCCAAGGTGGGATGGGCAGGGGGGCACAGGAAGCCATCACCAGCCTGGGAGTGGGGGTCTGGAGGCCCCAGCTTGTGAGAGCTGGTGTCCAGGACACAGGCTTACTGGGACCAACCCCATGGGGACCCCTAACTCCACCAGACCCGACAGATCTGACTGCCTTCCCCGAGGCCCACCAGGAGCAGTAAGCTTCCTTCCATAAGGTGTACAAGCCAAAACGTCCCAGCCTGGTGGTTACTGAGCTCTGCCGAGGGGCCCAAGGGCCTGGTGTTCTGGGGGGGTGGGTTGTGGGTAGGCTGGGTCCCACTTTCCTTGAGTTGTCTGGTGCATTCAGAGCCTCAGCCGGTGGGCTTGAAACAGAAGCACAAGCCAAGCTGTGTAGACCCCTAGGGAGCTGGACGGGACGGACAAGGAGGAGGAGGAGGAAGGGGTAGAGCGAGAAGAGTAGCAGAAGACATGGGGAAGGGAAGGGTAGGGCACCCAGAGAGAAAGAAAGAAGTCGTGGCTGAGTACTGTCTCCTGATTTTGCCATTCAGAAATGCACCCACATCCCTGCGACGCCGGCATTTCCACTCCAAGTACGAAGTTGCTTGCGTCCACTCCTTTCTGCGTGCACACCGCAGAATGTCACGTGCACGCAGACACCCTCTTGCAGACTTCTGGGGGCGGGGGTCGTCCCAGTTCTGCCCTTGAGGCAGGTGATCCTTTCCATTTCTGACCCAGCTTTGGACATCTCAAACCCACCTGCTGTTTTCATCCAGGGGCCTGGGAAGACTCATTTTTTTCCCCCAGCTGTCCTTACCGGACGGCTTGACTCAGCTAGAACTCTCCTTCCTCAGCATCGCATGATGGCCGGCTGGCAGACGATCAAGATGTCACTGTGCCTGCCTCCCGGAACCTTGGGCGGGGCGAGCGCTAATGCATAGAAGTTTCTCCGAGTCACTGGGAGACAGGTACGGACAAAAGCTAGGCGGGGACACCCTGTTTCTCTAAGGAGAGACTTCAGCAACATCTTGGGAACTTCTGCTGTCTGGCCTTTAGTCTATCTGAAGAGGAATAATTTAAAAATCTTAATGCTCGTTTGATGGTTTTCCTTTTTTTAAATTTTCTTTAGATTTTTTTAAATTTATTTTTTTTAAGATTTTTATTTATTTATTTATTTGAGAGAGAGAGCGAGAGAACAAGAGATCTCGCACAAGCAGGATGAAGGGCAGAGGGAGAAGCAGACTCCCCGCTGAGCAGGGAGCCTGATGTGGGACTTGATCCCAGGACCCCGGGATCATGACCTGAGCTGAAGGCAGAGCTCAAGCTTAACTGACTGAACCACCCAGGCACCCTAGGTTTTTATTTATTTATTTGACAGAGAGAGAGGGAGAGAGCACAAGCAGGGGGAGAAGTAGAGAAAGAGGGAGAAGCAGGCTCTCCACGGAGCAGGGAGCTGGATATGGGGCTCAATCCCAGGACCCTGGGATCATGACCTGAGCTGAAGGCAGACGCTTGAAGGACTGAGCCACCCAGGCGCCCCTGATTGTTCTGCTTTAATGGCCCTGCCCATCAGAGGTAGAGAAGGCTCCAGACTGAGGGCAGAGGTTCAAGAACAAACAGTTGCCATATATGACCCTGCTCTGAGCAGCACAGGAAAAGGACGAGGATATCGAAGCAGTCCGTTGGGCAGCAGAACGAACCAGCTGCCAAGACACGTGTCTCAGCGTGAACCCTACCCCTGCCCCTGCCAGGCTGTCCTGTGAACGCGGCTCCATCATTTTACCATGAATGTTCCATGAATATCAGGTGCAGGATGGAAAAGGCATGTCTCTACACACGCGATCTGTATGCACGATCTCATCAGGGTCAGAATCCCTGCCGCATCTTACGGATGAGGAAACTGAACCCCACTCGTGAGAAGCCATTCCCCCAAAGTCACACTGCTAAGTGGCAGAGCCTGGATTTGAACCCCGGTGGGCCAGATCCGCACGTCATGCCTTTCCCTTCCACAACATCCCATGCCCTCCAGGCAGAAAGGTGAGTGGAAACCTCGACCGGCTGAACTCCTATCTACGTGTCCATATATTTCAACGTCCGCTGAGGCATCGTGAACCAAAAATGTGAGATCCAAGTCAAGGAGAGACATGGGGTTCACCAGCCCCCAACATTATTGCACAGCAAAACTAATTCCCGAGTCTGAGTCTGTCTGGGCAGAGCCTGGGCCAACAGTAGCTACAGAAAACTCGAGGCAGACTTAATGACACCGTGAATCATCCCCCGAGATGTGCTGTCACCCCCGTTCTTCATCTGCACCCTGAAATTCAAGAGGAAATTAAAAATGTATGGACATTCCAACACTGGTAAGGCCCAGGATGGGAAACCAGATGTGCCTTTAAGATGACCTGAAGGTGCGTGACCAAGGCCAACAGGACAACGGATAATCTGCAGTAGACGTTGCTATGGTGTCCGAGACCGTGCGTGATGTGGTAGGAACGTGAGACATTTATTAAGCCCCTTCGGGGTGCAGCTGAATTCTGCATAATCGCTGCTGTATTTTGTGCCTTTACGCTTTGCAGACATTCCTTGATTTTATCTTCACAATAGTCCTCTACTATAATCCACTATCATAATCTTCCTGTTTCACAAATGTGGCTCAGAAGGATATGTAATTTGCCTTACAATCAGTGGGAGAACATGGATGTAAGCCAAGGAGTCCAGCTCCGGGATCCATGCCTCCTAACTGCTCTCCTCTCCTGCCCTTTACTGTCCTATTTTACAGACGAGGAAACCGAGGCTTGGAGAGGCACGTGGGCTTGCCGAGGAAGTTTAGGGCCGAGGCTCTCCTCTCGGTCTGACTGTATAGGATGCCGCAAGAGCATGGGCTGCCTTCCCCTCCTGGAGAGCACACAGGAGGAGTGGAGACTGGATAAGCCCATGAAGAAGGGTCAGCAGGGCAAAAAGTTCTGGGTAAACTGAGCCTCGGACTAAGTGCAACAGGAGGTTGGCAAGGGAGGGAGGTACCGGAGCCTGGGTGCTTGGCCTTTCTGGAGGACGTTGGTGGGGTTGAGTGAGGCTTTTGGAAGGGGGGTAGGGTTTGGGCAGGGATGTCAGGAAGCACTGGGAGGAGATCCCCATCCCTCCCTCTCCCCTGCCAGTTATGAGCTTATTCAATATCTAAACCCTTGGCAAGCAAGGGCTGATAACCTAAATCGCACAGGCAAGGACACCAAGGCTGAGCAAGGCCATCCAGCTGGAAGACTCGAAGCAAGGAGGAAGCCATGGGATGGGATAACCGAAGAAGCATGCTCGACCGCGGCGAGCCTGGTTACTCCTGGCCGGAAGGTCAAAGACTTGAGTCAGGAAACAGACTCTGTAAATATATTCTTGATCATATATTGGTTTCTATGGGACAAGATACCTCCCAAGTCTTCCTTGCTGTTCACCCTGATCTTAAGTGGGTGCTGAGTCTTTGACTCTTGGGCAAAAGCAATCCAGTGACCCTCCCTCAGTAGATGCCTGTCTGCCTACCTTCTGTGCATCAGAAAGTTCTAGATTTTTCCTTGGCCTCACCCATATATTCTACTGGGTTCTAAGTACTTGGTACTAGGACCCGCAGTTTTTAAATGCAGTTGACCACCAGAACCACCCCTGAACTCTATTAAATACACACACACACAGACACACACACACACACACAGACACACACACACACACACAGACACACACACACACACACACACACATTTCAGTGCGATGAGGGGGAGGTGAGGGGACCATTCTAGTTTCAGAGGGAATAAAGGCTAACCAAAGATGTGAATAAAAGAGAGAAAACTGTGTGTGGGAAGAGAGGGGCTATATAGGTACTTTCTGCTTAATTTTTCTGTAATCCTTCTAAAAACTCCCCCCCATAAACTCTACTATCTTTTATTTAAAGAGAGAAATTCAAGAAACAAAACAACCAAATGCAGCAAATATCCTTAAGAGTATACAGTGACACAGACGATTTTAGGATATTGGGGGTAATACGGATGTTGGGACCTTGGATGATCTTATGGGTGTGTTGATTTTCTTCAGTGTGCTAGTGCTATGGTAGTTAAGAGATGTCCTTCTTCTTAGGAGAAAGATGGGAAACTATTTTAAGGAAAACTGTCATGCTGTTTCAACTTACGGGCCCAACTGTAGCCTCCTCCAGAAAGCCTTCCCCCACCTCCCAGGCTGGGTGAGGTGTCTCCTTTGGCTTCCACAGCCCCTGGACTCTCCCACCACTGTTTACTGCAATCGCTTGTTGACTTATTTGTAACCTACAACAAGACTGTTACGAACTAGATCGGACAGTTCTTCTGTGAATCCCCGGTATCTAGAAGGAAAGTTTACGGGATGGAAGGAATGAAGGAATGGAGCGGCGGGGGAGGGGTGTGGAAACATAGAAAGAATGAACAAAAGGGCTCCATCTGACTCCTCTGGCTGGTTCATTCAGACCCCAGCAGCCCTGCTTCTCAGTCAGCCAATCCCACGTCTCCGAGCTTAAAAACAATAGATTTCAAGCCAAATTCTGGCACACAATCTGGAGTGAATGCCTCATGTCTAAACCCAAGCCAAAAGCCTGGTTTCATTGCTACAGAATTCCATCAACTTCCAGAATATCAGAATGGAAAGGGAGCTGAAATTCCAGCTGGCTTGAACACCCCATTCTACACCTGGAACAAGAGCGAGGGAAAGAGAATATCTCAGGTCATACTCTGATTAGACAGTGAAAGTACTGATTGTATACTCTTTACCTTCTTCTTTTTTTCTTTTTTCTTTTTTAGAGAGAGAAGGGGGGAGGGACAGAGAGAGAAAGAGAGAGAATCTCAAGCAGACCCCGCCCTGAACACAGAGCCCGACATGGGGCTCGATCTCACAGCCCTGAGATCATGACCTGAGCTGAAATCAAGGGTCAGATGTTTAACTGACTGAGCCACCCAGGCGCTCCTATACTTCTTTACCTTTTGATACATATTTCCACAATGTTGTGAAAGAACAAACTGGATACGTAAAGGGATTAAAAATCTCTAATTGGATTGGAGATTCAACTTGGGTTCAACATATTTAAATAAATTTTCAATGCATTTCTTTACTTTTCACAGACATTGCTTCAGTGGAACGTGGTGCAATGAAAATAACCATAAAAAAAATCTCAGACTTAGTCATAAAAGCACCCAGTTCCTCATGAAAATGCAGTTTTCAGTGAGTGGAAATTATCCATCCATCCATCCAGCCAGCCAGCCACCCCTCCTTACATCCATCCAGAGTCATTTACTGAATCCATGATCCCAGATGCCATCGATACAGAGATCAATAGCCCCTGAAGTACAGAACTTAAAGTTTAAAAGGGAAAGTAGATTCATCAAGTTATGACTGGAAGGAAATTTGAGTGAACCTTCGTATCCTCTTAGGCATGGGAAATAAGGAAGAAATGTTTACTTAGCAAAGGGAGTAAAAAGTCTAGCTCAGCATTCAATTTCTGGCTATGATAGATTAGCTTTTTCAGATAGACTAGATTTTCCAGAGAAAATCTCCACGTAGAAAAACTAAAAAGCTAACTTTAAATTTACAGGCATTGGAAGGCACCAAAGCAGCCAGGGCTTGAAGGGTCAAATTTTGAAAAGAGGGAAGTATGTTGAGGTGAGCCCAGCACCATAGCATCTTTCCTCTGGAGTCATTTGCTGATCTTGAGGAAGAAGAACTAATCCAAGGAACACACACATTCGGATATCAAGACTTACATACAAAGCTACATTAATTAAGGCAATGTTAAATCAGCTCAAAGATGGACAAGCAGGAAAATGAAATAGAACAGGGTCTAGAATATATATAAAATCACTTGATTTAATAGAAGATGATAATGGTGGTAAACGTGAAAAATATGACTTATTTTAAAATACATACACAAGGCTAGTTTGATAGTCATATGCCAATGAATCTTAACCCCTACCTCACACCATAAATACGAATTCCTGATGAATTGTTTATCTGGATATAAAAGTTAAATCAATACAGTGTTTGTAAGAAAACATAGGGGGATGTTTTCCTAATTTGGGAGTAGGCAAATAAATCTTCAGTGGAATAGAAAAAGCACCAACCATAAAGGAAAAATAGTGTAAGTTCCGTTACATTAAAATTAAGAACTTCTCAGAATAAACCGTAAGAGTGAAAAAGGCATTCCATCAAATGGAGTGACTCCACATACTCAAGAAGACTTATATCTAGACTATATTAAGGATTCCTGCAAATTAATAATAAAAAAAAAGAGACAACCCAGAAGAAAAAACATAATGGGCAAAAGACTGGATCAGACATTGCATCAAAAAGGATATCCCAATGGACATATAAGCGCACGAAAAGGTTTCTTTATCAGGAACGTGCAAGTTAAAACCAAAAATGTGACCCTACCAATATCCAGCAAAATAGTTAACATTTTTTAAAAAATGACAAAACCAAGCGTAAGCAAAAATGCAGAGCAAGATCCTTTCCCTCTGCCCCTGCCCCCACTCCCCTGCTCTCTCTCTCTTTCTCTCTCTCAAATAAACAAATCTTTTTTAAAAAATAGAAACAATCTAAAATGTTTATTATTAACCGAATGAATAAATCATTATAATATATTCCTACAATGGAGCATTAGAGACCAGGTTTTCTCAGTGGTGGCGTAATTGACATTTTGGACCAGATAATTCTGTGCGGTCAGTCCTGTGCATCGTACGATGTTTAGCAGCACCCTGGTCTTCTACAGTAGCACCTGTCTCTGTTATGATGACCAAAAATGTCTCCAGACATGATCAACTATCTCCTGGCAGAGAGGGGGGAGCAAAATTGCCCCCAGCTGAGAACCACAGTTATGGACTATGGAGCAAAGAAAACAAGGGAATGTCCCCTACATGCAACAATGTGAATGAAGCTTGTAAACATAATATTAAAAGGGGTGCCTGGGTGGTGCAGTCGGTTAAGCATCTGACTCTTGGTTTCAGCTCAGGTCATGACTTCAGCCCTGTGTCCTGCTCCGAGTTCAGCTCGGAGTCTGCTTGGGAATCTCTCTCCCTCTCCCTCTGCCCCTCCTTCTCAGGCTTTCTCTCTCTAAAATATAATAAATAAATCTTTAACAAAAAACCCACATAAAAGAAAGAAGCCAGATGCCAAAGAGTACTACTGGATACTTTCTCTTATATAGAACTAAAACAAACAAACAAAAAACCCCAGTCATATCTAATTCATAGTGTTAGAAGTCAGGGTGGTGGTTACCTTTGAGAAAGGAAGAGGTCATGACTTGAACAGGATCAAGAAGGTTTTAGGGGCACCTGCGATGATCTGGTTTTGCTTTTGGTAGTAATTACATAGGTAGGACCAACTTTTGAAAATTTCATAATGATGTACTTTCCTGGATGCGTGTTTCTTTTGCTTTTTTTTTTTTTAAGATTGTATTTATTTATTTGACAGAGATAGAGACAGCCAGCGAGAGAGGGAACACAAGCAGGGGGAGTGGGAGAGGAAGAAGCAGGCTCCCAGCGGAGGAGCCTGACGTGGGGCTCGATCCCAGAACGCTGGGATCACGCCCTGAGCCAAAGGCAGACGCTTAACCGCTGTGCCACCCAGGCGCCCCTGGATGTGTGTTTCAATGATAGGTCTACTTCACCAAAAATAGAGCTCAGAGAGCCACAGATTCTAAAGCATTTTTTTTTTAAGATTTTATTTATTTATTCGGCAGAGATAGAGACAGCCAGCGAGAGAGGGAACACAGCAGGGGGAGTGGGAGAGGAAGAAGCAGGCTCATAGCAGAAGAGCCTGATGTGGGGCTCTATCCCAGAACGCCAGGATCACGCCCTGAGCCAAAGGCAGATGCTTAACGACTGCGCCACCCAGGCACCCCAGAGAGCCACAGATTCTAAAAGAATGTTCTGAACCATCAACGTTTAATCCAAATGCTTTTTACACAAACTTGCAGCTAAATTGGGTGAGCCTCAAAACTCCCGAGAGAGCCGCAGACAGCATCCAACACCTGGAGTTTTAGGTAGAAAACAGCCCTCCTTCCCATGGAAACCTGTCCAAGAGTCACGTTGGCTCCCAGGCTGAATCCTGGACAGAGCCGGACTTCCGGTTCCACTTGCTCAGGCCTGGGGTCCGTGGTAAATGTGTTTGTATTGACATTTCCATGCTTTCAGTTTCCACTAATCTTCCCTAAGACTGATAAAACCGAATAGCAGCCCTGCGTCCCAGGAAGACATAAAACCATATTCATGAGAGCCCTGTTCGTTAAGTATCTTCAGGATTAAAATGGTCCTGAGCTCCCGGTCTAAGAATGCAGAGACCAGTAAATAAATGTACTGTTGAAATAAGATTAGCGGTGAATGCTTAACCTACTTGGAGAACGACCCGTTTCTAGCACTAAGTACCATCCATTCACATTTACATAATTAATGAACTAATTACAAACGCATCTTATCTAAGCATTTAAGCAGGCCTCATGTGACCCATCCTTGCCTTCACTTCCGTGGTAGACTAATTGCCCTTCCTTGAAAAGAATACAACTTTATTTTAAAAACAATACCCTGTAATTTAGACCTTTTTACGAATTCAAGCCAGCCTCGTCCCACGTAAAAATCAACGGGGGTGAAAGGAAGTTGGTGTCTAAATCTTGTTCTTTTTTAAACCAAGAACGGCAAGCCGAGAGTATGGGGCTGCAAATGTTTACGGAAAGCAAATTTTCCCCCAGAAAAAGGAAAAGTTGTAATGTCATCGTTTAGCCAAACGAACAGCGGTTGTGTTAAATCGGCACCAAAGCAAATGATACATACAACAGTAATTAGCGAAGATTACACAGTAATTAAAATCACGATGATTATGTGAGTGAGAATAATTTATACAATAATCTCCATGCTCACACTGCAATATGGTACAAGTCCAATAGCAACAGTGGAGAGCCATGTTTGGTAATAAATTCAAACGACAGCATCACTAATTATGTGATGATAGATTGGTCATTGAAATTGAGGGATAAATAAAGTCTCTGACCAGGACACACACGCAATTTTCTTTGGGCTTCCCAAGGCTACTCAGTGGGACCTCAAACAGTTGAATACGTTTTCTCTTTTCTTACTGTCTTCTCCTTTCCCTTCTCTACCCTCCCATCCCTAGACTCTGTATGCATAATTTTGTCCACTCCCATAATTCAACCTTCCCCTTGGTGGAAAACATTGCTTTGCTTATTTGATTTTTATCTACTCACCATTATTCTGCTTTGAGTAAGGCACCCCTTATCCTTTGGGGAAACCCTTCCTCCCGCAGTGTTGCTGTGGTTTGGGCAGGAATAATCCCATCTCCCAGAACCAGGTGAGAACACCAACTTGAGCCTAGGGTAAGAGACTCCTTCAATCCCCTTATCCATTCTGTTTGGTTTGGAACAGACATGTGACTCCCTTTGGGCCAGTGAAAGTCAAGCTCAGGATTTTTGTGCAACTGCTTAGAAGATTGAAGCCCTCTTTACTTTTGGACTCTGAGCAGTCCAGGCATGAGCTGGAAGATCTCGGGCGCCATCTTGCTACCTCAGAAAAAAGCCAATGTAGAGAAGAGTAGGGCAGAGAGGTTGCTGGGGGAATCAAATCCCCATGATCATTTTTGAATCCCTGGATGGAGGGAATGAGACCAGAAAGGCAGGCAAAAGCCAGATCACGCAGAGCACTGTAAGCCTACGAAGGTGCTAGAATTCCATCCTGTTCTATCCTGGAGGGCAGGGATCACCAAAATTTTCCTGTAAAGGGCACACGGCAATTATTTGTGGCCTAGAGGCCATCTGGTCTCCGTGGCAACTACTCAGGTCTGCCTTCACAATGCAGAGACAATCATAAACGATATGCAAAATCAAAACCAAAAATGTGAGCGTGGCTGGTTTCCAATAAAACTTAATTTACAAAAACAGGTCAAGGGCCAGATTTGGCCTGTAGGCAGGAGTTTGCTGACTCGCGGGAGGAGACGGGAAGCTACTGCAGCCAGACTTTCTTTTTAAAGGGATCATCCTGGCTGAAGTGTAGAGGACGGACCAAGGGAGGACGGTATTGGAAGCTCTTTGTCAGCATGGAGGACAGAAACGACGGTAGCCTGACTTATGGGTGTTGGCGGTGAGGATGGAGAGAAGCAGAGAGAGCTAAGGGTGTTGGGGGGGAGAATAAATAAGATGTGGGGATCTGTTGATTATGAGGATGAAAGAGAGGGGATGCTAGTCTGAGAAGACCCGGTTTGGGCGGCTTTATGAATGACAGAACCACCAAATGATACTGATAACACAGAATGGATAGGGAGGCAGGAACTTCCTCCTGGATATGCTGAGTTAAGACACTGGAGAGACACGCAGTTGGCTGTCTTCTCAGGGCAGACAATTAGATACACTATCTTCATTAAAAACCTGCGAGAACGTAAGAGCTGGAGGTCTCCATTTGGGGGCGGCCCACTTGCAGTAGGGGAGTTAAAAATCACAAGAGGATCATTGGGGATCAGGTAGAGAGCAAAGCAGCCAGGTGAGGGCAGCACCCGGCGACACCTGACCCCCGCATTTGGGGGGTAGTGGTGGGAAGGAAAAGACCAGAAAAGAGAGGTCTGAGGAGCTCCAAGGAGCAGAAACGTCTACGAGGCTGAGTGAACAGAGAAGTGTTCGATGGGTTTGCCAACGCGGGGGAGAAGTCCAGAGAAAGATCAAGACTGGAGAACGTCCCCCGATTTGTCCCTTCGGAAGCCGCTGACATGGCGAGGAACGTTTCAACAAGTGGTGGGGGCCAGGCTCTGGGTGGCAGGAATGGGAGGAGTGTGAGTACAGACGGTGGGTGTGGAGCCCCACTTTGGAGAAGGCTGGTTCCAAAGGGGAGGAAAACGAAGACCTTGGGGGGGGGGGCGGCTGCAAGGTGAGGAGGAGGGTCTACAGTGAAGTAGGGGAAGACTGATGTATGGTGAAGACAAGAAGGAAGTGGGGAGAGGCCCCCCACTTTCACACCGGGCCAGGAAGGGCAGAGGCAGGAGAGGCCAGGCACACGGCGGGGGCCGAGGTGCGCGTCCCCGTCCCCGGACGGCCCTGATTCCACCTGCAGCCAGAGGTTAAGAGAGATTCCCAAGCCAAGTGCGACTGCCACCGCCAAGCCCATAAACTTCCTCTCTGGGGGCCGCGAAGGTAATTTAGTGTCCCCATCTCCAGAAGCTCTTGCATTTATCAGCGGCAGCTGCATGGTTCCTGGACTGTAAATCATAAGGCTTTAGGTGTATTTCTCTTGGGTTGACGGCCCCTTATAAATAATGCAGGGAATGCTTTTATTTATTTATTTATTTTGGCAGAAGACTGCTTTCTCTCTCTCTTCTGTTTTTAAAGTGACCTTCCTTCTCAGTCAAATTCGGAACGTCCAAGAGACTCATTTATTGAGGCCTACGAGGTGCCAGGTAGCACGGGGCTGGGGATATAGGTGTGTCATCCTCTCCTACTGTCTAATCTCCTAGCAGAAAGGACGATCGGGTAGCATCCAGTCAAGTTTAACGCAAACGCCGTTGGACCCACCAAGTCATTTGCCCACGTGCGTGAGTGTGTGTGTGTGTGTGTGTGTGTGTTTTCAAGGCTTACAGGCTCGGAGCAAATACCTGGAAAACAGCTGAAAGGGAAAGAAGACTTTAATGAAATAAACCTCATGATGTGAAGATCTTTTGCGGGACTTGAAAAAAATGAGACCGACCTAGGCCAGTAAGGAAAGATCGCCGAAATATATTGTAGAGGGAAAGAAGCACGTAGTAAGAATTTTTGTAGTGCGTAGGGTACATCATGGAGCGTCGTATCATTTACATCTTTTAAAAGCCCACAAATATGTTCTATATTTGTTACAGGTACATACATGTTTAAAAATCCACGGAGAAAGATGTGGAAGGGGGTGCCCCGAACTGAAGGTGGTGGATACCTTTGGGAAGGGAGCTGCGATTGGGGGTGTGGTTAAGAGGATTTTAGCTTTGGGCCGCCTGGGTTCTTGATTTTGGCTCAGGTCATGATCTCAGGGTCATGAGATCGAGCCCCATGTCAGGCTCTGTGCTGGGCATGGAGTCTGCTTTAAATTCTCTCTTCTTCTCTCTCTCTCTGCCCCTCCCCCTTCTCCACCCGTTTCTTGCACACTTGTGTACTCTCTTTCTCTCTCTCTACAAAAAAAGAGGATTTTAGCCTTTTCTGTTATATTTTAAGTTCTTGAAGGGAGGAAGAATTCATAGATTACTTGTGCAGTTAGAAAGAGCTGGAAGGCACCTGAGCCCTAAGCCTGGACTTTACTATAAATTTGGGTAAGATACTTCCCTCCCCAGACCTCTACATTCCCCATCTGCATAAGGAGCAAAGTGGGTCAGATAATCCCAGAGGTTCCTTCTAACTCAGAAGTTCTCGACTCTTTACATTGCAAACGTGTTCCAAGGACAGTGCTCAGAAATTTCAGGGCTTACTGCCATGGGATCTGACACTCAGTAGGCATTTTTTGGTTCGATGCTGAGTGTTGAATGATAACCCTTATGCAGTTTTAATATTAAGAGCGGTTGTTGGGGCGCCTGGGTGGCACAGCGGTTAAAGCATCTGCCTTCGGCTCAGGGCGTGATCCCAGCGTTATGGGTTCGAGCCCCACGTCAGGCTCCTCCTCTGTGAGCCTGCTTCTTCCTCTCCCACTCCCCCTGCTTGTGTTCCCTCTCTCGCTGGCTGTCTCTATCTCTGTCAAATAAATAAATAAAAAATCTTTAAAAAAAAAAAAAAGAGCGGTTGTTGCCAGTAATTTTTGCAGGTAAGTGATCTGCGCCCCCCCCCCCCCGATAAATGTCAGAGAACCATGGTAGTGTAGGAAATACAAATACAGGCTTTGGAGGGATTCGAATCTGAATTCAAATCTGAAGACTGGCTCTATTACTTATCTGCTATGGGACGTCGATCAGTTACCGACCCTCTGTGAGTCACAGTCCGGGCTGAGATAGGACCAAGTAGGGTTAATATGTCTGCTCCAGCCTTGATGTTATGGTTAGTTATTCACTCAACAATCATTTACTATTTATTTTATTTATTTATTTTTTTTTGAGAGAGAGATTGTGCGTGTGTGAGTTGGGGGGGTTGGCGCAGAGGGAGAAGGAGGGAGAGAATCTCAAGCAGGCTCCACACCCAGGAACCCAGTGCAGGGCTTGATCTCACGACCATGAGATCATGACCTGAGCCAAAATCTAGTCACACGCTTAACTGACTGAGCCACCCGGGCGCCCCCTCAACAAACATTTATTGAGCACCAACTGTATGCAGCCCCAGGGATGTAGACCTAAAGAAACTAGAAAAGGAGTTTATGGTCCCTCCTTGCCGCCTGGCCCCATCACTGTCCTTGGTGCAGGCACCCCTGCTCTGAGCTGTGCTGGGCCAAGCCCGAGGACTTGGAAGGGGAGAAGGAAAGCGGGGCTAGGCTCCGGGTAGGGCTGTCTGGGGATGCCGAGGACAGACTCTGCTTGAGGCATGGCTCTAAGAACAGGGTTAGGCCGTCTGTGCTTGAATCAGTTGTGGGCCTCGGATTCCTGTTCCATCGCATGGGACCATGTCTGTCTCCTGGGGTTTCTCTGGGTACCAAGTAGATACCAACACTAATAAAGCTAATTTTCTTGAGCTCCTTCTAGGTGCCAGGGGCTCTGAATGAAGACACATTTGTGTCATCTCATTAACCTGACATCAACCCAGATTTGTTCACAAAGAAACACAGACGAGAAGTTAAGAAATCTCGCTCCAAATCTCACTGTTGCAAGGGAGCAAATGGAGGGTTGGAATTCACGGGCTGTGAGCTCAGCCCACGTACCCAAATCCCTGCAGCCTCCTGTCTCCCATTGAAAGGGGTGACGAACAACTTAGGACGTAACCGAAGGGCTAAGGATCCTTATCACGCACGCTCCCACAGGCATGCCTCGGAGATTTTCGGGTTCGGTTCCAGACCACTGCGATAAAGCATCTCAACAAAGCAAATCAAATTCATTTCTCAGCTTTCCAGCTGCACATTAAAGTTATGGCTGCACTATACTGTAGTCTATTAAATGGGCAATAGCATTGTCTTTAAAAAGCATAATTAAGTACATACCTTTCTTAAAAAATACTTTATTGCTAGTAATGCTAACCATTGTCTGAGCTCTCAGCGAGTCAACCTCTTTTTGCCAGTGGAGGGTCTCGCCTCCATGCTGATGGCTGCTGACCGATCAGGGGGTGGTCACTGAAGGTTAGGGAGGCTACGTCAGTTTCTTAAAATAAGACAACACGACGTTTGCCACGTCAATGGACTCTCCCTTTCACAAACGACTTCTCTGTAGCAGGCGATGATGGTGTCGGATAGCATTTTACCCATAGCAGAACTTCTTTCAAGATTGGAGTCTGTCGTCTCGAGCCCTGCTGCTGCTTTATTGACTAAGTGTGTGGGACGTTCTGAATGCTCTGTCGTCGTGTCAACAGTCATCACAGCGTCCTCACCAGGAGGAAACTTCCATCTCCAGACACCGCCTCCTTTGCTCATCCACGAGAAGCAACTCCTCGTCGGTTCAAGTTTTATCACGAATTTCTAGCAATTCAGTCCCATCTTCAGGCTCCACGTCTACTTCTAGTTCTCTTGCTGTTCCCACCCCATCTGCAGCTACTTCCTCCACTGAAGTCTTGAACCCCTCTCCAAGTCTTCTGTGAAGGTTGGAATCAACCTCTTCCACGCTCTGTTAACAATGCTGTTTTATCCTTTCCCATGAATCAGGAATATTAATGCTATCTAGAATGGTGAACCCTTTCCAGAAGGTTTCCAGTTTACTTTGCCCAGACCCATCAGAGGACACACTATCTACAGCAGCTCTAGCCTTTCAGACGGATTTCTTAAATAATAAGGCCGAAAGCTGAAATGACCTCTTGGTTCACGGGCTATGGAATGGATGTTGTGTTCGCAGCCATGAAAACAACATTCATCTCCTACATCTCCACTCTGTCCGAGCTCTCGGGTGACCAGGTGCACGGCCAATGAGCAGTGATATTCTTTTTATTTTTAAAGATTTTATTTATTTATTCGACAGAGAGAGAGACAGCCAGCGAGAGAGGGAACACAAGCAGGGGGAGTGGGAGAGGAAGAAGCAGGCTCATAGCAGAGGAGCCTGATGTGGGGCTCGATCCCAGAACGCCGGGATCATGCCCTGAGCCGAAGGCAGACGTTTAACCGCTGTGCCACCCAGGCGCCCCGAGCAGTGATATTCTGAAAGGCATCTTTCTTTTTTCTGAGCAGCAGGTCTCAACTGTGGGCCTCAGATATTCAGTCAACTGTGTTGTAAACAGATATTCAGTAAACTGTGCCGTCATCGGGCTTTGTCATTGCGTGTACGGAGCACGGGCAGAGTCGATTTAGCGTCATGCTTCGGGGCCCTAGGATTTTCAGAATGGTAAGTGAGCGCTGGCTTCCGCTCAGAGACACCAGCTGCATTAGCCCCTCACAAGAGAGTCAGCCTGTCCTTTGCAGCCTGGAGGCCAGGCACTGACTTCTCCTCTGCAGCTATGAAAGTTCTCGGATAGCAGGCTCTTACGTCGACACTGAAAATCTGTTGTTGAGTGCAGCCACCTTCATGGATGAGCTTGGCTGGCTCTTCTGGAGAACCTGGTGCCACTTCTGCGTGAGCACCTGCTGCCTCACCTTGTACTTCTGTGTGACGGAGATGACTTCTTTCCTTAAACCTCGTGAGCCAACCTCGGCTAGCTTCAGATGTTCCTTCTGCAGTCGCCTCCCCTCTCTCAGCCTTCACAGAATGGAAAAGAGTTAGGGCCTTGCTCTGGACTCAGCTCTGGCTTCAGGGACTGTTGTGCTAGGTTTGAGCTTCCATCCAGACCACGCACACTCTCTCCAGATCTGCAAGAAGGCTGTTTTCTTTCCTTAGCATTCGTGTGTTCACCAAGTAGCACTTGTCATTTCCTTCGAGATCTCTTCCTTTGTGTCCACCATATGCCTAAGTGTTTGGCACAAGAGGCCCAGCTTTTAGCCCCTCGGAACTTTTGACGTGCCTTCCTCATTACGTTGAATCATGCCTAGCTTTTGATTAAAACTGAGAGACGTGTGACTTTTCCATTCCCTTGGACACTTAGAGGTCACTGTAAGGTTACGAATGGGCCTCATTTCAATATTGTTATGTCTCAGGGAACAGGGAGGCTCAAGGAGAAGGAGAGAGACGGGGGAACGGCTGGTCAACGGAGCAATCAGAACACACGCAACATTTACTGATTAAGTTCACCATCTTATATGGACGTGTTACCAATGGTGCCCCAGAATAATTACAATAGTAATATCAAAGATCACTGATCACCATAACAAATATAATAGAAAGGAGAAAGTTTGAAATATTGCAAGAATTACCAAAATGCAACACAGAGACACAGAGCAAATGCTGTTGGATAAATGACACCAATCGATCAACTTGCTTGACAAACCTCCAATTGGTAAGATACGTGCTATCTGATGGTGCAAAACCGTGAACACGATACAGCGAGGTATGCCTGTCCAGTTGTTAATTACAAAACTCAGATATTATGTTAATGAGCATTCCCATCCTGCTGTGGCCCCCGCCAGTGCTGTTTCTGCTGCCTTCTACCCCGGCTGATGGGGAAAAAAAGGGGTACGTATTTATCGGGAGAGAAAAATTCCTCATCCTCTGGGGTTCACAGAAGAGGTGGCTCTTTCTCCAGACAGGCCTTTGTGTTTAATTAAGAGCAGTAATCAGATTATCTTGCTTTAATTAACTTCCCAGATGCATCCCCACTCTTGGAGCCTCTCTTTGATATTTTCGACGTCAAATTTTGCAGCCTAAGATTATCTGCAGGCATGCGTCAGACATTTGCCATTTGCTGAATATGCCCAAAAGGTTAGCGTGAACTTCCACCCCCTTCTTTTTGAAGAGATGCACCCCCCCACCTCCTTCAGAGCAAGCACATTTCAAGTCAGGAAGGGGTTGTCTGCATTTGTTCTTTGAGTCTGGGACTTTTCTAGTTTATCACATTGGTTCCTCTGTTATCACAAAAGCAGTGTGCATTTCATCTTAATTACGCATCTGCTTAATCCATAATTTCTGATTTATGGCCATTAGCTCCTAATTACAAGAGGGCCGCCCTTGAAAAGGAAAACCAAATGAGCTGAGAGGAACGAAGCTGGCTGAAAAACAAGAGCGAAGGTGGATTTAACTCCTAAAGCAAGAGTGGCTCCCAAGGCCCGGTTGTCAGAGAAACCTATTGTTGGCAATCCTACAGATTTGCAAGAGTTTCGTCTCAGGCCGTAACTGAATCCTTCTTCCTCCATAGTGCAGAAAATAGAAAACCTTGACATTCAGAACAAAGCTAAAATCTCTGAGGGAGAAATCATCCAGCCTCACTGTCTCGATACTGATTCTCCATTAAAAAAAAACCCCAAATACAGACATGCTTAAGTGAATATGTTTACCAAAGAAAAATTTAAATCCAGAACTATCTATAAATGGAAGACAAGTAGGTCTTGCTTGAGATAGAAGGCAACTATAATAAATCCACAGTTATTTAAAAAATGTTCACCACATGCTATTTAAAAATCATCTGGAAAACCATGCTTTAGGGAGGGCTGCATTAAATCCTTGGAGCAGTAAACAGAATTGTGTTTCCTGTTGCACGCATGAGGAAATGAAGGCTCGGAGAAGATAACCGACCTGCCTAAAGTCGCTCAGCTAAGAAGTGGCAGGGTCATAGCTCACACTGTCCAAGGCCATGCTTGTCCTGGCCTTGGCTGGAGAAAACGGAAGATGTGAACCACAACCTTCAAAGTATGAGATTCGCCAAGCCATCGGCCATCCAGAGGCAGCAGGGACGTACTCTTACCTGGAGCTGAGGATGTGGCTGCTGCTGGCTGACTGTCGAGAGGGGGTCCTCATGGTGTCTGTGGCCAGGGACAGACTACAACTCAGCCAGGACTGCAGACTGCCCTCTGGCTGGGAGCTGAGGACGGAGATGTTATCTCTAGAACCGGAAGACAGGATGCTGTCAGCACAATGACAACCACAGTAACAGTAATAACTAGATATTCGCCCCTAAGCATAAGCCAGGAGTATGCTAAGTGTTGTACATGTATAACTTCAGTCAGTGCTCACAGCACCATCCCTGAGAGATGGGAGCCAGTGCTGTCCCCATTATATAGATGAGAGTAATGGGATTTGAGGCGGCCATCTTGGTTCGTGCCAAGGTCACCCACTTAGTCAGTGATGAAGTTGGGGGCAAACCCTGGGCTCTCTGATTCCAGTGCCCATGCTACTAACCACTGCTCTTCTTTGGGGAGGTAAATACGCTAATACAGATGTTGAGGCAACCCTGATTTTAGAGTAAAATTTGGCACTGAATTTTATACCCAATGGTATGTCCGTGGAATATGTCAAGTGAAGGTCTTAACTCTCTGCCTGCCTTAACCAGAATGTCTTTGTAGACAAAGACTTTACTTTTATGTCCTCTAATCCTGAAATTAGGCCTTGTGTGGGCCTGTCATAGATGTGGGTACTCAATGATTATTTCATTTTCTGGTTTATATACTCACTCAACTATATCTATTGGTATTTATATTGATATTGATATCTATATCAATATCTGTATCTATATCTATCTATATTTGTGTCTCTCTATAAATTCATTTGCTTGTTTATAGAATACTCCATGGTGGGCACCATGGGAAGGAGCTATACACACGAACCCAACATTGACCCTGTCCTCAAGACTCCATAACCACAAAATAAAGGAGAAAAGTAGCAATGCCATAGAGAGGGACAGAAAGTAGGAGAATAAGGAAGAAGCATTGACTTGCTTCTTGGAGGCATAAGGGAAGGCATTAAGTAAAGATAGTTGAATCATAACTTGTCTAAAGATTGGGGCTTGATCATATAGGGCCTGGACAAAGGAATCTGAGCTGGAAGAAGCAGCATACACATAAGTATGGAGGTTGGAAAAGGGGAGGGTATGGATGATTTGGAAAGGAGGAGTTCCAGGTAGAGAGGAAAATAACGGTCAGATATGTGTGGGGCTCAAATATCAGTCGAAAAAGTCTATTCTGAGGCAATAGGGGACGACTGAAGGCATTTGAGGGGACAGTGGCATGATAAGTCATGGGCTTCTTTCTGTCTAAAAGAAGTTGCTCTGTTCAATAACATGTCCCCAGTGCCATGTGTTATGACCTTGGAGTCCGAGCGATCATGGGCATTGCTAGTATTTCTCCAAGTGGGCGTGGACGTTCCCTCTGCAGACTGGACCCAGAGAGCCAAGGGCTGGTTCTTGGCTTCAATGTCAACCGCTCAGGGTTCTCCTTGGGGTTAACTTACATCTCTTTTTTGCCACTGCTGCAGTCCACCGCTGTCTGGACGCTAGAAGGAGACACAAGAAAGAGCCTGTCATCCTTGGGCTGCCAGGAGAAGAACGTGGTCTTCGGTGTCAGACCAACTTCGGTTTGAGTCCCACTTCCAACCTTCGCTGCTGTGTGAGCTCAGGCAATCACTCGCCTTCTCTGACCCTCCCGTGCTCCTTTGTAAAATGTGGTTACGAATGGGGCTGAGTGGTGGAGCAGACGCTTCCTGGGAAGCGAGATAACCCCTATCAAGATCTCGGCATGGTTCTTGACAAATAAATAGTGCTGCTTAAAAGGGAACAACCATTATCACTGCTCTTGCTTTAGGACAACTGGTACTGCTATTATTAACAGTGTCATTACAGTGCGCTTGTTTTATGTTCGTTGTGAGTGTTAGCGAATCAGACAAGAGGGCAGGAGGCCAGCTTTCCAGGGCATTCTGGGAAACTCCGAGACTAATTACCATAGTAGCTATTCTGGAGGGAGAATCCCTTCATTCAACAAATATGCTTTCCACGCGATCCCATCTAACCATCCCTCGTAGGTCCATTTAGTGAACAAGGAAACTGGCACCCTCGTTCAAGGTCACACAGCATTGAATCTCAGGTTTGTAAGAGCTATTAATCTCATCCTCTTAACCAGAAGGTGGTTGTCCAGTGTGCGGGTGTAGACAGACAAACCACGACCTCAGACGCCTAAGATCTCATTTGAATCCTGGGTTCACAGGCCAGGGCCTCCCAGCTTTATTCTTTGTGTGGAATCAAGGGAATTCCTTCCTTAGAAAATGTGGTCACTTCTCCGAGGGGTGTACCTGCGGCTCCTTGGTCCCTACCCTTGAGGGCCGGTCAGTCTCGGGGTTTCTATTCACACCTGTCTGTCCCCACCAGGACTGCAAGAGCCCCTCATGAATCAAGAACACGTCTTATCCATCCCTTTGGCCCCAGGGCTCAGGCCAGACCAGAAGTTCTCTCTGACAATGCTTTGTGAATTCAGTGAACTTCAGCCATGGGCCAAATCCAACCTACAAATGTTTTTTTATAAATAAACTTGTATTAAAACACAGTCGCACTGACTCATTTCCATTTTGCCCACGATCGCTTCTGTTCTACGGTCGCAGAGCAGTTGCGAGAAAGATCACAGGGCCCCCAAAGCCTGACACACTACCTAGCCTTGCTAAGAAAAGTTTGCTGTGACCTCTGCAGTGTCACAAAAGCAGCTTTTGTGAATGACCCTAGGAAAGGAAGAATAATGAACCCCAGAGATGTCAAGGTCCTAATCCTCAATCCCAAGGTCCTTAGGTCCCTGCAGCTGCCTCTGAGGATGGGAGTATGGCAAGCCAAGGTGTGTTAGTATCCTCTACCAACAGGAAGACGGAAGGAAATACATTCTCTCCTAGAGTCTCCAGAAGGAACACAGCCCTCTGACACCTTGATTAGGCCGGGGAGACCCTCGCTGGGCTTCTAATCGACAGATGTCTAAGAAAATATAATCTGTGTTGGTTTAAGGCACTGAAGTTGTAACAATTTGCTATAGCGCCAATTTTTTAAAAAGCCCCGCCATAGGACAAAAGTGCCTCCTACACTGTTGGTGGGAATGCAGGTTGGTACAGCCACTCTGGAAAACAGTGTGGAGGTCCCTTAAAAAGTTAAAAATTGAGCTACCCTATGATCCAGAAATTGCACTACTGGGTATTTACCCCAAAGATACAGACGTAGTGAAGAGAAGGGCCATATGCACCCCAATGCTCATAGCAGCACTGTCCACAATAGCTAAATCGTGGAAGGAGCCGAGATGCCCTTCAACAGAGGACTGGATTAAGAAGTTGTGGTCCATATATACAATGGAATATTACTCAGCTATCAGAAAGAACAAGTTCTCAACATTTGCTGCAACATGGACGGCACTGGAGGAGATAATGCTAAGAGAAATAAGTCAAGCAGAGAAAGACAACTATCATATGATTTCTCTCATCTATGGAACATAAGAACTAGGAAGATCGGTAGGGGAAGAAAGGGATAAAGAAAGGGGGGGTAATCAGAAGGGGGAATGAAGTATGAGAGACTATGGACTCTGAGAAACAAACTGAGGGCCTCAGAGGGGAGGGGGGTGGGGGAATGGGATAGACTGGTGATGGGTAGTAAGGAGGGCACGTATTGCATGGTGCACTCGGTGTTATACGCAACTAATGAATCATCGAGCTTTACATTGGAAACCGGGGATGTACTGTATGGTGACTAACATAATATAATAAAAAAACATAAAAAAATAAAAAATAAAAACTTACTAAGTGCTGTTATTAAAAAAAAAAGTGTCTCTGGTGAGTGACCCTGAATCTTCTTGGAGATCTAGGTACAAAGAGTTGATGCAGCTTTTAATAAACTACTGAAAACACCACTTTGTGAACGGAAGCGGTCCACGTGAGTAGATCGAACTCTGATCCTCTTAGACACCTGAGTCTTTCTACGGCTTTGCTGGGCGAGGGTTGTGGACAGAATAAGAGACAGAGAGAAGAGGCAACCAAATCCTAGAGGCCTCGCTGGGTGGCCCTGCCTGCCACCTCCCTGCCAGGGATCTCCGTTTCCCCATCTGTGAACTGAAGGAGTTCGGGTCAGTGAGCTGGGCCCCATCCAGCTTAGATGCTTGGTGATTACACACACTGGCAAGGGTGTACTTGTGGTTAAAGCGGGAGTCCTGGAGCTTGTTTCTGAGAATCTTTTATAGAGACTATAGAACTTCCACTTCTGCTTCTCTGAATACACAAACACCGACTCACATGTTAGCCCGATGTTTGAGAGTTCACAGAATCATCTAGACGTCAGGCATGGACACCGCCTCCCTTGAACTATTGCTGCACAGACCCCAGGCTAAGGACACTGGTTCCAGCTGGCCAGAGAAGCTAAGGATGTGGTAGACAAGGTCCCTCAGAAGCAGAGGGGTTCCAGGGAATAAGGTTCAATCTTCTAGAAGGTTGATGGAAAGAAAAAAAAAACAAAACAAAATCTGAAGACACCTGTGGCCCAAGCCATTGAGTTGCACGTGGTGTGTCATAGTAGAGAGGCTTAGTTATACCCAGGACAAGTTTCCTCACGACCACTGGCTGGGAGGGTGGGCAAAGGCTAGCTGCAGCAGGGGTGGGATTTAGGGCATGTTGGGGGGGGGTGCTTCCGGTCCATTTCCCACCCCAGGATTCCAGGACTCTGGATTAAAAGAGGTTGTGCTCACAGATCCTAGAGGGCGTCCAGGCAACCTAACGTCTCCAGAATCCTAAGGCAACTTGCCTTGAGCTCTGCAGGAGACAAGCTCTCTCTCTGCTGGGCAGCCAGGCAAACCCCCTGACATACTTCATTTGATCGAACAATGATCTTTATGGAGCCCAGCCCAGGAAAGTCTTTATAGGACAAGATCACTAATCAAAGCACATGCTGGTGTGTTAATTTGTGACCACTAGTCACCCTTGCCGATTCCATGAGTGGGAGCCCCGTGGCTGAAGTCAGCGTTTAAATTTGTCCCTTTCTGGGGCGCCTGGGTGGCACAGCGGTTAAGCGTCTGCCTTCGGCTCGGGGCGTGGTCCCGGCGTTGTGGGATCGAGCCCCACATCGGGCTCCTCCGCTATGAGCCTGCTTCTTCCTCTCCCACTCCTCTGCTTGTGTTCCCTCTCTCGCTGGCTGTCTCTATCTCTGTTGAATAAATAAATAAAACCTTTAAAAAAAAATTTGTCCCTTTCTGAAAGGGTTCTCCCCTTACCCCAGACTAAAGAAGCCTTCGCTTCGAGACGTCTTCTCTCTGTTCCTTCCCACCCACTTCCTGCTGTCCACCTTGTATGTGTGCCCCGGAGGCCGACCTCTATGGGCCACGTCCACCGGCTCCCTGCCCCGTGGCCTCCCCTCGGGTGTGGCCAGTAGGGAACTTGGATGGCCGCTGGAGGAGCGGGGGAAGGAAGAGACGAAGCTGGAGTATTTATTCTCTTAGAATTCTCCCTACTGCTTCTCCTGGCATTGGCTCCTGCCCTAAGCCAAAAGCCAGAGCTCCTCCAGCCCAGCAGCCCTCTCTGTATGCTCCCAGGCACGACTACGAGCCCCCGGGTGCTCTATCAGCCCTGGTGCTTCCGCACACGGCGCCCATATCTTTGTAAATAGTCCCTTTATTAGCCCGTCTCCGTTGGGATGTGCCTCGGGCTCCTGCCAGACTCTGAGTATTCCAATAGCTAATCTCAGCACTGCTTTCTGCCTTCACAGAAAGCACTGGGTTTTCCAAGCCAGTATTTTTTTTATGAGAAATAAGCAGGCAGCAGGCGTGACCCATCACTGCTGTATCAACGACGATCATACCCTTTATCACCATGTGGGGGGAAAAAAGTGGTGTAGAATGTAAAGAAGCAATCTTGTAAGAGCATAAGATTATCAGCAATCCTTACGATTACCTGCCAAGCCCGTGACTCTGGAAAAGAACCAGGCATGAGAAATAAAAAGATACGGGTATGGATGCTTATTGAAAATAATCCTACATTTTTATAGACATTTTCATCTGTGTACTGGTTGCTTTCGCCTGTGAACCCATGTGACTGGATTTTCACAGAACTGCTGACGTTAAAGTCAAGGTCCGCTGGGCTTTCTGCTTGTCAACTTCTGATCAATTACCATCCAGGCCAAGGGTGGTGTCCGGCCTACGCCCCACACCACCCGCCATCTTTGAAGGTCTCAATGAAACAGAGTATGTTTAAAATAAAGAGGCTGGTTGAGCAGGGCTTCTGGAAACCACATCACACCTTATGGTCTGAGAAATTGCAGAAGACGCTTAACAGCTTCACCCCATGGTGGTCTACAGCTTGGGAGTAGGGGGAGGGGAAAGGCTTTCGGGCAGAAGCAGGGATTTTGTTCTGTGGGGTCTGCAGACTCATTGAACCAGATGGGTAGAAATCCCCACCAGAGTGACTTTTTACAAGTCACACATTATTGGTCCTGGTAGATACCGGAGTTTGTACACCATGGTCTATGGAGGCCTTGTGTTCTGGGAGACCTCACAGGGCTTCCAAGGGGTCAGGGAGAGAGACCAAATAGGGAGGCTTGACCCTGAACCTTCATCTCTGCACTCCTTCCTAAGCTAGAATTTTCTATAGGAGTTTGTGCTGGTATAAAAAAAAGGGGGGGGGGGTTCTGCTTAAGAGGGAATTTAAAATCCACTGGCCGTTTCACCCTATGAAGAAATAGTCTCTGGGCTGCGATCCCCATGTTTGCCTATTTTTTACTGTTACCTCTTGTCGTAACATGGACGGTGAAGGGGGTGCCTGGGTGGCTCCGTCGGTTAAGCATCTGCCTTTGGCTCAGGTCATGATCCCAGAGTCCCAGGATCAAGCCCCGCATTAGGCTCCCTGCTTGGCGGAGAGCCTGCTTCTCCCTCTGTCCCTCACCCCAGTCATGCTCTCCCTCTCTCTCTCTTTCTCTCTTACTCCCAAATAAATAAATAAATAAATAAATGAAATCCTTAAAACAAAACATGGACGGTGAATATTGATAATGATGAGGGCGATGATGAGGATTTTAATGCGTTGGCGGGGCCAGCAGAGGCCCAGGGAGGACAGATGATCTGGTCCAGATCTATTTGGTGGTGCAGCCAGGACAGAACCCTGTCTCCTGACCTATCAGTGGTCCTTCTCTCACCTTTGGTGCATGTGGCTCTTAGAGAACTTGTGTCAGGCATTGGTGGACAGGGGCCTGCTGACAGGCAAGGTAATTAATTAGACGTCTTCTGTTGTATTTTTTTTAGCGTGAGTCTTTGTCAGACAATTCCAGGCTAAATGCACACGTTGCCTGGGAAGTAACACAAGAATGTCCTGGCCCCCTGTCACGGTAACAGACATACGTGCAGCAGCATGACAGGCCAGTTACTTGGCGGAGAACGAAGATCTTGACGTGAGAAAGGGGGGAGAAGGGGTACGTGGGACATGACAGCAGAGCCTGCTCACTGGAAGTGTGGGAGGTGGGGTCGGCCTGGAGCCCATCCCGGCCCCATCACTTGCTGGGTGAGCCCAAGCCAGCGCCTCGACTTCTCAGACTTCAGTGTCCTTGCCCATAAAATGGGTACCAACCTCAAAAGTTGTGAGCGCAACGTCTGTAAAACAAGTGGGTTGCGTAGCCTGGTACCAAGTCGGTCTTCAGCAGAGTACCTCTCATCCCAATTACCATCATTTCCCATAAGGCAGGAGCAGGTAAACTGGATTGGAGCCCTGACTCCCCGTGAACCCCATTAGCTGGGTATCCAGGCCTCCCAAGCTAGAAGGACACTTGGAAAGCACATGGCTTCTGGGGTGTCATTTAAACGTGTGCTATCCTGCACCAGGGTTCCGTTTTGTCATTTCGAATGGGGCATCGACCTTGTCAGAATAACGGAGAGATGCTTTAAGCTGTTCCCCCAGGTCTAGGGCATGCTTATTACTCAAGGGGGGGGATGGAGCTTAGGGGGTGCAAATTAGAAGGTGAGGGAGTTTTAGGAAAAGGAATGTGAGCAGTTCCAAAGCCTGCCCTCCTATGTAACAGGAAGCTGTACAGTCTGGCCGGAGCCTGGGCCCACTGACAAATAAACCAACTCAGAATGATGCCCTCTGTGGCAGCTGTCACCTGCGGTGACAGCCGCATCTTCCTACTTATCCTACCGCAGCCTAATTTTAGCCCAGTTAAAAGGATGTATGTTGAGAAACATACAACTTACACGCAACACAGCCACAGAAGACACCTTTCTAGAACATTCGTCTCTGCCGAAGGCCAGCTGGAACTGACAACTCTCAGCTGACCTAAAAGGCAGAGGTCATCCGTCCATCTCTCCATACCTCCCCCCTACCCCAAAACCCCAGGAAGGTGACAGGCCAAGCAGCAGCTGACCCCAGGCCAGGAATAAATGGGGCTGTCAGCTGACGCATCGCTCCCTCCATGAGTAATGAGCGCGCTCTGGGCCCCTGGGGGACCAGCTTAAAGCATTTCCCCATTAATCTGCGAAGGGTGACTCCGCCATCTAAGGCACAACAGAGAGCCTGAGTGCAGAATGGCACGTGTTTAAATGCCGCCGTACGGGCCACCTGGCTTTCCGAGCACGTAACCGCGTTTCCAGCCTGGAAGGCCTGTTACGCTTGGATCTAATTCCCAACATGGGGAAATGTGACTTTTCATAATTTGAACAAGTCTCTTAAAGAACCTTACCTCCAGCAGAAGCACCGCATGCACACACACTGTCTCTCCCCCCAGGGTGGGTGTGAATCCTAATTGAGAGCTCAGTTTGGAGAGGTGCCGCGCCAAATCCCTCGGGCTCCCATCCAAACCGCGGACGTACCCCAGGTGACGAGACAATTAAGCAGGAAACCGTCAGGATGGGGAGGAGGACAGGCTGGTACTGGGGGCAGGAGCTGGGGCTCTGCTCGGGACGGCGCCTCTGCGGCCAGCAAGGCGTGGGTTTCCTTTTATTGCTGATAATGGTTTGAATTGCAGCGTGACCAGAGAACAAGGTTTGTGCAAGATTGATTCTTTGAAAGGTGTCGAGACTTCTTTGTGGGCCATTCTCCCCCTGGTCTCCCCCCATTCCAGTGCTACGGGTGAAATCTCGGCTCTGCGTCTCTTTCAAATCCAAGTTACAGGGCAGAGAGTCAGGACCAAGTCCTGCTGAGACAGAAGATCATGAAATTGCAGACAGGCATCTGGGGTTCAGAGGGGATTCCTGGGGGCCCAGGATCTGGAGCTCAGAAAAGCTGGATGGGTATGCACGAGTGGAAAGAGATAAAGGTATCTCTTATCGAGGCGAGGGGGAGGGCAGGGTCCCTTTACGGCTCGCGAGGACCTCCTGGAAGCTGAGACTGGAGTGATGCCTGTGACCCTCTGTGACCTCACCCACCGGGATCTGACTTCCCAGCAAGAAGGCGCTCCCTGCTTCTGTCACACCTTCTGTCCAGCCTCTACCCACACCTCCAAGCACAGGTCCTCTGCCTTTTCCTTCCTTTGTTACTTTTATAACTCTCGTTTATTTCATTGATAACTTTCACGTATTAGAAAAGCAATCAGAACACCCCAAAAACAAAGACTCCATTGAAAAGTGGGCAGAAGACATGAACAGATATTTCTCCAAAGAAGACACGCAGATGGCCAACAGACACATGAAAAGATGTTCCACATCACTCTGCATCAGGGAAATGCAAATCAAGATCGCAAGGAGCTATCACCACACCGGTCACAATGGCTAAAACCAAAAGCACAAGGAACGAGTGTTGGCGAAGATGTGGAGAAAAAGGAAGCCTCACGCACTGTCAGTGCAGCCACTGTGGAAAACGGTATGGAGTGTTCTCAAAAAATTAAAAATAGAGGGGCGCCTGGGTGGCACAGCGGTTAAGCGTCTGCCTTCGGCTCAGGGCGTGATCCCGGCGTTCTGGGATCGAGCCCCACATCGGGCTCCTCTGCCGTGAACCTGCTTCTTCCTCTCCCACTCCCCCTGCTTGTGTTCCCTCTCTCGCTGGCTGTCTCTATCTCTGTCAAATAAATAAATAAAATCTTTAAAAAAAATTAAAAATAGAACTACCCTATGATCCAGTAATCTCTCTACTGGGTATTTACCCAAAGAATATGAAAACACTAATTCAAAGGGATACACGCACCCCTATGTTTATGGCGGCATTATCCACTATAGCCAAATTTTGGAAGTAACCCCAAGTGTCCATCAATATAGCCCAGTTAATATATATTATATATAGGATATGTAGTATATAAATGTGGTATATACGTGGATATATTTTATATATATATATATATGAGGGACTATTACTCAGCCATCAAAAAGAATGAAATTTTGCCATTTGTATGACATGGATGGAGCTAGAGAGTATTACGCTAAGTGAACTAAGTCAGTCAGAGAAAGACAAACACCATGTGATCTCACTCATATGTGGAATTGAATAATCAAAACAAATGAGCCAAGGGAAGAAAGAAGAGAGAGAGGCAAACCAAGAAACAGACGCTTAACTCGAGAGAACAAACCGATGGCTACGAGAGGGGAGGTGGGTGGGGGATGGGTGAAATAGGGATTAAAATACACTTATCATGACGGGCACCGAAGAATGTATAGAATTGTTGGATCACTGTACTGTACGCCAGAAACTAATATAACACTGTATGTTAACGATACTGGAATTAAAATAAGAACTTGGGGAGAAAAAAGAAAAGAAAAGCTGCACACCTGGGTGGCTCAGTTGGTTAAGCGTCTGACTCTTGGTTTCAGCTCAGGTCATGATCTCAGGGTCCTGGGATTGAGCCCTGCATCAGGGTCCATGCTGAGCGTGGAGCCTGCTTAAGTTGCTCTCTCTCCCGCTCCCTCTGCCCCTCCCCCCTCAGCTTGCGCTCTTTCTCTAAAAAAAAAAAAAGGAAAAGAAAAAAAAAGAAAAGCAATCTCTGGCTATGCAAATAAAAATGGTTGCGAAGTTTTGCTCATTGGTAAAAAAAAAAAAACACAAAAAGCTAGTATATACAACCATTCATTCTTTATTCTAATGTCTTTATTCATGGAAGAGCCAGCCCCAGCATCAAGCGGGTAATAGAGACAACAGGGTATATAATTACAGACGCGAGTCCCGTCAGGACACTAGTAAGACTGCAGGGAGGGCGGAACACGGGACATTCTAAATGTAATCATGAGCCACGAAGCAGGTGCAACTCCAGTATTTGCCATTTCGCCAAAATCTGGCGGCTGTGCAAATTAGCAGAGCATGGTGGCGATACTTAGAATTGTGCGTGGAAGCTATTTTTGCACAAACTGAGATTTCTTAGATGAAGCCCTTTATTTGGAGGCAAGGACATGGAGAGCCCACTGGGTCTCTCTCCGACTGACACTGTGCACGAACAGTGGGAAAGTTTGAGGTTATGTTACATCTCTGAGCAGCTTATGAGCAGCCCAGAACCGCATCAAGGAAAGGATGTGCTCACATTCTAAAATCAAGTGTATATAAAGTCCGTAACTTAGGGGCACCTGGGTGGCTCAGTCGGTTAAGCGACTGACTCTGGTTTCAGCTCACGTCGTGATCTCGGGGTCACGAGATCAAGGCCCTCATTGGGCTCAACCCTTAGTGCAGAGTCCGCTTGGGACTCTCTCTCCCTCTCCCCCTGCCCATTTGCCCTGCTCTCTCTCTATATATAAAATAAATAAATAATCTTAAAAAATATTTAAAAAATAAAGTCCATAACTTATATGAGAGAAATCTAAAGAGGACCCTGGTATAGCTAGGACTGTGCGTGTATGCTCATTGCAGAAATTTTAGAATATACAGATAAGCTTGAAGAAAACAAAAATTTAGGTCAGCAGTAATGCCTTCCATCGGTATTAGAGGGTTGGTGTGTTTCCCTTCCGGGTTTCCTTTCCTTGACCAGGCATGGTCAGCTCTACCCGTCCTTCCCACAGGCTAGACCACAGCTGACTAGCATCACTATGTCCTTCACTGTCCATCTCCCACCCATGCCTTCTGCAGGTCAGCAGCTGGCCCCTGGCTTCACCCTATAAAGGAGGTGTGACAGGCAAAGGCCTAGGGTAGGACACTCAGCAGCCCTGGGTTCTCACCTGGTGCACAATGCTAATTTGCTGTGTGACCTTGCACCTCTCTCAGGGTCCTCGTGGAAGTGGAGAGGGTTGCACTCATGGTCTGATATCGGATTGTTCCGGCTGCAACATGAATCATCCCGCGCAGAGACAAAGACCAAGAGGGAGCAATGGCCGATGCAGCCCACGCAGGTGTGTGCAGGGAGGGAGCCACATCGGAAGGTTAGGTTAAGGCACCCTGTTTCTTACCAAAGCAATGCAAAGAAAATGCCTCTCCCTGCTGCCCAGGCTTCGTGGCACAGGCTGGAATGGGGGCAGAGGAACAGCAGCCAGACAGGCAGCTGTGGTTTCCAGAGAAGTAACATGCCAAGGTTACAAAGGGAGCTCTAGGGAACAGGATGCTATGGGCCATCTGGAGGGGCCGGACAGCCCGGGCCCACGTGCCCACCTGGGACACCTCGAATTCCCTCCAGGTGAGCCCACCAATGGCCTGTGGCAGCTTGAGACTTGAGTGGAGATGGTAGGAAGCAACCTGTCTCCTGAGAAAGGAGAGAAGCCCTGACATTGAATTTGAGCGGTCTGGCCCATCACCAGCTGTCTAATCTTGCATCTCTGAATCAGCTGTTGCCTCTGAGAAGAGATGGCCGTTATGCGCACAAACACAGCTTACACCCGACAGCCCGTGTGCACTCCCGGCGCTGTTCTAAGTGGTGTCCATCTGGTACCTCATTTGACTCTCACCAACATCCCGACGAGGTAGGCCGTGGGTTGAGTACATGAAAGGTCGATATGCATATCCAAAGTAGTCAAAACAGAGCAGTTTGATGGGGTTGGTCCAAAGTATTATGTCCACTTTGCATGTGAGGGAATTGGGTCCAGACTGGACATGAAACTAGCCCATAAACACAGTCTGCAGCCCACTTTGCAAGCACTCCCCTGATCGCCTCCGCGAAGGCTTGGAGAGCGAGGCTAGGTGCTTTTAGGAGATGCTAAAGGAGATGCTAACCCCAGAGGGGAAGCTAACATCCTGTCCCTCCTCACACACGCCAGCCAGGTCTCCCTCCTACCACTAAACACATCCGGGTCTCCCCGCAGATGCGGCCCCCAGAACTGAGAGCGGGAATTCTGTCTTTTGAAGACCCTAGAATGCTCCAGGGCAGAATCCCCCTGCTGCACCCAGCCACACCTGGGCCCCGTGGGTTACCTCTCCGTGTCACTGTCGCTGGACGCCACCTCCTCTAAGGCTGCCTGCAGGTCAGCAATCCGCCGGATGGATGTCTCCAGGTCTGTCTGGAGGGTCTGTCTCACCGCCGCGAGCTCCTCCACGTACTTCTCCTGGAGACAGAGACCACAAGCGCACGTTGGCCTTGGACAAGAACCCACCCGCCTGCCAGAGCTTCTGGGGAGGAGACACCGAGCCTAGTGTTCGCTGAGCACCTAGTACGTAGCAGGGACCCCTTGAGGTACCCTCTCTGTACAGATGGGGTTACGGACCCTCCGACAGATGCTTCGAATTTTATAGAGGACATGGATGCTTTGGGGGCCAATGAGGGCATGGCCCACAGACAGAGCCCACTCACCCACACTGGGGGTCTCAGCCCTGTGTGTCTGACCCCAGAGCCATGCTAGGAACATGCACCACCCGCTTTGCACCAGGTGGGACACCCTGGGTGGATGAGTGAATGTACGGACCAATTCCTGTTTCCCAGAACAGTCGCGGAGGCTGGTTCTGGAAGCTGCGGCTGCCTCAGGGATGGATCTGGAACGGGAGATCAGTTGGGTGGGGAGAGGCAGACAAGAATGGTTCCCTGTTAACTCTGCCATGCCGACTCCCCCAACTCTGCACCCCCAGAGGCAGCAGAAGCAAAGATGGATAAGCCAGAGGGGTTCCTCCCAGAGCAAGCGGACACCGCTGCCATGTACTGAGATTTTTCTGTGCCTGGCGTTGTGTGGAGTGTCTTACCCTGATGACCTTGCTGTGGGTCACTATTATTGCTCCCATTTTGCAGATAAGAAACTGAGGCCCGGGGAAGCAAAGGCTTAATGGCCGTGCTGGCTCTCCAGCTTGGTGCCTCTGACTACCCTCTGAGGGTTCACCCCTCTTCCCTCTGATCCTGCCCTAATCGGATTCTGTCCAGACCTTGGAAAACCTCTGATTTCTATTGGCAGCCTATGTCATCCCCCCCTACCCTTCATCATAATGATTGTCGACTGAGAGTGATTTTGCCAGCGCCCCCCCCCTTCCCAGCCTAGGGGACACTGAGCAATGCCTAGAGACATTTTTATTGTCACAGTTTGTTGGGGGGGTGTGTGCTACTGGCATTAGCCGGTACAGGCAGGGACAGTGCTGGGCATCCTACAATGCACAAGACGGCCCCTTCTACAGAGAATGACCTCACCCAAATGTCCATAGTGCCGAGGCTGAGACACCTCTGCTTAAACCTAGAATCCCACCTGCTGGGAATTAATCCTACAGGGAATCAGTCAAAAGGCCTAGTAAATTCTGTACCAGAGGATGCTTGGAGCTGTGGGATTGAGGACAGGCAGAAGCTGAAAGCAGCCTCATCACCCAACAACTGGGACTGGTTAGGGGGATCACAGCGTGTCTCTTCGATGCCATTAGGCAGGCATTAACATTTGAAGTAAGGATTGCAGCAGCGTGGAATGTTTCTGTGGAATAATGTTAAGCAAACGGAATAGAACAGGGACTATCGTGCCCCTATCTATCTGCAAATAACACACATCCAGTCGGAAGAACACTTAGGAAGCCGGTGATATTTATAGATGAGGATGAATGGGTTGGGGGGGTTATGGATACAATTTTTCTTTTAAGCCGTTCTAATTATGTAGGGATTACTTGTTGACTGTTGTTTTATTTATTTTTATTTGTTTTAAAGGAAGCTCCATGCTCAACGGAATTCACGACCCTGAGATCGAGACTGGGGCTGAGATCAAGGGTCAGACGTTTAACCGACCGAGCCACCCAGGCGCCCCTGTTGACTGTTGCTTGAAGGAACACAGATATACCAACTGCTGAAAGTGTGGAAGGGTGAAAATAGAAAGATCTAGGGTCAGATCTAAGTGCCGTTCCCAGCTGCCCATTTAACTCCCTAGCTGTGCAACCTGAAACAGTTTACAGCCCCTCTCTGAGCCTGGGATTGTTCTCCCTCTGTTGCAGAGGAAGACGTGGAGGCCAGTGAAGTCATTCGGGGCGGTAACGTGCAGAGCCTGGATTTAAAGACCGGTCTTGCCACTGATCTTCCTGGGTGTGCACACCCCCCAGTGAAAGTCAGGGAGGACCAGGGCTGCTCCCCATTACGGGGACACACACAGGCTCTCCTTTGCAGAGCGGCTTGTCTATTGGTGGTATTGTGGGTCTGTGCCTTTCATCTGATTTTGAGGTTTTCCCATTTTACAGAGAGAGAGAGCGAGGGAGAGCAAAGACTGAGAAGGCTAAGGGCAGAGTGGAGCTGAGAAGCAGCAGCGTGGAGAGAGGCAGGGGGGTGACGAGGGGGCTGCCAGTGCGCTGTCGCTGATTGAAGTTGCCAGCTGTGAAATCCCCATCTTGGTACTGACAAGGTGAGAGCCGGTCCGAGGCAGGGGCCCCCGGGCAGGAGGCCAGTGGACTGCCACAGGAAATCACACATACCAGGGGATGGCTGGGGAGGCGCTTGCCTCTGGACGCTGGCATGTCAGTTCCTAAAGACACTTAGAAAAATGGCCGGGTACAAAGTCCCCGAATCTCAGAGGAGCACTTGTCTGAGCTCAGCTCCTTCCTAGGGTGACAGAATCGACCACGGTCTCCCAGGAGACGGAGCACCCGTGTCTTCGTAAGATGGGGAGATGCTAGCCGAAGTCCACGTCTGGGCCATTTTAGGCATGGGGTGAATGTTTATTTTGGAGCTGAAAAAAGCGGGAGCGGAGCAGCAGAATGGCCCGTGTGAGGTCATGTGGCCGGGAGAGCACGGAGCTCGGGTGCGCAGCCAGGTCCTGGGTTCTCGGGTGACAGCTCTTTAGGTCTCCTGAGCCCAAGGATGACACAAGAACACTGATGTCCCCTTCCAGTTGTGCCTGGGGAGCAATACCCATGCAATGTCATGCAGAGGCAGCAAGCAGGGCCTGAAGTCTTAACCCTCATGGAGCCTCCTGGTGGGCTGAGGACAGGGCCACAGGGGACAGGCACTGCGTCTCAGGGATGGATGGCTCTGGGCTGGCATGAAGCAGAGGGGCAGAGAAAAGCGGGAACTGAGTTGAGTCAAATCTGTAATATTGTGAAAGACAGAGCAGCCTCTAGAGCCAGGGTACCTGGGTTCGAATCCCAGCTCTGCCCCTTACTGGCTGTGTGACCTGTAGCAAGTTACTCAACCTCTCTGACCTCCAGAGAGCAAAGGCTTGGCCAACGTTGCTACCATGTCAATTTTTCAGAGGAGAATGAGGAACAACTAGCACGGGGAGCGGTGCCTCCCTGAGGTTTGCCAAGGTCACAGGCGAATAAGGACTCTGGCTCCAAATGTTTTTTAGTGCCCTGCAGAGGAAAGACGTGGATGCAACCAAGGGCATCATAGGGGAGGAGTTAGTTAGACAGAGCGAGGAGAGCTGTGAGCAAGAAAACCATTCCTAGAGGAGGGTATATGGACCAAGGACGGGGCCCAGGGGACTCAGATCAGGTCCAGTGGGAGCACCCCGAGGAGACAGACTGGGGAAATCCAGAGTCTGTGCAATCAGCAATCAGCTAACCTTTTCTGCTTCAACTTGCAAAGCAAATAGAGTTTGCTGATTGCAGAGACCAAGTCATTAGGGGAATGCACGTGATGCCGCAAACTGTCCCTGGGGCAGACCAAACAAGACCCCAGCCAGAGACTGCTCCGGAGACACAGAGGAGGTCCACAAGAAGGGGGGCACAAGGGAGGCACCCACTCTTCAGTCTGGGAGTCTGGGGCCTTCTTCCACCCCCAAGACATGTGGCTAACATTGCTTGAGCTTGAATGGGGACTGCCATATGCACACAGCATTGCATTTTGAGGCCAAGTGTAAAGCTGGTCTTCTTTGTTATTCTCTCTCTTTAGAGACTTGAAGAAGTTGGAGGAGAAATTAGGATAGGAAACTATTCAGATAGTAATGCATACAGCAGAAACCCACTAATAGATATATCACACGCCCATGTTAATCTGTAACCACGGTAATAGTGATATACACATTGTAATGACACACAACATATTACTATATATATTCTGTGTTCATTACATGTGTGTACATATATTCATATGCCATTCACTCACTCAATAAACATCTATTGAGCACCTACTATGTGCCAGCACTGACCTACACACAGATGATGCAGATAAAGTCCTAACTTCTATGGAGCTTACATTCTTGCAGGGACCTAATCTCTCTGTATTGCTGGTGTTAGGAACACAGCGGGCACTCCATCTATATTTGGGGATCGAATGAATGGTGTCACTGCATGATTATAAATGGCAAACGAAGGAGGGGCCTGGGTATTACACTCACGAATGCATACAAAAGACACACCATGCATACAGAGATAAATACAGTGAAAGCAGTGTGTGTACTTCTGACCTCCCCGGCATCGCTTAAGAGAATCATTAACCCTTGTTAAACTCCCGAGCTACTCCCCCTGGAGCATGCCACACAGAGCTGCCCATGTGGGAGGTTGTTCATACGATAATTAGTGGCTGCAATTAAAATCGTCTCCTTTAGTGGCTGCAATTAAAATCGTCTCCTTTTGTGATGTTCGATCAGAGGCTAATATTTACAACTGCTGTTTGTTTTCTTTGCAACTAGGGCATCTTTAGGGGCCGGTCTCCTGTCTGCAAATGCACAGGACTCTCGCATCAGTTTCTGTGCCCTAGATGTTGCCTCTCCATCCTTTCAAGATGTCCCCCAAGAAAATTAATTGCGTGTAGTTTCTATTATAAATCAGACTATCTAAAACACCCCCGAAACCTGATAAAAACTCACTTTGTCATTTTCTTCTGATTCACTAAAAACAAATAGAAACTTCATGTTACAGAGCCCAGCACTAAAAAGAAACACTTACGCATAAATACATACGCTATTATAAATACATATAAACACACACGAACATGTGTGCACATGTGTCTATTCAGAGACATATGCATGAACATTCCCAGTCTAACACAGCGTATACTTAATTAATATTTATTGAACTATTACATGAATATATTTATTTCTATTGTCTCACATGGGCAGAGTCAAGTGCAATACAAAACCATAAAAAGTAACTCGAGAACATTACAAGAAAGTAATAGCAGTGTTATTATCTCTGAGTGGTGAGATATCAGGTGATTTTGGTTTCCCTTTTTATACTTCTCCAGAGCTTCTGCAAAGGATATGAATGACTTTTCTCAGCAGAAGGTTAAAAAATATAGGACTTTATTTCTGTCTACGCTGTGAGGAACAATCCCCTGGACCACCTGCTCAGTACCTCCCAAGGCAGCCTCATTATCCCCATTTTACAGATGAACAGGCTGAGCCTCGGAAAGGTTAAATCCCTTGCCCAGGGTCGTACAGTCAAGACACAGTGATCTGCAGTCAGACCCAGGAGTCCTGACCCCAGCCCACAGCTCCTTCCTACTTTGCCTCTGATCGCTCCTGCTTTATCCAAGGATGCTTGTGTCTCCAGAGGTGGGGGCAGTCTGCCCAGAAAGAAATGAGAAGATGATGAAGAACTGCCACTGTTTCATTCAAATTGTCCCAGAGTCACTTGTCTGGGAGAAATGAGGCTGGGGGGGGGGGGGGCGGATAAAAAGCCCTGTGAACTGTGTCCTGGCCAGAGTTCAAGGCCATATTGGCAATGGAGCGAGCATTAACATGAGTGTTCAGTCTCAATCTGGGAAAGTTAAGACTTGGTGTACCCAATAGACAACCCAAAATTATGCATTAGATTCTCTTATTTAAGATTGCAAAAGAGCCCAACCTTCAGCACAAAGGGGGACCAGGGAGAAGGTGGTCATCACTATGCAAGATCCTTTCTTCAGAATCCTCCTGCAAGCTAATTGTTTGTTTCTATGTTTATCATGTGGTAAGAGACACAGAAAGACTCATCAAAGATCCCAAAGTCACACAGCTAGAAAGTGACACGCAGACGCAAGCTCGGGCCTGCCCATTTCCAAAGGGCCAGCCAATACCTGACAACTCCGCCCACCCTTTTCTACACCTGCAGCAGGCATGTCCAATCAATCACTGCAGAGACGCAGGCACTCTGGGCCACAGTCCACTGTATGAACTACCAAGCTAAGCACTTCATCCAGTGGTCCACCCACCAGCATCAACCAGAACTCCCAACCCTGCCACAATTTACTCAACCTTCCCGGAAATGCCTTCTGTGTCCTCAAAGAGGTTGGTATTAGTTGGCTGGGTGGCAGGGGAGGGGGCTATTTCTCTTAAAAATGGTAAGTGCTCTGTGGAACTGAGGCAAGTGGAAGCCCACCACCCTTAGGGAGAGACCCTGATGGGTGGAGAAGGGGGAGATGCAAGCTACCAACAACATGGGAGGAACAGGACAAGTGAAACGCCCATGGGAATTTTGAAGAGTTCTTAATCTTCCCTTACTTTCAGTTCCTCATCCGGTAACAGGCCAGCATTATTTCCCAGCAAAAAGATCATTGCATGGAACAAACAAAATAATGTCTAACTGTGTCCATCTGGTATACCTAATATGTGGGCATACACGTGATACCTAACACACGTCCTTTTTTCTAAGTAAAGGCTCAGAAAGTATGAAGCCTGCAGGTACTGTGTAGAAGGACAGCCTCATTTTTCAGAAAATGAAGTCTATAAACCTGATGCTTTTTTGTTGTTGTTGAAGCTGGAAGGATTTAATACAGTGCCTTGGAGGAGCCCGTATCAGTCGGGAAAATGGAAATCGCTCTAGATCATCCAAATAAAAGAATTTAATACAGGGAATTGGTTATTCAGATGATAGAAAGATGAGAAACCGGGATAGATTTGCAATGGCAGGAAGGCACTGCCAACCTAGGGCAGGAAGGAAAAATTAAGACATTGGGTCATCCAATGGAAGGCTCTGGTAGAAGGTGGCTTCATGGAAGAGGGGCATCCCTAGTGGGATCTGGAATTACAGCGTCTCCGCTGCTGCTGGGGATGATCCCCAAGGCAGTGCGAGAGAGGGAGAAATACCCTGGCTTCTCTCCTTCCCCTGTCCTTCAATTGGCCATCACCGCCTATCATTGGCTGACCCTACCACAAGGCAAGAAAACTAGAAAGCCTAGTTCCCTACAATTTAGAGTAGAGCAGAGGAGGGGCAGGAATGTATCTGAGAGGAATCAGGAGAATCACTGGCACAGAGCACAGACACATCCAGGGTCAACCCAGGCTTTATTTGTCGAACTGTGTATTTACAAGATCTGTATACTTTCCCATCTATCTATCTATCTATTTATAAGTATTTCTATTTTATATAGATGTATATATAGAGATATGTATATGTGTGTGTTGTGTGTATATATATGTATGAATGTGTGTGTATATATGTGTATGTGTGTATACATATATATAATATATATATACGTATATTTCAAGGAAAAAGTTATAAGAAATCTGGAATTAGAATCTTCAGATATTACAACATCAAATGCTGGGCTACAAAGTCTATATTAGTTATTTATTGCTACATAACATATTGCCTCAACACCCAGTATTTTGAAACATCCAATATCATTCATTATCTCTCATGGTTTTCTGTGGGTCAGGAATTCAGGAGTGGCTTCTCTGGGTGGCTGTGCCTCAGAGCCTACAGTAGAATGGATAACAGCCCCCCAGGATGTCCACATCCTTGTCCCCACAACATGGGAATATGTTAACTCACATGACAAGAGGGATTTTGCAGGTGTGATACAATTAAGGATGTTGAGATGGGGAGATTATCCTGGATTATCCGGGCGGGCCCTAAATGTAATCAGAAGGGTCCTTGCAAGAGGGGAGGGGGGGGTGGTCAGTGGGGAAGAAGGTAGTAGAAATGTCGTGGTGACTTCATACTAGAGGGAAGCGGCCAGGAGCCAAGAAGTGCTGGCTGCCTCTATAAGCAGGAAGAGGCAAGGCATGGGTTACCCTGGGGGCCTCGGGAAGGAACCAGCCCTGCTTCCACCTTGATTTTAACCCTTTCAGGTGTATTTTTAAACTTCTGACCTCCAAACCAATGGGAGTTTGAATTGTGTTATTTTAAGCCACCAAGTGTGTGGTAAAGGACAACTCATACAGGATCTGTCCTGATGTTACAGTGACGATGGCAGCCAGGGCGCTGGCTGTCTGAAGGCTTGACAGAAGCCAGAGGGGCCCTTCCAAGAAGGCTCGCTGACATGGCTATTGGCTAGAGGCTTCAGTTCTCACCATAAGGGATTCTGCTGAGCTGCTGGATCGTCTTCATGACATGGTGGCCAGTTCTGCCAAAGCACGTGATCCAGGACAGAGTAGGGCAAATGCCAAATGCCTTGGATAACTCAGCCTCGGGAGTGACGTATCATCACTACTGACGATCTACTGGGCACAAAGACCAACTCTGGTACAATATGGGAGGAGGCTATGCAGGGAGGTGAACACCAGAGGTGAGAGAATCCTCGGGCACCATCTTGGAAGCTGACCAACACAGTAACACTGGTCGTTCTTGACGTGTAGGCCCCATCTCAATGGACTCTACCACCCACTAAGGAAAACACCACAGCCATCCCGAACTTCCTCCCATTTCTAGAAACAAATCTGTTTATAGTTTGAATTGTGTCTCCCCCCGCCCCTCAAAATAGGTTGAAATCCTGATCCCCAGTACCACAGAACGTTACTGAATTTGGAGACAGAGTCTTTATAGATATAATCAAGTTAAAATGAGTTCATCAGCGGGCCCTAAGCCAATATGGCTGGTGTCCCTGTAAAAAGAAGAGAAATTTGGAAAAAAGACACAGAGACACAGAGGGAAAACCACATGAAGACACACAGGGAGGGGTGGCACGTGTAGACAGATTACAATGATGCATCTCCATGCCAAGGAACATCACAGATGGCCAGCAAACCACCAGAAGCTAAGAGAGATGCATGGAGCCCTTCCTTCTCCGGCATCTATGGGGGGGGAGGGGGCACGGCCCTGCCAACACCCTGATTTCAGATTTCTGGCCCCCAGAGCTGTCAGACTTTTCTGTTTTTCTAAGCCACTCAGTGTGGGGCCCTTTGTCCCAGCAGCCCTAGCATATTGATAAGACACCATGTGACCTTTTCTTTCATTTTTTTTTTTTTGAGAAGTCATTTCTTTTCTTTTCTAGTTCCAACAGGGTTCCCTATAGAGAATTGAGAAAATAAAGTGGCAAAAAAACCAAAACCAAAACAAACATTAAAAATTGCCCTCAAGTCTGTTACTTGGGGACAACCCCTCTTAATGACCAAGTTGGCATATTTCCATCCTGTGTTCATTTCCCCACGTCATGTAAAACGGTTTTACGTTAACGGCAGAATGGAGTTAGCCATGCAGACAAGCAGGGAACCCCAGGACCCCCACCCCACTGCTCTGGCTTGCCCGGGATTGTCCATTATCTCAAGACAGAAGAGCCTGGGACTCCAGACACCTGCTTGTAGCTGTCCTCCCTGCTCTTTCTCCTAATTGTTTTAAAATGCCCCCAGCTATCGCCTGAAGGCTCTTACGGTATTCTGGAAGATGAACATTTTAGGCAGCTTGGGCTTTTTGACATCGAACAGATGAAGATCTGGCCTGGGGAAGGTCTCAGCTGTGTGTACCTGCCATGAGTTTGCCCACATCACGCAGGGAAGCCACGGACACACACACCATATACCAGCCCAGAGCAGGAGACCCCCTGGCCAAGGTTGCTGGGCCCCTCCCTGGCTGGCCGAGGCAGGACTAGAACCTAGGTCCTCTCTCGGTTAGAAAGTGAGCTCCTCTCTTTATGATTTCTGTTTCACATACTTTGAATCATGAGTCATTTTTGCCTAAACACCGGCCCCCACAACTTGGGCAATAAAGGTGCTATGGCCTGGGGTTCCAATGGGGAGGAGGGACCATTTACTTGATTTCTGGAGTCCCGAGTTTCCTCCAATGGGTGAGGACTGGCGGGGGGCACAGACTCCTTGGGCAGGCCCTAGACCCTTGTACAAGGAATGTGGTTGGGGTTCTCTCCGACCAATGGGATGGGGACAGCCAGGGGGAGGGAGGCTCTCAGGCTTTGAGGCAGGAGGGTGCAACTTGCTGCGAGTGAATCGCAAGGTTTGCAAGCAAATTAAATTAAAGTTAAATTTAAATAGAACGGAACAGAATAGAATAAAGTAAAGTAAAATAAAATAAACCCAACTCTCTAAATTTCCTCACAGCTCTAGCTATTCAGAGCTCATGGCTTTCCCAGCCCTACAACTGGCCCCCCTCCCCACCCCAGGCTGGGACTTCTGATGCAACATCTTCAGAACGGGGCAAAGAAGGACTGTCCACCCCTCTCAAGGCTGACACCAGCAGGGCCTGGCCGCAGTCAGACATGCTGACCTGGAGTGAACTTCCAAACACCCCACTCCCGACTCCCCAGAGTCACCCACTCAATTGCTTCCTGAAAAAAGAGAAGGAAGGCATTTCATTTTTCTGCTCAAATGCAAATATGACAGATCTGTGCCACCCGATTTTCCTGACAGAGGAATAATTATATCAACATAATTAAGTCTCCAATGCAAAAATTATCTGTACTACATACACCGACACTATACTTCCTGCATCAGAGGGCCATTGTTCCAGGCGGTAATTACCAGGCCACCTTTGACATGTCTTATTTCAATTTAAATGGAAATGAAGCTCATATGTCTTCTCAGCCCACTAGTCCATGTGATTGCAGAAATAGGGAAACTGGACTTTGAAATTTCTCAAGTGTCCACTGGGTTCTGTACCGACAGAGGGTAGCGTGAGAGCAATTTATTCCATACCCCCGGGGTCCCTACTCTGGGCCTCAAGTAGCCATCAATACAATGGGCTAATCTCTTGGATCTTTTTCCTGCTCTGTATTCATGATTGTGGAGATGGCGTCCATCATCATTCCCTAAGCGTTCTCTTGCTGTTAAACTGCTGTCCCTCTCTTCCACCCAGCCCCCTGTCCGTGCTCCATCCCAGAAATCGCCCCAGGGAGAATCTCTGTAATCCGATGATGTCCTTTCCTGCTTAAAAAGCCCCTGTTCCTCCTTATTTCTCACAGTCCAAACTGTGTGGTTAGGCCTAGAGAGCCCTTCATAGTCCCCCAGCCCACCTTCTGAGGTTCTTCTCTTTCTACCCCACACTCTGCACGCCACTTCTTAGGAACTCCCATGGTCTTCAGAGCTCCCAAACCTGCCATGCTCCTTCCTGCCTCTGTGCCTTTGCACCTACTGCTCCTCTCCCTGGAATGCTCTTCCCTGCCGACAAATGAACTCCTACTCATCCTTCAAGACCCATTTCATAGGCACTTCCTCCATGATGCCTTCTCCATCACCTACAGAATGACCCTAGGCCAATCTTGTCCCCCGCCTACCCGACCCTCAGTTTGCTCATGTATAAGGCGGGAATGACTTCAGCGTGGCTGTGCTGTGGGACTAGCTGGAGGCTCACGGGTGGAAGGTGCCTGCCCCACTGCATACGACGTAGCGGGTACTCCATAAACATCAGCCCTCTTTCTTGTTCCCAGAACGACCGGGTGACAGCCTGTGACATGTGACAGGTTGACAGGGGCTCCTCTATTGTGATGTTTTCGCACATTCCCCCCATCTCCCCTGGCTCTCTCGTGCTCCTCATTTAGGCATCCAGGCCTCTCAACCCTGCACCCCACTAGCCGTACTGATTTAATGCCCCGGACCTGGTCCCCCAAATCCCCCTTGTCCCCTTCTCCACCAAAACATGCTCCTCTCTGCCCCAGTTCCTCACCACCAGCTCACGAGTCATGCAAACATGCGAACCCTCACCCCGCCTGCCATCAGGTTAAGCCTCGTCCTTGTCAGCAGCTTTATGTGTCCAGAGCCCCCCAGGAGAGACTTGGCTTAGGACTGCAGACACTGCCTACGAGTCCAGGAGCATAGCCCCCCAAATAAAGTCATCCAGGCCAGCAGTGACTGAAATGATTGTATCCCAACAGCTGTGCACAGCCAGGAAAAGGCTGCAAGCGGTGAGATTGAGAAATGCTGCGGACCCAAGAGCTGGACACGGGTCCACCACCCCTCCCCGCCCTGACTCCCCAGCAGCCAGGAACCCATGCTGGCGTCTGCCCCCTTGACTCCGCAGAAGGCATCAGGTCCCTCCCTGTCTGCAGTCGAGACCTCTGTGAGGCCCCGATCCCGTCCCTGTGCTTTGTAAACTGTGAAGGGCTGTATGCACACGAGATCATTATTTATCACATGGCCTCTTCCCCTCTCCAGAGAGCCACTTCTCTTCAGGCACATCCAGTCGCTTCGTAAGTACTGAGGCCCCCGCCGACGCGCCCAACAAGCCAAGGCACCACCACGCGTGAACGTGACTAAACAGAAACAAACCCTCCCAGGTACATCAACCTTCATGAACAGTCTTGCGTTCCTAGATGCGGTCCCCGCCCAAGAAGTGATCAGACACGACCTGGACCGGAGCTGCGGGTACTGACGATCAATGCCGGATCCTGGCCCTCCCCGCGCTTGGACCGCAGTCAATGCCAGCTGCCTGAGAAATGGGTGGGAGCTATTGTCAGAGAAAACAGTGCATGCGACACTAACAGCTAAAGACGCCGATAAACAGCGTGCGGCCAGGCGTGATAATGACCGGAGATTAAGACAATGATTTCCAGACTTGATTGGCTTCCATCTGCTGAGGCGAGAGGATGTTCTAGAGACGCCAACACTCTGGCTTCATCTCGAAGCAGTGGAAAGTTACAATTATTGATTGGGAAATCAGCTTTTTTCTTTTCTTTTGGTTGTTATGACTCTCATTTACTTGTGCTGCTTTTGGGGGTGGGGGATAGTTCCAAGGGTTCACCGACTCCTCTAATTCAAGGGCACGATGTGGCCTTCAGACAGGGCTTCTGGGTGAATTTTTATTTTCTGGACTGAAGAAGACTCTTGTTAGAAAGAAGTGTTACTGACATTATTGACGTATTGACATCAATTGACAATCGCCATGGACTTGGGGAGGGAGATCATTCTTTGCTAGGGGTGCCGGGAAGGTGGCTGTTCTATGCATTTCAGGATGAATACCTAGTAGACACCAGCAGCACCCCATCCCCAAGTTGTGCCCATCAGAAATGTCTCTGGATATTGCAAAATATTCCCTGAGTGGCAAAATCCAATGCAGCGAAAAGCCAAGCTTAAGGCAAAAGGGTGGACAGGAGACTACATTTTAGAAAAGACACAGACACCGGATCAGACAGATGGGAATTTGAATCCTGAACAAACCACTTCCTGCTGTCTGACCTCATCTTGAAAAAATCAACCTCCGCCTTCCGTGGCTTGGGGTCTGGGATAAGGAGAGAGTATGATTACAGTGCCAGCCGTCCCAAAGAAGGTGCCTGGGCTGGCAGCATCACGTGGTTGCTGGTTAGGAATGCAGATGCCCAGGCCCTGTCCCAGACCTGCTGACACAGGATCTGCATTTTAACCGCATTCCCAGGGGATCTGTGTGCACCCGCAACGTTTGCTCGAGAAATGCCAGCATTGCAATCGGGAGCTTACATTTCAGAGTCCAGGAGACTTACGACATAGCCCAGTGTTCATCTTTCCTACTTTTTAGCCTTGGGCAAGTCACTTTATCTCTCTAAGCTTTTTTAAAAAATTGTGTAAAATAGAGAAAAAATAGTACCTCTCTCATAAGGTCGAAAGTGCAGCTTTAATTAGACAAATCGTGGAGAGCATGGAAAGCACTTTGCACCGTGCCTGCCCTGTTGCAGACAGGCAGTAAATGTTTCCAGACTGCCCCCTCCTCCTGTGAGAGCCTCCCAGACTATAACATTAGGAAGCCCGGGCTCCCAGCGGGGGAACACAGAGACGGGGTAGCTCCCTCCATACAATTTTGTGATCTTCCTTTTGATGGACTCTGAAATTATATCAGCCACTTGGCCACTCATGGTCCATTTGTTCATTTATTGACTCCGCGGGAAAGAAAAACAACTTCTGGGCGGTGTGCGCTCTCTCTCGTGCCCTCCGCATCTCAAGGTTACGGCCCAGCGGCATGTGCCTCTCAGAGGAACAGCCTCACCTCATCAAATCCAGCTCGTAGCTGGGGCCCACCGGCTCTTGCCCGCTCCATCTATCCTGCCTGCCCCTGCACTCAGGGTCAGCTTGAGCTTCTCGTGGAGGGGCTTGGCTCACGGGGGCAGCCGGCACTGGAAGGCAGGCGTCACTGGTCCTTCTCAGTGCAGGCACATGGCTCTTTGACTCTCCCCCAGTACCGGGGAAACATGTTAGCCACAGCCCCCAGAGGCTATACGGGGCGTGTACTGCACTCCCCCTCCTTATGGCAATGGGAAGAGCCAGAAGTGCGTAAAAAAGGGAATCAGAAAGGAAGTGGCTTGTGGCCTGGGTGGCTCCACCCTGGGAAAGAAGCCTGGGAGGAACTGAGAATAAGATGGAAACAAAGGGGGAGAATTCAGGTTACACACCAAATGGTTATGCTGGCGTGAGATTACACCTGCCGTCCACAGGTGGCTAGTGAGCATTTGATTCGTGGCCAGTGAGCAGCTGAATTCCTAATTGTATTTAATTTTAATTAACTTACATCTAAATAGCTCCACGAAGCGGGCGGCTGCCACATTGGACAGCACCACTCCAGGGGTTTCATATAGGTTGTAGTGAGATAGAAGATAATCTAGGGGCACCTGGCTGGCCCAGTTGGTGGAGCACACGACTCTCGATCTCGGGTTCGGGAGTTCAAGCCCCACATTGGGCATAGAGATTACTTTTACAAAAATTAAAAAAAAAAAAAAGAAAAAAAAAGAAAAGAATCTGAGAAGCACAGAAACCACTGTGCGTCACCTGTCCTGACTGCTGGAGAGAAAACTAGAGAAACTCCAAGTGTCTAAGAGCCCTTGGGTTCAGTTTCTATGATTCTAACATTCCAAGAGGTATCATTATTCTATATTCTAAAGACTCAAAGTACTGAAGGGCACATGTGCCCAGGAAACCCTACTGAGTAGTACTGGAAGGACCCACCCTCAGTTTTTAAAATAGCAGGCTCTCGGTTTTGCATATGCAAATGATTCATGGAGTCAGTGCAACTGGGCAGTAGAAACGTGAGCACCGACTGGGTGTGTGGTTAACTTTTGGGCCTCACAATGGCAGAGTCAAGACAAAGCAATGCCCGACAGGAGGAAGTACATGGTGTAGCTGGGGAAAAGGATATAGAAGCAGAGTAACCACATCCCTAGTGCAGAGGTGGGAACCATAAGTGAAATAGGGTAGCCAACTGTGTGGTTAGAGTGTGGCTGGGAGCAAGTGTTTCTCACCTCTCCCAGCCTCTGTCTCCTGATCTGCAATATAGCCATAATGCAGTGTTTACGGGACTCCTGCATCCACACGCATCCCCTGAGAGTCTTGTTAACATTCATGTCCTCACTCAAAGGTGTGGAGTGGAGTCTGGGAGCCTGCATTTCTGCAGCCATGGCTGCTGGTCTGTGAATCACACTTTGAAAAACAGGTAGTAGATCCCCGGTAATTTGAGAGGATTAACTAACATAAGGTAAAAGAGGTAAGCTGTTACATAAATAATAACAGTGGGAAAAACACAACAATAAGTAATTATGAACTATATATAACCCAACTTAAAATCAACCTCCAGGGGCACCTGGGGGGCTCAGTTGGTTAAGCATCTGCCTTCAGCTCAGGTCATGATCCTGAAGTCCTGGGATCGAGCCCCGGATCAGGCTCCCTGCCTGCTTCTTTCTTTCCATCTCCCTCTACCATCATGCTTACTCTCTCTCTTAAATAAATAAAATCTTAAAAAAAAAAAAATCAACCTCCAGCTAAAATCCGTAACGGAATAAACAACAACAACAACAAACCATGGGATTACAAGTCCAGGTTCTGTTTATACTTTTTCTATGAAGAGCAATCCTTCTTCCCCCTCTGGTTAAGTACGTCTTAACTATTGGCATCATCACACAAACGTCAGAATTCTCCCAAAGATCCCTTCTGAAAGTCCTACCAGTTAAAATGCAAACATAATTATGAGACTCGAAATGCAGGATCCTTGACTCGCAGTCTTTCAAGACGGCCTGACATTGACCCACAACATGAACCACGCCCTCTAACAACAGAAGTGTCTACACAGACTGTTGATCCGTACACTTGGGGTTTTCCAGCCAGGGCAGAGCTTTATGATGAACAAGGGGTAGGCTGAGCCAGGGAAGGCATTTTGGGGTGGGAGGGCTCTGGTAGAAAGAGATGACGGCAGGACCATCCTTGGGAAACCCGCAGCAGATACACTTTCAAATGAGCTACAGAAAGATGTATGTCACAGCACCCATCGCTATGGCTGGGGCCAAAGCAAAGCCTTCTGGCAGCCTTCTTTACTCCCGCACGTTTTTTAGCAGGGGTGAGGAAGCGGATACTAAGGAAACTTATTATCTATTGACCTTTAAAATGCGCAAGACACTGTTTAATCTCCTGACTACCTTGTAACCCGTTTTACAGATGAGGAAGCCGAGACTCAGAGAAGACAGGTGACATGGCCCAGACATAGTCTAGAAAGGCTAGAACCAGAATTTAAATCTAAACCTGCCGTCTGTCTCCTATTCCACTTTTCCTTCCAATAGGGCTTTGAACAGGAGTTAGCAAACCACAGTCTGAGGGCCAAATCTGGCCCATTGTTTGTTTGTTTTTTAAATAAAGTTTTATTAGAACACACATGCTCATTCATTCGTGTATTGTTTATGGCTGCTTATAAGCAATGATATGCAGAGTTTTGTGACAAAGAGTATAGGCTGCAAAGTCTAAAATATTTACTCCCTGGCCCTTTACAGAAAACATTTGCTGATCCCTGGCAAAGAGCATCTAATTGCTACCTGGGCACAAGCTCGGGAGGTTTTGCCAGGCTCTTGGGAAGAGGCGAAAGCCTCTTATTTCCTGAATTCCCTTCCTTTTGTTTGCTGAGAAGTGACATTAGTCTTCTTTTTTCCTCCCCACCCACTAGCCATGAGCTCACAAAGGCTGGAGCCTAAAGGATTCCCCCTGAGTATTTGTTTATGAGCCTCTCTCCAGCAGGACGCTTTGTCTCCAAATCACTGCCAAGCTTAATAACAGCATCAACCACGTCATCTCCCACCAAAAACATACGGGAAACCTAGCTCTGCCGCCCAGCTGGGTGGATGTCAGCTGCGGAGAGCTGCAAATTGCCTAAACAAGGACAGATGTAGCTTGTTTTTGCCTTTCTTTTTCTATTTGAAAACTTTTAGGGGGGAAGATGAGAATGCCGTTAGGGAAATGGATGTGTTGATTCTAATTATCTGAGCGGGTGGCAGAGGTGACTAGCGGCAGGATGGGCTCCACGTCATTTACCTGGAATGCAGCCAAGGCAAGGCTGGGGAAAGGGCAGAATTCCAATGAAGCCAGTGCCCAGGACAGTGAACACAAATAAGGAGGCATCCGTGAACCCATGGGTTACAAGGGAGGACAGCAAACGGGGGACAAGTTTCCAGAATTGTCAAACTGGAAATGATCCAACCACTGGCCTAGGCTTCTACCTCTGCTCTGGAACTCGGAGTTGGCCTGCTCTCGAAGAGTCTTTCGTGCTGTCTGCTCTGGGTCTCATTCTTGTGGTGATGATGATGATGGTGGTCATGGTGGTGATGAGGTCATGATGATGATGATGATGATGGTGTTGGTGGTAATGGCCATTATGGTGGTGATAATAATGGTGGTGATGGTGGTGATGATGACGGTCATGATGGTGGTGATTATAAAGGTGGTGGTGATGATGGTGGTGGTGGTGATGATGACGGTCATGATGGTGGTGACAATGATAATGGCAGTGGTGATGATGACTGGGAACATGATGACAGTAGTGGTAGAGGTGACGAGGATCATGATGATAATGGTAAATGATGGTGGCTGTGATGTTGATGATAATGGGGGGATGGTAGTGGTGGTGGTAATGATGATGAGGTGAGGGTGGTTAGTGATAGTGACAAAGATGATGATTATGATGATAATGATGGTGGATGGTGATGATGGTAGCAGTGATGATAATTGCTATGGTCTGCATGTTTGTGTCTCCCTGACCCCAAATTCTTATGATGAAAGCCTAACCCCCAAGGTGAAGGTATTAGTAGGTGGGGCTTTAGGAGGTGATTAGGTCAGGAGGGTTGGACCCTCAGGAGTGGAATTAGTGCTTTTATAAAAGAGGCTCCAGAGAGCTCCCTAACCCCTTTGCCATGTGAGGACACAACAAGGTGTCAGTTACAAACTTGGAAGAGGGCCCTTACTAAAACACGACCGTGCCGATGCCTTGATCTTGAACTTCCAGCCTCTAGTACTGTCAGCACTAATTTCTGCTGGCTGAATGCCACCTAGTCTGTAATATTTTGTTATAGTGGCCCAAATGGACTACGACAATGTTCGTGACAATGACAGTAAGTTTGCTTTGCATCGGCCATCATGACAAGCATTTAAACACATTGTCTCATTAAATCTTCCCCACAATGTGGTGAAGGAGTTGTAGTGACTATCCCCATTTTATAAGATAACAGAGACACAGAGAAGGTGAGTATCTTGACCAACGTCACACAGGAGGGAAATGATGGAACTGAGATTTGCATCTAGGTCTCCTTACTTCCGTATCTTGCCCTGCTGTCAAGCTCTTTCTTCACTCAACATGCATTTCTTTTTCATGCCTCATATGTGCCCAGCAATGTTCCAGGGCAAAGGTGAACACTTTTTTTTTTCTGTAAAGGGCCAGATAATAAATATTTGAGGTTTTATGAGCTAAGTGGTCTCCGTCACAGTCACCTCGGCCATTGGAGTGTGAAAGCAGCCATAAACAATACATAAATAGCTGTGACTATGTTCTAATAAAAGGTTATTTGCAAAACAAAACAAAAACAGAAGACAGGCCAGATTTGGCCCACGGATCACAGTTTGCTGACCTCTGCTCTGGATCATGGGATAGCAGGCGGAGTTCTGTGGTGTGGCCTCAGGGGCCAGGGTAAGAGTGGGGGCAGCCTGATGGGAGGGCTCTGCTTTGGTCTACCACAAATCTGCATCAGCTGTGGATTTAAAAGGGGGTGGGACGTTGGCTATTTAAAAAACAACAAGGTGGTATTCTCTGGCTAACAACAACTTGCTGTCTCCCAGCTGAGAGAAGCAAGAGGGTGCCTCTCTGCATCCCCCCGGAGATAAGGTGACACATCTGGAATCCACATCTGGAATCCACAGTAGGTACAAAATCCACCTGGAAGGCACCAGAGAGAGGGAGGGACCTACAGGGATTCTCTCGCCTGCGGAGGTAGGAATTTCTCAGCACTGCAGTTTGCTTAACCAGAGATGGGATTTCCACTGCTCTGAGTCTGAGGCTGGAGAAGCCTCCGATGAGATAAAGGAGCCTAAAGAGCTTCCAGTTTGAGATGCTGCGACCCTCTGCAGAGGTCTTGGGGTGCAGGGACGTGCTCCTTAGAGATGAGGCTGCCACCGTGACCGACCCACAGCTCGCTCATCCATGACCACTGAATTCTAGCCTTGCACACCGTCTCAGCAGAAAGGTCTTTTAGAGATGATCCGATCCATTTTACGGGGGGGGGGGGGGGGAGAGAAACCCCCGCTCAGGGAGAGGCATGCCCCGCAGGTCACACAGCCAGTAGGAGGCATGAGTAGGGCTCATGAATCCAGGCCTCCTGGCTTCTAGGCAGGCTCCTCCCATTACAGAAGCTGCTCCCTTGGGGAGCCAGAAAGGAAAATCAGGCTGCCCCCCTTCTGGCCTCCTCTCCCCTTTCTTTGATCTGTCCTACTTATGGGACTTCCCAGCTGCAGGAGTCACAGAAAAGATGTAAAACAGAAAGGGGAGAGAAGTGGAGGGAGGGATAAGAGAATAAGTAGAGAAGAGAAAACATAAAAAGAACCTGGCGCAGAGCAGAAGAAAGCCGGTGAGGGTCAAGGCACACAGACGCGGCCTCTGCAGTGGGCCTCCAAGGACTTCTCTCTGGAATCCATTTCCCGTCCTGGTTTTCCTTGGGGGAGCTATTCTTCCCCTACTCTCCATCGGCATGGTTAGGATGGGGCTAACTCTACCCCCCGGATGCAGTGCTGGGCACATCTCCCGGAACCATCCAACCAGGGACTGCACACTTCCCGTCCTGGTGCTCGCTTTAGGGATGAGCAGGGACCCCAAACCAGGAGCACCAGAATCAGTGAGATTCCATTTTGGGACTACTGTCTGAGCTGTTGGGTACGAGGGACCCTCTTATCACTGAGGTTGATTTGCTGATCATTTTTCAGCCTGACTGCTGCTCCTGGGAAGGAAAAGCCTCCTTGAGAATGGGGATGGAGAGGAGGTGGTGGTGGTGTCCAGCCAGTGGTGTCCTGGTAAATATTTAAAACTGGCCGGGGGCGGGGGAAAGGGAGGAGGTCTGGTCTGGAGCATTTGCCAATTTCCATGGTATAAATTCTCCTTCACTCGCTAACGTTAATCTTCCAACGTGACATCTTCAAGCACACAGTTAGGAAAAGATGGGCACAATTAGCTCTGGCGAGCTGGTGTGGGTTGGCCCTAACACACTGCATTCTGCCTGTCAACATCATCTGAGCCCCTGAATGCCACTGGACCTGAAATCAGAGGTCACTAGACTTTTCCATTCGATGAACCAATACATTCCCTTTCACTTAAGCCAATTAGAATTCTGTTTGTCACTCACAACCAGAAGTGCCATAATTTAGACCAGTCTGCTCATCCCTTCCTGCTACGTTACACTTGCAATTCCAAACCAGCCAATTCTCCCAGGAAAAACCATTTTCTTTCCCACTTCTTGGTCTATCCTCAAGTTCTGAGGTCTCCTTCTGTCTTCTCATTATTTAAGCTCAGGCAAAATAAAAAAAAAAAAAAGGGCACCCTAAAGAGACGAATCACCTTCCAACCAAATCACTGTTTGGAATCAGGACATCGAGTCTGATTTGGGGCCCCCTCGATTTCCTTGGGACCACTATCTTCTGAAGTTGTCTAACCGTGCCAATGATCCTGCTTTCGATCGTGAAGATTAACCTTCCCGGGCCTCTCTGACATGCAATTAAGTGAAGCATAATCTCATCTAACCAATTTGAATTGGATCTATTTGAATAATTTAATGTACACCTGCAACATTCGATCAATACCTGCCCCCCCTTCCTTTTTAACACAATTAACTTTGCGCAGTTAAGTTACTCTAATTTCCGGCAAGTCTTGAAGTGACAAAAGTTCAATCGGCGAAGTCTCAGGGGACAAGATTAGTATCCACTCTTCTGTTCACCATCTCAACACTCGATGCATTATTTGTAATTGGTATTAGCAACTTTAAATTCTGATTAATTACAGGACAGCCTGTTCTCAATGCAGAAACAAAGCCACAAGTCAGGGAGTAATAGACCCAATTATTCCTAGGTAGGCTTTCGGTAATAGATTTTATTATCAAGATATCTCATCTCAGAGGCAGACGCAAAGAAACTCATTTCATTAGACGATACCACCTCTTGAACTGAGACAAGCACATTCATCGTTTGGGATAAAGATAGCTTGGAAAAATTCCGTCCCAGAAACGTGTCTGAGGCTAGTGGCATGGGGTCTCACATTCTTTTCAGGACCAAGTTTCTTTTGTAGAGAAACCTTTGTGGGGAGACAGACAGGAGCCCGTGGTGCCCGGAAGGGGGCAGTGATAGAAACACCCACATCTCCCCTGCCACCTCACCGAGAATGCAGGAGCCCATGATGGGTGGAAGCGAAGCAGTCTGAACGGGGAGTTTATAAACGTGTCGGGCCATTTTGGATCACGCTGAGATAACGGGACGGTAATTAGGAGAGCTATCTCCCCGTCAGGAGAGCCATAAAAGCTATTATTTACACCCTGCTCATGGCCCCAAATGCCCTCCATATGGAATGCCTTTTTAAATACTTCAGTTCCCAGCCAAAATAATTCATCTTTATGCTCTGAAGTTCACAGTCATTTGCAGGAGGAAAACACCAGAGAGTTTTCATTATTGTTGTTTTTGTTTTTTAAAGGAAACCCTTAACTTGGGCTTTGGTGAACGCCTCCAGGCGAAGTGGTGGGAGGGGGCTGTGTTCCCAACTACAGTTTGGAAATAGGAGTCTTCGGGTGGCCAAGAAACCCAACAAGAGAAAACAAGAACGAACGTGAAAACTAAAGGCCCTTACCAGATATGGTCAGATTGTCAGAAGACAGGAGGAGGCAACAGGAAGTGGTGGACAAGAGGGAAAGACGAAGGAGCTGGCATGACCGAGGAGCTAAACATGGGGCGAACCACTCAGAAGAGAGTAGACGGGATCAGACCCATTTGATATATGAGGCCAAGGAAGTCCTTCCGATGACAGAGTTCTGACGGTGAAGTCATTTCGCTTAAAAGAGTCCATGAATGATGAGATTTGATTTAAGATCCTTTGGACTCCAAAGCTACCCTCTTTCCACTCGACTCCACGACCTCCTAATTGGGACATGGTGACCCCAGCCCAAGGAGACTCCAAGCAACTCATGTGTTGGAAGGGGCTCCTACCAGTGTGCACAAGCCCGCTGCTGAATTTTCCAGAACTTTGCAGGCCGGTTGTCCAACACGGCTACCATTAAGAATTAAACGGTACAAACTTATGTCAATAAATCATATTAAAAACAAAAGTAACCACATACTCAAAATGCATTGCTTCCTAATTATTTTAGCACCGTTTTATTATCATCCGTGCTTTTCAAGTGTCGGGTCTCTATCCTACATGGAGGGTGCCTCCCAATTCCGCGTTCAGTGACATTATGTTGTTAGCTTGCAATCAGCCCTGGTGGGAGATTTGAGAACACGACACACCGGGACTCACCTACTCTGGAAAGCTCGTTGTTAAACTCTTACGAGCTCACGACTGGCCCAAGCTTTTCTCCTGGGAGCGCTGTCCCAGATCCAAATTCACTCTAACCTCTCAGTGACATCAAGGGGAGGTCTCTTCCTTATGGGGAGCAGGGAAAACGCCTCCCCCAAGTTCTGAAGAGAGCCAAGACCCACATGGCTAGCCCATCGTCTGTTTCAGGCCTCACCTTCTTTTCCCTCCCCACCACCCCAAAGGTGGAAAATACACCCCCAAGTAACACCCAATCAATAATTCATGGGCCATATATAATTGATGCTGGATTTAACAGAAGTAGAGCCGTAAGTGGTTGTCTATTAACTATTTATGATTTTGCCCGGGCGGCTGACAAGCCAGGCTCGGTGAGGAGATCACACCCATGCTCCCATGTTTTATTCAAACATTATTAAAAGTACACAGTCTGCAGCAAGGACTTCCATTCAACTCAGAATTCGGTTCTGCTGTGAAGTCGCCTCCAGGGCGGGCCTAAAGTTGGGACTGGGTTTTACTGGCATCACTCCTGTCTTTTCCCTTTGAGTGTAGGGAGTGAAGCTGCCCTCCTCCTCCTGTCCTTGAATTCCTCTCCTCCTGATGTGCAAGCCCCCTCCCCCAGATTTTCTGTGACCCTGGGTACATCACATCACCCCTCCTAAGCCTGTTGGGTCACCTGTAAAGTGGGGAGTACCATGAGCCTTGCCTTTAGAGTTACCGTGAGGGTCACGTAGTTACCGTGAGGGTCACGTGAGAGCAGTGATCTCAGTGGGGATGCTTTTGCTTCCCAGGGCACCTTTGCCAATGTCTGGAGAGATTTCTGATTGTGAGGACTTGGAGTTGGGGGAGGGGGCTGTTCCGGCATCTAGTGGGTAGAAGAAGCCAGGGAGGCTGCGAAATATCCTACAAGGCACAAGCCAGCCCCCCAACAGACAATTATCCAACACCCAAAGTCAATAAAGCCTATACTACAGAATCAGAATCAATATTACTTTTTACGACTCAATTAAGAAAAATACGCAGATGAGGAGATACTTAGTGTTTAAAACTTACTGAGTAGGAGAAGAGGTTTGAGTTGGTCAGACCTGGGTTCAAATTCTACCACTTGCTGGGAATGTGACTTTGGAGAAGTTGCTTAGGCTGTCTGGCTCTTAGTTCCTTCATTGGTAAAATGGGGATAATTTGCTCAAAAGGAGAGGTTGGAATGAGAGAACCCATGTAAATGCTTAGCCCAAGGCCCAGCACACAATAAGTGATATATAAGCACTAATTACCCCCAACATCACTACCACCAACCATCATGGGCATGGGATGGAACGGGGAAGTGGAGCCAGTGGATTTAGGATAAAGTTTAAGTAGAAGAAGAATCAGAGTCAGAGGAGATGAAAGGAGAGATGAAAGGAGAAAGAAAACAGTGTGATATCTACTAAGCCCCTACTGTGTGCTATCACTGGGCACTTTCAGGTAAATCATCCCATTGGATCCTCACTGCCACCCAATGAGATTGGCTGCATTATATCCACCCCTTCCCATTGTATAGATGGTGAAACTGAGGTCCTGCCATGTTAACTTAGCTGCCCAAGCTCTCTGACTCCAAGTCCAGTGCTCTTTCTACGGCCCTGTAAGGGAGCTGAAGAGTGTCTCCCCAAAATTCATATTCCCTGGGAACCTCAGAACATGACTTCGGTTTTTTTGTTTGTTTGGTTGGGTTTTTTTGCAAACAGGGTTTTTGCAGATGTAATTAGTCAAGATGAGGTCATACGGGATTAGGGTGGGTCCTAAATCCAATGACGGGTGTTCTTATAAGAACAACAGAGGACATAGAGGCAGAGAAGGGAAAGAAGTCCGTGTGGACACGGAGGCAGACATTCAAGTTATGCTGCCACAGCCAATCTGAGCCACCAGGAGCCACCAGAAATTGTATGAGGAAGAAAACATTCTCCCCTAGGGCCTTCAGAGGGAGCCTGCAGACACCTTGATTTCTGACTCTGGCCCCCAGAGCTGTGAAATGGTAAATTTACATTGTTTTAAGACAACCAGTGTTTGGTAATTTGTTACTGTGACCCCAAGGAGCTATGCATCCTCGCTCCACCCACACACATGGGTCAAAGCGATTTGGGGGAGTGAGAGAGAAAAAGAGAAAAAGAGGTGACATGTCTGCACCTACACAGGTGACAGACAGGTGGGAGCTGAGGAAGGGCCAGGGCAGCAGCAGGGGAGAGCAGGTGTGGGGTGTGAGGAAGGGATTCTGCGGCTGGCATTCAGTGGAGGAGCTGCAATGAGAGAGAGCAGGTGTGGGGTGTGAGGAAGGGATTCTGCGGCTGGCATTCAGCGGAGGAGCTGCAATGAGAGAGAAGGAAAAGAGAGGAAGGGGAGGTGAAGAGTTGGCATTTATGTTCCCGTCTGTGGTGTGTCTCTGCCCTCCTGGAAACCCGGACATTGCCTAACACACAGCAGGCATTCACTAGACACTTGCTGAACGCAGGTGTGAAGAGGCCACGATGAACAGGATCGAACAACCGCTCCCCCCAAGTTGCCCGCCAATACTGCCTCATCATTCAAGACACCCATGTGATGCACCCTCCATGTGCTCTTCTCCATGTCTCCTGGTTACACCAACCCACTTCCTCCTCTGCCCACACGTCCCATTTTGTATCAGAATCAGTTAGGGGCACCTGCATCTCCTCCTCTTGATCTTGAGATCTCCAAAGGCACAGTTCCTGCTGGGCCATTCATGTCTGCACGATGAGGTGAACACAGGGGGAGGTGGGAAGACAAAGGAGGTGCTTCACCTAGTAAGGGGTGGGATAACAGTAAGGACTTCCTGGAGGTGGGACCTGACTTGAGTTTGAAGGTTGAGTAGGCAGGCAGAGGGATGCATGGGAACAAAGACGGTGAGTCAAGAAACAACACGGTGTTGGGTCCTTTCATGCTTGAGTAGAACATGCAAGGTGATAAGAGGCAGGCAACCAAAGGCAGAAGGATCTACAGAGGCTAGATCTCAGAGGTTCTGGGAAGGAGCCGGGATGTAGTTCTGAAGGCAGTGGGGAGCCATGGAAGATTTCTTAGCAAGAAGAGTAACCCAGTAAGACGTGTCCTTTCTGGAAAGATCTTCTGCAAGGAAGAGCCAGAGTGGAGGGAGAGTGGAGAGACAAGTTGGAAGGTAAATGTAGAGCCCCAAACCAGAGAGGATGGGTCTTAATTAAAGACAGAGGAAGCAAGGATGGGAGGATAGGAGGGATGGATTTTTAAAATACCCCCAAATAGGGTAAAACAGCAGAGCTGCCCATTAATCTGTGTGAGCCAGAGAGAGACAGGCCACTGGGATTTCTAGCCTGGGTCACTGGGTGGTGTGCTACGAGTAAGCAGAAGTCCAATCTACATTTTTCAAGGCCTGGGAAGCTCTTGAAAAAGACACCTGGCTCGGGGGAACGTTGGGGGTAGGGAGTCAGGCCAAGGTGCTGGAGGGTAAACCCAACAGGGTCGGCCTCCAGATCGGATGTATCTGGCGGAAAGCAGGCAGAGGGTAAGGCTTCCTGTCGTCATCAGCCCTTGCAGCTGCCCTTGACCTCCCTCGGTTACCCTGTCCTGGGGCTGCGGTGGTTTCCCCTGGGCTCTGCAACTACTGAAAGACGACAGGACATAAATGCACGGGTGAGCTCTCTCATCACTCCCATGACAAAGGGACTTGAATGATTTAGAGCCAGAATATTCTTTTTCTCCATAATGGCTCCTGGAGTCGCCAGGAATAGTACATTTACTAAAATTAATGGCAAAACCTCATTTTTCTTTTTTCCGGGAAGAGAAGTTCCATCGGCGGGGTAATTGATCCTGATCCTGACCGCGCCGGTGCGCCAGCGAGGGGTGTAAATCATTCACACGAAACAACTCGCAGCCCTTTAAACCAACACCAACAGTGACAAATGGCGCAGTCTGGGACAGGCGGAAGGGAACGCGAAAGGGAGATCCATCAACATCCTTCCCGCTTCTCATTGGGGCCCGGCGGGTGGGATCTTTTCTGGGGTCTCCCACAACAGAGCCATTTTTCAGCAGGATTGGGCTGAAAGGGCAGCGTGGTGTCACGGTGACAGCTTGAGAGCTGGACACATGGGGTCGCCCATCTCACCTCCACCACTCCCAAAGCTGCAACCCTGGGCCAAGCCCCTCATGTGTCTGCCCCTCCACATCCCCTACCTGCTGGGCTGGGTATCAACGTGAAAGAAAACCACGTCTGCCAAGGGCCTAAGCAATGAATGAATGAATGAATGAATGAACGAATGAACGAATGAATGCACGCATGCTTAGAATGGGGAGTTAGAAGATTCATCCTATCCCTCCCAGGGAGATTTGAACTTAAAACATGGAAAGTGAAAGGGACAATGCTTTACTCAAAGAAATGGCTAGTGACGACAGTGGCCATGGTGTCAGCTGGTCTTCTAAAATCCCCCAAACCCTGCTGCACAGACACCTTGCTTGTCTGCAAATGCTCTGAGCACCCATCACAGAGAAATGTATAAAATACACCAATAACGGCCTTTGCAATATCTCTCCATTCGGCGTGAGCTCCTTGAGGGCAAAGATGTGTCTTGTTTCCTGACGGATCCCCAACACTGAGCACCGGGCATGGCCCATGGGAAAAACTGAGGATACACAGCTCACGAAAGAAAGGACCAGAATGCCGACTGCCTTGCAGGCTTTTGGTAAAATTTATTAAAGAGCACATGGCATGGAGTGGCTGTCCTCTTGTCTTGTAGGGGATGGAGGAAGCTGATTGGTGGCATGGACGTGAACCTGGAGAGGTGAGATCCCACCCGAGAAACCTGGGGAAGTACCAGGATGCCACATGGATGGCGGGGGGTGGGGGGCTCAGCAATGGGGTGCTCCCACTGAGCTGCATTTGGTCCACGCTGCGAGCTTCTACAAAGCGGGGCTTTATGATTCCTTGCCACCCCCCCCCACCAATGCCCACCCCTGCGCCATGCCCATAGCTGGTGTTGAACAAACAACTGATGAATGAATGAGTGAATAAATCATACGAGAAAAGAGGCCACCCTCTCTTCTCCCAGTGGAAATATCCCAGGCCCATAGGCAAGGGGTGTATTTGAGGGCAAATAGGTTGGCGAGTGTGGGATATACACTATCAGGAAGGGTCGGCCAGCCTGATGTTGACCCTCTGAGCCTTTCTAATCCACAAAGTCACCGAAGAAACAAGAGGTGCGTGGCCATTGCCGAACACCAGCTAGGCAGGAACATGCCCTCCTTTGTTGCAGTGGGTTGAAGGGTGGTCCCTAAAACCAAAAAGCCTCCTAGAACCTGTCAATGTGACCTTATTTGGAAAAAAAAAAAGTGTCTTAATGGATATAATTAAGGTAAGGCTCTCAAGATAAAATCCACCTGGATTCAGCGTGAACCCTGAAATTCAATCATAGGTGCCCTTATAAGAAAAAGGCGGGGGGGGGGCACCTGGGTGGCACAGCGGTTAAAGCGTCTGCCTTCAGCTCAGGGTGTGATCCCGGCGTTATGGGATCGAGCCCCACATCAGGCTTCTCTGCTATGAGCCTGCTTCTGCCTCTCCCACTCCCCCTGCTTGTGTTCCCTCTCTCGCTGGCTGTCTCTATCTCTGTCAAATAAATAAATAAAATCTTTAAAAAAAAAAAAAAAAAGAAAAAGGCAGAGGGGTATATGAGACACACAGACGCAGAGATGACAACTATATGTAACAAAGGGAGACACTGGAGAGATGTGACCACAAGCCAAGGAATGCCTGGAGCCCCCAGAATTTGGAAAGACAGAGAAGGATTCGCCCCTGTGGAGCCTTCGGTGGGAGGGTGGCACTGCCCACACCTTGGTTTCAGACTCCTGACCTTCAGTCAAATTTATTCTGTGAGAGAATAAATTTCTGTTGCTTTAAGCCACCCAGTTTGTGTTACCTTGTTAAGGCAACCCTAGAAACTACACCACACAAGCACAGATGTGCCAAAATAAAGGGAAGATTTCAGTCTCAGTAAACTTTTGCAGCATCTTGCAATCAAAGCAGAGAATGATGCAGGTTTTGTGTCAGCATACACACAAGCTTTGTGTTTTATAGTTTTTTTGTTTTTCTTTTGATTCCTATATGGGGGTTGCTCTATAATCTTTTCAGTATTTCAGGGCCTTTAAAGATCTTAACCTGTCCCTGGATGTGGGGATAGGAAAGGAAAGGGAGAAGGGGAGGAAGGAGAGGAGAGAGAGGGAGAACAAAGAACAAAGAAAAGAAGAAAAAGCCACTGTTTGATCTGGCCGGCACGCCTGGGTGTCTGGCCAGTTAAAGAAGACATCAGAGGAGACGGGCTGGGATGTTCTCTCGCTCCCAGCCAAAGCGGGTGGGAGGGGACCTCGGCTGCATGAGAAACAGGGCTGGTGAATGAGGAAGTCATCCTGTCAACTGAAGGAAAGAGCCTTTCTCTCTCCCTAGCCATGGGAGGTGGAGAAACTGCCAGTCATGGCACTTGGACTTTGTCTGGGAACCTGGTCTCTGTGCAGAGCCTCACCTCCCCCCACACGACAGCTACGCTGATGGCTTGTCAAGGGCAAAGCTGATGAGAGGGGCCCTGGCTGTGGCAGGCAGTGGCCCGAGAATTACACTTGCTGCAGGCAGACAAGTTGGTGAGACCCGTCACAAAACCAGAGTGGACAGGGCGGGAAGGAGAGAAAGACTGTGATTTAGAGACCTTCTGGCCATGCCTTTGCGGGTGCTGGATTGTCTCAGTGAAGGTTCTCTGGTGGTGGGCAAAGGGGGTGACAGATGTCTCCCAGGTCACGGAAGCAGAAACCTGGAGGCTCAGGGATATCGGACCTCACGGGGGAAAAGGAGGAGCCAGCTCTCTCAGAGGCCCTGTGATCCCTGCAGGAAACTGTCCTCAGAAAAATACAGTGTGTGATGGGGGAGACCTTCCCACTGGACAGGAAACACATTTTTATCTTTTTCCTGCCTTTTTCTTCCCTATGAAATGTAGTAAAATGTCAAACTCTATATTTTCTTTATTTTTTTAAATTATTTTACTTTTTTTTCCCCTGTCCTGATGGGAAACAGATTTTTAAGTGTTGCCTGGACCACGTGAGGAAACAAAGCATGGCTCAGTCGATAAAAGCACAGATTACAGAGTTGGACTGGCCTGGGTTCAAATTCTTCCTAGTGTGTAGCCTTGGGCAAGTGAATGTACCACTCTGAGCCTCAATTTGATATGTTGATGGCCCTTGCCTCAGTTTCCCCATCTCTAAAATGGGGACAGTATTCTGACTTTACAGGGTTGTTAAGGGGATTTTACGATACGCATGGTAAGACCCCATGCAAGGTGCACATTTAATCAGCGTTGGTTCCTTCCTCTTCCCACGAGACTGCCCTGCCTTTGGAGAGATGCATGAGGCAGGAAAATGAAGTTTGTAATCTGAAATGCACACGTGCTGGGCAGCCATCCAGCAGCAGTGAATGCCATTGGTCCACTTTGGGCCCGCCCCCAGAGTCTGCAGCCAATGGCAGCATCGTTTCTCTGCCCATCCCCTTCTGGTTTCTCCCTGCTTCCCAAAGGCCCCAGAGAGCAGCCCCGCAGGAGGCTCCCATTCAGAAATCCTCCATCAGATGAGCCCCAGCGTTGGGGACAGCACTTACCAGCTCCATGCACCTGCGGCTGGCCTCGGCCTCCCGCTGCATGAGCTCTTCCATGTCCGCCTTCAGCTCCTCCAGGCGCCGCTGGTAATACTGGCTGCTCTCGCGTTGCTGGGACTCGGACTTGACCGCCTGCGTGAGCTCCTCGCCCATCTTGATAATACTGTCGCGAAGCCGGATCACCAGGACCTGGAGTCGGAGCGGAGAGCACACATCCGTCTTGTTATTAGAGGCCAGGGGCAAGAGACAGGGGGCTCCTGGCAGAAAAATCCCGCGCTGAGTCTCTGTGTATTTGCATAAGGTCATCAGGATGGTGATCCTGATTTCTGGTACAGAAATGAAGAATACTGTAAAAACCTAGCCAATGATAACGGCCAGACCGAGAGGCAGCCAACCATACAGATGGGCACCCTGGCTTTGAATATGCTCTAGGTTCGAGCCTCACCACTACCTCTTCCTGGCTGTGTGACCTTGGGCAGGTTATTTAACCTCTCTGAGAGACAGGGATGATGATAGCATTGATGACCCCCAGACGCTGTCAGAATTGAAAATGTTAAGTTCCGCAGAAGGCTTAGCTCCATGCCTGGCACACCGAACATTCTAGATAAGCACTGGGATTTATGAATATTTATAGCAGCCCTCATCATTTTATGAAGCTGTGCATTGGGGAGCACACCATGTGGGGAAATCAACCCCTTCCCCAGCATGGGTTTTGGGTTCCCGATTTGTAAAACGAGGAGGTTTGATCAGATAATCTTCCATAAAGGAGCCTCAGCTCTAACGTTCTATGGCATTTTCCCTTTTCTGGGGGGAGAAGCCAAGAGGACACAAGGAAACCGTAGAGGGAAAGGAGCTGTGGACATCACGATTGCTACAGAAAACAAACCCAAGTGCTGTTCTGCAGAATTCATTAGTTGGCCAACAAGCCCGGAGCCAATCGATTCTGATGGGCAAATACTCGAGTGTTGACCTAAAACTGAGCCCGCATGAATATTTCAGGCCCTTGCTCAAGACTCTGAGCCCCTCTCCAGATCAGAGACTGAATAATGGTCTAAAAGAAAAGCTTTACTATTCAATTGCCCTTCGCCTTTCAAATGGAGTTTAGCAACAATTTCAAAGGGCAGCAGGGAGGTTAAAAGGAAGAAGAGCAGTTCTCAAACGGTGTCCCCAAGGCACCTCATCTCAAGGACCCGGGATTCTACTACATGTAAGTCATGATGGCAGAGGGGCGAAAGAGAATTTGGATATAGAATCTGCCACTGAGAGGTTTTTGGTTTTTTTTTTTTTTTTGTAATCGTAATTTTATTTTCTTCTCTGCTATCACTTGACTATGCTAGAATTAAGCTAAAATAACAAACAAAAAATCTGATCGAGCCCAACATTACGCACACTTAAAATGCAGTAGATTAAAGTTCCATGGTGATCTGCGGAGACAATTATGCCTTGAGGGATCCCTTCAGCAATTCTAAGAAGCACTAAGGGTCAAGGCAAAGAAGAATCTTTCTCTGTTCTTGCTATAAAGCATCCTTCTTAGAGACAAAATGCCCAACAGGGGATTGGGAGAATGTTTCCAAGTGAGGAATGCAGCCTCCCATTTCTAGATGCACCATCATCCCGTGGCTAAGCCAGCCAACTGCAGAGAAATTACAGCCTGTGACCAGGGCGGAGGGAACAGGGTCCATCTACTCGTGTCCCTGACATTACTCAGCTGAATCTTGGGCAGGTCACTTGACCTCTCTGCGGACATCTTGTAGTTCATTCGGTGGGGCCAATCCTACCTGCGCCACGGGGCTGCAGCGAACTTCCAGGGGAGTGGCTAATGAGAAATAGCTTTGACAGTGGTGACGCCCACTGGCGGTGGCTTGTGTCACTGGCCCGCAGAGCTAAAGGTCATTGTAATCATTGAACCCCGCCCCAGCCCATCTATATCTTACCTGCTCTTCTCAAGGTCCAGCTGCCATGCCACCTCCTCCTGGAGGCCTCCCTGATACCCAAGCTTGAAAAGACCTCCATCTCCCAAACCTCCCAGCCTTCTCTCCATACTGTGGGTCTTTATGTACATATTTCACCCACATCTCCTACAAAACTCAATGTTTCTGGAACGCAGCATCTGCTCTTTTGTACATCTGCCTCCTCCCTTGCGTGCATAAGTGCATGAGTGGGTGAATGGAGACGGGCAGAACTGGCTTCACGGTTAAAAACGTGGACAGACAGAGGGGTCAAGGTCTGAAGCAAGGGAAAGATCAGAGGAAGAGAAGAAACTTGAGAAAGGAAGGAAGAAAAGACAGAAGGGGAAGATGGATGGAGTGATGGCACATGGCCATGGATGGAGGTGGACAGAGGAGGACGGAGGTGGACGAAGGTGGATGGAGACGGATGGAGGTGGGTAGGCTGGATGGATAGGTACTTGTGGGACCGTGCGGTCGAAAGCAGGCAGAAAGGAGGAATCGGCGGGGAGGGAACACGGATGGGAGATAGAGAAGGAATATGGATCCAGAGAAAGACATGAGCAGGTGGAGGGACGATGGGAGGACAGACAGAGCTTACACAAAAGCCCCACTTCTCTAGGCCTGAGTAATATTTACATGTCCACAAATACCTCAAATCTCTTAATCTGCACTTTCTGGAACTCCGTCTTGTTCTCCAGGTCACAGATGACCGCCTCCTGCCTGCTGACAATGGCTCGGTCCACGGTGGACTGCTCCAGGTACTCGATGCGCATTTGAGCCACCTGCAGCTGGGGGGGACCCCGAGACGTCCATTGACCACCTGCTGGCCCCGAGTCCCAGCATCGAGACACATGCGGGACTCAGCCCCAGATCCATTCACACCGCCTCCTTCTTGGCTCTGGTGATAATGTGTTCAAGGCACAAGCACACTGTCGGTACCCTCACCCCAGCCCCTGCCCCTGGGTCCCAGAGGCTGGAGGTGATGTTTCCTGTGTGTCTTCAGCGTCCAGCATAAGCCTTTCAATCAGCAAGCTCTGGCATCCCAGGACGCAACCAAGAGTGGGCTTGGGAGCCAAGCACGTGCATCAGAGTTCAAAGCCAGGCTCTGCCCCTTTCCAGCAGGGGGTACCCGGGCAGGCCCGTTCCCCCCTTGAGTTCATGCTTTCATTTGTGTGTGTGTGAGGATTGAGGGCAATTAGCACCTGGTATATAATAAGTACCCAGCAGAGGCCTGGCACTGCTCTTATTTTTCTGCTGTTGGTGTTACTCATGCCTGTGGACATTTGCTCGAGGCACCGTCACATCGGCGGAAACCCTAAGCAGGCACACGCAACAGTTCTAGAAGGGCTTTGAGAACTGCGTGGGTAAGAGCAGCCCTCTAGCTAATGAGTGAAATTCAGGGGGGTTTGGAGGAACCCTGGCTTCAAAGGAAGATTTCACAAAGGATGAGGATCTTGTCTCACCCAAACCATCCCTTTCTCCTTGGAAACGTTTCTCAGAGGAAGAAAATCTTGCACGGAATGGCTGATGAGTTTCGCGGTGCAGGGCGCGTGTGGAGGCTGACTGGCCAAAGCAAGAGTCAGTGTGTGTGTGTGTGTGTGTGTGTGTGTGTGTGTGCTGGGTTGTTCTCAATTCATTTGGTGCCCAAGTGAAGTTGAGTGAGTGGACGCATGGATGGGTGGACGAGGGACAGGTCCCAGGATGCAAACGGGGAGGTCCCAGAGAGACCCTGTCCGTTCCTCCCCGCCACGAGGGCAGCTCTGAGCACATACTTGTTCTTGAAGACTGTGCTTCTCCTTCTTGGCTTCCTCCAGCTGCAGTTGCAGTTCTTGGATCTGCCCGATGTCAGCAGCAGACTAGTGAGACCAAAAAAAAAAAAAAAAAAAAAAAAAAAAAAATTCACCCTGAGACTTTGCTGGGAAACTCCTGCTGGCAAGCCCGTCTCCCCACCCCCACCCCCAGATGTCTAAGACTCTCAGAGCCTCCGTGACAATAGCTCGTTCCAGAAAGTTACTGCTCACATCCTCCCCACATCGTCCATCTCGGTGTCTGCTGAGTCACTCCCGTTATGTAAGCCCATGGCTCTGGTCAACTGCCCAGCACACGATCAGACACTCTGGAGAGCCCAGACAGAAATGGGCTGGCCGCGGCACCAGGGCCAGATGGCAGAGGGAAGAGAACTCTTCCCTGGGTGTCAGGTGACTGGGATTCTAGACTTGGATACTGGCTTTGGCTTCTCTGCACCTCAGTATCCCCATCTGTAAAATGGGCTGAGAGTCTCTGTTTAGCTCCTCTACACGGAGTTTGTTCAGAGATGAAGGGAGGCAGTGGAGACTCTAAAGGTCCTTAAAGAAAGTAGAACCAAACTGTTAAGTGTGATCATCTCCGAAGAGAGGGATTCCAGCGGGCAGGAGGGCCCCTCACTTTCTATTTTCCACATGTCTTTATTAAGTAAATTATTTATAACACACATACGAGTATACTGCTTTTGTAATTGATCGAATGCAGAAAGTTCCCTTTGACCCAAAATAAGTGTGAGTCATAAAGGCAGAAGATGGCATAGGCCATTTCTGTGATGGCTGTTCTAATGTCGAGGCTGTAATTGGTTATTTTTGTTATCATTATTCCTTGTTTGGCAGAAATTCCCCCAGATTCTGTCTCTGGAGGATGCATTTGAAGGCTGGCGGACAATGTACCAGGGATCCCCTCTGGGGTACAACGTGGGGAAGACCCTCCTTACTTCTGGAGGGAACTGCTCTCCCCCGTTATCAGAAACCTGCCAGGGATCCCCCTCACTCATCTGTCGGCTCTACCCCAAAGTTTCTGCTGTGCTCCATCCTACCACCGAGCCTCCTGAGCGTGTCCTGGGTCCGGCCGCCCACCCATGTCCACTCTGCCTCCCCAGTACAAGCCAGCTGACCCTCTCCCTCCTACTCTGGCCCCTAAAAAGCTTGCCAATGATTCTCATCACACATAAAATAAAATCCAAAGTCATCTCAGCCTACGAGCCCCTGATCTGGCCCTGCTCTGCTGGCCTCACCGAGCTCATCTTAGGGCCACGCTCCCCTCGCTGGCCTCCTTCCAGCCTCTCAAATGTGCCTTCTTGGGTTCTTTACACTTGCTATTCCTTCTGCCTGGAGCACTTCCTGCAACCCTCACTATTCCACCCAACCTAATTCACTCCTATTCCTCATTCAGATCTCCATCTGAGAGCCACCTCCTCAGGGAAGCCCTCCCTGACCTCCAACCCAGGTCAAGATTCGCAGAACCGTGTTCTTTTCCTTTCTGGACCCTAAGCTCATTTTGCAAGCGCCCCTCTGTTCTGGGTGATTATGTGAGAAGCTCTGCCCAGCCCGTGAAACCGCACGTGAACGCAGGGATGGGATGAGCTTTTCTCAACCCAGTATCCTTGGCATTTTACACAGCACCTAACACATGGTAGGAACACAGTAAATATTCAATAAATGAATGGATATAGACATGGATGGAGAGGCAGATGAATAGATGGAAGGATGGGTGGATAGATGGATGGATAGGTGAGTGGCTGGGTGGGGAGGTGGGTGGAGGGGTAGGGGGATAGGGGAAGGATGTGGTATCTGGGTGGACAAAAATGAGGAGGTGAATGGGCAGACAGAGGAGCAGATGACTGGCGGATGGCTGAATATTTTGATGGGTAGTTAGAAGGGTACGTGGGTGGGTGGACGTGTGGATATGTGCATACATAAATCAAAATTTTTCAAGGTGAAGACGTCTTCCAGGAATGCACACCCATCTGAAGGGGACACCCTCCTCCATTAGGACCGTGTGAAATTTCATCGTTCCTGGCTATCCTTGTGGCATTTATCCCTCCCAGGTCCTAAGACCAGAGATCGGCCCAACCACACCCCCTTCTCGACCTCCGGCACCTGCCCGGCCCAAGGCCACCAAGCCTTCTTCCGCTCTCCATCACTACCTGAGCAATGAGGTCCTTGTGCTTCTGCATGAGGTCGTTCAGGTCATCCTGGTCCTCATCGATGCGTTTCAGCAGATCTGCTCTCTCGAACTGTAGCCGGTACAGTTGCTCATCCACCTGGGGGCGGGGCAGGACAAGGGTGGGGGCAGAGCCGGGGTGGGGGGGAGGGGACAGCAGGGGCCTTGCCAAGAGCAAAGTGGGGGGGTCGCCTGTGGGTGTGTCAGATGAGTGACCATGTACCTGAAAGGAGGGTCATGGGTGTGTCATTGCATGGTGTGTGTGTGTGTGTGTGTGTGTGTGTGTGGGCAAGTTCCTCTTAATCTGGTCCAACAAAATCCGGAACAAAAGGTCCAATAAGGATCTTGAGACAAGCTTCTGCCTATCAATCTGTGCCTATACCTAAATTTTAGGATTTCACATGTAGAGTAAAAAATTTAAGCCCACCTTGTATGCACAGACAAGTGACTTAGAAACGCACACCCAATTTTCACCAGTATATTAGATTCATAATATATGTTCATTTCCCCCCATTCAGTGGCGAGCACATAGTAGGTTCCTAATAGAGGTTCCTAATAGTAGGTTCCACACTCCCTTATAGGAGTGAGCCTAAGTGGGCCCCTGAGAGACACTCTTGTCTCCACGTATAAGAATGAACCCACACTAGCCCAATGATAATGATCAAGTCCCCTATAATGGCAGCGAGCACACAGTAGGACCATAACAGGTGCCCGGGAACCACTTACAGTGGTGAGCACACTGTGGGCACACTCTAGACGTTTTCGTTCCCGTGTAGGGTGCTGAGCAAACAATAGGCTCCTACTGAACACATCCCCACAGTCCTGAGCACACATTAGGTCTACAATACGTTTCCTCGCCTGCCTTTGCAGAGGTGAGGACATAGTTGACCGTCATATATGCCCTTATACCTTTCTAATGCTCAGCTCATAGGAGGACGTCTGTGCTCTCAGAGTGTTGACCCAGGAAGTTCCCAGTAAGTACCCTTGGTCCCTCTTACAACGCTGAGCACACAGTGGGCCTGCGCTAGTCCCCCGAGCCCTGCGCTGGCCCGGGGCCCCACAGTTCCAGGAAGGGACAGGTACCAGGCTCTTGCTCCTGGTCATGTTCTCCAGCTCGCTGTGCATGTTCTCCAGGTCCGCGGTCAATGCCTTCTGCGTCTTCAAAGCGTCCTCACACTTGGCTTCACTCTGCTCCAGCTGTGACAGGCAGGAGGATGAGAAGAGAAGAGCCTCGTGAGGCCCGTGAGGCCGTCTCCTTGAATGCCCTTCCCCTCCGGCCCAGCCCTTCCCCTCCGGCCCAGCCCTTCCCCTCCCGTCCAGCCCCTCCTGGGTGGCAGAATAATTTACAGATGATCCCCATGTCTTCGCAACTATTCATCAACCCACAACGAGGGGAAGCGACTGCGTTTGCATCTGAGGCGGCCGTGTTCTGAGCTACTCAAAATTGAACAGGTATTGTCCCATGAAATAAGGCTTGTCTGCTCCGGTGCCGGGAGCTAGTCCCCAGCTCTGCTCGGAAAATATTTGCTCTCACCCACTTAGTGCATGCAGGGAACAGTCAGCTTGGCTCCTGGCCCCCTGTGGGAGAGGGGGATACAGACAGTGATAGCATGGGAAGGAAGGCGTGGAGACACTGGGAACACAGGATGAGGTCAGGGAAGGCTTCCTGGAAGAGGTGCTCGAAAGTCAATGGGAACTTGCCAAATAGATGTTTCTCTTATTTTTAAAAAAATATTTTATTTATTTGAGAGAGAGAGAGAGATACCATGAGCTGGGGGAGGGGCAGAGGGAAAGAGAGAGGGACAAGCAGACTCCCATCTGAGTGGGGAGTGGGGAGCCCAACACCGGGCTCAACCCCAGGACCCTGAGATCATGACCTGAGCCAAATTCAGACTGAGCCACCCAGACACCCTCAAGTAGACATCTCTTACCCAGGTTTCAGAGTTGTAAACCCCCTTTAAATGGTATGTAAACTATTTGCCATGTGAGCATTTTCTTGAAGATTAAGAGTCACCGACCTCAACTAAGTTTCTCTTGCTCACTCTTTTCTTTCTCATCCATTCACCCACCTGCACACAGCAGGCCTCCTATCTTAGCAAACTGGAGCCTCAGATAGGTCAAGTACTTACACGGCCCCGGAAGCCAGACATTCCCTACCGGAGAAAACCACATCCGGGTACAAACCCTGAATCTATTTGGCAATTGGCAATTTCCCCTTGATTTCCAAACCCAAGAATCTCTGAGTAGAAAACAGCCTCAGAAATCGCCTAAGGAAAATGCTCGGGGCTCAGAGAGGGACAGTGCCATGCCTGAAGTCACACAGCTCAAGGAGTGAAGGCAGCCGCTTGTATTGTCCAGACCAGCAGACTTTCTCACTGCCAGGCCACTGCCCCACCAAAACAGTTAATAATAATAAGGTTGGTGCTCCCAGACAGAAAAAAGTAAAATAAAATAAAAGCAAGGTAGAGTCCCCGTGAAATGACACACATACAGTCTCTGGTCCCTGAGGCCACCGAGTAAGTGAGGGGGCCCCATTGATCTATAAAAGGAAAACAATTGAACCACAGTGGACCCCAGCCCAGGACAACTGGCCAAGGTGGGGGGGGTCTGGGGGTAGAGCCCACCTTGGGATCATTGTCCTCTCCTTCCAAACTGAGCAGAGAATGTCTTCCGCAGAATATCAAGAGCTCAGCCCAGATGTTAGAATCATAATAATAACAACGGAAGGCGGGGAAAATGGGGGTCACCAATATCTCCTGTCAAGTACCACGGGGAAGGTTCTGCTTTCATCTTGACTCGTAATCCTCATCTTTGAGCTGTGAGGTGCCTACTGCTAAAATCCCCATTTTACACACGGGGGAAATGGAGGCCCTAACCTTCTCCCACAGTTTTCTCTCACTAACCTCCAGTTCCAGCCCCAACTCACTGCCAGCAGCCACAATCCACCCCCCACCCCCACCCCTGTTTTCCAAGCCTCCAGGAACAACGTATTCCCGCAGTGGGCTCAGCACAGGGGGGCCCACTTCCCTCGGTGCAGGGGCTGGGACACATGGAGAGCAATGCGGAGCAAGGGGAGCCTCATGGACAGGGCGAATGAGAAGTCAGACACAGGCTTATCTTCCCGCAGGCGACTCCAGGGCTGTTGGCAAGGCGGGGAGGTGGCAAGGAGGGCTCCCTGCAGGCAGAGGCCTCACTAAAGAGAGGCACTTAAGCTAAGACTTGAAAGATGCAAGGAGACAGCCGCGTATAGATTGAGGAGGAGGAAACAGTGCCCTGAGTGGAGGCAGCAGCTGGTGCAAAGGTCCTGAGGCAGGAACAAAAACAAAAGTGAAAATGATGCTGAGGGACAGAAAGATAACCGGTGTGGCTGGACAGCTGTACAGGGAGGGGGAGGGGGGTGGATGCTGAAAGAGTGGCTGGGGTGGGGGGGGCACATTAGTGAGGCTAGTGAGCCGAACGCCAAGTGCAGGTTCATTTTCAGTCTGTAGGGCAACTGCTGATGGAGGGGGCGGGTAGCATGATCTACCCTGGCTGCTGCAGGCAGGATGGGCTCTAGTGGACAAGACTGGAAATAGGGCAGCCAGTGAGGACACCCCGTGGGGTGTGCCAAGAAGAAAAGATCTGGGTGGGCAGGAGCAGGTGGGCCGTTGTGGGAGATGAGGTCAGGTAACTAACAGTGGAAAGGAGGCATGGCACAGGGCCCTGCTGCCAGGCCAAGCTGCCGGGCCCAGGGCCAAGAGGCAAGCGAGAGCCACTGTCAGTAACTGAAAAGTGCAACGACAAATAACGAGGACAGCACTTCCCATCTGCTGAGCTCCTTCTTGGGCTGAGGGTTTTGGCAGCATGATGCCCTGGTCCTCAGAGCCTCCCCGGAGCGAGAAGGCACTATTTGTATCTCCATTTTACAGGTGGTACGTGATGCATAATTAAGAAATGCTCTTTCCTTTCCCCAATCTCCCTGGAGCAAGCAGAGAGCCAGGCAATTCATCCCCGGGCAGAGAGGGACATGGCTGTCGGTGTTATTCGTAGCTCCTTCTGGGTGAGGGATAGGATTATCTCGGCCCTGATGGGTCTTGGCATTAACAGTTGCACCTGCTACTGTCGTTTGGGGACCATTTCCAGGACACTGTGCTCTCTCCATCTTGTTTCCTAAAAGCCCCACAAGACCTCTTGGGAGCAGGGCCCCACCTTTAGGACCACCTGATAGAGGAGGACACCAGGGCTCGCAGAGGGGAAAGGACTTGCCCACAGTCACGCAGCTGGTCAGCGGAGAAGTCTGGCTGGTCCAACCCCAGAGTCCAAGCTCTTTGCTGCTGGGCACCACTGCCCCTCAAGGAAAGCCACTCTCTGGAAGGTCTGGACCACACAGGGAGGATGGATTACAATAAGCGGGAAGCTGAGTTGCAGAGCGAATGATCAGCTCAGTGGCTTGGTGCTATCACGGGAGCCATCCTGGTAGTGTCGTGAGGTCCAGGACCAGGCTGGAGGCTGCTGAACGTGAGGGGGAGCAATGGGAGACAATGGACAGAACTCGGAGGTTGAATCAATGAATCAGTGGGGTGATGCCAAGGAAACGAGCATCATCCCCTATACACAAGTTCATCCCCTAGGGATGAGGGAGGAAACCAGCACTTAACTGACCTTTGCTGAGTGCCAGATCCTACCGTGTGGGGGGGTCAGAGCCTGCGCATGGAGCCAGACCTGGAGGACAGGCCTCTCTCAGCGGGTCTCTTAACCTCACGCCTCAGTGTCCTCACCTGTAAAATGGGGGAGAGTCACACCATAGGATCTGTGTGGTCCCGGGTAGTGAGTGAGTGGAATCAGGGGGTGCTCAGCACCGTGCCTGGCATGGAGAAAACCCTAGTAAAGTAATGGCGGTTGTCACTTTTGTCTGTCTCTTTCCTTAACGGCCTAAGAAGTTGGGGGGGGGGGTAACCCTATCGTAGAGGCCAGGAGAATGAGCCATCAGACTCCCATCGCCGGGATGAGGCAGGGCCTGGGCTCCCACCATCTCAAGGAGGAGTTTCAGGCTTCCTGGCAGACTGGGGCGGGAAGGGGAGGGTGCGAACCCCGAAGCCGTGCCAGCCAGTAGGATCTGGATGGGCCAGGCCAGAACCCCCAACTCTCCCTCCCGCTGCAGCCCCAGGTCTCCACTGGGCAGGCTCCGGGCTGCTGCTGACAAGCCATCTAAATGCCGAGCTTTAAAAATTTCAATTTATTACACTTTAGGGAGCAGGAAGAAATACAGGGCCATCTCGGGCTGATTTTCCATTATGGACGCCCCGCCGTAAGAATAGCTCACCGCACGTTATTTCCATATGGGGGCTGTTTGAGTGACACTTTTATGAAGTCGGGTGGCAAGTCTTGCTGGGGCTGAGATCAGACCCTGTCGGGGGAGCGACCCTGCCCACTGCCTCTTCGCAAATGCTCTCCCTTCCCAGGAGGCGCTCCAGGAGGCGCAGTCAGAGAGTGGAAGGGAACAGGGCAGCCGCGACTCCCCCTCGGGAAAGGTTATCGGGGTCCGCTCTCCAGTCCTCATAGCCAGTGTGGCCATGAGGATCCCGGGGCGGGGGGCAGGAGATGCCTCACATCTTTTGGCTCTGAGTCACTGTCCATCTGCATGGATGAGCCTTCCCGGGGTCCTTGTCAGACCTCCAAGACACAGGGTGGAGAGGGTTAGGGGGATAAAGTCCCTGGTGATTTCCATCTATTTCCAGAGCTGGCATGGTGCTGCGGATAGAGAGGTCAAGTGACTTACTGAGGGTCTTACAAACACTAGGCAGCAGACGTGCAATATGAATCCCGCTCTGAGCCGTTATGCTGCATTCCTTCCAGAACAGTAGTGCCCACGGCAGATGCTTGAGAGGGGAAATTTTGTGATGTGTCTGCATAGTATCTACTCTCCCTTTTTGATAGTGGCACCCCATCCTCCCTGAAAAAAAATATATGTATATATATCCACCCCCCCCAAATGTCCATGTGCTTCTGACAGAGCTGACCCCCCACACACAACTATCAAGTTTCGAGAAGGGCATGTGACTCCACCTAGCCAATCAGAGCACTACTTCCTGTTGGCCAGAGGGCTTCGTTGTGGGGTAACAGCATGGCTGACGCCAGGAGTTTACTGGGACTACAGAAACAAAGTTCATTCTCTGTGATGCAGGATGTAAGCTTGGAGTGTCTGGGGGCCCTCTTTCTAGCAAGAAAGAAAAGATGGCCTAGAATAGAAGGTGACATAGAAGGTGCTAAGGCAGGAAACACAGTCTCAATGACATGGTTGGAACACCTAGATCCAGCCAAGCCTGAAGGCCGTTTTCACCTCAGAACTTTTCAGATATTTTGGCCAATGACTTCCCTTTCCCCGCTTGAGCCAACTGGAGCTGGATGGCCGGAAGCCAGACACAGAATGAGTGAACGAGTCAGAGGAGATAGTACGAGCACAGTGTCAGCCACAGAGTAAACACTCGAAACCACGGCTGATAGTGTTTGTTGATCCTGTCCTGCCAAGGATGTTGGATCAACGTAGCTCCATCCAAAACCCTGTGGTAGAATCACAATCATTCACTCTTTATCTATTCTGTGTATGGATCCCTCCCCATAGGGAGATAAACATCGCCCCTTCCTGATTGTTCAATGGCAAAAAGAGGAGGGAATGAGAGTTCTCCCACACCGACTCTATGAGGCACCGTGGGGGCCACTCACTGTTCATTATCACTGTGGCCCACAGCAGCCCTGCACGGCAGGGATCAGCCCACGTTGTGTTACAAAAGAGGGAACCATATGCCGGGCAGGAGAGGGGACTTGCCGGGGGTTAGACTCAAGTCAATGGGACTCCGAGCCTGTGTTTTCCTGGGTCCCCACACAGCCCACTCTGCACACAAGCCTTTCCCTCCCGCTGAGTTCATCCCGAGGCATTCTCTCTGCAACATCCCCCTCCTTTCATTCCCCGGGAGGGCAATTGAGATTCCCATCACATAGACGTCAACTACAGCCCGATGAATAGCATTACTTTTCTATGCAAAGCCATCTGCCTGCTTAAAATACCTGGTGAAAATGTTTGCTTTGGGCTTATTAAGCTACTACATGAGTGGGCTAGACATATGGAATGAGGCAGCCGAGAGGGAAAATGCTGGTATTTCAACGGAGCAATTAGAACCCTGATTTCTGGGTCTGGCTGAACGACGCGGAGAGTTTAAGGATCCCGCATCACATGCCATGGGGAAGCGTTCTAAGAAATGGTGTCACCGGCGGGCTAATCTCAACACTTTCCAGGCCTCAACATCCGTCAGGGCACTCGGAAGAATTAACCTTCAGTAGGAAGGCCTTCCCTGAAGGGGATTACCAGCATCTCAAACTATAGAGGGCCCTGATATCAAACAAATTTATTAAATGCACACATATTAAAAATGTCAGGCCAGTTCCACCCATGGTCTCTCCGGCTCAGAATTCTGATGACGGGGGGCCCCAAGGGGAGATTTCCTTAGACCATCTGGTGGTTACTCTCTGTGGCCTTGATCGAACCATTTGAGCATCTATTAACCATTCCATCGTTTTCCTTACATTGTGCTAGCGGATTTATAGATGCATCGAAGTGCTTTCTGAGTATTTACTGTTTCCATCTTCTTCAGAGTCAAAATAATCATTATCCGTAGCAGAATAATCGTAGCTACTCTCCGAATGCGTACGACTGAATAAGTTATTTGCAACACGTCACGATTCTGTGAAGTGGGTACTTTCATCACCGTTTTAGAGATGAAAAATTGAGGCTCAGAGAGGTTAGTGAGCTTGTCAAGATCACACAGCTTCTAAGTGGTGAATGGGGCCAGGACCTGAACTGAATTTTAAATCCACAGCATTTTCCCGTAAGCCCTGTGGCATGGGTTTCCCACCTGCTGAGTAAACCAGACAGCCTTTTCCTTGTTTATTTCTTTGAGGGTTTAAGAGTCCCTCCTCGGAGACAGAGGGTAACTACACTTACTGTAGTGAGCATTTCGCGATGCCCATAACTGTCGAAGCGCTAGGTTGTACACCTGCAACTAACATGATATTAATGTATATACTAACATAATTGCATGTCAACTCTACTTGAATAAAAATGAAATTGAAAAAAAGAGTCCTTCCTAATTTTGTGTTATAGGGTCTCAGGACTGCTCTGTTACTACGTGACTGAACGGACTTCAAGAATTTCCTTCCTTTTTTTTCTATTTATTTTTTTTATTATGATATGAACAACAATCTCTTTCCTGACCTCACCTCTGGTGGCCATGAATTTGGAGCATACCGATGTTCTCCAAAGAGAGAAGAAAAACAAACGAATGAAAACAAACCTTGGAAAAGCAGGATAAAATACACATAAAACACCCTCCCTGCTCCCATCCTATCATGCCCTCATTTTTATCCTATTTCCAACACCCCGTTGCTCCAGCACTCCATGGCTCCCCTAAAGAGTGCAGCATTTGAGTGCCTCCCTGTCTGTCTTCTCACTAGACAGTGAGCTCCCAGAGGCCACCTGGGGCTTGCTCCCCTCTGGGTCCCCGCATGGTAGGGGCTCCACGCACATGCACTGAGAGGACCAGGGGAGGAGGTCAGCTCAGCGCATCACGAACCTGTCTTGGTCGGCGGGGCTGCCTGCGTCTGCAGCCCGAGCTGCTCACTGCCCATGCTGCCGGATCCAGCCCCGAACACCCCCTTGGGAAGCCAGCCCCTGTCTGGCCATCCCCGGCTTTCCCCGAGGGCAGGTCTCTGACCCAGACACTGGTCACTGTCCAGACAGCCAGCTCCACGGGAAGGACAAGGGGCCGGCCACGTGGGCAGGAGCCTCCCCTGCAGGAGGAAACGACCCAGCTAGGGAGAGTGACCACAGACTCATTCAGCAAACCTCTAGGGGCTGGATCTCGAGTCCAGGCTTGAGCTCCCGGTAGGGGGGTGAGCTTCCTGCCACCCTGCCCCACCACACTCACTTAACCAGAACACGCAGCTAACCAGAACACTCTGCCTGACCAAGTGATTTTATTTTATTATTTTTTAAATTTATTTTTAAAAATTTAAAAAGATTTTATTTATTTGTTTGACAAAGAGAGAGAGCACAAGCAGGGGGAGCCGTAGGCAGAGGGAGAGGGAGAAGCAGACTCCCCACTAAGCAAAGAGCCCAATGCGGGACTCGATCCCAGGACCCTGGGATCAACTGAGCTGAAGGCAGACGCTTAACCGACTGGACCACCCAGATGTCTCTATGACCAAATGGTTTAATTAAATTAATTTATTTATTTAAAGATTTTTTTATTTATTCATTTGAGAGAGAGACAGAGAGAGAGAGAGAGCACAAGCACGGGGAGAGGCAGAGGGAGAGGCAGACTCCCAGCTGACCTGGGAGCCTGACATGGGGCTTGATCTCAGGACCCCGGGTTCGTGACCTGAGCCGAAGGCAGACGCTTAACCATCTGAGCCACTCGGGCGCCCCTATGACCAAGCGCTTTTAAATTTGGATTCCAAGATATCTGAGACTGACCAAGTGGCTTACCTTACTCTTAAGAGCTTCTGCTCACAAAATGATACAGCTAAGAGAAGGCAGCAGTATACCCGAAAGTTTGTCCCCAAAGTGGGAGAAAGTCTTTGCAAGATACAGAACTAGCAAAGAGCTTACACCCAGAAGAGCCTACAAATCACTAGGAAAAATAGCCAACAGTTTGGAAGAGGAACGTACGGCTTCATCGGGCAGAAGTAGCTCTCCAAATGGCCAGTCTACCTTGGAAAGGCAATCCACCTCTCCACTACTACAGGGCGATCAAGATGGAACCCCAGGACACCTCCTCCTGCAGAACGGCTAACATGTGAATAACAAACAAGCCCAGGGGCTGACCAGAACGGGACTCCGGTAGGACGCGTGTTCCACTGGCTGGAGTAAAGGCGTCTACAGACACTTGGCAGAACCACGCGGCTACCTCCACCACAGTTCAAGAACCGCCCAATGGTTACAGCAGCAAGGTCCACCACAGCCAAACTATGGGAAGAGCCCAGATGTCCATCGACAGATGAGTGGATCAAGAAGATGTGGTCTATATAAACAATGGAATATTACGCAGCCATCAAAAATGAAATCTCGCCGTTTGCAAGGACGTGGATGGAACTAGAGGGTATTATACTAAGCGAAATCAGTCAATCAGAGAAAGACAATTATCATATGATCTCACCGATCCGTGGAATTTGAGAAACAAGGCAGAGGATCATGGGGGAAGAGAGGAAAAAATGAAACAAGACGAAACCAGAGAGGGAGACAAACCATAAGAGACTCTTAGTCTCAGGAAACAAACTGAGGGCTGATGGAGGGAGAGAGGGGTGGAAGCGATGGGGTGGCTGGATGGTGGACACTGGGGAGGGTATGTGTTGTGGTGAGCATGGTGTATTGTGTAAGACTGATGCATCACAGATCTGTACCCCTGAATCAAATAATACATTAGATGTTAATAATAATTAAAAAAAAGAAACACGTGTACCACGATTCAGAGATACAACACTTCTAGGTCTACAGCCTACAGAGATGCACACACATGCACTTCCCTCTCAAATAAAATAACACGGGAAAAAAGTGTGCATAGTAGCTGTATCCTTAATCACCAAAATCTAGGTGCAACCTACGTGTCCATTGAGCAAAATGGCTCAATCGTGATATAGTCTCAGGAATAGCAAGGACGATGACCTAACTACTACCTACGATGGATAATATTAGTCAGTCTTGTATGTATCAATGGAGGAAAAAAAAATAGCAAGACCCAGGCCAGAACACGGGAACAGTACAAATTCATCTGAGGAGCCACAGGAGCGGATAATCGAGAAAAGACACTCAAGCTGGCATCTGGTTCATCACCTCCTCCCCTAAACCTCCCAGCACCTTCCTTGATCTTCCTCACAATTAGTCGGTGCTGGTGACACTGGTCCTATGATGGGCAGCTCCCCCCTGTTTGCCTGGGACTTCTCTGCTTTTAAAATCAGAAGTCCTGTGTCCCGGGAACCACTCTCAGACCTGCATAACATCCAAAGGTTCTGGAATTCCAAAGACGGAGGCTCGAATTCCAGTTCCCCCAAATGGAAGAGCAAACACAATTGCCCTGAACCTGCCCCAAATGTCAGCATCCGAAAGTACAGAGAAAGAGAGACGGAGGGTCTACAGCAAACTGAAGGCAAGTGCTTTTGCCTCCCAGGTTGGATCCTGAACGTGGAGAAAAATCACTACGAGGAACATTAATGGGGCCAGAGGCAACATCTGCATTGTCAGCAGGTAAGATCGGGGGGTTGGCAAACTTTTTCTTCAAGGACCAGAGAGTAAATATGTTTGGCTTTGCGGGCCAAGAAGAAAAAAAATGAAGGATAGATAGAGAGATGCTATCCTTATGTAACCACTTTGAAATGTAGCCATTTAAAAACATGAGAACCATTCTTAGCTCTCAGGCTGTGACAAAACACACACACACACACACACACACACACACAACAACAACAACAAACAAAACAATAAAAACCCCAAAAGCAGACAACAAGAAACAGGCCGTTGGATTTGGGCTGGATCCGGCCTGTGGGCCATAGTTCATTGACCCCCGAATTCGAATACATGGGATCAGTGTGAAATTTCCCATTCTGATGAGAGCAAAAGGGCATCATGTTCGTAACTCTTTTCCCGATAATTCAGGGAAAGGTAATTTGGAGAGAGGATGATAAAGCAAATGTGGTAAAATGTTGCAGATTGGTGAATCTAAACGAAGGCTAAACACGGATCCTCTGAACTATTCTTGCCACTCTAAGTTTGAAATTCTTTCAAGATACGTTATTTAAAACACACACACATAACACACAAGCCAGTTCCTTCCCAACCCTGTGACTCTGGGCAAGTCTCCTATATGCTGAGCTTCCTCCTGCATAAAAGGAGCATAACACTACGTGCTTCCCAGGGAGACCCAGGGCCCATCCTGTGAGTCCCTACCCACCCGCAAAGCACCTGCCGTCCGCAGACCCACTCCTACACTCTGGCCCCAAATAGAAAAGGCCGTGCTCACATGGTGTTCACTACATTCAAGTGGGTTGAGGGGCTCAAATGAAGTCGTGGCATGTAAGCACTTGGCCCCATGCCTGGTACAGCGTAAACAATGGTTCTTTGCCATCGATATCATCATCGTTAAGAAGGCTGTGATTACCCGGGGGGATGGCTGGCTGCTCTAGGGCCTGGCCCTCCACAGCGCTCAATGGTAACAGGTCCTTTTGGGGAGACGTATAGACGTCACTCCCCGCCTACGTGAAACCAGTCGGCCCTCACTGCATTTAAAACAGCATTGCAAGTGTCAATATTGGTGGGGTGAACAGGCTCGCAATAACCATGTCCTCACCCAATTACAATTCGGTTTTTATCTCCTCCGGCAGGAGGTTATGTTAATATTGAATCAATTCACTCCAACATCATCTTTAAAAAGGAAAAAAAAATAGTCTCTTCATATAAAATCCCCAGGCCACCTGTCCTGCGGTTCCTGGCTGGGGAGAAGCATTCCAAAGGTGCTCACTCACACAAAAGACTCCCATCAGAGTCATCTTCCCAGAGCGGATTCATTATTTTCAATGTCTCATGGAAGCATGGGTGACACGTGGTGACAAATGTCCCGACTAAAGGCACTGGGGAGGAGTCAAGGGTTATCAGTCTTCTGCGCGCTAGCAGCGGGAGCTCGGGCTGTTGTCTAACCCCGGCTGGGAGTTCATCGTGTACAAGACACACCAGGCCCAGTGGGCCCACCGGAAGGAACGCTGAAGCTGAGCCTACGGGAGCATCGCCCGGTGGAAGGGCCTACGGGAGCATGCGGGGCTTTCCAAAGGGACGCGAGGGCCCAGAGGGGGCAGAGGGCCAACAGGAGATACATTCATGGTCCGGGGTAGCGCATGCTAAAATCCCAGCTGTTGAAGTCTCTGGGTTCAACTCCCGCCTTCATCTCTTAACACCTTCGTGACTTTGGACAAGTCTCTCGGTACTTGCACTTAGTCCGGTCCTCACCTTTGAAGGAGCTGGAAGGTAAATGGGGGACCCAGGCAAGCAAAGGCAGTGACTGTGAGAGACTGATGTGTACTATTCTAGACCAAAACCCAGGAGACGGGGAGAGAAGGGAGGTGGGCCCTCACCCAGCCCGTGGGGGTCAGAGATGGCTTCCAGAGATGATGCCCAAACCCAGGCTCAGAAGAGAACTAGATCTTCCGCAGGCCAAGAGGTTTCAGAGGGGAGAAGCGAGAGGCCACAACCTGGGCAAAGGTGGGAAGGTGGGGACAGGTGTGAGGGACCCCAAGCTGTCCCTTAGCGGCTGGTCAGAAGTGTCAGGGGCACGGGAGCCAGATTCTGCCTCTGTAAGGGTCGCATTGGGGAACCCGCACCGTATTCTGAGGGCAATGGGATGCCACTGATAAATCCTGAGCACAAAGAGCCAAGATTGTACATAAATTTTAAAAAATTCTCTCTCCAGGGGCACCTGCGTAGCTCAGTCAGTTGGGCATCTGACTCTTGATTTTGGCTCAGGTCATGATCTCAGGGGTTGTGGGATCCGCGCTGGGTGTGGAACCTGCTTGGGATTCTCTCTCTCTCTCTCTCTCTGCCCCCGCCCCCCAAATTCTCTCTCCAATGATCAGATGGAAGTGAGATGACTTGCACAAGACCAGGGGCCAGCAGACAGGACAGAACCCCAAATGAGAGCTCGGGGTGGTGGCGGAGGAGGGGGGAGAAGGGAGCGGACGGACCGAAGAGCTGTTGAGGGGAACAATGACGAAGAGTCGGTGGCAGCTCTGTGCTCAGCCAGAAGGTATGAACACACGCCCAGCTTGAAGTAAGTAAACACAAGGGCTGGGCGGCGGGGAGAACCTCCGTTTAACAAAAAGCAAATACCATATTTCTTTGGGGGAAGAGACAAAGGTCAAAAGCATGCATCAAATGAAGGGTGGGGAAAAAAAAAAAAAAGCAACCGCTGCCCTGGCGAAAACGTCCTCTTCCGCTTTCCCATTGGAGTCAGGTGCCAGCATCTGCTCCTCACAGATGTTATTTATGCATGCCGATTATCTCAATTATAGATCTTCGTTGTTGGGATTGCTTCTGTCTCCAGATTAGTTTGTTTCCAGTGGAAACGTTCCAGGGGAATTAATTAGTAATTGGCTCCTAAGGAACAGGTGTCATCAGAACAACCCCACACGTTGCCTTGCCTACCCGTTCTGCGAGGCCTTGTAAAATTGTGTGCCCAGGAACCCGTCTTCCAGCAGCCAACACCTGTGATGGGGACATGGGGGCCCATGGGGAGCTCTCCATTTTAAAAGTCATTGTCTTAGGATTTCTCATTTAGAGAATTCTTTCAAATCCGTGGCCCAGTGTGCTTTCTACTGGCCCCATAACTGGGAAGATCATTCCCCTTTTTCGGTGAGGCAAAGGGGGCCCAAGGGCAGGGTGATTTGCTCAAAATCACACAGCTAATTAGGTCGCAGAGGTAGGATTTGAACCCCAGAGGGTCTACCTTGCCTCTAGGAGCCTTCCACGCGTTACGACAAGGGTCTTAAACTGCAACTGTTATCTGAGATACAGCCAAGGCTCCCAACAGAGGGAAACTGGGTGGAATGAGCCAAATAATTCTCTTGAGGTTCTAGATGGTGGGACAATGGGCAGAGAGGATGTCCCTAAAGGGCAGCATCCAGATATTCTGGAAGATACTCTGTCTAAGGGAACTCTCCCGCGCTACTGATTGAGCCCAACACGGGGTCCATCAGGGCTTCAGCTGGGACTTGGCATCCTCCCATGTTTTACAAGCACTTCCGATGACACCCATCTCTGCTCCGTAACTCTCTATGGCTCCCCATAGCCAAACCATTCCTGAGCCACCTCCGGTCTCAGCTACCAACATCACCCTCTCTGCTCTTACCCCCGCACACCTGGTACTCCAGCAACACCACGTCAGGAGGCACACGCTCCCTGTCTCCACGTGCCTCTATCCCTTTATGCTCTGTGGCGTCCTCCCCCTAACCAGCAATTCATTTCCACCTTTAAAGAGACAGCTGAAGCCGCCAGCCCCTCTCCCCCAGCTACGTTAAGGGCATCCTCTTTAGCTAACTGTCCCTCCTTCCCCCAGTAAGGAGCTTATCAGTCTGCTTGGCAAGAGTCTGTTCCTCGCAGACTGGGAGCCCCTCGAGGGAAGGGGCCGTATGGTCCCCTCCTTATTCCCACAGCAGCCTGGCCTCCAATCTGTCCCAGAGTGGGGACCGTATCAGTATCTGCTGAATGCAAGAAGTTCTTTAACAGCTGCATTCCAACAATTCCCTCATCCGTGCCCTGAGAGAGGAAACCTTCCTCTGGGTTCTCCGGCGCCACGGTTAGCGAGCTGTAAGGGCTGCTGGGAGTGTTTCCTGTTTCTGAAGCCCCTCCCTGGCCTGACCTCATCAGCCCCCCACAAGTGCTGGGCCATCAGGCAAATGCAAACACTCCACTTCGAGAAAAAGTCTCTGGGAGGTCACATTGCACACCAAAGGTCACAAGATTCCCAGGGGCCAGATTCAGTCCTCTGGACTCAAACTTAATTCATTTTAAAAAAGCAGAACAAAGAACTATCACACTAAAATAAACTCACAGTTTTTCCGTCTGCAAAATGGACATGTTGCCAATGGACTTGAAAGGGAGTTTCGAGAGATAAATGGGGCCCACCATTGCCAAATGCTGGTCCTAAGACCAGCATCCAAATTCTCCGATAGGATGGCTTAAAAAGGTAGATACTAGGTGCCAACCCAGACTTAAGAAAAACAGGGAAAAGACTATCTGGGGGTGGGAACTGGAATCTGTGATTTTTAAATGGTGCTTAAGTTATCTGATGTACAGTCAAGTTTGGGGATCCCAAGACACCAAGGAAAAGCCTGGTACATTGTAGGTGCTATGCTAACGTAGGTCCAAATGTTAACAGGACCCCCTATTATACCAACCAAGTTGCACGGGCACAGAACTGTTGGCATCCACAGCTTTCAGAACACAACGCTGTGTGCCCTTGGGTAAGTTACTCAACCTCTCAGAGAAGGCTTCTTTATTACTCAAATGAGTTAAAAATAGAAACAGGCACCTCCTTCAGTGACGGTGAGGATTAGCTAAATACCGCACTTCCTGCAGCCACGAGAACATCTACAAGTCCCAGGGCCTTCAAACCAGCCCGAAGTTTGTCCCTCTAGCCAGTTCCGTCACCACTTAACCCAGATGACCATTTCGTCCCGCCTCGAAGGGTCCATGGCCGCCTAATGGCATCATCATCCCCTCCGCATCCATTCTCGGCACGGAAGAGCGATCCTCTAAACCGTGAATCCGATTACGTCACTCTCTGCTCCGAACCTCCCAATGGCTCCACACGACCCATGGCATAAAATCCCCACTTGCTTCTCCCTCTCCCGGGGTGGTTTAGCTGACCACCCAAGCTACACGAGACCCCTTGCAAGTCCCTGTTCCAGAACCTCGTTTATTTCCTTCAATACCCATATTAAAGTGTGGGATGTTTCTACTTATTTGCATCATTGCCTGCTTGTCTTCTTTGCCATCAGATCTAAGCTTCAGGGCACCTGGGTGGCTCCGTCCGTTAAGCATCTGCCTTCGGCTCAGGTCATGATTCCGGGGTCCTGGGATCGAGCCCCGCATTGAGCTCCTTGCTCAGTGGGGAGCCTGCTTCTCCCTCTCCCTCTGCCTACTGCTCCCCCTGCTTGTGCTCTCTCTCTCTCTGTCAAATAAATAAAATCTTTTTTTAAAAAAAAGATGCTAGTTTCATGAGGGAGGGTATCTGTTTGACTAACCATTATACACCCAGATGGAGCATATCACCTGGCACACAGTAGGTGCCTCATAAATCATGAAGGAAGGAAGGAAGGAAGGAACGTATGAACAAAGTTGTTCAGTGCCAGACCCAGCACTTACGCCACAGTCGGCAGCAAAGTTAGCTCCCTCTCCCTTCCCCCTCCTGTCTGCTCTCCCCTGCCTCTGTCCCTGGAGCCTTCAGGTAAAGGACAAATACCTTCCCTGGGAGAGGAAACACAGTGATGCCCAATGTCATCACCGCTTTATTTGATTAGCTCCGACTCCGGCATCCGGGACACGTGTGCTGGGAGTCAAAGCGACTGTACCCTGACCTCTGGTCCACGCGATCCCATCCTTATAACGATTTCCATGACAACAGCAACAGAAAGCCAAGGCTGTGAATTCCCTTTGATAGGAGCCGGATGCAGAGATGGGGAAGAAGGACTTTCAGAAGAATGAAGCTCTTTGATTCAGCTCGAGGCGCCTTCATGAAATACCACTATTTTTCAAGAACACACATTTTAACCCTGCAGAGGACGGTTCCTCATGAATACTTAAAAAAGGAAGAAGAGGAAGGCACAAAACCATCACGGTTCCTTTTCAAAAATAATCACCTATAGGGGGAGGGAACAGGGAGGCTGCGGCACTAGGAATATTTGGGGGGAGGCAGGAAGAGCAAAGGGGCTGCATGAACCCAAGAGGCCTGGCCCCTGACCAGGTGCTCCGATATCTTTACAAAGTCAAAAGGCTAAGGGTCTTCCACCCATGTGGACAGCCAACAGACAGGCCAAAGAACCCCTAGATTCTACAATTAGAATCATGAGCCCCGGATATGAATCCCAGCCCTGCCACTTAGCTGCTGTGTTGCCTCGGACACATCACTTTCCAGCTCTCAACAGGATTTCCCCATCTGTAAAATGGGCACATGTGAGAGGGTGTGAGGATTGAGGGAGGGGACGCACAGATGCCCAGGTGATTCTAGTTTTCTGACATGGCCATGAAGAGAACAGAGTGATCAACTGTCCTGGTTTGTCCAGGCTTTGCCCAGGACATGGGACTTTCAGCCCTAAAACCAGGACCATCAGGGACAAGCCAGGATGGTTGGTCACCCTAGCAGAGCATGGCTGCGAAACAAAGAAACTGCTAAAACTCAGAGTGATGGAGAGAGACGAGCCCTTCAGGGAGCCTCTGGGGTACTCTCTCCAAAAACCCACCAATCTGGTCCAATCATGAGAAAAGCATCACAGAAACCCAGATTGGGGGGACACTATCCAGGATACCTGGCCAGTACTCCTCAAAACTGTCAAGGTCATGAAAAGCAAGGCAGGACTGGGAAACTGTCCCAGACAGAGGAGACTGGGCAGGCAGGATAAGCAAACACAGGGTCGTGCCCTGGGATGGATCCTGGAACAGGAAAAAGAATTAATGGAGAAACTCATGAAATCTGAACCAAGCCTAGAAAAAAAAAAAACGGGGGGTAGGGGGTTTCTCCTGTAGCCTATAATCTCTACCGGAAACCTTTCATTTTACAGACGGGAAACTGACACCAGACACGGGAAGTGAAGAAGGTTCTAGATTCAGTATCTAGAGTCAGCCGCCTCCCACTGCCTTCCTGGGAACCTGCCTTGTAAGCTCCAGAAGGAAGAGAGAAGAGCATGGTTTTGGAGTCAAGGAATGCAGGTTCAAGGCCCAGCTTTGCCTTTCACCAGCGGTGTGACCTCAGGCAAATCTCTCCCCCTCTCTGTTCCCTGGTTTCCTCATTAGGTGAATGAGCCCATTGAATTCAACAGGCAGGTGTTATTCAGTATTTATTACATGCCGTGGGCTGGGCGGCCATCATCAGACACGAATAAAGCCTAGTCTTGCCATCAGGAAATATATTGTTTTGCCTAAGAGTCCAAAACTACAGATAACCCATCTGGCTTCTGGGGATAGTCTCTGTGAAGATATACACACACGGCCATGTGGCAGGGCTGAGGCCGCGTGAGAGAAGGCCAGAGAAGGAGGAAGAAGGGAGAGCAACCTCTGAGAAGGTGAGATGGAGAAGGCAGCGGGAAACGCCTTCCATCTCCCCACCCCGGGCTTCAGCGCCAGTGGCTTATCCGCGGGAGGCGTGGGTTAGAAGGAACGCCAAACCCGCGGGCGCAACATCCCCAGTGGGGCTCTGAGCTTCCCTGCGTTGTTTCCAGCTCCCTGTGGGGTTGGGTAGCAAGTCCTGAGTCCCCACTCTGGGACCTCCCTCCCCAAGTCCCTCACCCCTCTGTGGGGTCCGACCCACTCACGTCTCTCCACCCCTGCCGCCCTGGGCTGCGCTGTCTGCACTTGGCACAGCCCGAGCCCGTCCCACCTCCCAAGGTCCTTGGCTTCTGCCTGGCCTCCGGTCCTCCTCCATAGCAGCCAGGGAGGGTGGAGCCCTGAGTTTGAATCCTGCCTCTGGCACTTTCTAGCTGTGTGACTTTGGGTGGGTCTCCTCCCCTCTTTGCCACCTCCCTTGGGAAAGGGAGATGAGGATTCTCCTGTCCCTTGGCTCTCCGGAGAACTCGATGGGCCATCTTTTTTTTTTTTTTTTAAAGATTTTATTTATTTATTTGACAGAGAGAGACAGCCAGCGAGAGAGGGAACACAAGCAGGGGGAGTGGGAGAGGAAGAAGCAGGCTCCTAGCAGAGAAGCCCGATATGGGGCTCGATCCCAGAACACTGGGATCACGCCCTGAGCCAAAGGCAGACGCTTAACGACTGAGCCACCCAGGCGCCCCTCGATGGGCCATCTTGTATAACGTAAGTGGGACGTGGTGGGCGCTCCAGGAGGTGACAGCCGGAGATCAACTTCACAATCATTCTGATTGGTGCTGTTGGTGGTGGTGGTGTTTGAGCTTTGCTTTGATAGCACAATTACTGGTTCCTTTGTACCCTGCCTAGGCGGCCACCACACACACATGTGCGCACGTGCCTGCTGCACCCTGCC